>NC_135239.1:128879360-129624957 GCF_051348905.1 Ranitomeya variabilis
GGAAGTTAAAAGATAAAATGCAGCAGACTGCGTCTGTAGCAGACGCCTGCATGTGAATATATCCCCAGTTAAGGGCATTCAGGTGTGAATGAAGAGGTGGCTGGGTATGGGAGGCCAGATGTAGCGAGTTAAGCAGAGGTCATAAAGAGAGGGAGGGGTTGGAGTGACCACTCAGAGAGATGCCAGAATAACACAATGAGATATATGGAACAGGTCATGGAAACAGGCTGATAGGTAAGAAAGCATACTAAAAAGGATTATATGTGCTGCACCAAGACACTCAGATCCAGGGAAGGCATAGAAAATTCAATGCAATATACAGAGACATTCAGGAGTCAGGGAGAGCTGGGGAAAGGTCAATGCATACCATGGAAATTCAATGCAATAAACAGAAACATTCAGGAGCCAGGGAGAGCTGGGGAAAGGTCAATGCATACCATGGAAATTCAATGCAATAAACAGAAACATTCAGGAGCCAGGGAGAGCTGGGGAAAGGTCAATGCATACCATGGAGATTCAATGCAATAAACAGAAACATTCAGGAGCCAGGGAGAGCTGGGGAAAGGTCAATGCATACCATGGAAATTCAATGCAATAAACAGAAACATTCAGGAGCCAGGGAGAGCTGGGGAAAGGTCAATGCATACCTGTGGGAAGAGGAGAACAGCTTGATTAGATGGTACAGATGATGATAATATTGTAGTAGTGATGAGTAGCCAAATGCATTCTAGAATTCAGTCTAATTCAAATTCATAATTAAAAAGATGTAATTTAAAAGATGGAAGTTAAATGATAAAATGCAGCAGACTGCGTCTGTAGCAGACGCCTGCATGTGAATATATCCCCAGTTAAGGGCATTCAGGTGTGAATGAAGAGGTGGCTGGGTATGGGAGGCCAGATGTAGCGAGTTAAGCAGAGGTCATAAAGAGAGGGAGGGGTTGGAGTGACCACTCAGAGAGATGCCAGAATAACACAATGAGATATATGGAACAGGTCATGGAAACAGGCTGATAGCTAAGAAAGAATACTAAAAAGGATTATATGTGCTGCACCAAGACACTCAGATCCAGGGAAGGCATAGAAAATTCAATGCAATATACAGAGACATTCAGGAGTCTGGGAGAGCTGGGGAAAGGTCAATGCATACCATGGAAATTCAATGCAATAAACAGAAACATTCAGGAGCCAGGGAGAGCTGGGGAAAGGTCAATGCATACCATGGAAATTCAATGCAATAAACAAACATTCAGGAGCCAGGGAGAGCTGGGGAAAGGTCAATGCATACCATGGAAATTCAATGCAATAAACAGAAACATTCAGGAGCCAGGGAGAGCTGGGGAAAGGTCAATGCATACCTGTGGGAAGAGGAGAACAGCTTGATTAGATGGTACAGATGATGATAATATTGTAGTAGTGATGAGTAGCCAAATGCATTCTAGAATTCAGTCTAATTCAAATTCATAATTAAAAAGATGTAATTTAAAAGATGGAAGTTAAAAGATAAAATGCAGCAGACTGCGTCTGTAGCAGACGCCTGCATGTGAATATATCCCCAGTTAAGGGCATTCAGGTGTGAATGAAGAGGTGGCTGGGTATGGGAGGCCAGATGTAGCGAGTTAAGCAGAGGTCATAAAGAGAGGGAGGGGTTGGAGTGACCACTCAGAGAGATGCCAGAATAACACAATGAGATATATGGAACAGGTCATGGAAACAGGCTGATAGCTAAGAAAGAATACTAAAAAGGATTATATGTGCTGCACCAAGACACTCAGATCCAGGGAAGGCATAGAAAATTCAATGCAATATACAGAGACATTCAGGAGTCAGGGAGAGCTGGGGAAAGGTCAATGCATACCATGGAAATTCAATGCAATAAACAGAAACATTCAGGAGCCAGGGAGAGCTGGGGAAAGGTCAATGCATACCATGGAAATTCAATGCAATAAACAAACATTCAGGAGCCAGGGAGAGCTGGGGAAAGGTCAATGCATACCATGGAAATTCAATGCAATAAACAGAAACATTCAGGAGCCAGGGAGAGCTGGGGAAAGGTCAATGCATACCTGTGGGAAGAGGAGAACAGCTTGATTAGATGGTACAGATGATGATAATATTGTAGTAGTGATGAGTAGCCAAATGCATTCTAGAATTCAGTCTAATTCAAATTCATAATTAAAAAGATGTAATTTAAAAGATGGAAGTTAAAAGATAAAATGCAGCAGACTGCGTCTGTAGCAGACGCCTGCATGTGAATATATCCCCAGTTAAGGGCATTCAGGTGTGAATGAAGAGGTGGCTGGGTATGGGAGGCCAGATGTAGCGAGTTAAGCAGAGGTCATAAAGAGAGGGAGGGGTTGGAGTGACCACTCAGAGAGATGCCAGAATAACACAATGAGATATATGGAACAGGTCATGGAAACAGGCTGATAGGTAAGAAAGCATACTAAAAAGGATTATATGTGCTGCACCAAGACACTCAGATCCAGGGAAGGCATAGAAAATTCAATGCAATATACAGAGACATTCAGGAGTCAGGGAGAGCTGGGGAAAGGTCAATGCATACCATGGAAATTCAATGCAATAAACAGAAACATTCAGGAGCCAGGGAGAGCTGGGGAAAGGTCAATGCATACCATGGAAATTCAATGCAATAAACAAACATTCAGGAGCCAGGGAGAGCTGGGGAAAGGTCAATGCATACCATGGAGATTCAATGCAATAAACAGAAACATTCAGGAGCCAGGGAGAGCTGGGGAAAGGTCAATGCATACCATGGAAATTCAATGCAATAAACAGAAACATTCAGGAGCCAGGGAGAGCTGGGGAAAGGTCAATGCATACCTGTGGGAAGAGGAGAACAGCTTGATTAGATGGTACAGATGATGATAATATTGTAGTAGTGATGAGTAGCCAAATGCATTCTAGAATTCAGTCTAATTCAAATTCATAATTAAAAAGATGTAATTTAAAAGATGGAAGTTAAATGATAAAATGCAGCAGACTGCGTCTGTAGCAGACGCCTGCATGTGAATATATCCCCAGTTAAGGGCATTCAGGTGTGAATGAAGAGGTGGCTGGGTATGGGAGGCCAGATGTAGCGAGTTAAGCAGAGGTCATAAAGAAAGGGAGGGGTTGGAGTGACCACTCAGAGAGATGCCAGAATAACACAATGAGATATATGGAACAGGTAATGGAAAGAGGGTGATAGGTAAGAAAGCATACTAAAAAGGATTATATGTGCTGCACCAAGACACTCAGATCCAGGGAAGGCATAGAAAATGCAATGCAATATACAGAGACATTCAGGAGTCAGGGAGAGCTGGGGAAAGGTCAATGCATACCATGGAAATTCAATGCAATAAACAGAAACATTCAGGAGCCAGGGAGAGCTGGGGAAAGGTCAATGCATACCATGGAAATTCAATGCAATAAACAGAAACATTCAGGAGCCAGGGAGAGCTGGGGAAAGGTCAATGCATACCATGGAAATTCAATGCAATAAACAGAAACATTCAGGAGCCAGGGAGAGCTGGGGAAAGGTCAATGCATACCATGGAAATTCAATGCAATAAACAGAAACATTCAGGAGCCAGGGAGAGCTGGGGAAAGGTCAATGCATACCATGGAAATTCAATGCAATAAACAGAAACATTCAGGAGCCAGGGAGAGCTGGGGAAAGGTCAATGCATACCTGTGGGAAGAGGAGAACAGCTTGATTAGATGGTACAGATGATGATAATATTGTAGTAGTGATGAGTAGCCAAATGCATTCTAGAATTCAGTCTAATTCAAATTCATAATTAAAAAGATGTAATTTAAAAGATGGAAGTTAAAAGATAAAATGCAGCAGACTGCGTCTGTAGCAGACGCCTGCATGTGAATATATCCCCAGTTAAGGGCATTCAGGTGTGAATGAAGAGGTGGCTGGGTATGGGAGGCCAGATGTAGCGAGTTAAGCAGAGGTCATAAAGAGAGGGAGGGGTTGGAGTGACCACTCAGAGAGATGCCAGAATAACACAATGAGATATATGGAACAGGTCATGGAAACAGGCTGATAGCTAAGAAAGAATACTAAAAAGGATTATATGTGCTGCACCAAGACACTCAGATCCAGGGAAGGCATAGAAAATTCAATGCAATATACAGAGACATTCAGGAGTCAGGGAGAGCTGGGGAAAGGTCAATGCATACCATGGAAATTCAATGCAATAAACAGAAACATTCAGGAGCCAGGGAGAGCTGGGGAAAGGTCAATGCATACCATGGAAATTCAATGCAATAAACAAACATTCAGGAGCCAGGGAGAGCTGGGGAAAGGTCAATGCATACCATGGAAATTCAATGCAATAAACAGAAACATTCAGGAGCCAGGGAGAGCTGGGGAAAGGTCAATGCATACCTGTGGGAAGAGGAGAACAGCTTGATTAGATGGTACAGATGATGATAATATTGTAGTAGTGATGAGTAGCCAAATGCATTCTAGAATTCAGTCTAATTCAAATTCATAATTAAAAAGATGTAATTTAAAAGATGGAAGTTAAAAGATAAAATGCAGCAGACTGCGTCTGTAGCAGACGCCTGCATGTGAATATATCCCCAGTTAAGGGCATTCAGGTGTGAATGAAGAGGTGGCTGGGTATGGGAGGCCAGATGTAGCGAGTTAAGCAGAGGTCATAAAGAGAGGGAGGGGTTGGAGTGACCACTCAGAGAGATGCCAGAATAACACAATGAGATATATGGAACAGGTCATGGAAACAGGCTGATAGGTAAGAAAGCATACTAAAAAGGATTATATGTGCTGCACCAAGACACTCAGATCCAGGGAAGGCATAGAAAATTCAATGCAATATACAGAGACATTCAGGAGTCAGGGAGAGCTGGGGAAAGGTCAATGCATACCATGGAAATTCAATGCAATAAACAGAAACATTCAGGAGCCAGGGAGAGCTGGGGAAAGGTCAATGCATACCATGGAAATTCAATGCAATAAACAGAAACATTCAGGAGCCAGGGAGAGCTGGGGAAAGGTCAATGCATACCATGGAGATTCAATGCAATAAACAGAAACATTCAGGAGCCAGGGAGAGCTGGGGAAAGGTCAATGCATACCATGGAAATTCAATGCAATAAACAGAAACATTCAGGAGCCAGGGAGAGCTGGGGAAAGGTCAATGCATACCTGTGGGAAGAGGAGAACAGCTTGATTAGATGGTACAGATGATGATAATATTGTAGTAGTGATGAGTAGCCAAATGCATTCTAGAATTCAGTCTAATTCAAATTCATAATTAAAAAGATGTAATTTAAAAGATGGAAGTTAAAAGATAAAATGCAGCAGACTGCGTCTGTAGCAGACGCCTGCATGTGAATATATCCCCAGTTAAGGGCATTCAGGTGTGAATGAAGAGGTGGCTGGGTATGGGAGGCCAGATGTAGCGAGTTAAGCAGAGGTCATAAAGAGAGGGAGGGGTTGGAGTGACCACTCAGAGAGATGCCAGAATAACACAATGAGATATATGGAACAGGTCATGGAAACAGGCTGATAGCTAAGAAAGAATACTAAAAAGGATTATATGTGCTGCACCAAGACACTCAGATCCAGGGAAGGCATAGAAAATTCAATGCAATATACAGAGACATTCAGGAGTCAGGGAGAGCTGGGGAAAGGTCAATGCATACCATGGAAATTCAATGCAATAAACAGAAACATTCAGGAGCCAGGGAGAGCTGGGGAAAGGTCAATGCATACCATGGAAATTCAATGCAATAAACAAACATTCAGGAGCCAGGGAGAGCTGGGGAAAGGTCAATGCATACCATGGAAATTCAATGCAATAAACAGAAACATTCAGGAGCCAGGGAGAGCTGGGGAAAGGTCAATGCATACCTGTGGGAAGAGGAGAACAGCTTGATTAGATGGTACAGATGATGATAATATTGTAGTAGTGATGAGTAGCCAAATGCATTCTAGAATTCAGTCTAATTCAAATTCATAATTAAAAAGATGTAATTTAAAAGATGGAAGTTAAAAGATAAAATGCAGCAGACTGCGTCTGTAGCAGACGCCTGCATGTGAATATATCCCCAGTTAAGGGCATTCAGGTGTGAATGAAGAGGTGGCTGGGTATGGGAGGCCAGATGTAGCGAGTTAAGCAGAGGTCATAAAGAGAGGGAGGGGTTGGAGTGACCACTCAGAGAGATGCCAGAATAACACAATGAGATATATGGAACAGGTCATGGAAACAGGCTGATAGGTAAGAAAGCATACTAAAAAGGATTATATGTGCTGCACCAAGACACTCAGATCCAGGGAAGGCATAGAAAATTCAATGCAATATACAGAGACATTCAGGAGTCAGGGAGAGCTGGGGAAAGGTCAATGCATACCATGGAAATTCAATGCAATAAACAGAAACATTCAGGAGCCAGGGAGAGCTGGGGAAAGGTCAATGCATACCATGGAAATTCAATGCAATAAACAGAAACATTCAGGAGCCAGGGAGAGCTGGGGAAAGGTCAATGCATACCATGGAGATTCAATGCAATAAACAGAAACATTCAGGAGCCAGGGAGAGCTGGGGAAAGGTCAATGCATACCATGGAAATTCAATGCAATAAACAGAAACATTCAGGAGCCAGGGAGAGCTGGGGAAAGGTCAATGCATACCTGTGGGAAGAGGAGAACAGCTTGATTAGATGGTACAGATGATGATAATATTGTAGTAGTGATGAGTAGCCAAATGCATTCTAGAATTCAGTCTAATTCAAATTCATAATTAAAAAGATGTAATTTAAAAGATGGAAGTTAAATGATAAAATGCAGCAGACTGCGTCTGTAGCAGACGCCTGCATGTGAATATATCCCCAGTTAAGGGCATTCAGGTGTGAATGAAGAGGTGGCTGGGTATGGGAGGCCAGATGTAGCGAGTTAAGCAGAGGTCATAAAGAGAGGGAGGGGTTGGAGTGACCACTCAGAGAGATGCCAGAATAACACAATGAGATATATGGAACAGGTCATGGAAAGAGGGTGATAGGTAAGAAAGCATACTAAAAAGGATTATATGTGCTGCACCAAGACACTCAGATCCAGGGAAGGCATAGAAAATGCAATGCAATATACAGAGACATTCAGGAGTCAGGGAGAGCTGGGGAAAGGTCAATGCATACCATGGAAATTCAATGCAATAAACAGAAACATTCAGGAGCCAGGGAGAGCTGGGGAAAGGTCAATGCATACCATGGAAATTCAATGCAATAAACAGAAACATTCAGGAGCCAGGGAGAGCTGGGGAAAGGTCAATGCATACCATGGAAATTCAATGCAATAAAAAGAAACATTCAGGAGCCAGGGAGAGCTGGGGAAAGGTCAATGCATACCATGGAAATTCAATGCAATAAACAGAAACATTCAGGAGCCAGGGAGAGCTGGGGAAAGGTCAATGCATACCATGGAAATTCAATGCAATAAACAGAAACATTCAGGAGCCAGGGAGAGCTGGGGAAAGGTCAATGCATACCTGTGGGAAGAGGAGAACAGCTTGATTAGATGGTACAGATGATGATAATATTGTAGTAGTGATGAGTAGCCAAATGCATTCTAGAATTCAGTCTAATTCAAATTCATAATTAAAAAGATGTAATTTAAAAGATGGAAGTTAAAAGATAAAATGCAGCAGACTGCGTCTGTAGCAGACGCCTGCATGTGAATATATCCCCAGTTAAGGGCATTCAGGTGTGAATGAAGAGGTGGCTGGGTATGGGAGGCCAGATGTAGCGAGTTAAGCAGAGGTCATAAAGAGAGGGAGGGGTTGGAGTGACCACTCAGAGAGATGCCAGAATAACACAATGAGATATATGGAACAGGTCATGGAAACAGGCTGATAGCTAAGAAAGAATACTAAAAAGGATTATATGTGCTGCACCAAGACACTCAGATCCAGGGAAGGCATAGAAAATTCAATGCAATATACAGAGACATTCAGGAGTCAGGGAGAGCTGGGGAAAGGTCAATGCATACCATGGAAATTCAATGCAATAAACAGAAACATTCAGGAGCCAGGGAGAGCTGGGGAAAGGTCAATGCATACCATGGAAATTCAATGCAATAAACAAACATTCAGGAGCCAGGGAGAGCTGGGGAAAGGTCAATGCATACCATGGAAATTCAATGCAATAAACAGAAACATTCAGGAGCCAGGGAGAGCTGGGGAAAGGTCAATGCATACCTGTGGGAAGAGGAGAACAGCTTGATTAGATGGTACAGATGATGATAATATTGTAGTAGTGATGAGTAGCCAAATGCATTCTAGAATTCAGTCTAATTCAAATTCATAATTAAAAAGATGTAATTTAAAAGATGGAAGTTAAAAGATAAAATGCAGCAGACTGCGTCTGTAGCAGACGCCTGCATGTGAATATATCCCCAGTTAAGGGCATTCAGGTGTGAATGAAGAGGTGGCTGGGTATGGGAGGCCAGATGTAGCGAGTTAAGCAGAGGTCATAAAGAGAGGGAGGGGTTGGAGTGACCACTCAGAGAGATGCCAGAATAACACAATGAGATATATGGAACAGGTCATGGAAACAGGCTGATAGGTAAGAAAGCATACTAAAAAGGATTATATGTGCTGCACCAAGACACTCAGATCCAGGGAAGGCATAGAAAATTCAATGCAATATACAGAGACATTCAGGAGTCAGGGAGAGCTGGGGAAAGGTCAATGCATACCATGGAAATTCAATGCAATAAACAGAAACACTCAGGAGCCAGGGAGAGCTGGGGAAAGGTCAATGCATACCATGGAAATTCAATGCAATAAACAGAAACATTCAGGAGCCAGGGAGAGCTGGGGAAAGGTCAATGCATACCATGGAGATTCAATGCAATAAACAGAAACATTCAGGAGCCAGGGAGAGCTGGGGAAAGGTCAATGCATACCATGGAAATTCAATGCAATAAACAGAAACATTCAGGAGCCAGGGAGAGCTGGGGAAAGGTCAATGCATACCTGTGGGAAGAGGAGAACAGCTTGATTAGATGGTACAGATGATGATAATATTGTAGTAGTGATGAGTAGCCAAATGCATTCTAGAATTCAGTCTAATTCAAATTCATAATTAAAAAGATGTAATTTAAAAGATGGAAGTTAAAAGATAAAATGCAGCAGACTGCGTCTGTAGCAGACGCCTGCATGTGAATATATCCCCAGTTAAGGGCATTCAGGTGTGAATGAAGAGGTGGCTGGGTATGGGAGGCCAGATGTAGCGAGTTAAGCAGAGGTCATAAAGAGAGGGAGGGGTTGGAGTGACCACTCAGAGAGATGCCAGAATAACACAATGAGATATATGGAACAGGTCATGGAAACAGGCTGATAGCTAAGAAAGAATACTAAAAAGGATTATATGTGCTGCACCAAGACACTCAGATCCAGGGAAGGCATAGAAAATTCAATGCAATATACAGAGACATTCAGGAGTCAGGGAGAGCTGGGGAAAGGTCAATGCATACCATGGAAATTCAATGCAATAAACAGAAACATTCAGGAGCCAGGGAGAGCTGGGGAAAGGTCAATGCATACCATGGAAATTCAATGCAATAAACAAACATTCAGGAGCCAGGGAGAGCTGGGGAAAGGTCAATGCATACCATGGAAATTCAATGCAATAAACAGAAACATTCAGGAGCCAGGGAGAGCTGGGGAAAGGTCAATGCATACCATGGAAATTCAATGCAATAAACAGAAACATTCAGGAGCCAGGGAGAGCTGGGGAAAGGTCAATGCATACCATGGAAATTCAATGCAATAAACAGAAACATTCAGGAGCCAGGGAGAGCTGGGGAAAGGTCAATGCATACCATGGAAATTCAATGCAATAAACAGAAACATTCAGGAGCCAGGGAGAGCTGGGGAAAGGTCAATGCATACCATGGAAATTCAATGCAATAAACAGAAACATTCAGGAGCCAGGGAGAGCTGGGGAAAGGTCAATGCATACTATGGAAATTCAATGCAATAAACAAACATTCAGGAGCCAGGGAGAGCTGGGGAAAGGTCAATGCATACCATGGAAATTCAATGCAATAAACAGAAACATTCAGGAGCCAGGGAGAGCTGGGGAAAGGTCAATGCATACCTGTGGGAAGAGGAGAACAGCTTGATTAGATGGTACAGATGATGATAATATTGTAGTAGTGATGAGTAGCCAAATGCATTCTAGAATTCAGTCTAATTCAAATTCATAATTAAAAAGATGTAATTTAAAAGATGGAAGTTAAAAGATAAAATGCAGCAGACTGCGTCTGTAGCAGACGCCTGCATGTGAATATATCCCCAGTTAAGGGCATTCAGGTGTGAATGATGAGGTGGCTGGGTATGGGAGGCCAGATGTAGCGAGTTAAGCAGAGGTCATAAAGAGAGGGAGGGGTTGGAGTGACCACTCAGAGAGATGCCAGAATAACACAATGAGATATATGGAACAGGTCATGGAAACAGGCTGATAGGTAAGAAAGCATACTAAAAAGGATTATATGTGCTGCACCAAGACACTCAGATCAAGTGAAGGCATAGAAAATTCAATGCAATATACAGAGACATTCAGGAGTCAGGGAGAGCTGGGGAAAGGTCAATGCATACCATGGAAATTCAATGCAATAAACAGAAACATTCAGGAGCCAGGGAGAGCTGGGGAAAGGTCAATGCATACCATGGAAATTCAATGCAATAAACAGAAACATTCAGGAGCCAGGGAGAGCTGGGGAAAGGTCAATGCATACCATGGAAATTCAATGCAATAAACAGAAACATTCAGGAGCCAGGGAGAGCTGGGGAAAGGTCAATGCATACCATGGAAATTCAATGCAATAAACAGAAACATTCAGGAGCCAGGGAGAGCTGGGGAAAGGTCAATGCATACCATGGAAATTCAATGCAATAAACAGAAACATTCAGGAGCCAGGGAGAGCTGGGGAAAGGTCAATGCATACCATGGAAATTCAATGCAATAAACAGAAACATTCAGGAGCCAGGGAGAGCTGGGGAAAGGTCAATGCATACCATGGAAATTCAATGCAATAAACAGAAACATTCAGGAGCCAGGGAGAGCTGGGGAAAGGTCAATGCATACCTGTGGGAAGAGGAGAACAGCTTGATTAGATGGTACAGATGATGATAATATTGTAGTAGTGATGAGTAGCCAAATGCATTCTAGAATTCAGTCTAATTCAAATTCATAATTAAAAAGATGTAATTTAAAAGATGGAAGTTAAATGATAAAATGCAGCAGACTGCGTCTGTAGCAGACGCCTGCATGTGAATATATCCCCAGTTAAGGGCATTCAGGTGTGAATGAAGAGGTGGCTGGGTATGGGAGGCCAGATGTAGCGAGTTAAGCAGAGGTCATAAAGAGAGGGAGGGGTTGGAGTGACCACTCAGAGAGATGCCAGAATAACACAATGAGATATATGGAACAGGTCATGGAAAGAGGGTGATAGGTAAGAAAGCATACTAAAAAGGATTATATGTGCTGCACCAAGACACTCAGATCCAGGGAAGGCATAGAAAATGCAATGCAATAAACAGAAACATTCAGGAGCCAGGGAGAGCTGGGGAAAGGTCAATGCATACCATGGAAATTCAATGCAATAAACAGAAACATTCAGGAGCCAGGGAGAGCTGGGGAAAGGTCAATGCATACCATGGAAATTCAATGCAATAAACAGAAACATTCAGGAGCCAGGGAGAGCTGGGGAAAGGTCAATGCATACCTGTGGGAAGAGGAGAACAGCTTGATTAGATGGTACAGATGATGATAATATTGTAGTAGTGATGAGTAGCCAAATGCATTCTAGAATTCAGTCTAATTCAAATTCATAATTAAAAAGATGTAATTTAAAAGATGGAAGTTAAAAGATAAAATGCAGCAGACTGCGTCTGTAGCAGACGCCTGCATGTGAATATATCCCCAGTTAAGGGCATTCAGGTGTGAATGATGAGGTGGCTGGGTATGGGAGGCCAGATGTAGCGAGTTAAGCAGAGGTCATAAAGAGAGGGAGGGGTTGGAGTGACCACTCAGAGAGATGCCAGAATAACACAATGAGATATATGGAACAGGTCATGGAAACAGGCTGATAGGTAAGAAAGCATACTAAAAAGGATTATATGTGCTGCACCAAGACACTCAGATCAAGTGAAGGCATAGAAAATTCAATGCAATATACAGAGACATTCAGGAGTCAGGGAGAGCTGGGGAAAGGTCAATGCATACCATGGAAATTCAATGCAATAAACAGAAACATTCAGGAGCCAGGGAGAGCTGGGGAAAGGTCAATGCATACCATGGAAATTCAATGCAATAAACAGAAACATTCAGGAGCCAGGGAGAGCTGGGGAAAGGTCAATGCATACCATGGAAATTCAATGCAATAAACAGAAACATTCAGGAGCCAGGGAGAGCTGGGGAAAGGTCAATGCATACCTGTGGGAAGAGGAGAACAGCTTGATTAGATGGTACAGATGATGATAATATTGTAGTAGTGATGAGTAGCCAAATGCATTCTAGAATTCAGTCTAATTCAAATTCATAATTAAAAAGATGTAATTTAAAAGATGGAAGTTAAAAGATAAAATGCAGCAGACTGCGTCTGTAGCAGACGCCTGCATGTGAATATATCCCCAGTTAAGGGCATTCAGGTGTGAATGATGAGGTGGCTGGGTATGGGAGGCCAGATGTAGCGAGTTAAGCAGAGGTCATAAAGAGAGGGAGGGGTTGGAGTGACCACTCAGAGAGATGCCAGAATAACACAATGAGATATATGGAACAGGTCATGGAAACAGGCTGATAGGTAAGAAAGCATACTAAAAAGGATTATATGTGCTGCACCAAGACACTCAGATCAAGTGAAGGCATAGAAAATTCAATGCAATATACAGAGACATTCAGGAGTCAGGGAGAGCTGGGGAAAGGTCAATGCATACCATGGAAATTCAATGCAATAAACAGAAACATTCAGGAGCCAGGGAGAGCTGGGGAAAGGTCAATGCATACCATGGAAATTCAATGCAATAAACAGAAACATTCAGGAGCCAGGGAGAGCTGGGGAAAGGTCAATGCATACCATGGAAATTCAATGCAATAAACAGAAACATTCAGGAGCCAGGGAGAGCTGGGGAAAGGTCAATGCATACCATGGAAATTCAATGCAATAAACAGAAACATTCAGGAGCCAGGGAGAGCTGGGGAAAGGTCAATGCATACCATGGAAATTCAATGCAATAAACAGAAACATTCAGGAGCCAGGGAGAGCTGGGGAAAGGTCAATGCATACCATGGAAATTCAATGCAATAAACAGAAACATTCAGGAGCCAGGGAGAGCTGGGGAAAGGTCAATGCATACCATGGAAATTCAATGCAATAAACAGAAACATTCAGGAGCCAGGGAGAGCTGGGGAAAGGTCAATGCATACCTGTGGGAAGAGGAGAACAGCTTGATTAGATGGTACAGATGATGATAATATTGTAGTAGTGATGAGTAGCCAAATGCATTCTAGAATTCAGTCTAATTCAAATTCATAATTAAAAAGATGTAATTTAAAAGATGGAAGTTAAATGATAAAATGCAGCAGACTGCGTCTGTAGCAGACGCCTGCATGTGAATATATCCCCAGTTAAGGGCATTCAGGTGTGAATGAAGAGGTGGCTGGGTATGGGAGGCCAGATGTAGCGAGTTAAGCAGAGGTCATAAAGAGAGGGAGGGGTTGGAGTGACCACTCAGAGAGATGCCAGAATAACACAATGAGATATATGGAACAGGTCATGGAAAGAGGGTGATAGGTAAGAAAGCATACTAAAAAGGATTATATGTGCTGCACCAAGACACTCAGATCCAGGGAAGGCATAGAAAATGCAATGCAATATACAGAGACATTCAGGAGTCAGGGAGAGCTGGGGAAAGGTCAATGCATACCATGGAAATTCAATGCAATAAACAGAAACATTCAGGAGCCAGGGAGAGCTGGGGAAAGGTCAATGCATACCATGGAAATTCAATGCAATAAACAGAAACATTCAGGAGCCAGGGAGAGCTGGGGAAAGGTCAATGCATACCATGGAAATTCAATGCAATAAACAGAAACATTCAGGAGCCAGGGAGAGCTGGGGAAAGGTCAATGCATACCATGGAAATTCAATGCAATAAACAGAAACATTCAGGAGCCAGGGAGAGCTGGGGAAAGGTCAATGCATACCATGGAAATTCAATGCAATAAACAGAAACATTCAGGAGCCAGGGAGAGCTGGGGAAAGGTCAATGCATACCTGTGGGAAGAGGAGAACAGCTTGATTAGATGGTACAGATGATGATAATATTGTAGTAGTGATGAGTAGCCAAATGCATTCTAGAATTCAGTCTAATTCAAATTCATAATTAAAAAGATGTAATTTAAAAGATGGAAGTTAAAAGATAAAATGCAGCAGACTGCGTCTGTAGCAGACGCCTGCATGTGAATATATCCCCAGTTAAGGGCATTCAGGTGTGAATGATGAGGTGGCTGGGTATGGGAGGCCAGATGTAGCGAGTTAAGCAGAGGTCATAAAGAGAGGGAGGGGTTGGAGTGACCACTCAGAGAGATGCCAGAATAACACAATGAGATATATGGAACAGGTCATGGAAACAGGCTGATAGGTAAGAAAGCATACTAAAAAGGATTATATGTGCTGCACCAAGACACTCAGATCAAGTGAAGGCATAGAAAATTCAATGCAATATACAGAGACATTCAGGAGTCAGGGAGAGCTGGGGAAAGGTCAATGCATACCATGGAAATTCAATGCAATAAACAGAAACATTCAGGAGCCAGGGAGAGCTGGGGAAAGGTCAATGCATACCATGGAAATTCAATGCAATAAACAGAAACATTCAGGAGCCAGGGAGAGCTGGGGAAAGGTCAATGCATACCATGGAAATTCAATGCAATAAACAGAAACATTCAGGAGCCAGGGAGAGCTGGGGAAAGGTCAATGCATACCTGTGGGAAGAGGAGAACAGCTTGATTAGATGGTACAGATGATGATAATATTGTAGTAGTGATGAGTAGCCAAATGCATTCTAGAATTCAGTCTAATTCAAATTCATAATTAAAAAGATGTAATTTAAAAGATGGAAGTTAAAAGATAAAATGCAGCAGACTGCGTCTGTAGCAGACGCCTGCATGTGAATATATCCCCAGTTAAGGGCATTCAGGTGTGAATGATGAGGTGGCTGGGTATGGGAGGCCAGATGTAGCGAGTTAAGCAGAGGTCATAAAGAGAGGGAGGGGTTGGAGTGACCACTCAGAGAGATGCCAGAATAACACAATGAGATATATGGAACAGGTCATGGAAACAGGCTGATAGGTAAGAAAGCATACTAAAAAGGATTATATGTGCTGCACCAAGACACTCAGATCAAGTGAAGGCATAGAAAATTCAATGCAATATACAGAGACATTCAGGAGTCAGGGAGAGCTGGGGAAAGGTCAATGCATACCATGGAAATTCAATGCAATAAACAGAAACATTCAGGAGCCAGGGAGAGCTGGGGAAAGGTCAATGCATACCATGGAAATTCAATGCAATAAACAGAAACATTCAGGAGCCAGGGAGAGCTGGGGAAAGGTCAATGCATACCATGGAAATTCAATGCAATAAACAGAAACATTCAGGAGCCAGGGAGAGCTGGGGAAAGGTCAATGCATACCATGGAAATTCAATGCAATAAACAGAAACATTCAGGAGCCAGGGAGAGCTGGGGAAAGGTCAATGCATACCATGGAAATTCAATGCAATAAACAGAAACATTCAGGAGCCAGGGAGAGCTGGGGAAAGGTCAATGCATACCATGGAAATTCAATGCAATAAACAGAAACATTCAGGAGCCAGGGAGAGCTGGGGAAAGGTCAATGCATACCATGGAAATTCAATGCAATAAACAGAAACATTCAGGAGCCAGGGAGAGCTGGGGAAAGGTCAATGCATACCTGTGGGAAGAGGAGAACAGCTTGATTAGATGGTACAGATGATGATAATATTGTAGTAGTGATGAGTAGCCAAATGCATTCTAGAATTCAGTCTAATTCAAATTCATAATTAAAAAGATGTAATTTAAAAGATGGAAGTTAAATGATAAAATGCAGCAGACTGCGTCTGTAGCAGACGCCTGCATGTGAATATATCCCCAGTTAAGGGCATTCAGGTGTGAATGAAGAGGTGGCTGGGTATGGGAGGCCAGATGTAGCGAGTTAAGCAGAGGTCATAAAGAGAGGGAGGGGTTGGAGTGACCACTCAGAGAGATGCCAGAATAACACAATGAGATATATGGAACAGGTCATGGAAAGAGGGTGATAGGTAAGAAAGCATACTAAAAAGGATTATATGTGCTGCACCAAGACACTCAGATCCAGGGAAGGCATAGAAAATGCAATGCAATATACAGAGACATTCAGGAGTCAGGGAGAGCTGGGGAAAGGTCAATGCATACCATGGAAATTCAATGCAATAAACAGAAACATTCAGGAGCCAGGGAGAGCTGGGGAAAGGTCAATGCATACCATGGAAATTCAATGCAATAAACAGAAACATTCAGGAGCCAGGGAGAGCTGGGGAAAGGTCAATGCATACCATGGAAATTCAATGCAATAAACAGAAACATTCAGGAGCCAGGGAGAGCTGGGGAAAGGTCAATGCATACCATGGAAATTCAATGCAATAAACAGAAACATTCAGGAGCCAGGGAGAGCTGGGGAAAGGTCAATGCATACCATGGAAATTCAATGCAATAAACAGAAACATTCAGGAGCCAGGGAGAGCTGGGGAAAGGTCAATGCATACCTGTGGGAAGAGGAGAACAGCTTGATTAGATGGTACAGATGATGATAATATTGTAGTAGTGATGAGTAGCCAAATGCATTCTAGAATTCAGTCTAATTCAAATTCATAATTAAAAAGATGTAATTTAAAAGATGGAAGTTAAAAGATAAAATGCAGCAGACTGCGTCTGTAGCAGACGCCTGCATGTGAATATATCCCCAGTTAAGGGCATTCAGGTGTGAATGAAGAGGTGGCTGGGTATGGGAGGCCAGATGTAGCGAGTTAAGCAGAGGTCATAAAGAGAGGGAGGGGTTGGAGTGACCACTCAGAGAGATGCCAGAATAACACAATGAGATATATGGAACAGGTCATGGAAACAGGCTGATAGGTAAGAAAGCATACTAAAAAGGATTATATGTGCTGCACCAAGACACTCAGATCCAGGGAAGGCATAGAAAATTCAATGCAATATACAGAGACATTCAGGAGTCAGGGAGAGCTGGGGAAAGGTCAATGCATACCATGGAAATTCAATGCAATAAACAGAAACATTCAGGAGCCAGGGAGAGCTGGGGAAAGGTCAATGCATACCATGGAAATTCAATGCAATAAACAGAAACATTCAGGAGCCAGGGAGAGCTGGGGAAAGGTCAATGCATACCATGGAGATTCAATGCAATAAACAGAAACATTCAGGAGCCAGGGAGAGCTGGGGAAAGGTCAATGCATACCATGGAAATTCAATGCAATAAACAGAAACATTCAGGAGCCAGGGAGAGCTGGGGAAAGGTCAATGCATACCTGTGGGAAGAGGAGAACAGCTTGATTAGATGGTACAGATGATGATAATATTGTAGTAGTGATGAGTAGCCAAATGCATTCTAGAATTCAGTCTAATTCAAATTCATAATTAAAAAGATGTAATTTAAAAGATGGAAGTTAAATGATAAAATGCAGCAGACTGCGTCTGTAGCAGACGCCTGCATGTGAATATATCCCCAGTTAAGGGCATTCAGGTGTGAATGAAGAGGTGGCTGGGTATGGGAGGCCAGATGTAGCGAGTTAAGCAGAGGTCATAAAGAGAGGGAGGGGTTGGAGTGACCACTCAGAGAGATGCCAGAATAACACAATGAGATATATGGAACAGGTCATGGAAAGAGGGTGATAGGTAAGAAAGCATACTAAAAAGGATTATATGTGCTGCACCAAGACACTCAGATCCAGGGAAGGCATAGAAAATTCAATGCAATATACAGAGACATTCAGGAGTCAGGGAGAGCTGGGGAAAGGTCAATGCATACCATGGAAATTCAATGCAATAAACAGAAACATTCAGGAGCCAGGGAGAGCTGGGGAAAGGTCAATGCATACCATGGAAATTCAATGCAATAAACAGAAACATTCAGGAGCCAGGGAGAGCTGGGGAAAGGTCAATGCATACCATGGAAATTCAATGCAATAAACAGAAACATTCAGGAGCCAGGGAGAGCTGGGGAAAGGTCAATGCATACCATGGAAATTCAATGCAATAAACAGAAACATTCAGGAGCCAGGGAGAGCTGGGGAAAGGTCAATGCATACCATGGAAATTCAATGCAATAAACAGAAACATTCAGGAGCCAGGGAGAGCTGGGGAAAGGTCAATGCATACCATGGAAATTCAATGCAATAAACAGAAACATTCAGGAGCCAGGGAGAGCTGGGGAAAGGTCAATGCATACTATGGAAATTCAATGCAATAAACAAACATTCAGGAGCCAGGGAGAGCTGGGGAAAGGTCAATGCATACCATGGAAATTCAATGCAATAAACAGAAACATTCAGGAGCCAGGGAGAGCTGGGGAAAGGTCAATGCATACCTGTGGGAAGAGGAGAACAGCTTGATTAGATGGTACAGATGATGATAATATTGTAGTAGTGATGAGTAGCCAAATGCATTCTAGAATTCAGTCTAATTCAAATTCATAATTAAAAAGATGTAATTTAAAAGATGGAAGTTAAAAGATAAAATGCAGCAGACTGCGTCTGTAGCAGACGCCTGCATGTGAATATATCCCCAGTTAAGGGCATTCAGGTGTGAATGATGAGGTGGCTGGGTATGGGAGGCCAGATGTAGCGAGTTAAGCAGAGGTCATAAAGAGAGGGAGGGGTTGGAGTGACCACTCAGAGAGATGCCAGAATAACACAATGAGATATATGGAACAGGTCATGGAAACAGGCTGATAGGTAAGAAAGCATACTAAAAAGGATTATATGTGCTGCACCAAGACACTCAGATCAAGTGAAGGCATAGAAAATTCAATGCAATATACAGAGACATTCAGGAGTCAGGGAGAGCTGGGGAAAGGTCAATGCATACCATGGAAATTCAATGCAATAAACAGAAACATTCAGGAGCCAGGGAGAGCTGGGGAAAGGTCAATGCATACCATGGAAATTCAATGCAATAAACAGAAACATTCAGGAGCCAGGGAGAGCTGGGGAAAGGTCAATGCATACCATGGAAATTCAATGCAATAAACAGAAACATTCAGGAGCCAGGGAGAGCTGGGGAAAGGTCAATGCATACCATGGAAATTCAATGCAATAAACAGAAACATTCAGGAGCCAGGGAGAGCTGGGGAAAGGTCAATGCATACCATGGAAATTCAATGCAATAAACAGAAACATTCAGGAGCCAGGGAGAGCTGGGGAAAGGTCAATGCATACCATGGAAATTCAATGCAATAAACAGAAACATTCAGGAGCCAGGGAGAGCTGGGGAAAGGTCAATGCATACCATGGAAATTCAATGCAATAAACAGAAACATTCAGGAGCCAGGGAGAGCTGGGGAAAGGTCAATGCATACCTGTGGGAAGAGGAGAACAGCTTGATTAGATGGTACAGATGATGATAATATTGTAGTAGTGATGAGTAGCCAAATGCATTCTAGAATTCAGTCTAATTCAAATTCATAATTAAAAAGATGTAATTTAAAAGATGGAAGTTAAATGATAAAATGCAGCAGACTGCGTCTGTAGCAGACGCCTGCATGTGAATATATCCCCAGTTAAGGGCATTCAGGTGTGAATGAAGAGGTGGCTGGGTATGGGAGGCCAGATGTAGCGAGTTAAGCAGAGGTCATAAAGAGAGGGAGGGGTTGGAGTGACCACTCAGAGAGATGCCAGAATAACACAATGAGATATATGGAACAGGTCATGGAAAGAGGGTGATAGGTAAGAAAGCATACTAAAAAGGATTATATGTGCTGCACCAAGACACTCAGATCCAGGGAAGGCATAGAAAATGCAATGCAATATACAGAGACATTCAGGAGTCAGGGAGAGCTGGGGAAAGGTCAATGCATACCATGGAAATTCAATGCAATAAACAGAAACATTCAGGAGCCAGGGAGAGCTGGGGAAAGGTCAATGCATACCATGGAAATTCAATGCAATAAACAGAAACATTCAGGAGCCAGGGAGAGCTGGGGAAAGGTCAATGCATACCATGGAAATTCAATGCAATAAACAGAAACATTCAGGAGCCAGGGAGAGCTGGGGAAAGGTCAATGCATACCATGGAAATTCAATGCAATAAACAGAAACATTCAGGAGCCAGGGAGAGCTGGGGAAAGGTCAATGCATACCATGGAAATTCAATGCAATAAACAGAAACATTCAGGAGCCAGGGAGAGCTGGGGAAAGGTCAATGCATACCTGTGGGAAGAGGAGAACAGCTTGATTAGATGGTACAGATGATGATAATATTGTAGTAGTGATGAGTAGCCAAATGCATTCTAGAATTCAGTCTAATTCAAATTCATAATTAAAAAGATGTAATTTAAAAGATGGAAGTTAAAAGATAAAATGCAGCAGACTGCGTCTGTAGCAGACGCCTGCATGTGAATATATCCCCAGTTAAGGGCATTCAGGTGTGAATGAAGAGGTGGCTGGGTATGGGAGGCCAGATGTAGCGAGTTAAGCAGAGGTCATAAAGAGAGGGAGGGGTTGGAGTGACCACTCAGAGAGATGCCAGAATAACACAATGAGATATATGGAACAGGTCATGGAAACAGGCTGATAGCTAAGAAAGAATACTAAAAAGGATTATATGTGCTGCACCAAGACACTCAGATCCAGGGAAGGCATAGAAAATTCAATGCAATATACAGAGACATTCAGGAGTCAGGGAGAGCTGGGGAAAGGTCAATGCATACCATGGAAATTCAATGCAATAAACAGAAACATTCAGGAGCCAGGGAGAGCTGGGGAAAGGTCAATGCATACCATGGAAATTCAATGCAATAAACAAACATTCAGGAGCCAGGGAGAGCTGGGGAAAGGTCAATGCATACCATGGAAATTCAATGCAATAAACAGAAACATTCAGGAGCCAGGGAGAGCTGGGGAAAGGTCAATGCATACCTGTGGGAAGAGGAGAACAGCTTGATTAGATGGTACAGATGATGATAATATTGTAGTAGTGATGAGTAGCCAAATGCATTCTAGAATTCAGTCTAATTCAAATTCATAATTAAAAAGATGTAATTTAAAAGATGGAAGTTAAAAGATAAAATGCAGCAGACTGCGTCTGTAGCAGACGCCTGCATGTGAATATATCCCCAGTTAAGGGCATTCAGGTGTGAATGAAGAGGTGGCTGGGTATGGGAGGCCAGATGTAGCGAGTTAAGCAGAGGTCATAAAGAGAGGGAGGGGTTGGAGTGACCACTCAGAGAGATGCCAGAATAACACAATGAGATATATGGAACAGGTCATGGAAACAGGCTGATAGGTAAGAAAGCATACTAAAAAGGATTATATGTGCTGCACCAAGACACTCAGATCCAGGGAAGGCATAGAAAATTCAATGCAATATACAGAGACATTCAGGAGTCAGGGAGAGCTGGGGAAAGGTCAATGCATACCATGGAAATTCAATGCAATAAACAGAAACATTCAGGAGCCAGGGAGAGCTGGGGAAAGGTCAATGCATACCATGGAAATTCAATGCAATAAACAGAAACATTCAGGAGCCAGGGAGAGCTGGGGAAAGGTCAATGCATACCATGGAGATTCAATGCAATAAACAGAAACATTCAGGAGCCAGGGAGAGCTGGGGAAAGGTCAATGCATACCATGGAAATTCAATGCAATAAACAGAAACATTCAGGAGCCAGGGAGAGCTGGGGAAAGGTCAATGCATACCTGTGGGAAGAGGAGAACAGCTTGATTAGATGGTACAGATGATGATAATATTGTAGTAGTGATGAGTAGCCAAATGCATTCTAGAATTCAGTCTAATTCAAATTCATAATTAAAAAGATGTAATTTAAAAGATGGAAGTTAAAAGATAAAATGCAGCAGACTGCGTCTGTAGCAGACGCCTGCATGTGAATATATCCCCAGTTAAGGGCATTCAGGTGTGAATGAAGAGGTGGCTGGGTATGGGAGGCCAGATGTAGCGAGTTAAGCAGAGGTCATAAAGAGAGGGAGGGGTTGGAGTGACCACTCAGAGAGATGCCAGAATAACACAATGAGATATATGGAACAGGTCATGGAAACAGGCTGATAGCTAAGAAAGAATACTAAAAAGGATTATATGTGCTGCACCAAGACACTCAGATCCAGGGAAGGCATAGAAAATTCAATGCAATATACAGAGACATTCAGGAGTCAGGGAGAGCTGGGGAAAGGTCAATGCATACCATGGAAATTCAATGCAATAAACAGAAACATCCAGGAGCCAGGGAGAGCTGGGGAAAGGTCAATGCATACCATGGAAATTCAATGCAATAAACAAACATTCAGGAGCCAGGGAGAGCTGGGGAAAGGTCAATGCATACCATGGAAATTCAATGCAATAAACAGAAACATTCAGGAGCCAGGGAGAGCTGGGGAAAGGTCAATGCATACCTGTGGGAAGAGGAGAACAGCTTGATTAGATGGTACAGATGATGATAATATTGTAGTAGTGATGAGTAGCCAAATGCATTCTAGAATTCAGTCTAATTCAAATTCATAATTAAAAAGATGTAATTTAAAAGATGGAAGTTAAAAGATAAAATGCAGCAGACTGCGTCTGTAGCAGACGCCTGCATGTGAATATATCCCCAGTTAAGGGCATTCAGGTGTGAATGAAGAGGTGGCTGGGTATGGGAGGCCAGATGTAGCGAGTTAAGCAGAGGTCATAAAGAGAGGGAGGGGTTGGAGTGACCACTCAGAGAGATGCCAGAATAACACAATGAGATATATGGAACAGGTCATGGAAACAGGCTGATAGGTAAGAAAGCATACTAAAAAGGATTATATGTGCTGCACCAAGACACTCAGATCCAGGGAAGGCATAGAAAATTCAATGCAATATACAGAGACATTCAGGAGTCAGGGAGAGCTGGGGAAAGGTCAATGCATACCATGGAAATTCAATGCAATAAACAGAAACATTCAGGAGCCAGGGAGAGCTGGGGAAAGGTCAATGCATACCATGGAAATTCAATGCAATAAACAGAAACATTCAGGAGCCAGGGAGAGCTGGGGAAAGGTCAATGCATACCATGGAGATTCAATGCAATAAACAGAAACATTCAGGAGCCAGGGAGAGCTGGGGAAAGGTCAATGCATACCATGGAAATTCAATGCAATAAACAGAAACATTCAGGAGCCAGGGAGAGCTGGGGAAAGGTCAATGCATACCTGTGGGAAGAGGAGAACAGCTTGATTAGATGGTACAGATGATGATAATATTGTAGTAGTGATGAGTAGCCAAATGCATTCTAGAATTCAGTCTAATTCAAATTCATAATTAAAAAGATGTAATTTAAAAGATGGAAGTTAAATGATAAAATGCAGCAGACTGCGTCTGTAGCAGACGCCTGCATGTGAATATATCCCCAGTTAAGGGCATTCAGGTGTGAATGAAGAGGTGGCTGGGTATGGGAGGCCAGATGTAGCGAGTTAAGCAGAGGTCATAAAGAGAGGGAGGGGTTGGAGTGACCACTCAGAGAGATGCCAGAATAACACAATGAGATATATGGAACAGGTCATGGAAAGAGGGTGATAGGTAAGAAAGCATACTAAAAAGGATTATATGTGCTGCACCAAGACACTCAGATCCAGGGAAGGCATAGAAAATTCAATGCAATATACAGAGACATTCAGGAGTCAGGGAGAGCTGGGGAAAGGTCAATGCATACCATGGAAATTCAATGCAATAAACAGAAACATTCAGGAGCCAGGGAGAGCTGGGGAAAGGTCAATGCATACCATGGAAATTCAATGCAATAAACAGAAACATTCAGGAGCCAGGGAGAGCTGGGGAAAGGTCAATGCATACCATGGAGATTCAATGCAATAAACAGAAACATTCAGGAGCCAGGGAGAGCTGGGGAAAGGTCAATGCATACCATGGAAATTCAATGCAATAAACAGAAACATTCAGGAGCCAGGGAGAGCTGGGGAAAGGTCAATGCATACCTGTGGGAAGAGGAGAACAGCTTGATTAGATGGTACAGATGATGATAATATTGTAGTAGTGATGAGTAGCCAAATGCATTCTAGAATTCAGTCTAATTCAAATTCATAATTAAAAAGATGTAATTTAAAAGATGGAAGTTAAATGATAAAATGCAGCAGACTGCGTCTGTAGCAGACGCCTGCATGTGAATATATCCCCAGTTAAGGGCATTCAGGTGTGAATGAAGAGGTGGCTGGGTATGGGAGGCCAGATGTAGCGAGTTAAGCAGAGGTCATAAAGAGAGGGAGGGGTTGGAGTGACCACTCAGAGAGATGCCAGAATAACACAATGAGATATATGGAACAGGTCATGGAAAGAGGGTGATAGGTAAGAAAGCATACTAAAAAGGATTATATGTGCTGCACCAAGACACTCAGATCCAGGGAAGGCATAGAAAATTCAATGCAATATACAGAGACATTCAGGAGTCAGGGAGAGCTGGGGAAAGGTCAATGCATACCATGGAAATTCAATGCAATAAACAGAAACATTCAGGAGCCAGGGAGAGCTGGGGAAAGGTCAATGCATACCATGGAAATTCAATGCAATAAACAGAAACATTCAGGAGCCAGGGAGAGCTGGGGAAAGGTCAATGCATACCATGGAAATTCAATGCAATAAACAGAAACATTCAGGAGCCAGGGAGAGCTGGGGAAAGGTCAATGCATACCATGGAAATTCAATGCAATAAACAGAAACATTCAGGAGCCAGGGAGAGCTGGGGAAAGGTCAATGCATACCATGGAAATTCAATGCAATAAACAGAAACATTCAGGAGCCAGGGAGAGCTGGGGAAAGGTCAATGCATACCATGGAAATTCAATGCAATAAACAGAAACATTCAGGAGCCAGGGAGAGCTGGGGAAAGGTCAATGCATACTATGGAAATTCAATGCAATAAACAAACATTCAGGAGCCAGGGAGAGCTGGGGAAAGGTCAATGCATACCATGGAAATTCAATGCAATAAACAGAAACATTCAGGAGCCAGGGAGAGCTGGGGAAAGGTCAATGCATACCTGTGGGAAGAGGAGAACAGCTTGATTAGATGGTACAGATGATGATAATATTGTAGTAGTGATGAGTAGCCAAATGCATTCTAGAATTCAGTCTAATTCAAATTCATAATTAAAAAGATGTAATTTAAAAGATGGAAGTTAAAAGATAAAATGCAGCAGACTGCGTCTGTAGCAGACGCCTGCATGTGAATATATCCCCAGTTAAGGGCATTCAGGTGTGAATGATGAGGTGGCTGGGTATGGGAGGCCAGATGTAGCGAGTTAAGCAGAGGTCATAAAGAGAGGGAGGGGTTGGAGTGACCACTCAGAGAGATGCCAGAATAACACAATGAGATATATGGAACAGGTCATGGAAACAGGCTGATAGGTAAGAAAGCATACTAAAAAGGATTATATGTGCTGCACCAAGACACTCAGATCCAGGGAAGGCATAGAAAATTCAATGCAATATACAGAGACATTCAGGAGTCAGGGAGAGCTGGGGAAAGGTCAATGCATACCATGGAAATTCAATGCAATAAACAGAAACATTCAGGAGCCAGGGAGAGCTGGGGAAAGGTCAATGCATACCATGGAAATTCAATGCAATAAACAGAAACATTCAGGAGCCAGGGAGAGCTGGGGAAAGGTCAATGCATACCATGGAAATTCAATGCAATAAACAGAAACATTCAGGAGCCAGGGAGAGCTGGGGAAAGGTCAATGCATACCATGGAAATTCAATGCAATAAACAGAAACATTCAGGAGCCAGGGAGAGCTGGGGAAAGGTCAATGCATACCATGGAAATTCAATGCAATAAACAGAAACATTCAGGAGCCAGGGAGAGCTGGGGAAAGGTCAATGCATACCTGTGGGAAGAGGAGAACAGCTTGATTAGATGGTACAGATGATGATAATATTGTAGTAGTGATGAGTAGCCAAATGCATTCTAGAATTCAGTCTAATTCAAATTCATAATTAAAAAGATGTAATTTAAAAGATGGAAGTTAAAAGATAAAATGCAGCAGACTGCGTCTGTAGCAGACGCCTGCATGTGAATATATCCCCAGTTAAGGGCATTCAGCTTTACCCTCTTCCAGACCCCGGGTCAAGATGGGCATTAGCAGCTTCACCTCGTTACCACTCTGGTACTGGCACGAGAAGTCTGCGACCACCACCTCTTTCTCTTGTAGAGGGCCTTTTAGTGCTTCTCTAAGCACCACAATGTCTTCCTTTAGGGTCTTATACATACTTTGCCAAGTAAACAGGTTACCTCTGAGCTCAGAGACTTCCTTCTCCAGCTCATCCAACCTGTGCTCAGCCGCTTGTCTCAAGACCATTTCTCGTTCAACATGGTCTTTCACCGTCTCTTTAACCAATTCTATCTCGCTCCTCCCATCCTCTGGATTGGTGGGACATCCATCACTTGAGGAGGTGTTTACTTCAGACACCACTTCCTTGGTGGCCTCCTCCACTTCTGCACCCTCAGACTCTGCACTGTCAGGGTCAGCCCTCTCTTGGGTCTCAGCGGTGACATCATTACGTTCGTCCCTTTTCCCTGGGACTTCAGAGTACTTCATACACCCCAGGTCCTCAGCATCTTCCGTCAATTCTTCACACGGAACAACTGGTTCAGTCCCTTTGCCTCTTTTACGTCTCCGGCGACGGGAGGAAGGCTTGCCATTTGTATCTGAGTCAACCTTATTGCACTCTTTCCCACTGGCATCACCGTCTGAATGGGAGTCACCACCAACCGTCACCACAGGTCCTGGACCCCGTCCTCCACCTGTCACCACAGGTCCTGGACCCCATCCTCCACCCGTCACCATGGCACATGCGCTTGTTACTGGCCATGACTTGTCACAGTCACCCCCAGAGTCTGTGTCACACCCCACAGTATGGTGACCTCGCAAGTCACTCTCTGTCTGGGTGTCAGCTCCACTTGTTTTATCCACCAGACCACTACCAGTCGTATTGTGGCATACTTCAGGTGACGTCAGGTCAGTTAGTTGGACAGTCACACGTTTTCCCTTGGTCAGGCCTACCTTAGGACTGTCAACTCTAGGGGGCGCCTTCTCAACATTACTAACTGACATCCACATTATATCCACAAACACTTCAGCCTTTTCCCACAGTGCTTCCAAATCTTGTCCTATTACCATAGGATACGACAAGATCGGGACTACAGCCACCTCATGGTATGTGGAAACCTCCGCTGCAACAATGTACATAGTGGCTACCAGAAGACATTTAGTGTCCCCAGGTGACACAGAATTTCCTGGAAGGGTTCTCAGCAAAGACGCTTCTCTCCCCGGGTCTATCAACCCCCACACACCACTTTCCATCCAGCCAAAAAGGACACAGTCGTGACACCTCACTGATTGCCGCCCCTTTTTTGGCTCCGCCCCCTTTTTGGGCACGTGCTCCGCTTTTTGACACCACCCCGGTTCGGGATTCAGCCCCTATTCGGGATTCCACCCCTTTTTGGGCCATTACCCCTATTCGGGTTACCGCCCCTTTTTGGGACTCCGCCCCCTTTTGGGCAACCATTTCCATTTGGGTCACCGCTCACTATTAGGGATACTCCCCTCCCTGGGATACACCCCGTGGACTTCCCTACGGCACCCAAGCCCCAGTTCGCACAGTACACCCCTTTGTCTCTGGGCTTGTACTGGCCCTTTAAGAGTCAGCACAACTTGGCAGAAAAGGGAGAGAGAAAAAAAAATAATTTTTTTTTTCTTTTATACGTCACTTCACCAGCTCCTGCTGGTACCGCCACAGCTCCCGCTGCATTCACATACAACCGACACCTCCGGCTGCCAACCACAAGCCACTGCAGCTCTGCCTGCTGTGGAACCTCTTGCTGCCACTGAAGCTACGCTCCACAAGGCTCTACCGCCGGCTTCGTGGACCCGCCAATCCACAGGACGCCGCTTGTCCCCTTTGTAACCCCGCCGAGTTACAGCCAGACGCTTGTCAGCTTCGTAAGCCCGCTGAGTTACAGCGAGACGCTTGTCAGCTTCGTAACCCCGCCGAGTTACAGCCAGACGCTATCTTCGTGGCCCCGCCGAGCCACAGCAATCAACTCCACGTGTGCGTGCTGGATCGTTGCCCGCATTCTCCACCAAATGTAAGACTATTCCTACTGAGTGTGTTGGGGGACAATCGCTTGGCCGCGATATTCAGCACACGGGCACGGGTTTTAAAAACAAAACAGTCCATACGGTTTATTATAGTGTCATAAACCGGGTTATGCACAGTTCCTTATGTACATCTCATGAAACACAACAGGCACCAACTGGTGATATTAACTTGCAGCTTTAAACACTTCATTTACAGCTTTGACTCACGGACACTGAACATGCTGGATCTCTCACTCCATTCAGTTGCCATGGGTTACTACACAGTTCCTGTTACAAGCACCAACAGCTTATGGAGGTAGCTTATAGGAGCTCCTGCTCCATCTGCTGACTCCGTGTCAGTCCTCTCTCCTGGGGAAACTGCCTTACGGGATTCACCAACTTGCCTGGCCGGCACACAACAGTCAGTCCAGAGCCACCGAAGGCCGGTAGCTTCCCCAACATCGATCATCCAGGTCCACAGTCTCTCAGGTGCTCCAAGAAGACTCCACACGCAGGAGCTTCTCACACAGACTGTCCAGGACCATGATCACACTGTAGTCTTCAGAACGTCCATCCCCCCTGGGACCGTTCAACACAGAGACATGTGGCCTGTCTGGGTGCTATTCAGGACTTAGTCCAACACCACAGGCCACCAGGTCCAAACCGTGTGCATACACAGGAAGCCTCCTCCCAGGGCTTCCAACACAGGAGCATACACAGCCCATGCACACGCTTCCAGGACCTTGCACTTGGACCTATCAGATCCAAACACTGGAACCACACAGAAGACCATGTGACCCACACCTTGGTCACATTATGTACCCGTAAGCACACCCACAGTAATGGATCACCTGGGCTGGTCACGTGATCCTGACATCACTGCAGGTCGATTCTCATGGCCTCAATACGACTCCGTGCACATACCGGGGAGACCATGCAGTGCCCCCTACCTGTTACAGGGGTCACTGCATCACAATATATATATATATATATATATATATATATATATATATATATATATATATATATATATATATATATATATATATATATAGCTTTCTTACATGTGATACAGGAAAGACCAATATCTTGGTACAGTGTTAAAATGACATTTTTCCCTATCTAAATGCAAAAAAAGTGAACCTAATTACCGGTGATAAGGTGAAGAGCAGGCCCATTATCTTCTAACGGTTCCGCAGCTACGTGTTCAAAGGGTAAATAATTTGGCGTAACGAAATTATTGCGATAATCGGGAGACAGACACTCCCCTTAAATAAGAAAGATTGCAAGAATATATAATTAATATAAATTACTTATACTATAATGATTTAACCCCTTCCCGACCTTTGACGCCACGTAGGCGTCATGAAAACCCGTGCCAATCCGACCCATGACGCCTATGTGGCGTCATGGAAAGATCGCATCCCTGCAGATCGGGTGAAAGGGTTAACTCCATTTTCACCCGATCTGCAGAGACAGGGGGAGTGGTACTTCAGCCCAGGGGTGGGTGGCTTCACCCCCCCGTGGCTACGATCGCTCTGATTGGCTGTTGAAAGTGAAACAGCCAATCAGAGCGATTTGTAATATTTCACCTATGAAAATGGTGAAATATTACAATCCAGCCATGGCCGATGCTGCAATAGCATCTGCCATGGCTGGAGACCCCGATCTGCCCCCCCCCACCCCACCGATCGCCCCCCCAGTCGTCCTTTCTGCCCCGATCTCCTGTCCGCTCCCCTCCTCCCTCCTGTCCGCTCCCCCGGTCCTCTTGTCTGCTCCCTTGGTCCTCCGATCCCCCCCCCCCGTGTTCCGATCCCACCCCCCCATACTTACCTAGCTTCCATGTCCCTCCCGGTGTCCGGCCGTCTTCTCCATGGGCGCCGCCATCTTGGAAAATGGCGGGCGCATGCGCAGTGCGCCCGCCGAATCTGCCAGCCGGCAGATTCATTACAAGTACATTTTGATCGCTGTGGTAGGTTCTATCACAGCAATCAAAATAAAAAAATAATAAATAACCCCCCCCCCTTTATCACACCCATAGGTAGGGACAATAATAAAATAAAGAAAATATTTTTTTTTCTTTTTCCACTAGGGTTAGGGTTAGAACTAGGGGTAGGGTTAGGGTTAGGGGTAGGGTTAGGGTTACGGGTAGGGTTCGGGGTAGGGTTATGGCATGTGCACACAGAGCGGATCGGCCGCGGATCGGCAGCGGATCGGCAGCGGATCCGCCGCGGATCGGCAGCGGATCGGCAGCGGATCCGCAGCGGATCGGCCGCGGATCCGCAGCGGATCGGCCGCGGATCCGCAGCGGATCGGCAGCGGATCGGCCGCGGATCCGCAGCGGATTCGCAGCGGATTGTTCGCGGATCCGCAGCGGATTGGCCGCGGATCCGCAGCGGATTGGCAGCAGATCCGCAGCAGATTGGCCGCGGATCCGCAGCGGATTGGCCGCGGATCCGCAGCGGATTGGCCGCGGATCCGCAGCGGATTGGCCGCTGCGAATTCGAAGCAGTTTTCCATCAGGTTTACAGTACCATGTACACCTAAGGAAAACCAAATCCGCTGTGCCCATGGTGCGGAAAATTCCGTGCAGAAACGCTGCGTTGTATTTTCCGCAGCATGTCAATTCTTTGTGCGGATTCCACAGAGTTTTACACCTGTTCCTCAATAGGAATCCGCAGGTGAAATCCGCACAAAAAAAACACTGGAAATCTGCTGTAAATCCGCAGGTAAAACGCAGTGCCTTTTACCTGCAGATTTTTCAAAAATCGTGCGGAAAAATCTCACACGAATCCGCAACGTGGGCACATAGTCTTAGGGTTAGGGTTGGAATTAGAGTTAGGGTTGGAATTAGGGCTAGGGTTTGAAATAGGGTTAAGATTAGGCTTGTGGTTAGGGTTACGGATAGGGTTAGGGGTGAGTTGGGGTTACAGTTGTGGTTAGGGTTGGGATTAGGGTTAGGATTAGGGTTAGGGTTGGAATTAGGGTTACGGGTGTGTTGCGGTTAGGGTTGTGGTTAGGGGTGTGTTGGGGTTAGGGTTGTGATTAGGGTTATGGCTACAGTTGGGATTAGGATTAGGGGTGTGTTGGGGTTAGTGTTGAAGTTAGAATTGAGGGGATTCCACTGTTTGGGCACATCAGGGGTCTCCAAACGCAACATGGCGCCACCATTGATTCCAGCCAATCTTGCGTTCAAAAAGTCAAATGGTGCTCCCGCCCTTCCAAGCCCCGACGTGCGCCCAAACAGTGGTTTACCCCCACATTTGGGGTCCCAGCGTACTCAGGACAAACTGGGCAACAACTGTTGGGGTCCAATTTCTCCTGTTACCCTTGCAAAAATAAAAAATTACTTGCTAAAACATAATTTTTGAGGAAAGAACAATTATTTTTTATTTTCACGGCTCTGCGTTATAAACTTCTGTGAAGCACTTGGGGGTTGAAAGTGCTCACCACACATCTAGATAAGTTCCTTCGGGGGTCTAGTTTCCAAAATGGGGTCACTTGTGGGGTGTTTCTACTGTTTAGGCACATCAGGGGCTCTGCAAATGCAATGTGACGCCCGCAGACCATTCCATCAAAGTCTGCATTTCAAATGTCACTACTTCCCTTCCGAGCCCTGACGTGTGCCCAAACAGTGGTTTACCCCCACATATGGGGTATCAGCGTACTCAGGAGAAACTGGACAACAACTTTTGGGGTCCAATTTCTCCTGTTACTCTTGCAAAAATAAAAAAAATTCTGGGCTAAAAAAATATTTTTGAGGAAAGGAAACACATTTTTTATTTTCACGGCTCTGCGTTATAAACTACTGTGAAGCACTTGGGGGTTCAAAGTGCTCACTACACATCTAGATAAGTTCCCTTGGTGGTCTAGTTTCCAAAATGGAGTCAATTGTGGGGAGTTCCTACTGTTTAGGCACATCAGGGGCTCTGCAAACGCAACCTGACGCCCGCAGAGCATTCCATCAAAGTCTGCATTTCAAAACGTCACTACTTCCCTTCCGAACCCCGACGTGTGCCAAAACAGTGGTTTACCCCCACATATGGGGTATGAGCGTACTCAGGAGAAACTGGACAACAACTTTTGGGGTCCAATTTCTCCTGTTACCCTTGGGAAAATAAAAAATTGTGGGCTAAAAAAATCATTTTTGAGAAAAGAAAAATTATTTTTGATTTTCATGGCTCTGCGTTATAAACTTCTGTGAAGCACTTGGGGGTTCAAAGTGCTCACCACACATCTAGATTAGTTTCTTGGGAGGTCTAGTTTCCAAAATGGGGTCACTTGTAGGGGAGCTCCAATGTTTAGGCACACAGGGGCTCTCCAAACGCGACATGGTGTCCGCTAACGATTGGAGCTAATTTTCCATTCAAAAAGTCAAATGGCACGCCTCCCCTTCCGAGCCTTGCCGTGCACCCAAACAGTGGTTTACCCCCACATATGAGGTATCGGCATACTCAGGAGAAATTGCCCAACAAATTTTAGGATCCATTTTATCCTGTTGCCCATGTGAAAATGAAAAAATTGAGGCTAAAATAATTTTTTTGTGAAAAAAAAGTACTTTTTCATTTTTACGGATCAATTTGTGAAGCACCTGGGGGTTTAAAGTGCTCACTATGCTTCTATATAAGTTCCTTGGGGGGTCTAGTTTCCAAAATGTGGTCACTTGTGGGGGAGCTCCAATGTTTAGGCACACGGGGGCTCTCCAAACGCGACATGGTGTCCGCTAAAGATTGGAGCCAATTTTTCATTCAAAAAGTCAAATGGCGCTCCTTCCCTTCCGAGCCCTGCCGTGCGCCCAAACAGTGGTTTACCCCACATATGAGGTATCAGCGTACTCAGGACAAATTGAACAACAACGTCCCTGGTCCAGTTTCTCCTTTTACCCTTGGGAAAATAAAAAAATTGTTGCTAAAAGATCATTTTTGTGACTAAAAAGTTAAATGTTCATTTTTTACTTCCATGTTGCTTCTGCTGCTGTGAAACACCTGAAGGGTTAATAAACTTCTTGAATGTGGTTTTGAGCACCTTGAGGGGTGCAGTTTTTAGAATGGTGTCACTTTTGGGTATTTTCAGCCATATAGAACCCTCAAAATGACTTCAAATGTGAGGTGGTCCCTAAAATTTTGTAAATTTTGTTGTAAAAATGAGAAATCACTGGTCAAATTTTAACCCTTATAACTTCCTAGCAAAAAAAAAAATTGTTTCCAAAATTGTGCTGATGTAAAGTAGACATGTGGGAAACGTTATTTATTAACTATTTTGTGTCACATAACTCTCTGGTTTAACAGAATAAAAATTCAAAATGTGAAAATTGCGAAATTTTCAAAATTTTCGCCAAATTTCCTTTTTTTTCACAAATAAACTCAGAAATTATCGACCTAAATTTACCACTAACATGAAGCCCAATATGTCACGAAAAAACAATCTCAGAATCGCTAGGATCCAATGAAGCATTCCTGAGTTATTACCTCATAAAGGGACACTGGTCAGAATTGCAAAAAACGGCAAGGTCATTAAGGCCAAAATAGGCTGGGTCATGAAGGGGTTAATCAGAATGAGCCAATACTCTGTACATTATATTCCGTATTACCTAGTTGCGCGCTTGTAAGAGGGGGGCTGTATTGGTCGCTGGGGTATTGGAATTCCATCTTAAATTAAAAAAAAAAAAAAGGGGGAAAAGTTTTATCTATATCTATACCGACGATAAATACAGTTTAAAACTATGTTACAAATATATACTTTACATATACCGACTATAAATACAGTTTAAAACCACGTTACAAATATATACGCTACAGACAAACTTACTTTTTCAAAGAACAGCTGTTCAGATGCACACAAAAAGTGTCGTTAAGATTCTGTGTTGCAAAACTGGAGGCACTTGACCAGTATTTAAAGACAAAACACCGCCCACAAGTTCTGACAGAGTAAGCTATTTTATACACCTCAGCAACATATTTATGCGACTGCTGCATAAATATGTTTATACTAAGCAGAAAGACTGATATCGCTTTTTTGCATTTAGATAGGGAAAAATGTCATTGTAACACTGTACCAAGATATTGGCCTTTCCTGTATCACATGTAAGATAGCTATATATATATATATATATATATATATATATATATATATATATATATATATATATATATATATATATATATATATATATATATATATAATCTATGTTAATTCCATACCACCACAGACAAACACGATTTATGCAGCACAAATACTGGTTATAGCGTGAAACTATAGCAGCTATTAACTATTGTATTACATAAATTATGTCATAATAAATATAGGGTTAAATTATTAAAACAAATAATGCAGCTAGCCACCAGTATGATACTAAATTATTAAACGGATACACCATAAACAGGGTTATACCGTAAAACTATATATTATACTATGCCGGTTGCTTTAATCCTTTGTATGTAAACACGTACTAAGTGCAATTTCTCATACAGATAGTGACACGTATCCATCGGTCTATACGCAGAGAAAGTGGTGTGTTCCCGAGCCATGTGACAATCCGGACGTGGAAATTCGTTAGGCAGGTGTCTCAGGAAAAGAAAAGGTAACGGTTCACTTGAAATACATACGATTCTCACTTTTCTGTAATAGTTATAATTTATTTACAACTGGTAAATTAGCGGTCAGAAAAATTCAATTTGAAAAAGAGAATATCTCCGTCTCGATGGGTTTGAACAATGCGCGGTCCATTAAACCAGGGGCTGCGGAGGTGCAATTCCCGGTTCATACTTGTAAGTATATATCTGGTCTGCTCTATACTGGATTTATGCAAATATTGTTACAATGATTTCATGGGCAACTGTCGCCGTTATGTTTTCAAATATTACGCAGGTTCATGGATAACTACCGCCATCCAGCTTTTCCAATTTTACGCTGATTTTGCGGATACCTGACACCTGTATCTTTTCTTTTAGATACGCCGGATCTTCATCCACGAGTTTTGCATCGGCGTAATAATGGATCTGCGCAGAATCATACCCAAAGAGCTGATGGGGCTGTGAGAACAACTCCTCTTTCGCCCATCTGTGTTGAGGATCGTGAGGAAAGCTACACGGCACCCAAACACTCCGGGAATCCAAGCCGCAAGATTCCACGTAAAAAATCTAAGAACGCTTCAAGAAAGAGATTTGCATCGCAGAACGATAGCCCCTGTATAACTCAGGAGTCCGATAGCACAGACAGCATTCCACAAGTTACTTCTGAAAACAGAGAAAATGAACAGCTCTCTGAGGGTATGTGGTCACCCACAGTTCCGTTCAATATACGGGTGCGTCAAGCTGTACAGTCTGCAGATTCTGCTCTTGCAGGATCTTCTAGCGATTTTGACAATGTACTACCTCTAAAGAAACGCACTGTGCCGCGGCGCCGCGTAAGTAAAAAACACTGTTGCTGAACATTCATCTTACACGGGGGACCCTGTGTGGAGTGACGAACACATCAAAATCTTTATTGCCATGTCTGTTCAGTATGTCCATATCAAACTCGCACAGATCAAACTAAAATCTTTCTGTGATACGTATGAAAGATTGATAAATGCCTGTCCAACTCCTGACATTATCGCTGAACTATATGCTTTTAAACTAAATCATGCCTGTGTACATACACCCCACCTGTGAATTTAAATAAATCTAAATCCACCTGACTAGTGAACACTGTGAATAAGATACACGTTTAAACGTTTACAATATAGTGTCCATGCTTTTTATAAACGTATAAAAACACACCGCTTCATACTTGTCAAAACACCGGATATACATAATATGTCCGTTAGAGTGTCTACAAATAATATGAAAATGAGAATTATGCCATGCACATTACCTGTACAGGGTGGGGGCGTCTCTGTGCTTGTAGCTATTTTATCTGTTAACTGGTGTGATTGTGGTTAGCTGACCGTGTTTTGCATGGCCCCTTTATCTGTATAGGGTGGGGCGTTATCACACTTATCTGTACAGGGTGGTTCGCTATCACACCTAACACAGTGCAGTTCTACAGTTGTATTTGCTTTTGTTGCTTATAACTGTCATTTTTCATAATATTGAGAATTATACTTAGCATCTAGTTAATGGTCACTAGTTTCTGTTACAGAAACTCTAGCATTTAGTTAATGTATAGTATTGAAATGATAAAACAGACAGCAAGCAGAGGTGGGAGGTTATACCATTAGAGTCTATTGCAGGAGCTGTGATATGAGACAGCAAGCAGCTGTGGAAGGTTATACCATTAGAGTCTATTGCAGCAGATGAGATATGCCTAAATCATGCCTGTGTACATGCGCCCCACTGTGAATTTAAATAAATCTAAAAGAGTACTGCAGAATAAAAATGTTACAGCCTGGAATAATATACACTCATATAAAAAATGAGAATGTGTTATAAATCTCATATAGGATGAGAATTACAGTATCAAATGATGCAAAACACAAAATATACTGCATTTGCTTTTGCTGCTTATAACTGATTTTTCATAATATTGAGAATTATACTTAGCATCTAGGTAATGGTCACTAGTTTCTGTTACAGAAACTCTAGCATTTAGTTAATGTATAGTATTGAAATGATAAAACAGACAGCAAGCAGAGGTGGGAGGTTATACCATTAGAGTCTATTGCAGGAGCTGTGTTATGAGACAGCAAGCAGCTGTGGAAGGTTATACCATTAGAGTCTATTGCAGCAGATGAGATATGCCTAAATCATGCCTGTGTACATGCACCCCACTGTGAATTTAAATAAATCTAAAAGAGTACTGCAGAATAAAAATGTTACAGCCTGGAATAATATACACTCATATAAAAAATGAGAATGTGTTATAAATCTCATATAGGATGAGAATTACAGTATCAAATGATGCAAAACACAAAATATACTGTATTTGCTTTTGCTGCTTATAACTGTCATTTTTCATAATATTGAGAATTATACTTCGCATCTAGTTAATGGTCACTAGTTTCTGTTACAGAAACTCTAGCATTTAGTTAATGTATAGTATTGAAATGATAAAAATTGGGTCATCAAATTAGCAATATGCTTTTAAACTAATTCATGCATGTGTACTATTTTATCTGTATTTTATCTGTTAGCCGACCCGAGCACGTAGCCCCTTATCACACATAAAACCCCATATTGCTATTTGGCAATAAAACACACTGCCCTGATTACAGAATAATCGCATAGCAGCTACATATAATACGAAAATCAAATATCAAAATCTAATATAAAAGCAATACTGGGATAATAATCTCTGTATCCAATTAACAATATCAAACTGTATGTGCTTTTACTGAACCGGCTACTGCAGAATAAAAATGTTACAGCCTGGAATAATAAATAAAAAGAATGGTGAATTTTTACTGAACCGGCTACTGCAGAATAAAATGTTACAAGAATGCAATCTCAACTCATAGCTTCACTATTTAACAAGTCAATTAACTCTTTGTGGGCCGACTCAGGAATTAAGCTCCTTAAAGATATTCATGATGGGAAAAATTTTGTGCCCTTCTCCTCATTAAAAACTAAATTCAAAATCCCATCCCACTCCTTTATGGAATTCCAAATTATCAAAGACTTCACTCACTCCTTTCTAGAAAAGAAGCCATACTTCTCGGTTCCAGCAATAAATCTACTCTCCAACATAGGGAACCCTATTTTTTGGAGCCATAAATATATTTATGATTGCCTTTATAATGACACAGACATGACAAAAACTTCATTTATGACTAGATGGGAGAAAGATTTTCACACCAGCTTTCGGATAGAGGATTGGGAGAAGGCGATTTCCAGCACGTATGGAGCAACAATTTCCATGTCCCTAAAAGAATCATTCTTCAAAATCATGTCCAGATGGTATCTTCCACCGGACAGAGTTCACCATGTTGATGCACAACAATCCTCAAATTGTTGGAGGAAGTGTGGTCAGAAGGGTCATTTGCTTCATGTGTTTTGGAGTTGCCCTAAAATCACCTCCCTATGGGGTAAAATTGAGGATTTGGTCTCTAGGATCATTGGAAAGGAATTCAAACTTTCTCCCCAACTAGCCCTTCTTTCTCTAGAGATCAACAAAATCCAAACTAATCTCAGACCAATAATTATTCACCTTTTCCTCACAACTAAAAATCTGATAGCTTATAAGTGGAAGTCTGAGGAAGTTCCATCCTTACAAGATATAATTGACTCTCTCTTGCTCCACAAGACTTATGAGGCCAAGTTCGCAAATGTTGACGGAAACCTGAGGAGATACAATATGAAATGGTCACGCTGGAATGAGCTATTCCCTTAAAATTCCGGCCCCAATCTGAATGTTTCACTTTCTTGTTTGACACGCTAAGGTACTACGAATAGGTATTCCTTTTAATGTACATAGTTCTATGTTCTAAGTTAATTATTGTTTTGGATCATAGCAAATGACCCTTTACAGGGCACATATCTCTACCCTATTGTGCGCCACGCAACTTCATTCTGAATTCTAACTTGGGTTATGCTATACTAATCGACAAATTGATTGATTGTTTGATTACCTATCTCCCCTATTGCCATAGGGGTTTGTTTCTCCCTACCCTCTTATCCCACCCTCCCCCACCATCCTCTCCTAACTTATCCTTCCTTGTTATAAGTTAAAATTCCTAATAAAAATTATTTGAACAACAAGAATGCAATCTCATAATGGTGCAGAAACACAGAATATACATAATATACTCTATTTTGTAAGAAGTGTAATGATGTATGTTCATTAGTGTTGAGCGATACTTTCCGATACCGATACTTTCCGATATCGGAAAGTATCGCTCAACACTATCGGCCGATACCGTCACAGTATCGGAATCCAATCCGATACCGATACCCGATCCCAATGCAAGTCAATGGGACGAAAATATCGGAATTAAAATAAACCCTTTCTTTCCTTGTAGGTTAATTCTACATGAAGGAAAACAACTAAGAATAATGTAGGATGTATTGGGGGAGGTGGCGGAGACATTAAAGGCACAGGGGTTTATCCCAATCAAATAGAATAGCAGTATTTTTAATTTTTTTATGACGTTCGGCGTTAGAAAGAATTTGACTATGTTAATTTTTTATTTATTTTGTCAGATATTGATGTTTCACTACTTCCACACCCTTCACCCTATTTTTTACTTCTCCCACACTTTCTTCTTCATTATCCTCATCATCAGCTTCTGTGACATCAACTTCTTCACCTTATTCATCTTCTTCTTTTCTACGTATATATATATTTTTTTTTTACATTGTTCATATTCTTTTTATTTAACTATTATCTTTTTTATATTCAACTTCTTCATCATATTCTTATTTGTGACAGGCATTCCCGTAGTTGTTATCTATAAAAGTTTGAAGATTACACCTTCCGTTCTGCCTGTCACAAAACAGTTACATTTGTCCGCGTTCAGTTTGGCCTGCAGCATCAGGCTTTATCCAGGGGCACCACGAGGAGGAACGGACTCACCCCCATACACTGCTTAGTCTTCTTCTGCTTATAATTTAGATAATATCTTTTGCTCTGATATTTAGTCTTATGCTTAATGTTCTTCTGCTCTTTGTTCTGCAGCCTCTTGTTCTTCTGCTTCTCGGTCTTCCAGGTTGTCGTCGTCATCTCCAGGGTCGTCATCTCCAGGGTCGTCGTCATCGGGGTCGTCGTCATCGGGGTCGTCGTCATCGGGGTCGTCTTCAGGGTCATCGTCTCCAGGGTCGTCGTCATCTCGGTGGTTGTCGTCTCTGGTGTCGTCATCATCTTAGGGGTGGTCTTCCGGGTCATCGTCTTTCGGGTCTTGAACTTGGAAATGTAGCAGAAGGTACAAGAAGGCTGAGAAAATGCCGAGAAACAGCTGATGGAACTGGAACTCGGATGGCTACCCGAAGGTCCAAGAGCCAATGGAACTACCGAGGACCAGCTGACGTTACTGGAACCCGGTTACTAAGCAGGAGGTACCCGTGCCTGAAAGCACTACCAAGGACCACCTGACGTTGGTGGAACTCGGATACCCAGAGGGAGGCACCTAAGCCAAAGGCTCTGCCCGGAACCAGCTGACGGTACTGGAACCAGGATGGGGAGCAGAAGGTACAAGAGCAAAAGACACTGCCGAGAACCAGCTGACGGTACTGGAACCCGGATGGGTAGCCGAAGGTCCAAGAGCCAATGGAACTACCGAGGACCAGCTGACGTTACTGGAACCCGGTTACTAAGCAGGAGGTACCCGTGCCTGAAAGCACTACCAAGGACCACCTGACGTTGGTGGAACTCGGATACCCAGAGGGAGGCACCTAAGCCAAAGGCTCTGCCCGGAACCAGCTGACGGTACTGGAACCAGGATGGGGAGCAGAAGGTACAAGAGCAAAAGACACTGCCGAGAACCAGCTGACGGTACTGGAACCCGGATGGGGACCTATTCAAGCTTGTCTTCCTAGGGCCCCAACTGGCGGTGTGTTAGAGCCCAGGGACAGCAGGAGGAGGAGCAGGGGGAGGGGAGTGTAGGCCGAAGCCTGCACTGGCGGCAGCTTTGGGTGTGTTGTGTCTGCGTGGCTTTTGCAGGACACGTTGCCGGCTACACAGCAGGGGAACAGCTGGCGGTGCTGGACCCCACTGACACATTGGCGAGGTGTTTGGCTCTGTGCAGCCAGCACTTCCGGACAGCAACTAGCGTTGTTGGAGCCCGGGCTCTGCAGGTGGAGCAGAGTGTAGGCCGAAGCCTAATTGAACCGATTTCAAAAGTCACCTTTAACCCCCCCTCAGGGGTTACAAAGTAGAAGAGCCACAGCTTATGCAGCAGCAGTGCTGCGCAAGTCAAAGGTTGCTCTTGTAATTTTTCTCCTTGCACACGCTGAATGGAACACGTATAACATTTAGCCCTTTATACAGTCAAACTGTGTAATGGAGGCGAGAGTTCCCTTTGTAATGAGACGCAGCACAGGTGTCAAGAATCCCACCTTGGTGCTGGGTGCAGCCTCCCGAGCGTTGTTATTTGCTGTACAGGAGTCTGCACTGTCGTGTTATCCCCTGGCCTAGCGCCGTTAGCGCTGCCCATCTTCTGGCATCATGTAATGTCGGCCGGTGCGGTTCGCGATGACCATGAATCCCAGCCCCGCAGTGTCTTAACATTGTTAAAACACTGCGGGGCTGGGATTCAGGGCCTGGCGCAGCACATATGTTCGCCTCTCACACTCGGGTCCTTACACCCGCTTCAGACTGTGCGGCGTCATCTGATCCCTTATCGCATGCCACGGCCATGAAGCCGCACAGTCCGAAGAAGGCGGAAGGAGAGGAGGGACAGGCGAACTGATGCACTGATCCTGCCCATGAATCACACCCTCACAGTCCCAATAAATAAGACACCGAGGGGCGTTGTGTGGGTCAGGGCGGCCGCAGAGGCGCAGCCAGCCAAACAATGATGCCAGAAGACGGGCAGCGCTACCAAGGGGGTTGCAGCGTGTCATTACAAAGGAAAGTCACACCACCGGGACGGTTAAATGGTCACACAGAGGACACATTTCAGACGTGTTTTCAGTTCCACATGTGCGAGGAGAATACGTTTCTGAGCCACCTTGCACACATGCAGCATTACCGCTGTACAAGGTGGCTGGATAACGTAAAAACGCCTGGGGGAGGGGGGACAGGTTCCCTTCAATTTCAGTTCTTGTGTCTGCGTGGCTTTTGCAGGACACGTTGCCGGCTGCACAGCAGGGGAACAGCTGGCGGTGCTGGACCCCACTGACACATTGGCTGGTGTTTTTCTCTGTGCAGCTAGCACATCTGGGCCCCAACTGGCAGTGTGTTAGAGCCCAGGGACAGCAGGAGGAGGAGCAGGAGGAGGAGGAGCAGGGGGAGGGGAGTGTAGGCCGAAGCCTGCACTGGCGGCAGCTTTGGGTGTGTTGTGTCTGCGTGGCTTTTGCAGGACACGTTGCCGGCTACACAGCAGGGGAACAGCTGGCGGTGCTGGACCCCACTGACACATTGGCGAGGTGTTTGGCTCTGTGCAGCCAGCACTTCCGGACAGCAACTAGCGTTGTTGGAGCCCGGGCTCTGCAGGTGGAGCAGAGTGTAGGCCGAAGCCTAATTGAACCGATTTCAAAAGTCACCTTTAACCCCCCCTCAGGGGTTACAAAGTAGAAGAGCCACAGCTTATGCAGCAGCAGTGCTGCGCAAGTCAAAGGTTGCTCTTGTAATTTTTCTCCTTGCACACGCTGAATGGAACACGTATAACATTTAGCCCTTTATACAGTCAAACTGTGTAATGGAGGCGAGAGTTCCCTTTGTAATGAGACGCAGCACAGGTGTCAAGAATCCCACCTTGGTGCTGGGTGCAGCCTCCCGAGCGTTGTTATTTGCTGTACAGGAGTCTGCGCTGTCGTGTTATCCCCTGGCCTAGCGCCGTTAGCGCTGCCCATCTTCTGGCATCATGTAATGTCGGCCGGTGCGGTTCGCGATGACCATGAATCCCAGCCCCGCAGTGTCTTAACATTGTTAAAACACTGCGGGGCTGGGATTCAGGGCCTGGCGCAGCACATATGTTCGCCTCTCACACTCGGGTCCTTACACCCGCTTCAGACTGTGCGGCGTCATCTGATCCCTTATCGCATGCCACGGCCATGAAGCCGCACAGTCCGAAGAAGGCGGAAGGAGAGGAGGGACAGGCGAAATGATGCACTGATCCTGCCCATGAATCACACCCTCGCAGTCCCCATAAATAAGACACCGAGGGGCGTTGTGTGGGTCAGGGCGGCCGCAGAGGCGCAGCCAGCCAAACAATGATGCCAGAAGACGGGCAGCGCTACCAAGGGGGTTGCAGCGTGTCATTACAAAGGAAAGTCACACCACCGGGACGGTTAAATGGTCACACAGAGGACACATTTCAGACGTGTTTTCAGTTCCACATGTGCGAGGAGAATACGTTTCTGAGCCACCTTGCACACATGCAGCATTACCGCTGTACAAGGTGGCTGGATAACGTAAAAACGCCTGGGGGAGGGGGGACAGGTTCCCTTCAATTTCAGTTCTTGTGTCTGCGTGGCTTTTGCAGGACACGTTGCCGGCTGCACAGCAGGGGAACAGCTGGCGGTGCTGGACCCCACTGACACATTGGCTGGTGTTTTTCTCTGTGCAGCTAGCACATCTGGGCCCCAACTGGCGGTGTGTTAGAGCCCAGGGACAGCAGGAGGAGGAGCAGGAGGAGGAGGAGCAGGGGGAGGGGAGTGTAGGCCGAAGCCTGCACTGGCGGCAGCTTTGGGTGTGTTGTGTCTGCGTGGCTTTTGCAGGACACGTTGCCGGCTACACAGCAGGGGAACAGCTGGCGGTGCTGGACCCCACTGACACATTGGCGAGGTGTTTGGCTCTGTGCAGCCAGCACTTCCGGACAGCAACTAGCGTTGTTGGAGCCCGGGCTCTGCAGGTGGAGCAGAGTGTAGGCCGAAGCCTAATTGAACCGATTTCAAAAGTCACCTTTAACCCCCCCTCAGGGGTTACAAAGTAGAAGAGCCACAGCTTATGCAGCAGCAGTGCTGCGCAAGTCAAAGGTTGCTCTTGTAATTTTTCTCCTTGCACACGCTGAATGGAACACGTATAACATTTAGCCCTTTATACAGTCAAACTGTGTAATGGAGGCGAGAGTTCCCTTTGTAATGAGACGCAGCACAGGTGTCAAGAATCCCACCTTGGTGCTGGGTGCAGCCTCCCGAGCGTTGTTATTTGCTGTACAGGAGTCTGCGCTGTCGTGTTATCCCCTGGCCTAGCGCCGTTAGCGCTGCCCATCTTCTGGCATCATGTAATGTCGGCCGGTGCGGTTCGCGATGACCATGAATCCCAGCCCCGCAGTGTCTTAACATTGTTAAAACACTGCGGGGCTGGGATTCAGGGCCTGGCGCAGCACATATGTTCGCCTCTCACACTCGGGTCCTTACACCCGCTTCAGACTGTGCGGCGTCATCTGATCCCTTATCGCATGCCACGGCCATGAAGCCGCACAGTCCGAAGAAGGCGGAAGGAGAGGAGGGACAGGCGAACTGATGCACTGATCCTGCCCATGAATCACACCCTCGCAGTCCCAATAAATAAGACACCGAGGGGCGTTGTGTGGGTCAGGGCGGCCGCAGAGGCGCAGCCAGCCAAACAATGATGCCAGAAGACGGGCAGCGCTACCAAGGGGGTTGCAGCGTGTCATTACAAAGGAAAGTCACACCACCGGGACGGTTAAATGGTCACACAGAGGACACATTTCAGACGTGTTTTCAGTTCCACATGTGCGAGGAGAATACGTTTCTGAGCCACCTTGCACACATGCAGCATTACCGCTGTACAAGGTGGCTGGATAACGTAAAAACGCCTGGGGGAGGGGGGACAGGTTCCCTTCAATTTCAGTTCTTGTGTCTGCGTGGCTTTTGCAGGACACGTTGCCGGCTGCACAGCAGGGGAACAGCTGGCGGTGCTGGACCCCACTGACACATTGGCTGGTGTTTTTCTCTGTGCAGCTAGCACATCTGGGCCCCAACTGGCGGTTTGTTAGAGCCCAGGGTCAGCAGGAGGAGGAGGAGCAGGAGCAGGGGGAGGGGAGTGTAGGCCGAAGCCTGCACTGGCGGCAGCTTTGGGTGTGTTGTGTCTGCGTGGCTTTTGCAGGACACGTTGCCGGCTACACAGCAGGGGAACAGCTGGCGGTGCTGGACCCCACTGACACATTGGCGAGGTGTTTGGCTCTGTGCAGCCAGCACTTCCGGACAGCAACTAGCGTTGTTGGAGCCCGGGCTCTGCAGGTGGAGCAGAGTGTAGGCCGAAGCCTAATTGAACCGATTTCAAAAGTCACCTTTAACCCCCCCTCAGGGGTTACAAAGTAGAAGAGCCACAGCTTATGCAGCAGCAGTGCTGCGCAAGTCAAAGGTTGCTCTTGTAATTTTTCTCCTTGCACACGCTGAATGGAACACGTATAACATTTAGCCCTTTATACAGTCAAACTGTGTAATGGAGGCGAGAGTTCCCTTTGTAATGAGACGCAGCACAGGTGTCAAGAATCCCACCTTGGTGCTGGGTGCAGCCTCCCGAGCGTTGTTATTTGCTGTACAGGAGTCTGCGCTGTCGTGTTATCCCCTGGCCTAGCGCCGTTAGCGCTGCCCATCTTCTGGCATCATGTAATGTCGGCCGGTGCGGTTCGCGATGACCATGAATCCCAGCCCCGCAGTGTCTTAACATTGTTAAAACACTGCGGGGCTGGGATTCAGGGCCTGGCGCAGCACATATGTTCGCCTCTCACACTCGGGTCCTTACACCCGCTTCAGACTGTGCGGCGTCATCTGATCCCTTATCGCATGCCACGGCCATGAAGCCGCACAGTCCGAAGAAGGCGGAAGGAGAGGAGGGACAGGCGAACTGATGCACTGATCCTGCCCATGAATCACACCCTCGCAGTCCCATTAAATAAGACAACGAGGGCTGTTGTGTGGGTCAGGGCGGCCGCAGAGGCGCAGCCAGCCAAACAATGATGCCAGAAGACGGGCAGCGTTACCAAGGAGCTTGTTGCGTGTGTCAATACAAAGTCAAATCACACCTGAGGGACGTTTTAATGGTCACAGAGGACACATTTTAGACGTGTTCACTTCAACATGGGCAAGGAGAATAAGTTTCTGAGCCACCTTGAACACATGCAGCATTACTGCTGTTCAAGGTAGCTGTAAAACATAGAAACACCTGGGGGAGGGGGGACAGGTTCCCTTCAATTTCAGTTCTTGTGTCTGCGTGGCGGTCGCAGGACACGTTGCCGGCTACACAGCAGGGGAACAGCTGGCGGTGCTGAACCCCACTGACACATTGGCTGGTGTTTTTCTCTGTGCAGCTAGCACATCTGGGCAAAAACTGGCGGTGTTAGAGCCCAGGGTCAGCAGGAGGAGCAGGGGGAGCGGAGTGTAGGCCGAAGCCTGCACTCGAGCAAGTTGAAAGGAAACCTTTAACCCCCCCCCCCCCCAGGCGTTTGTAGCTGAAAGAGCCATTGTGTACAGCACTAATGCTGGAAAAGGTAAACTTAGCTCTTTTAATTATGGTCCTTGTACATGCGGAACCTAACATTTATGAAATGTGTCTCCTCACAGCGTTAAACCGTCCGGTAGGTGGAACTTTCCTTTGTCGTGTGACGCAGCACAGCCATCATTTTTACCCCCTTGGCGCCGTGCGCCGCCTCCTCAGCGTTGTTTGAATCTGTCCCGGAGCCTGCGCTGTTAGGTTAGCCCTTGGCCATGCACACATGTTGCGCTGCCCGTCTTCTGACCTCATTTGGTGTCAGGCTGGCTGCGCCTGTGCGGGTGCGCTGGCCGAGATCCCGCCTCGCAGTGTCGTCTAATGTAATCCCACCGCGGGCCTGTGATCCGTGCCCGTGCGCAGTGCATATCCTCTCCTCTCACTCCCCTCCCTACGGCTTTTTCAGACTGTGCGGTGTCACGGCCGTGGCATGCTATTAGGGACCAGCTGACATCGCACAGTCTGAAGAAGCCGTAGGGAGGGGAGTGAGAGGAGAGGATATGCACTGCGCACGGGCACGGATCACAGGCCCGCGGTGGGATTACATTAGACGACACTGCGAGGCGGGATCTCGGCCAGCGCACCCGCACAGGCGCAGCCAGCCTGACACCAAATGAGGTCAGAAGACGGGCAGCGCAACATGTGTGCATGGCCAAGGGCTAACCTAACAGCGCAGGCTCCGGGACAGATTCAAACAACGCTGAGGAGGGGGCGCACGGCGCCAAGGGGGTAAAAATGATGGCTGTGCTGCGTCACACGACAAAGGAAAGTTCCACCTACCGGACGGTTTAACGCTGTGTGGGGACACATTTCATAAGTGTTTGGTTCAGCATGTGCAAGGAGCATCACGAAAAGAGGCACTTTTTCCCTTTGCATCATTACTGCTGCACAAGGTGGCTCCTTCAGTAACAAACGCCTGGGGGGGGGGGGTCAGGTTCCCTTACATTTAACTTGTTGTGCCTGCGTGGCGGTCGCAGTACACGTTGCCGTATACACAGCAGGGGAACAGCTGGCGGTGCTGAACCCCACTAACACATTGGCGAGGTGTTTGGCTCTGTGCGTACAGCACTTCTGGACGGCAACTAGCGGTGTTGGAGCCCAGGGACAGGTGGAGGAGGAGGAGGAGGTTGGAGGAGGTTGGAGGGATTGCCACACACACAGCAGGGGAACAGCTGACGTTACTGAACCCCAATAACAGAGGAGGGACTGTTGACTGTGCGTACAGCACTTCTGGACGGCAACTGGCGGTGTTGGAGCCCAGGGACAGGTGGAGGAGGAGGAGGTTGGAGGAGGTAGGAGGGATTGCCACACACACAGCAGGGGAACAGCTGACGTTACTGAACCCCAATAACAGAGGAGGGACTGTTGACTGTGCGTACAGCACTTCTGGACGGCAACTGGCGGTGTTGGAGCCCAGGGACAGGTGGAGGAGGAGGAGGTTGGAGGAGGTTGGAGGGATTGCCACACACACAGCAGGGGAACAGCTGACGTTACTGAACCCCAATAACAGAGGAGGGACTGTTGACTGTGCGTACAGCACTTCTGGACGGCAACTGGCGGTGTTGGAGCCCAGGGACAGGTGGAGGAGGAGGAGGTTGGAGGAGGTAGGAGGGATTGCCACACACACAGCAGGGGAACAGCTGACGTTACTGAACCCCAATAACAGAGGAGGGACTGTTGACTGTGCGTACAGCACTTCTGGACGGCAACTGGCGGTGTTGGAGCCCAGGGACAGGTGGAGGAGGAGGAGGTTGGAGGAGGTTGGAGGGATTGCCACACACACAGCAGGGGAACAGCTGACGTTACTGAACCCCAATAACAGAGGAGGGACTGTTGACTGTGCGTACAGCACTTCTGGACGGCAACTGGCGGTGTTGGAGCCCAGGGACAGGTGGAGGAGGAGGAGGTTGGAGGAGGTAGGAGGGATTGCCACACACACAGCAGGGGAACAGCTGACGTTACTGAACCCCAATAACAGAGGAGGGACTGTTGACTGTGCGTACAGCACTTCTGGACGGCAACTGGCGGTGTTGGAGCCCAGGGACAGGTGGAGGAGGAGGAGGTTGGAGGAGGTTGGAGGGATTGCCACACACACAGCAGGGGAACAGCTGACGTTACTGAACCCCAATAACAGAGGAGGGACTGTTGACTGTGCGTACAGCACTTCTGGACGGCAACTGGCGGTGTTGGAGCCCAGGGACAGGTGGAGGAGGAGGAGGTTGGAGGAGGTAGGAGGGATTGCCACACACACAGCAGGGGAACAGCTGACGTTACTGAACCCCAATAACAGAGGAGGGACTGTTGACTGTGCGTACAGCACTTCTGGACGGCAACTGGCGGTGTTGGAGCCCAGGGACAGGTGGAGGAGGAGGAGGTTGGAGGAGGTTGGAGGGATTGCCACACACACAGCAGGGGAACAGCTGACGTTACTGAACCCCAATAACAGAGGAGGGACTGTTGACTGTGCGTACAGCACTTCTGGACGGCAACTGGCGGTGTTGGAGCCCAGGGACAGGTGGAGGAGGAGGAGGTTGGAGGAGGTAGGAGGGATTGCCACACACACAGCAGGGGAACAGCTGACGTTACTGAACCCCAATAACAGAGGAGGGACTGTTGACTGTGCGTACAGCACTTCTGGACGGCAACTGGCGGTGTTGGAGCCCAGGGACAGGTGGAGGAGGAGGAGGTTGGAGGAGGTTGGAGGGATTGCCACACACACAGCAGGGGAACAGCTGACGTTACTGAACCCCAATAACAGAGGAGGGACTGTTGACTGTGCGTACAGCACTTCTGGACGGCAACTGGCGGTGTTGGAGCCCAGGGACAGGTGGAGGAGGAGGAGGTTGGAGGAGGTAGGAGGGATTGCCACACACACAGCAGGGGAACAGCTGACGTTACTGAACCCCAATAACAGAGGAGGGACTGTTGACTGTGCGTACAGCACTTCTGGACGGCAACTGGCGGTGTTGGAGCCCAGGGACAGGTGGAGGAGGAGGAGGTTGGAGGAGGTTGGAGGAGGTAGGAGGGATTGCCACACACACAGCAGGGGAACAGCTGACGTTACTGAACCCCAATAACAGAGGAGCGACTGTTGACTGTGCGTACAGCACTTCTGGACGGCAACTAGCGGTGTTGGAGCCCAGGGGCAGGTGGAAAAGCAGAGGAACACAATGTAGGCCGAAGCCTGAGAAAGTCGAAAGGGAACCTTTAACCCCCCCCCCAAGGCGTTTGTAGCTGAAAGAGCCAGCTTGTGCAGCACAAAAGATGCAAAAGGAAAAGGTGGCTCTTTTCATCATGCTCCTTGCAAACACAGAACTAAACACTTTTAAAATGTGTCCCCTGAAGCCGTGAAACCGTCCCGGAGGTGGGACTTTCCTTCGTAATATGACGCAGCACAGCCATCATTACTACCCCCCCGCCGCCGTGCCCCGGCTCCTCAGCGTTGTTTGATTCCGTCCCGGAGCCTGCGCTGTTATGTTATCCCGTGGCCAGGCACACTTAGCGCTGCCCATCTTCTGACATCATTTGGTGTCAAGCTGGCTGCGCCTGTGCGGCCGCGCTGGCCGAGAGCCCGCCTCGCAGTGTCTTCTGATGTAATCCCACTGGGGGCCTGGGATCCATGGCCATGCGCAGTGCATATCCTCGCCTCTCACTCCCCTCCCTACGGCTTCTTTTTCAGACTGTGCGGTGTCACGGCCGTGGCATGCTATTAGGGACCAGCTGACACCGAACAGTCTGAAGAAGCCATAGGGAGATGAGTGAGAGGTGGAGGTTCAGATATGCACTGCGCATGTCCATAGATCCCAGGCCCCCAGTGGGATTAAATCAGAAGACACTGCGAGGCGGGCTCTCGGCCAGCGTGGCCGCACAGGCGCAGCCAGCCTGACACCAAATGATGCCAGAAGACGGGCAGCGCTAAGTGTGCCTGGCCACGGGATAACATAACAGCGCAGGCTCCGGGACGGAATCAAACAACGCTGAGGAGCCGGGGCGCGGCGCCGGGGGGGTAGGAATGACGGCTGTGCTGCGTCATATTACGAAGGAAAGTCCCACCTCCGGGACGGTTTTACGGTATCAGTGGACACATTTTATAAGTGTTAAGTTTTGCGTGTGCAAGGAGCAAAACCAAAATAGCTACCTTTTTCCTTGTGCAGCATTACTGCTGCACAAGGTGGCTCTTTCAGTAACAAACGCCTTGGGGGGGGGGGGACAGATTCCCTTACATTTCAGTTGTTGTGTCAGCGTGGCGGTCGCATGACACATTGCCGGCTACACAGCTGGGGATCAGCTGACGTTACTGAAACCCAATAACACTGGGTCGTATGTTTTGACTGTGCAGACGGCACATCTGAGCCTCAACTGGCGGTGTTGGAGCCCAGGAATTTAAGTTCAGGTGGTAGAAAGATGAACACAACAGGAGACCTGGATAACGTATACAGTGACCTAATTATTTAATCAGGAGGAGGAGTGGCAAATTCCTGCGAGATCCAGGCCTTGTTCATTTTCAGGAAAGTAAGCCGGTCAACGTTATCGGAGGATAGTCGCATGCGACGGTCAGTTAGTACACCACCTGCAGCACTAAAGACACGTTCCGATAATACACTGGCCGCAGGGCAAGACAGCACCTCCAATGCATACTGGCTTAGCTCTGGCCATGTATCCAGCTTTGAGACCCAAAACTTGAAAGGGGAAGAGCCGTCTGGGAGTACAGCAAGAGGGCAAGACATGTAGTCTGTCACCATCTGACGGAACCGTTGCCTCCTGCTGACTGGAGCCGTCTGTGATGGTGTAGACTTTTGTGGGGGGCACAGAAAACTGTGCCACAGTTGGGCCATACTGGTCTTGCCTTGGGCAGAGGCACTGCTTCTGCTCCCTCTTTGTGCAGAGCCTCCACCACTGCCTGGACGCACTGAGCTGCTTTGGAATGCACTAGCAGCACTTCTCTCAGTTGGAATGGAGAAGATGATGGAACTGACCAGTGTGTCTTGGTACTCCCGCATTTTTCGCTCCCTGTTCAACGGTGTGATGAGGCTTTCTACGTTGTCCCGGTAGCGAGGATCGAGGAGGGTGAACACCCAATAATCAGACATGTTGAGAATGTGGTCGATGCGGCGGTCGTTTCTCAGGCACTGCAGCATGTAATCCACCATGTGCTGCAGACTGCCAACTGCCCAAGAAACGCTGTCCCCAGCTGGAGGCGTGATCTCTGCCCGCTCGTCATCACCCCACCCTCGCTGTACACACTGAGTACTGGACAATTCGGGAACTCCCTCCTCTGGACGGATGTCTTCCTCCTCCATTGACTCCTCCTCATCCTCCTCACAAACTGTCCCCTGCCTACGCGTTTGTGAGGAACCACGTGGCGCTGACTGTCCAGAAGATGATGGAAGTGGTGAATCCTCATCCTCCACCTCTTCCACAACATCATCCCTTAGCGCTTGCAGTGATTTTTCAAGCAGGCAGATAAGGGGGACAGTCATGCTGACTAGTGCATCATCTGCACTCGCCATCCGCGTGGAATAATCAAAGGGACGCAAAACCTGGCAGACATCCTTCATAGTGGCCCACTCTGTGGTTGTGAAGTCTGTACGGCGCTGACTGCGACTTTTTTGCGCCTGATACAGCTGGTACTCCATTACAGCTTGCTGCTGCTCACACAACCGCTCCAACATATGTAACGTGGAATTCCACCTGGTAGGTAGGTCACATATGATGCGATGTTCCGGCAGGCGGTGTCGGCGCTGCAGAGCCGCAATGCGCGCTTTTGCCGTGCTGGAACGCCGCAAGTGAGCACACTCTAGGCGGACCTTGTGCAGCAGTGCATCAAGATCCGGATAGTCCCTCAAAAAACTCTGCACGACCAAATTGAGCACATGTGCCAGACATGGGATGTGAGTGAGGTTGCCGAGGCCCAGGGCTGCCACCAGATTTCGGCCATTATCACACACTACCATGCCTGGCTGGAGATTCGCTGGCTCAAACCACACATCGCTCTCCTGCTTGATGGCATTCCAGAGCTCCTGCGCTGTGTGGCTACGATTCCCCCAAAAAATTAATTTCAAGACGGCCTGTTGACGTTTGGCCACGGCTGTGCTCATGTCGGTCGTAACAGGTACACGTTCATCACGGGTCCATGTGGAGGTGGACTGTGACGGCTCCTGCAGCGATGATTCTGAGGAACTGGTGTAAGAGGAGGAGTCAATGCGTACAGAATGGATTCCTGCAATCCTTGGAGTGGGCAGGACACGTCCTGCGCCACTCGCACGGTCTGTACCCGGCTCAACTACATTAACCCAATGGGCAGTGAGGGAAAGGTATCGCCCCTGTCCATGTTGACTGGTCCACGCATCGGTGGTGAGGTGGACCTTGCTACTGACGGCGTTCAGTAGCGCGTGTTTTATGTGTCCCTCCACATGCTTGTGCAGGGCAGGGACGGCTTGCCTGCTGAAGTAAAAGCGGCTGGGCACACTGTACTGTGGGACTGCCAATGACATCAAGTCACGGAAGCTGTCAGTCTCCACCAGCCTGAATGACAGCATTTCCAGTGACAGAAGTTTGGCAATGCCTGCAGTCAGAGCCTGTGCTCGTGGGTGGTTTGACGAGAAAGGCCGCCTTTTCTCCCATGCCTGTACTACCGATGGCTGTAGACTGGGCTGGGAGTGTGTGGTTGACTGGGAAAGTGGTGCTGCGGGTGGAATGACAGCGGGTCTCTGGACAACAGGGCCAGAGGCTCTTCCACGGCGATCCTGGGAGGAAGCCGAACCAGCTGCGTGTGAGCTAGAGGAAGAGGCAACACGAGCTGAAGAGGTGGTAGCTGCCGCTGTTGGTTGGCCTAGCTCTTCAGTGTGTTTGTCTAACTCCGCCGGGTGCCTGTTGCGCACATGTTTCCACATGTTGGAGGTATTGAGGTTGGCGACTTTTTGACCTCTTTTGATTTTTTGATGACACACCTTGCATCTGACATAGCAAATGTCATCTGCAACTGTGTCAAAAAAGGACCAGGCACTGCAAGTCTTGGGAGCCCCCCTTTTGACTTTTGGAAGAGACATGCTCCTTACGGGTGCCAAAGCGGAGGCTGCAGGATCCGCAGTCTTCCCCCTCCCTCTCCCTCTTTGGGCCGTACGGGGAATCTCTTCCTCAGAGCTGCTCCCACCACCTTCCTGTCCCTGACGCCAAGATGGGTCAAGGACCTCATCATCTACACTACCCTCTGCCCCCAACTGCTCCTCCTGGGTAGTCTCAGCAGCAGAGCACGCACCAGTAAGTGGCACCTGAGTGTCATCATCAGCTGATGCGGCCTGCGAGGTGGTGACCGGAGCCACTGGCCCACCCGCCTCTTCAGAGGAAGACAGAAAAAGCTGTTGGGCATCACTGCACCCTGCCTCTTCTTCCATTTCTCCAATGCTGCTTGGCTGGCCCCCTGTTTCCAAGCCAAGAGATGATTCAGAGAACAGAAGTAGAGACTGCTCCTGTCCTGGGATCTCTGTCTGCCTGGGCAATTTTGCAGGTGGTGAAGAGACAGATGGCTGCTCTCCAGTGCTCTGTGTCTGAGAGGATGTGGCACTAATGGAAGTTGATGCATTAGCTGCCATCCATCCCACAACGGCTTCAATTTGGTCTTCACGCAGCAGCGGTGTACGGCGCTCGGCGACAAAGCTGCGCATGAACGACTGTTCCCTTGTGAAAGTGGGTGCTGATGACTCACCGGTGCCCGCAGCAGGCACAGAATCCCCACGTCCCCTCCCTGCTCCGCGCCCACGCCCACGCCCACGTGCCTTACTCACTGCCTTCTTCATCTTGGTTGACTGATAAAGATAAGCAGAAAAGTACTAACGGCTTTGTGTGCTTATTCCTGAGCAACTCCTCCTAACAGGTATAAGACACACTAATTTTCTAAAGTGTGGACTAGACTTGAATATGAGCTAATGTGGCCTACACAAATGTAAAGTGGTGTAACTGGTGTGTTTGGTGAACTTTATTATTTATTTATTTTTTTGGGGCTGAACTGACAACGGATAGAGCTGCAATCACACGGAGACCGTGCAGACAGCCGTAAACGGCGCTGCAAGGCCCAAAAACCCTCCTCTACTTTATCCTATGTAGTGTTTTTCCACAAATTAGCTGGAGACGGGTGGAAAGACACTAATAGGATTTTTTAAAATAAATTAGCAGCAGACTACACTACTTTGAAAAAAAAGAAAATTGATTTGGCGGTATGACGCAGTGAAAAACCCTGAGCTGCAGACAACCAGGCTACGGCTGCTCACAGACTACAGGGCGAGCTGCAGTCACACGGAGACCGTGCAGACAGCCGTAAACGGCGCTGCAAGGCCCAAAAACCCTCCTCTACTTTATCCTATGTAGTGTTTTTCCACAAATTAGCTGGAGACGGGTGGAAAGACACTAATAGGATTTTTTAAAATAAATTAGCAGCAGACTACACTACTTTGAAAAAAAAGAAAATTGATTTGGCGGTATGACGCAGTGAAAAACCCTGAGCTGGAGACAACCAGGCTATAGCTGCTCACAGATTACAGGGCGAGCTGCAGTCACACGGAGACCGTGCAGACAGCCGTAAACGGCGCTGCAAGGCCCAAAAACCCTCCTCTACTTTATCCTATGTAGTGTTTTTCCACAAATTAGCTGGAGACGGGTGGAAAGACACTAATAGGAATTTTTGGAAAAAATGTGCAGCAGCCTGCACTACTTCAAAAAAAAAAAAAAAAAGGACAGTATGAGGCAATGAACCACCCTCCCTGAACTGAATACAACCAGCTATGGATGGCCTATGTGGCTGCACTCAGACTAGAGAGTGGGCTGCACTCACACACACACACAGAGAGACCTTGCAGATCGCTGTGAAAACAGCGCTACAAGGCAAAAGGAAGGTGAATAGTAGGTGAACACAGCGGTTGCTAAATTAGCCTTTGGAAAGCACAAAGAAGCAAATCGCTATCTCTAAACTGTCCCTCAGTCAGCAAACAGCGTCCTGTCACTAACTGAATTCACAGCAGAGTGATCGCAAAATGGCACCAGCGACTTTTAAACTGCATCATGACATCATTTCAGCAGCCAATCACAGCCTTGCCAGTAGTTTCATGCCCTCCATGCTAAACAGGATGTGCCCACACTTGGAATCTTTCTCATTGGCTGAATTTCTGAATTTTGAATCATTGAACTTCCGATTCCGGTATCCGATACGCGCCAAGTATCGGAATCCCGGTATCGGAATTCCGATACCGCTAGTATCGGCCGATACCCGATACTTGCGGTATCGGAATGCTCAACACTAATGTTCATTGTACATGTGATGATTTTTACTTTTTTTATATTCATATACCGGTCATGTATAAAACAACCGCTTTATACCTGTCAAAAACACTTGATATACATAATATTCCCGTACAGTGAGCCTGCTGTGTTATATCTGTGTCATCAAAATTTCAAGCTTAACCCGTTGTTCTGGGATTTTTGTGTCATCAAACTTTTTTTGTTATGCTTCCGTGGGCGTAGGCAGCTAGTCTGTTTAGATAAGCTAACATAACCACATGCTGAGCTTGCATAATGTGTCCATATAATGACCCTGGTGTTCTAAAGTGTAAAAATGAAAATCCTAGGATATAAAATAAACACAACAAACTAATGTGTCCATATAATGACCCTGGTGTTCTAAAGTGTAAAAATGAAAATCCTAGGATATAAAATAAACACAACAAACTAATGTGTCCATATAATGACCCTGGTGTTCTAAAGTGTAAAAATGAAAATCCTAGGATATAAAATAAACACAACAAACTAATGTGTCCATATAATGACCCTGGTGTTCTAAAGTGTAAAAATGAAAATCCTAGGATATAAAATAATGTGTCCATATAATGACCCTGGTGTTCTAAAGTGTAAAAATGAAAATCCTAGGATATAAAATAAACACAACAAACTAATGTGTCCATATAATGACCCTGGTGTTCTAAAGTGTAAAAATGAAAATCCTAGGATATAAAATAAACATAACAAACTAATGTGTCCGTATAATAACCATGGTGTTCTAAAGTGTAAAAATTAAAATCCTAGGATATAAAATAAACACAACAAAATAATGTGTCCATGTAATGACCCTGGTGTTCTAAAGTGTAAAAATGAAAATCCTAGGATATAAAATAAACACAACAAAATAATGTGTCCGTATAATAACCCTGGTATTCTAAAGTGTAAAAATGAAAATCCTAGGATATAAAATAAACACAACAAACTAATGTGTCCATATAATGACCCTGGTGTTCTAAAGTGTAAAAATGAAAATCCTAGGATATAAAATAAACACAACAAACTAATGTGTCCATATAATGACCCTGGTGTTCTAAAGTGTAAAAATGAAAATCCTAGGATATAAAATAAACACAACAAACTAATGTGTCCATATAATAACCCTGGTGTTCTAAAGGGTAAAAATGAAAATCCTAGGATATAAAATAAACACAACAAACTAATGTGTCCATATAATGACCCTGGTGTTCTAAAGTGTAAAAATGAAAATCCTAGGATATAAAATAAACACAACAAACTAATGTGTCCATATAATGACCCTGGTGTTCTAAAGTGTAAAAATGAAAATCCTAGGATATAAAATAAACACAACAAACTAATGTGTCCATATAATGACCCTGGTGTTCTAAAGTGTAAAAATGAAAATCCTAGGATATAAAATAAACACAACAAACTAATGTGTCCATATAATGACCCTGGTGTTCTAAAGTGTAAAAATGAAAATCCTAGGATATAAAATAAACACAACAAACTAATGTGTCCATATAATGACCCTGGTGTTCTAAAGTGTAAAAATGAAAATCCTAGGATATAAAATAATGTGTCCATATAATGACCCTGGTGTTCTAAAGTGTAAAAATGAAAATCCTAGGATATAAAATAAACACAACAAACTAATGTGTCCATATAATGACCCTGGTGTTCTAAAGTGTAAAAATGAAAATCCTAGGATATAAAATAAACACAACAAACTAATGTGTCCATATAATGACCCTGGTGTTCTAAAGTGTAAAAATGAAAATCCTAGGATATAAAATAAACACAACAAACTAATGTGTCCATATAATGACCCTGGTGTTCTAAAGTGTAAAAATGAAAATCCTAGGATATAAAATAAACACAACAAACTAATGTGTCCATATAATGACCCTGGTGTTCTAAAGTGTAAAAATGAAAATCCTAGGATATAAAATAATGTGTCCATATAATGACCCTGGTGTTCTAAAGTGTAAAAATGAAAATCCTAGGATATAAAATAAACACAACAAACTAATGTGTCCATATAATGACCCTGGTGTTCTAAAGTGTAAAAATGAAAATCCTAGGATATAAAATAAACACAACAAACTAATGTGTCCATATAATGGCCCTGGTGTTCTAAAGTGTAAAAATGAAAATCCTAGGATATAAAATAAACACAACAAACTAATGTGTCCATATAATGACCCTGGTGTTCTAAAGTGTAAAAATGAAAATCCTAGGATATAAAATAATGTGTCCATATAATGACCCTGGTGTTCTAAAGTGTAAAAATGAAAATCCTAGGATATAAAATAAACACAACAAACTAATGTGTCCATATAATGACCCTGGTGTTCTAAAGTGTAAAAATGAAAATCCTAGGATATAAAATAAACATAACAAACTAATGTGTCCGTATAATAACCATGGTGTTCTAAAGTGTAAAAATTAAAATCCTAGGATATAAAATAAACACAACAAAATAATGTGTCCATGTAATGACCCTGGTGTTCTAAAGTGTAAAAATGAAAATCCTAGGATATAAAATAAACACAACAAACTAATGTGTCCGTATAATAACCCTGGTATTCTAAAGTGTAAAAATGAAAATCCTAGGATATAAAATAAACACATCAAACTCACAGCACTTGCAAATAAGAGTAAACTTAATACGTTACATATTACAGAGCCCCCCCAAAAAAACAACTGTTTGTGTTAATGTATCAATTAACAATATCAAAATCTAATATAAAAAACAATACTGGGATAATAATCCCTGGATCCAATTAACAATTCAAACTGTATCAAAAGCTGACAGCCAGACAAGGAGGGACAGCTGGCTGACAGGGCGGGGAGGGGTTACACCCTTTTGATACATCTTGATAGGGGCGGGGCACCTGTCAGATTGAGTTTGACGAATGGACCCGATTATACACTACTGCTGACAATAAAACTTGGTTTTACTAACAAAACAGTTGTCTTGCAATTGTGTATATTGTAGCAGGAGGAATAAACTTTACTGGAATGAAGGGGAAAATGTGGAAATCCAGCCAAGTATGTGGCAAAGCTGAGTTTGTTCCAAAGATGAAAGAATGCCAGCAGAGCTAGAATTACAGAAACTTTCAGAGACTGCTCATACAAGTCCGTTTAGCACCATTATTCCCTATATGAGAGATGAATGTGCCAATAGACGTGGTACACCATAACATACTCCAACCCGCCAAGATAGGAACTGCTTTGTGCACAAAACAACCAATCCCCTACAAAATCCTGAAAGTATTATATGGTACAGGAAGTTCGGCAACATCCATGCAGTAAAACCTATAGTGTATAAGTACCGAACAGCCTCATTATTAGAGATCCTCCAATAAAATGATTGTGTCCGTATCATCAATATAAATAATCTATAAGTAATATAAATGAAAACAAAAGTTTTGTGAGTAAAAGTAGTTTTGTGTCGTAAAAACAGTCAAACTAAGATAAATGGTCAAAAATGTTTACGTGAGTAAACATGGAATTGTCATGGAATTGTCAGATGACCTGACTTTTCAAGAATATTTGTGGGGTCCACATTCTGGAGTATACAGAGGTGAGCATGTTGACGTCTGAATAGTAGATTGGTTTGTGATTGATCAAGTCCTGGAAATAATTGTGAAATGGGGTAAAATGTGATTTACTGATGAATTTATTATCTTCATTACTTTCATCATATCAATTAGTCTACTGGGGCCCACTTAGCAGAAAATATACATTATTTGGGAAAAAAAAAACTAATTGTAACATGTGTGGTTGGTCTCAAGATGGAGAGTTACAGAGATTTGACTGTGATGGGCACATGGGTCAATAATAACCGGAATCTCGCCTTTTACCGGGCTTCCTAGAAACCTGGCATTTTGGGGGGGAATAATTTTGGGTGGGAGTGGCAAGGAAGGGGCAAATAATATGGCACTCTGCAAGTCTCCGGACATCCTCTGACTCTAAGACTTCTTCCTGTGCCATCGAGTCATGTATAAGACACTTGTAGGAAAGTGCCCCAAAATGTACATCTTTACATAGAGATGTGTATATACCTATGTATAATTCCCTCACATGTGCTACGTAGGCCCCCTCCTCCATCTTGCTCCATGTGCTGGTATATCAGGTTTCATTCAGGATTGAGGTGATGTACCTTTGCCAGTGGACAATAGACTTGTGACCTCATCCCCACACACACATCCCCTCCCTCTTCTTGGCTGGACATAAAAGGGACAACACATGTGCTTGGAGGCCCTCTTTTGCTTTGCCTGGAATGATGATGGACCCACATGGCTTAAGTATACTCTGTATCCCATTTTCTAAATAGGCCCAGTACTATTCATTAGGGATAGCAAGCTGTAGATGGGAGGGCTGATATTGTATTTGTGATTTGGGTAATTTGGGCTGTTAATTGTGGGTTTTTACTGTGTGATATTGTTGTGATATTACTGGACATTGTGGGTTATTACTGTTGTAGTAACAGCATAATTGTATATATATATATATATATATATATATATATATATATATATATATATATATATATATATATATATATATATATGTCGCCAGCTTGGGTATAAATATATATATGTATGTTATAGACTGCAGACTTGTGTGTGTGTAATAAATATAATTTATTGTTACACTGTTTTGTCTCAGTTAGAATATAGTATAAGGAAAAGATGACGTTGAGGCATATTTAGTGGATATTAATTATTAATAGTCAAGTTCGGAGTTAACAGTTAATATCGGACCTCAATAGAGGTGTAAGGAGAGTTCCCCCTTTGATACTATAAGGTTTCAGTATTTGGAGGAGAAAACCCTATCCTTTTACAATGGCGAGCTACAGGCCCACTGTTTAGATTTTGTTTTTCATGTTTTGCTGTGTGAATTTCTGGTCTTCGTCTGTGCATTGATCAGGCCATAGGGACGTGGACAGATTACATTGATACAGCGTGTACTGTTGTGTAATTCTGTGCGTTCAGAGCGCTGATAGTTCAGACGGGTGATGCAGATTTTAAATACGAGCTATACATGGAACAAAATCAATAACAGAGAACCAAGTCTTCTGATTTTTAATGTTTTTCTTTTTCTTTACCAGTCCAGTCTTCCAAATAGCCATTCGTTCCCAAGGTAAAAGTACAGCTGGTCAGGAAAAGGAGTTCCAGAGGTAAAAAGACCTTTTCAAGCAACAGAGAAGGGACAAGGAGAACGACCAAGATGGCTTCAGGAAGAGTGAGTATGGACTTATCAATATTTATCAACATTTAAAAGATTAGCAAAGCACAGTAAATTTCATCCAGTAACCCCAATTGTACCCAAAACTGCAGAATTGCTGTGGTCTGCCCTATTGGAACAAGCATGTGGGCATGACAGCATGTGCATAGAGAGATGGTCGGTCTTGAATAAATCAAGCAAACGACTACAAATGTTAGCCAAACTGATCTATGTGTATGAGGAATCCCTGTGTAATGCAGATTCCCCAAATTTCCACTGCCAGTGTTGTGTGACTAATATGCAGAGTGTGTGCCTTACAGACACAACTGGCAGAGAACAATCAGTATAATGAGGATAGAGAAAAGCAGATTGCTAGCCTTGAATCACAACTTCTCGATATGAAAAATCGTTGTGTTGATATGGAAGCACAGATGACTCTGGGGCTGAGATCAAAACTGTGAAGGAAATGGCAGCAGCTAGTGATGCCATTATTAATCAGTGCAGTGTGGAGCTGGATACTAGTTCCCAACTGATTACTAGTCTGAAAAATAGCATCAATGATTTTTCAAATGTGGTGCCGGCCTTCTCTTTATCTCTGAAAACAAGGTCAGATCCCCGACCAGTTGTTCCCTGTGCAAGGCAAAAAGGGGGGAGTGAAGGTACAAGGTAAGGGATCAAATATTTTGTCAAATTTTGATCCAATAAAGAAATGTAATGACAGGTATGTGCTCTCCAAATTACAAAGAAAATGCAATCGTAACATTGTTAAGAGTGCATCCTTAGTAATGGAAGAGTTTAAAAGTTCCAGACAGAAGGAAGTATGTTCTGTCTGGGCCCCTAAATCAGGCATCTCATGTGTTAGATGTTATGCCTGTGCTGGCTCCGGCTATATTGCCAGTTACTGCAAATGGCCGGGTACAATGAGAGAGAGGAAATATCATTCTGTGAAATGTTTTAAATGTAACATAACATAGTAACATGGTTATTAAGGTTGAAGGAAGACTTTAAGTCCATCTAGTTCAACCCATTGCCTAACCTAACATGCTCTGACATGTTGATCCAGAGGAAGGCAAAAAAAAACCAATGTGGCAAAGAGTAAGCTCCACATTGGGGAAAAAAATTCCTTCCTGACTCCACATACGGCAATCAGACTAGTTCCCTGGATCAACGCCCTATCAAGGAATCTAATATATAGCCTGTAACATTATACTTTCAAGAAAGGCATCCAGTCCCCTCTTAAATTTAAGTAATGAATCGCTCATTACAACATCATGTGGCAGAGAGTTCCATAGTCTCACTGCTTTTACAGTAAAAACCTGCGTCTGTTGTTACACTTAAACCTTCTTTCCTCCAGACGTAGAGGATGCCCCCTTGTCCCTGTCTCAGGTCTATAATTAAAAAGATCATCAGAAAGGTCTTTGTACTGTCCCCTCATATACTTATGTATTAAAATAAGATCACCCCTTAGCCTTTGTTTTTCCAAACTAAATAGCCCCAAGTGTAATAACCTATCTTGGTATTGCAGACCCCCCAGTCCTCTAATAACCTTGGTCGCTCTTCTCTGCACCCGCTCTAGTTCAGCTATGTCTTTCTTATACACCAGAGACCAGAACTGTTCACAGTATTCTAAGTGTGGTCGAACTAGTGACTTGTATAGAGGTAAAATTATGTTCTCCTCATGAGCATCTATGCCTTTTTAATGCATTCCATTATTTTATTTGCCTTTGTAGCAGCTGCCTGACACTGGCCACTAAATGTGAGTTTGTGATCCACCCATACACCCAGGTCTTTTTCATTGACGGTTTTGCCCAGAGTTTAGGAATTAAGCACATAGGTAGAAGTAATAAGATGTATAACTAAGTGCATGACCTTACATAAATCCCCATTAAAGCTCATTTGCCATTTGGCAGCCCAAGTTTCTAGTTTACATAAATCATCTTGTAATATAAAATTGTCCTCCTCTGTATTGATTACCCTGCAGAGTTTAGTGTCATCTGCAAATATTGAAATTCTGCTCTGAATGCCCCCTACAAGGTCATTAATAAATATGTTAAAAAGAAGAGGGCCCAATACTGACCCCTGTGGTACCCCACTGCTAACTGCGACCCAGTCCGAGTGTGCTCCATTATTAACCACCCTTTGTTTCCTATACCTGAGCCAGCTCTTAACCCACTGTGGCGATACGCTACCTGAGTGTGTTGGGGGACACTCGCTTGGCATGGGATTTAAGCACTCAGGCACGATTTTTCCACAAATTAAGTCCATACCGGTTTATTAAAGCATCATAAACCGTATCTCGAACAGCTCATTATACCGCCATATCAGCATTTCACATACGGTTTTACATTGCCTTCAGTGGTCACACTGGTATCTCGCTTCATTACAGTTCATTACATGCATCAACGGAACATATTAAACCCCGACAGTCTGTTCCAATGGCAGATACGTCTCTGCCGTATATCACAGGTTTTTTCCCATACCAGGGATTACCACAGGAACTTCGGCTCCACACACTGACTCCTGCCAGTGCTGGTTCACAGGGAAACTGCCTCATTGGGATCACTGTCTTTGTGACCAGGGCACCTCGGATAGTCCAGACCCACAGTAGGAACTGTAGCTTCCCCAACACAGAAACCGTCTCAGACTCTGTAGATGCAGCCTTTCCATGCGCTTCCAGGAAGACCAATCACAGGCACTTCCAGCACACAGGCCATCAGTCCATGATCTACCAAGTGCTTACAGGACTCCAGTCCATCCGCGGACAATCCAACACTCTGACCATTCCAGGACTCACACTCTTACCAGGTGCTTGCAGGACTCCAGCCCATACCAGGACAATCCAACATCTCAAGCATTCGGTCCATAGCCTCAGCAGTGCTTCCAGGACTTCAGTCCATCCCAGGACAATCCAACACACGGGCTATTGCAGGACTCACTCTTCCCAGGTGCTTGCAGGACTCCAGCCCATACCAGGACAATCCAACACCCTTGAGCATTCAGTCCATAGCCTCAGCAGTGCTTCCAGGACTCCAGCCCACTTCTGGACAATCCAACACCCAGGCTATTGCAGGACTTACGGTCTCAGTGCCTCCAGGACTCCAGCCCATACCAGGACAATCCAACACTGACCGTACATCAGGTCCACGGTCTCAGGTGCTTGCAGGACTTCTCCAATACCAGGAGTCTCCAACACTGACCGTCCAGGACCTTGCACATGGACCAAACGGATCCATACACAGGAACCACACAGGCACATGTGACCCACACCCTGGGCACATTACATACCTGTAACCACTCCCCTGGGTGGGAGTGTGGGTGTGTGTGGCTAGTCTGACCCTCCCATCTCTCATAACTAGCCCTGCCAATCTCCCTTTAGCATTACACAACTACTTGTGGGACTACAGGTCCCAGCACACCAAACAAACTTCAGATTGACAGCACAGAGTGTCTTCCTCTGCAACACACACACCGGCCATTAACACTCCTGCCGGACTTAGTCTCCACATTTATGCCTCCAAGCGCATCTTGAAGCACACACACATCGCCCCCTGGCTGTAGCGTGAATCACTGCTCCACATACCTCCCCCCTTTGTTCAACCCTATTGGGGTGGACACATGACATAAACCCGGGGTTCCGATACCGGTACCTACGTCATCTTTGACAGGCCTCCCCACCCCAGCGGTCAGTTTGTCGGCCTTGGGCTTCAACCCTTGAGTCACCATCCATCTGTGTCACCAGACCCTTTCTGGTCAACATCTCTGCTCACCTCTGCCAAGTCCCAGAGTTGGTCAGACCCACACTTCTCTCTGGTCATATAGTCTGGCATAGCTACCACAGTCATCCTGACGTCACCTTGTGGAGCACTATCATTCCACTGCGTCAGTGCTTCTATCAGCACACCATTATACTCAGCCCTAGTGGTTCCTACTGGCAATGACACGTCACAGTCAATGTAGAGGCAGGCTGTCAAACGTCCTTTAATGTCCCCACCTGTGTCATTCACTATTGTCCCTATCCCAGGTGACACAGTGCACTCATGAGGAGTCCTCATCCAAGACACTCCACTCCCTGAGTCTATCAGCGCCATCACACATTCTCCATCCAACGAAAAGGAACACTGTCGATATAAAACATTGAGCGATTCACCGTATAGCACGGACCTGTATAGCACGACGTACGTTGCTCCTGATTACAGTCCAATGGTGCATTCGCCGTCACTTTTTTTTTTTGCCACCACCCCTATTTGGGTTACCGCCCCCTTCTGGGAATCCACCCCTTTTAGGGTCATTACCCCCTTTTGGGACTCCACCCCCTTTTGGGCAACTATGCTCTTTTGGGATACCGCCCCCTTTTGGGACTCCACTCCTTTTTTAGCAACCATCCCTGTTTGGGTCACCACCCCCTTTATTGGGACACCACCCTATTAGGGACACCACCCCTTCCCTAGGGTACACTCCGTGGACTCCCCACAGTACTTTCAGGCCCCAGTTCGCACAGTACACCAATGTGACTCTGGCCTTTCACTGGCCCTTTAAGAATCTGCACGCTCTGGACCAGCAATGTCTTTTTTTTTATTTTCTTTGCTGCAACTGCAGCTAAACTTCACAAGGCTCTGCACGGCTCCACCGCAAACTTCGTGGACCCGCCGCTCCACAGCACGCCGCTTGTCACCTTCGTGGACCCGCCGATCCACAGCAAGACGCTTGTCACCTTCGTAACCCCACTGAGTTACAGGCATTAACTCCACACGTGCGTCCTGGATCGTTGCCCGCATTCGAAACACCAAATGTGGCGATACGCTACCTGAGTGTGTTGGGGGACACTCGCTTGGCATGGGATTTAAGCACTCAGGCACAATTTTTCCACATAAACAGTCTATTCCGGTTTATTAAATGTCATAAACCATAACACAAACAGTTCATTATACCGCCATATCAGCATTTCACATATGGTTTTACATTGCCTTCAGTGGTCACACTGGTATCTCTCTCCATTAAAGTTCATTACATGCATCGACGGAACATATTAAACCCTGACAGTCTGTTCCAATGGCAGATACGTCTCTGCCGTATATCACAGGTTTTTTCCCATACTAGGGATTACCTCACAGGAACTTCGGCTCCACACACTGACTCCTGCCAGTGCTGGTTCACAGGGAAACTGCCTCACTGGGATCACCGTCCTTGTGACCAGGGCACCTCGGATAGTCCAGACCCACAGTAGGAACTGTAGCTTCCCCAACACAGAAACCGTCTCAGGCTCTGTAGATGCAGCCTTTCCATGCGCGTCCATGAAGACCAATCACAGGCACTTCCAACACACAGGCCATCAGTCCATGATCTACCAAGTGCTTACAGGACTCCAGTCCATCCGCGGACAATCCAACACTCTGACCATTCCAGGACTCACACCCTTACCAGGTGCTTGCAGGACTCCAGCCCATACCAGGACAATCCAACATCTCAAGCATTCAGTCCATAGCCTCAGCAGTGCTTCCAGGACTCCAGTCCATCCCAGGACAATCCAACACATGGGCTATTGCAGGACTCACTCTTCCCAGGTGCTTGCAGGACTCCAGCCCATACCAGGACAATCCAACACCCTTGAGCATTCAGTCCATAGCCTCAGCAGTGCTTCCAGGACTCCAGCCCACTTCAGGACAATCCAAAACCTAGGCTATTGTAGGACTCACGGACTCAGTGCCTCCAGGACTCCAGCCCATACCAGGACAATCCAACACTGACCGTACATCAGGTCCACGGTCTCAGATGCTTGCAGGACTTCTCCAATACCAGGAGTCTCCAACACCGACCGTCCAGGACCTTGCACATGGACCAAACGGATCCATACACAGGAACCACACAGGCACATGTGACCCACACCCTGGTCACATTACATACCTGTAACCACTCCCCTGGGTGGGAGTGTGGGTGTGTGTGGCTAGTCTGACCCTCCCATCTCTCATAACTAGCCCTGCCAATCTCCCATTAGCATTACACAACTACTTGTGGGACTACAGGTCCCAGCACACCCACCACACTTCAGATTGACTACACAGAGTGTCTTCCTCTGCAACACGGTGGCGCAGTGGTTAGCACTGCAGCCTTGCAGCGCTGGGGTCCTGGGTTCAAATCTCACCAAGGACACTATCTGCAAAGAGTTTGTATGTTCTCTCCGTGTTTGCGTGGGTTTCCTCCGGGTTCTCCGGTTTCCTCCCACATTCCAAAGACATACTGATAGGGAATTTAGATTGTGAGCCCCATCGGGGACAGCGATGATAATATGTGCAATTTGTAAAGCGCTGCGGAATATGTTAGCGCTATATAAAAATAAATATTATTATTATTATTAACACACACCGGCCATTAACACTCCTGCCGGACTTAGTTTTATCATATTTATGCCTCCAAGCGCATCTTGAAGCACACACACAGCGCCCCATGGCTGGAACGTGGGTCACTGCACCACATCACTTACACATATTTTCCCCTATCCCCATTATTCTCATTTTATGTATCAACCTTTTGTGTGGCACCGTATCAAAAGCTTTTGAAAAGTCCATATACACTACGTTGAATGAGCGAAAAAGAGAGAAAGACTAGACCAATAACGGTATGCACACCCATAGAATATACAAAATATCCCAAAAACTTTTATTGCACCTCAAAAAGACAAATACATAATAAAACCATTTAAAAAAGGCCTGAATACAGGACCAATGACCACCACCCCTAGACATATATTACATAAGGTAACATAACACATAGATAAAGTGCTTATCAATAGATACAAATATACAATGTCTCTTGTCCGTAGGAATAATATCTCAAATCACAAAATGATATAGAGGCATAATATTACAAACACAGGTACATGAAGGATAAACCAAACAATAACGCACAATACCGGTAACCATGCTTAACCTATAATCATGTAGTAGCGTTGTTACAGCCCTATATACTAAGTATAGAGATTTGCAATGTTAAATGAGCATACTCTCTACTCAGGACAGTGATAGTGTCAATATTTCTGTCTCAATATAGGCTTAAGCCGTATGCCTAAGACCTAATCCAGGTATACAACAAGTCACCCACAATCATCCAGAATGGCAGAGAGAATATGCTGCAACTGGAGAACAATGCACTCATAGGTTTGAGCAAAATGGTACAAAAAAAAAAGGTACCAAAAATACAGCATTGGTGCTGAGCAATAGTATACCATGGGTAGAGATGCCCAAAGAGGACAAGAGACAGGCTAAGGGTTGAGGCGAGAGCCCCACGCGTATCGCTGCAAACGCAGCTTCGTCAGTGGAAGTAAGGTCGTACGTCACATCTGAGGTTAATATACACATAATACAAATAAACTAAATACAGACCGGTGTGCAGTCCAGGAATCGCACGTCAGTGGAAGCCGCCGCATGGAGCATGCCGGAAATGGCTATAGCCGGAAGTGTTCCCCGTTGTAATGGTGCAGATGCACATGCAGAACGGCAACACTAGGGGTAAAGAACAGCGCATGCGCAGAGTAAATGCCTGGTGGCAAGCGGCATATGTTCATGTCTTGTCCAGAGAGAAACAGCATAAGTATGAGTAGGTATGAGGGAGGAATAACCATGGTACATTGCATATGCGCCCAAGCGCAACAAATAAAGAGCACGGCGATGCCATGTTAAAGCTCAACCAAAATCCATGAGATCATTTATTAGGGGAAACAAAAAAAAAAGAGAAAACTGCGCAGAAGGCAATCACACCAACAGACCCCTGAATACCCATAAGGTAGTAGGATAAAGAGAGGGCTAGAGACTAAATAAAAGTCCCTGACCCCCAAAAAGATATCGAATGAAATGAATAGCCATATTAATAGCAAGGTTATAAGAATGAAAATTGCAGTACTACAAAGGTATCAGAAGGAAATTATATTGTAAAGGCATTGAAAGGTCAATTTTCAGGTCAATAAACAATAACTAAAAATATGCAGTAACTATAAATCTGAATAGGAAGACCTGAGGTTGACTACAAATGGAACAGATACCTCTCATTAAATGTGTACACAAACACTTAAATCACCATGCAGTGCACAACTACCTAAATGGCCCATAACAAGGAAAACAATCTTCAAGGTAGGTGTCTGCATAATTCTCCAATGGCAGAATCCATACTTGTCCCAAGTCCTAGTAGGTCATAAACAATGTACGGGTCTATCTCCTCAAAATCATGTAACCCAAACAGTATAGATAAATAAGAAGTCCTTGGAACCCACCACAGGATATATGGTTTTTCTGAATAAGTGAGACCATATTTCACCTAGGACACCATCCATGTGTCCCCAAGATCCCAGTCAGTCCTTAAAAATATATATGCCTATTAGCCTAGACATTACTGATATCCAAAATCCGGAAAGACATTGTATGTGGTCCTCAGGGTAATATAATCATGGTGCTCCAAAAGAAAAACCCATGTTCCTCCGAGCTCGCCAAGGATGTATGGACCATCAGCTTGAATGTTTCTGATAATCAATGGGATCTCCGAGCCATGTGTCCCGTCCCAGATCTAAAAATCTCCTGATGCACAATAGGTAGAGTGGAGCTCTAGGGAATGAGAACAGAACACATAGACACATGAGATGGATACACGGGCAGGAGTTATAGGGGAGAAAAAAAAAAAAGGCAGCAGAGTGAGGAATGTGAAAAAGATATCAACCTGTATGCAGACAAATGTCTGCCACACCTGCCTCAACCCAAAAACCCCGTAAACTAAAGTTCTTCGTTGAGTCCCTGTGGTGCTACAGACCGGAGATTGAAAATCCACCTGGATTCAGTCCGGAGGAGCTGGTTGTGTGAATTACCACCCCTACGACCATACAATATCTTCTGTAACCCCACAACCCTGATATTGAAAGTGGATCCCCCATGTGCTGCCAAGAAATATGCAGCTACCGGGGTGAGGGGCTTACCCTTGCGTTGTTCTGCGGCTGCCAAATGAATGATGGACATATGCTCCTGAATTCTCTTTCTTAACTCCTGAGAGGTTTGTCCAACATACAGTTTGCCACATGGACAAATGATGACATAAATGACATCCCTCGTCTTGCAGTTGATGTAATGCTTGAGCCGATGGGCAGACGAATCTACTGGATTGGAAAAAACATTCCTTGTAGGTGTCATAAAAGGACATACATTGCAGTCACCGCAGGGAAATGACCCTTTAAGATTGATCCCTCTGTTGAGTCTAACTGTAGGCCTAGAGAAGTGACTGTTTGTTAGAAGATCTCATAGATTTGGGGCCCATCTCGTTGCAAGCAATGGTCTATCACTGGTTACCTCTGCCATCTGAGAATCGGTCCTTAGAATAGACCAGTGTCTAGTAATGATGGTCTTTACCTGATGCCAACTGTTATTATAGTCCGTGACAAATCTGGTGACTTTGTCCGAGTTGCGTGGTTTAGAGGTCAATAATGAAGCTTGATCCTCCCTTCGTGCTCTCTGAAAGGCTGGTGATAACACTCGTTTGGGGTACCCTCTTTGCCTGAAGCGACTTGTGAGTTCCCGAGCCTGCGATAAAAAAATCAACATCATGCGTGCAGTTTCGTCTCACCCGCAAAAATTGGTATGAGCAGGGTGGAAGCTGCTGTATTCAAGCAGAGAATTGGTGGCTGTGGACTTGCGGAAAAGATCCGTAACCAGATGATGGCCCTCTACACCGATTCTTAGATCCAAGTAGGTGACAGAAGTAGTCGACATGAAGTGTGTAAGGAAGATGTTGTAGGTATTGGTATTCAAATCCTGCAAAAATTGTATACACTCGGTTTCGGTGCCCAACCATAGAAAGAACACATCATTGATGTAGCGATGCCAGTGGCGCACCTTCTCCTGAAATGTCACAGAGGGGTAAACTATGGTCTCTTCCCACCAGCCTAAAAAGATATTAGCGTAGGCTGGCGCACATTTAGCCCCCATGGCCACACCGGACACCTGGAGATAGAAAGTCCTATCAAAAAGAAAAAAGTTGTGATGTAGGACAAACTTCAAAAGCTCTAGCAAGAACATATGATGTCTAGAATCCTCATGCTGTCTTAGATTCAAAAAGAAGGACAGTGCATTAATGCTGTCAACATGACTGATGTTGGAATATAATGATTCCACATCGCATGTGACCAGATGGAATTCAGCAGGCAAACTGATGTCCCAGATAATTTCAATAAAATGGGTGGAATTCCTCAAATACAAGGGTAATGTTACTACAAAGGGCTGCAAAAAGGAGTCAATATAGTGGCAGGCTTTTTCACATAAGCTGCCAATACTTGAAACTATGGGGCGACCAGGGGATGGTTTGTCGTCCTTATGAATTTTCAGCAGCATGTAAAACGTCGCGATGATGGGATCCTCCACCCACATGTAATGTTTCTCATTAGGGGTGATGATGTCAAGTTGATTGGCCCTGCATAATAAGGTCTGCAATTTGGACACGAATACTTGTGTGGGGTCCAATGGTAATTTGCTGTAGAATCGCCTGTTGTTCAAATGTCTAGTGGCCTCCTCCTGGTACATGTGGGTGGGCCAAAGGACGACATTGCCCCCCTTGTCTGCTTCTTTAATTATAAAGGCCCCATTGTTTCTTAAATCAGAAATGGCCTGACTTTCGGCAATAGATAGATTTGGAGATGTACTAACCTTGGGAACCATGGCCATTATGTCCCGCTTCACCAATTCATAGAAAATCTTGACAGCGGGGACCAAAGTGAAGGAAGGCGCCCTAGAGGATTTTTTCCTGTATGGGAATCTCTGTTAGGGGTCGCTGTTTGATTCTCCTCCAATAGGTCCACCAAATCCTGGAAGACCTGACGTTCGTCCTGGGGAATGCTCTGTAAAATATCTGGTTTCTTATACATGACTTGGAAGGTAATACTCCTGCAAAAAAGGTACAGGTCCTTAATGAGTGGAAACTTGTCTACGTTATGTGTAGGGATAAATGTCAAGCCCTTACGGAGAACCGACAATTCCACCTGTGATAAAGAATAGTTAGACAAATTTATGACCTGTAAAGTATCACTCAATACCTCTGGATCCGATGCTGGGGTATCCTGGGTATCGGTGTCCTCTATTTGCGTCTGGTGGGATACTTGTGCCGATATGGCGATGTCTTCCCCCGGTAATGCGGTGGGCGTTTTTTTGTTGGAATTCTTCTTTCGTCTACCGCATCTGGTTCGTGATCGAGCTCACTCCCCGTTGAGGATAAAAAATCGCTAGAGCTTGCCCCTCTAAGTGAGGGTTCTGTACTTACAGGGAGGGTAGCACTCCTATTATTGTGAGAGGTACCAGCTCTGGCATTGCCCCTATGTTTTCATCTATAGACTTGTTGTTGCTCATAGTAACATAGTAACATAGTAACATAGTTAGTAAGGCCGAAAAAAGACATTTGTCCATCCAGTTCAGCCTATATTCCTATATTCCATCATAATAAATCCCCAGATCTACATCCTTCTACAGAACCTAATAATTGTATGATACAATATTGTTCTGCTCCAGGAAGACATCCAGGCCTCTCTTGAACCCCTCGACTGAGTTCGCCATCACCACCTCCTCAGGCAAGCAATTCCAGATTCTCACTGCCCTAACAGTAAAGAATCCTCTTCTATGTTGGTGGAAAAACCTTCTCTCCTCCAGACGCAAAGAATGCCCCCTTGTGCCTGTCACCTTCCTTGGTATAAACAGATCCTCAGCGAGATATTTGTATTGTCCCCTTGTATACTTATACATGGTTATTAGATCGCCCCTCAGTCGTCTTTTTTCTAGACTAAATAATCCTAATTTTGCTAATCTATCTGGGTATTGTAGTTCTCCCATCCCCTTTATTAACTTTGTTGCCCTCCTTTGTACTCTCTCTAGTTCCATTATATCCTTCCTGAGCACCGGTGCCCAAAACTGGACACAGTACTCCATGTGCGGTCTAACTAGGGATTTGTACAGAGGCAGTATAATGCTCTCATCATGTGTATCCAGACCTCTTTTAATGCACCCCATGATCCTGTTTGCCTTGGCAGCTGCTGCCTGGCACTGGCTGCTCCAGGTAAGTTTATCATTAACTAGGATCCCCAAGTCCTTCTCCCTGTCAGATTTACCCAGTGGTTTCCCATTCAGTGTGTAATGGTGATATTGATTCCTTCTTCCCATGTGTATAACCTTACATTTATCATTGTTAAACCTCATCTGCCACCTTTCAGCCCAAGTTTCCAACTTATCCAGATCCATCTGTAGCAGAATACTATCTTCTCTTGTATTAACTGCTTTACATAGTTTTGTATCATCTGCAAATATCAATATTTTACTGTGTAAACCTTCTACCAGATCATTAATGAATATGTTGAAGAGAACAGGTCCCAATACCGACCCCTGCGGTACCCCACTGGTCACAGCGACCCAGTTAGAGACTATACCATTTATAACCGCCCTCTACTTTCTATCACTAAGCCAGTTACTAACCCATTTACACACATTTTCCCCCAGACCAAGCATTCTCATTTTGTGTACCAACCTCTTGTGCGGCACGGTATCAAACGCTTTGGAAAAATCGAGATATACCACGTCCAATGACTCACCGTGGTCTAGCCTATAGCTTACCTCTTCATAAAAACTGATTAGATTGGTTTGACAGGAGCGATTTCTCATAAACCCATGCTGATATGGAGTTAAACAGATATTCTCATTGAGATAATCCAGAATAACATCCTTCAGAAACCCTTCAAATATTTTACCAACAGTAGAGGTTAGACTTACTGGCCTATAATTTCCAGGTTCACTTTTAGAGCCCTTTTTGAATATTGGCACCACATTTGCTATGCGCCAGTCCTGCGGAACAGACCCCGTCGCTATAGAGTCCCTAAAAATAAGAAATAATGGTTTATCTATTACATTACTTAGTTCTCTTAGTACTCGTGGGTGTATGCCATCCGGACCCGGAGATTTATCTATTTTAATCTTATTTAGCCGGTTTCGCACCTCTTCTTGGGTTAGATTGGTGACCCTTAATATAGGGTTTTCATTGTTTCTTGGGATTTCACCTAGCATTTCATTTTCCACCGTGAATACCGTGGAGAAGAAGGTGTTTAATATGTTAGCCTTTTCCTCGTCATCTACAACCATTCTTTCCTCACTATTTTTTAAGGGGCCTACATTTTCAGTTTTTATTCTTTTACTATTGATATAGTTGAAAAACAGTTTGGGATTAGTTTTACTCTCCTTAGCAATGTGCCTCTCTGTTTCCTTTTTGGCAGCTTTAATTAGTTTTTTAGATAAAGTATTTTTCTCCCTATAGTTTTTTAGAGCTTCAATGGTGCCATCCTGCTTTAGTAGTGCAAATGCTTTCTTTTTACTGTTAATTACCTGTCTTACTTCTTTGTTTAGCCACATTGGGTTTTTCCTATTTCTAGTCCTTTTATTCCCACAAGGTATAAACCGCTTACAGTGCCTATTTAGGATGTTCTTAAACATTTTCCAGAAGTAGACTTTCCATGATTTCTGTTATATTTGGGGGTTTGTAACAGACCCCAATGAGATTTTTGTTACCATTTTTCCCTCCATGAATTTCGACCCATATGGACTCGACATCCTCATTCCCATCGCTAATATCCTCCCTTAAAGTGGACTTTAGACAAGACTTTACATAGAGACAAACCCCTCCTCCTCTCTGATTTTTACGATCCTTTCTAAACAGACTGTAACCCTGTAAGTTAACTGCCCAGTCATAGCTTTCATCTAACCATGACTCGGTTATTCCCACTATGTCAAAGTTACCTGTAGATATTTCTGCTTCTAGTTCTTCCATCTTGTTTGTCAGGCTTCTGGCATTTGCGAGCATGCAGTTTAGAGGATTTTGTTTTGTTCCAATCTCCTCGCTGTGGATTGTTTTAGATATGTTCTTACCTCCCTTCTGAGTATGTTTTCCTGGGTCTTCTTTGTTCGAGTCTAATGTTTTTCTTCCCGTCCCCTCTTCTTCTAGTTTAACGTCCTCCTGATGAGTGTAGCGAGTCTTCTGGCGAATGTGTGTTTCCCAGGTTTGTTGAGGTGCAGTCCGTCTCTGGCGAGGAGTCCATCGTACAAGTAATTCACACCGTGGTCCAGGAATCCGAATCCTTGTTGTCTGCACCATAGTCCATTTTGTCTTTCTGAAATTTTTTTCGTTTGCCTGCAATAATCTCTGCTTCGTATTTATCTAACGTATCTTTTAGGTTGGTTTTGAATGCCCCCACCTGTGTCTCCTCAAATTTGTTTAGTTTGCCTTCTAACTCTTTAATATACATTTTGGTGGTGAAAAACAACTCCTTATCATGTTCAATTAGTAAAGCAATAAGTATGTTAGAACAACGTGTGAGACCCTGCTCCCAAGTTTGTTGGAATGACTCAGATGGCTCCCAGGCTGGAAAAATAGAAATACGAAGATCCCCTGGGCACAAACCCGGCCTTGGAGTATTCTTCAAGGCTTCTCATATTCCACCAAAGTTTGATTCCGGATCTATGAGCCCTAGTAAGGTCTGCACAAAGTGCCGAGAAATCTGAGTCTGGGGCAGGGGATTGTGCTGTTTGAAACATACTAGAAGACTGCGCCAACCATGCAGCTTCCCTAGCATCCCAATCCATGACTACACACTGGACAAGACAATTTCAAAAGTATGTATACCAAAGAATAAATCAGTATTACTAGCTACAATAAACCGACAGGATATGCCACAATATGCATGTGCAACCACTGGAAGAATGCCCCTGAACAGGGCAAGACAAAAAGTCTATAGTTATATATATAAGCGGTGCACCCCTGTGCCGATCATAAAGATAGGGTGCAAAACCTGGCCTGTAAAATAAATTGAATGAGCGAAAAAGAGAGAAAGACTAGACCAATAACGGTATGCACACCCATAGAATATACAAAATATCAAAAAAACTTTTATTGGACCTCAAAAAGACAAATACATAATAAAACCATTTAAAAAAGGCCTGAATACAGGACCAATGACCACCACCCCTAGACATATATTACATAAGGTAACATAACACATAGATAAAGTGCTTATCAATAGATACAAATATACAATGTCTCTTGTCCATAGGAATAATATCTCAAATCACAAAATGATATAGAGGCATAATATTACAAACACAGGTAAATGAAGGATAAACCAAACAATAACGCACAATACCGGTAATCATGCGTTAACCTATAATCATGTAGTAGCGTTGTTACAGCCCTATATACTAAGCAGGGCCGGACTGGCCATCGGGCACTTCTGGCAAATGCCAGAAGGGCCGGTGCCAGTAGTGGGCCGCTGCACTGTTCCTCCCCCTCCCTCCCCCGCCAGTGCCGCCGCCGCATTTAACTATACCGGCGTCTATGACGCCGGTATAGTTGAATGCAATGATGGAGGAGAGAGCGTCCGCGCTGACGCCCCCTCTCCCATCATTCCCCGCTCTGCCTCTGACACTGCGGGTGCGCGATGACGTCATATCATCGCGCACCTGCTGTGTCCCGGGCAGACTGCAGCCGCCGAGACAGGAGCCAGGAGCAGCGCGCAGCGCGGGCAAAAGGAAAGGTGAGGAGAGTGGCTTTTTTTTTTAAACTGGACTGTGGGGCCATTATCGGGGGGGGGGGGGGTGACGAGATGTGGGCTCTGCTGTTAATACCCCTGTGTGGGATCTGCTGTATACTGTGTGGGCTCTGCTGTATATACCCCTGTGTGGGCTCTGCTGTAAATACCCCTGTGTGGGATCTGCTGTATACTGTGTGGGCTCTGCTGTATATACCCCTGTGTGGGCTCTGCTGTATACACCCCTGTGTGGGCTCTGCTGTATACTGTGTGGGCTCTGCTGTATACTGTGTGGGCTCTACTGTATATACCCCTGTGTGGGCTCTGCTGTATACTGTGTGGGCTCTGCTGTATACTGTGTGGGCTCTGCTGTACACACCCCTGTGTGGGATCTGCTGTATACTGTGTGGGCTCTGCTGTATATACCCCTGTGTGGGCTCTGCTGTATACACCCCTGTGTGGGCTCTGCTGTATACTGTGTGGGCTCTGCTGTATATACCCCTGTGTGGGCTCTGCTGTATACTGTGTGGGCTCTGCTGTATACTGTGTGGGCTCTGCTGTATACACCCCTGTGTGGGCTCTGCTGTATACTGTGTGGGCTCTGCTGTATACTGTGTGGGCTCTGCTGTATATACCCCTGTGTGGGCTCTGCTGTATACTGTGTGGGCTCTGCTGTATACTGTGTAGGCTCTGCTGTATACTGTGTGGGCTCTGCTGTATATACCCCTGTGTGGGCTCTGCTGTATACTGTGTGGGCTCTGCTGTATATACCCCTGTGTGGGCTCTGCTGTATATACCCCTGTGGGCTCTGCTATATATACCCCTGTGTGGGCTCTGCTGTATATACCCGTGTGGGCTCTGCTGTATATACCCCTGTGTGGGCTTGGCTGTATATACCACTGTGTGGGCTTGGCTGTATATACCCCTGTGTGGGCTTGGCTGTATATACCCCTGTGTGGGCTGGGCTGTATATATCCCTATGTGGGCTGGGCTGTAAATACCCCTGTGTGGGCTGGGCTGTATATACCCCTATGTGGGCTGTGCTGTACATACCCCTATGTGGGCTGTGCTGTACATACCCCTATGTGGGCTGGGCTGTATATACCCCTGTGTGGGCTGGGCTGTATATACCCCTATGTGGGCTGTGCTGTGCTGTATATACCCCTGTGTGGGCTGTGCTCTATATATCCCTGTGCGGGCTGTGCTGTATATACCCCTGTGCGGGCTGTGCTCTATATACCCCTGTGCGGGCTGTGCTCTATATACCCCTGTGCGGGCTGTGCTCTATATACCCCTGTGAGGGCTGTGCTCTATATACCCCTGTGTGGGCTGTGCTGTATACTACGCGGGCTGTGCTATATTATGCATGCTGTGCTGTATACTATGCAAGTTGTGCTATATACTATGCGGGCTTTGCTATATACTATAGGGGGTATATTATATTCTATGGGGAGGCCATGTTATATACTATGTGGCTGTGTTATATACTATTGCGGGGGTATATTATATTCTGTAGGGGAGGCTGTGTTATACTATGGGGGTATATTATATTCTATGGGGGAGGCTGTCTTATACTATGGGGGGCTGCATTATATATTATGGGGAGGTGGGCTGTATTATATTCTATGGGGGGCTGTATTAGATTTTATGAGGGATGATTGCATCATACTCTGATGGGGCTGCATTATATTCTATGGGGAGGTGGGCTATATTCTATTCTATTTGGGGCTACATTAAATTCTATGGGGGGGGCTGTATTATATATGTATTCTATGAGGGGTGATTTCATCATACTCTATTGGGGGGCTGCATTATATTCTATGGGGGGTTACATTATACTCTGTAGGGTGGTGGCTGGATTATACTCTGTAGGGTGGTGGCTGCATTATACTGTATGTGGGCTGCATTATACTGTATCGAGGACTATGGGGAATACGTTATACTATATGAAGAACTATGGGGTGCATTATACTATGGGAAGTGAATTGTACTACATGGATGACTATGGCGGTGCATTATACTATATGGATCACTATGAGGAGTGTATTATGCTCTGTGGAGGACTGAGCAGTGTATTTTAATATATGGAGGACTACGGTGCACATTATAATATATGGAGGACTATGGGGTATATTTTACTAAACAAGTAAAATGCTGCATATTCAGATTGTTTTTGCCGGAACAAAAATCATTGTTCTCAGCAGCACATCGCCAGCGTAAACTGTAGATGTGCTGCTGATAACATGATACTGTATGGTCATCTGTTAGTGATCGTTCTGTCCCATCATTCTGTCTCAGACGGTGGAAAGAGGCCGGGAAACAAGCGTTGAACAACTTCAGTATGGTCGATCAAACTCATTTAGCGGCCTGAGATCAGCGCATGTAAGTAAATACAACCGAAATGCTTTTGTGTGATGTGCAATATGTTAGCATTTGGGGCCCCATTTTAAAGGGCACCTGTCACCCCGTTTTTTCCGTATGAGATAAAAATACTGTTAAATAGGGCCTGAGCTGTGCATTACAATAGTGTAGTTTGTGTACCCCGATTTCCCACCTATGCTGCCGAAATACGTTACCAAAGTAGTCGTTTTCGCCTGTCAATCAGGCTGGTCTGGTCAAAAGGGCGTGGTGTCTTCCCCCAGATTTTGCTTAGTTTTCCGTTGGTGGCGTAGTGGTGTGCGCATGTCCAAGGTCCCGAATCCACTGCACAGGGGAGTGGAAAGAGCGCGATGTGCACGATTTCATTGGTGATGGGTGGGCGCGGCCATCTTCCTTTGGCCGCGCGTGCGCAGAAGCGGCGCTCTGCTGTCCGCGGCTTCAGGAAAATGGCCGCGGGATGCCGCGCGTGCGCAGATGGAGATCGCGGCGGCCATTTTCCTGAAGCAGAGATGCGAACACTAAGTGAAAGTGAAAGCACAGAACAACGGTGACGTCACCGCTCTGCTGTTAGGGCCGGCGCTCAGTCAGTGCCGGAAGCGGATGCCGGGGGACGCGATGGTGAGTATGTAGTGTTTGTTTTTTTTACATTTTACGCTGGTAACCAGGGTAAACATCGGGTTACTAAGCGCGGCCCTGCGCTTAGTAACCCGATGTTTACCCTGGTTACCCAGGGACCTCGGCATCGTTGGTCACTGGAGAGCGGTCTGTGTGACAGCTCTCCAGCGATCAAACAGCGACGCTGCAGTGATCGGCATCGTTGTCGCTATCGCTGCAGCGACGCTTAATGTGAAAGTACCTTAAGACCTCAACCAGGTATACAACAAGTCACCCAGAATCATCCAGAATGGCAGAGAGAATATGCTGCAACTGGAGAACAATGCTCTCATAGGTTTGAGCAAAATGGAACAAAAAAAAAGGTACCAAAAATACAGCACCGGTGCTGAGCAATAGTATACCATGGGTAGAGATGCGTTATTGTTTGGTTTATCCTTCATGTACCTGTGTTTGTAATATTATGCCTCTATATCATTTTGTGATTTGAGATTTTATTCCTATGGACAAGAGACATTGTATATTTGTATCTATTGATAAGCACTTTATCTATGTGTTATGTTATCTTATGTAATATATGTCTAGGGGTGGTGGTCACTGGTCCTGTATTCAGGTCTTTTTTAAATGGTTTTATTATGCATTTGTCTTTTTGATGTGCAATGAAAGTTTTTTTGATATTTTGTATATTCTATGGGTGTGCATACCGTTATTGGTCTAGTCTTTCTCTCTTTTTCGCTCATTCAATTTATTTTACAGGCCAGGTTTTGCACCCTATCTTTATGATCGGCACAGGGGTGCACCGCTTATATATATAACTATAGACTTTTTGTCTTGTCCTGTTCAGAAGCCTTGAAGAATACTCCAAGGCTGGGTTTGTGCCCAGGGGTCTTCGTATTTCTATTTTTCCAGCCTGGGAGCCATCTGCCTCATTCCAACAAACTTGGAAGCAGGGTCTCACACGTTGTTCTAACATGTGCATTTGAACAGCAAGGTGGATTGCTGTTGAGGGGAAATAGAGAAAAAAAAAATCTATAAATCTTCAGCATAGCGAGTGTGAGCGAGCTGAATGAGACCTGAGCGTAAGTGTGAACGGCGGTAAGTGTGACTTGTGATTCGGTGACTTTGGAATCAGGGAGTTTCCAAGGGAGGAATTTCTGTCTGTTTTTTATTAACACTTTGTATTTATTTTTTATTTAACGTTTCTGTCAGGTGCAATCCCCATTAGGAAATGTGCTCCACTATTGTTAATGCCATCCAGTGCACATCTTGCCACATGTATACAGTCCTTGATCAGCCGGTCGAGGGTGCATACTGCTGTGCGAGATGTGAGCATGTTGAGCATTTGGAAGCCCAGATTCTGGATCTATATGTGCAGCTGGCAACACGGAGATCCATTGACAACATGGAAAGGAGTCTTCTGCTCACTGAGCAGATGCTCAATGGGATAGATGAGGGGGGATGGTAGGATGGAGCTGCAGGACAGTGAAGTAGCAAGCTGGGTGACATTTAGGAAGCGGGGTAGAGGGAAGAGTGCCAGGGAGGCTAGTCCTGATCTGGCACACCCTAACAAGTTTGCTAAGTTGGCAGATGAGGGGGATGCCAGTACAGGCGTAGTACTGCTGCAGCCAGGCATGTCCCCTGAAAGCCGGAGGAGTGACTGCTCCAGTAAAGAGGGAAATAGGAGAGCAGGGCAGGCCAGACAGGTACTGGTAGTGGGGGACTCAATTATTAGGGGAACAGATAGGGCAATCTGTCACAAAGACAGGGATCGTCAAACGGTGTGCTGCCTACCTGGCGCTCGAGTCCAACACATAGCTGATCGGGTGGACAGATTACTGGGAGGGGCTGGTGAGAACCCAGCGGTCATGGTGCACATTGGCACAAATGACAAACTTAGAGGTAGGTGGAAGGTCCTTAAAGATGATTTTAGGGAATTAGGCTGCAAGCTGAAAGCAAGGACCTCCAACGTGGTATTTTCCGAAATACTGCCTGTACCATGTGCCACGCCAGAGAGGCAACGGGAGATTAGGGAGGTTAATAAGTGGCTCAAGAATTGGTGTAGGAAGGAGGGGTTTGGGTTCCTGCAGAACTGGGCCGACTTCTCAGTTGGCTACAGGCTCTACGCTAGGGATGGGCTGCACCTCAATGGGGAAGGTGCAGCTGTGCTGGGGGAGAAAATGGCTAGAAGGTTGGAGGAGTGTTTAAACTAGGGATTGGGGGGAAGGGTATTCAATTTATAGGAGGGGAAGATAGAGCAGATAGAGACCTGGGCACAAATAAGGAAGTTGGGGGTGGCGGTGGCATGGGAGGTAGGGTTAGAACAGTTAATAATTTAAGAAAGAATAGAGGTACAGAGAGGAACATCAAGTGCATGTATACTAATGCCAGAAGCCTCGCCAACAAAATGGACGAATTAGAACTAATGTTGTTGGAGCATAATTATGACATGGTGGGGATATCTGAAACATGGCTGGATGAGAGACATGACTGGGCTGTTAACTTGCAGGGCTATAGCCTGTTCAGAAATGACCATATAGATAAGCGAGGGGGTGGGGTGTGTCTATATGTAAAATCGTCCTTAAAACCCATCCTGCGTGATAATATAGGTGAATTTAATGAAAATGTAGAGTCCCTGTGGGTGGAGATAAGGGGAGGGGGAAAAAATAATAAATTACTGATAGGGGTTTGTTATACTGTAAATCTCCAAAAATAATGGAAGCATTGGAGAATATCGTCGTAAAGCAAATAGATGAAGCTGCGACTCAAGGAGAAGTCATTATTATGGGGGACTTCAACTACCCTGAAATAGATTGGGGAACAGAAACCTGCAGTTCCAGCAAAGGTTTTTGACAACTATGAGAGACAATTACCTTTCACAACTGCTTCAGGACCCAACAAGAAAGGGGGCACTGCTAGACCTAATATTAACCAACAGGCCAGACCGCATATCAAATATAAGAGTTGGGGGTCACTTGGGGAATAGTGATCACTAGTGTTGAGCATTCCGATACCGCAAGTATCGGGTATCGGCCGATATTTGCTGTATCGGAATTCCGATACCGAGATCCGATACTTTTGTGGTATCGGGTATCGGTATCGAAACAACATTAATGTGTAAAATAAAGAATTAAAATAAAAAATATTGCTATACTCACCTCTCCGACGCAGCCTGGACCTCACCGAGGGAACCGGCAGCGTTGTTTGCTTAAAATTCGCGCTTTAACTTCCTTACGTGAAGTCCCGGCTTTTGATTGGTCGCGCGCCGCCCATGTGGCCGCGACGCGACCAATCACAGCAAGCCGTGACGTAATTTCAGGTCCTTCAGGATTTTAAAATTACGTTCCGGCTTTGTGATTGGTCGCGTCGCGGTCACATGGGCGACGCGACCAATCACAAGCCGTGACGTCACGGGAGGCTGGACACGCACGCATTTTAAATTTAAGAGGGGACTGGATACCTTTCTGGAAAAGTATAATGTTACAGGGTATATACACTAGATCCCTTGATAGGGCGTTGATCCAGGGAACTAGTCTGATTGCCGTATGTGGAGTCGGGAAGGAATTTTTTTCCCCAAGGTGGAGCTAACTCTTTGCCACGTGGGTTTTTTTTGCCTTCCTCTGGATCAACATGTTAGGGCATGTTAGGTTAGGCTATGGGTTGAACTAGATGGACTTAAAGTCTTCATTCAACCTTACTAACTATGTAACTATGTAACATACTTATTGCTTTACTAATTGAACATGACAAGGAGTTGTTTTCCACCACCAAAACGTATATTAAAGAGTTAGAAGGCAAACTAAACAAATTTGAGGAGACACAGGTGGGGGCATTCAAAACCAACCTAAAAGATACGTTAGATAAATACGAAGCAGAGATTATTGCAGGCAAACAAAAAAAATTTCAGAGAGACAAAATGGACTATGAGCAACAACAAGTCTATAGATGGAAACATAGGGGCAATGCCAGAGCTGGTACCTCTCACAATAATAGGAGTGCTACCCTCCCTGTAAATACCGAACCCTCACTTAGAGGGGCAAGCTCTAGTGATTTTTTTATCCTCAACGGGGAGCGAGCTCGATCACGGACCAGACGCGGTAGACGAAAGAAGAATTCCAACAAAAAAACGCCCACCGCATTACCTGGGGAAGACATCGCCATATTGGCACAAGTATCCCACCAGACGCAAATAGAGGACACCGATACCCAGGATACCCCAGCATCGGATCCAGAGGTATTGAGTGATACTTTACAAGTCATAAATTTGTCTATTCTTTATCACAGGTGGAATTGTCGGTTCTCCGTAAGGGTTTGACATTTATCCCTACACATAAGGTAGACAAGTTTACACTCATTAAGGACCTGTACCTTTTTTGCAGGAATATTACCTTCCAAGTCATGTATAAGAAACCAGATATTTTACAGAGCATTCCCCAGGACGAACATCAGGTCTTCCAGGATTTGGTGGACCTATTGGAGGAGAATCAAACAGCGACCCCTAACAGAGATTCCCATACAGGAAAAAATCCTCTGGGGCACCTTCCTTCACTTTGGTCCCCGCTGTCAAGATTTTCTATGAATTGGTGAAGCAGGACATAATGGCCATGGTTCCCAAGGTTAGTACATCTCCAAATCTATATATTGCCGAAAGTCGGGCCATTTCTGATTTAAGAAACAATGGGGCCTTTATAATTAAAGAAGCAGACAAGGGGGGCAATGTCGTCCTTTGGCCCACCCACATGTACCAGGAGGAGGCCACTAGACAATTGAACAACAGGCGATTCTACAGCAAATTACCATCGGACCCCACAAAAGTATTTGTGTCCAAATTGCAGACCTTATTATGCAGGGCCAATTAACTTGACATCATCACCCCTAATGAGAAACGTTACATGTGGGTGGAGGATCCCATCATCGCGACGTTTTACATGCTGCTGAAAATTCATAAGGACGACAAACAACCCCTGGTCACCCCATAGTTTCAAGTATTGGCAGCTTATGTGAAAAAGCTGCTACTATATTGACTTCTTTTTGCAGCCCGTTGTAGTAACATTACCCTCGTATTTGAGGGATTCCGCCCATTTTATTGAAATTATCCGGGACATCAGTTTGCCTGCTGAATTCCATCTGGCCACATGCGATGTGGAATCATTATATTCCAACATCAGTCATGTTGACGGCATTAATGCACTGTCCTTCTTTCTGAATCTAAGACAGCATGAGGATTCTAGACATCATATGTTCTTGCTAGAGCTTTTGAAGTTTGTCCTACATCACAACTTTTTTTCTTTTTGATAGGACTTTCTATCTCCAGGTGTCTGGTGTGGCCATGGGGGCTAAATGTGCACCAGCCTACGCTAATATCTTTTTAGGCTGGTGGGAAGAGACCGTGGTTTACCCCTCTGTGACATTTCAGGAGAAGGTGCGCCACTGGCATCGCTACATCAATGATGTGTTCTTTCTATGGTTGGGCACCGAAACCGAGTGTATACAATTTTTGCAGGATTTGAATACCAATACCTACAACATCTTCCTTACACACTTCATGTCGACTACTTCTGTCAATTACTTGGATCTAAAAATCGGTGTAGAGGGCCATCATCTGGTTACGGATCTTTTCCGCAAGTCCACAACCACCAATTCTCTACTTGAATATGGAGCGCCCCCACACCGCCACAGGGCCGAGGGGTACCCGGAGCCGGGCCTCTGAGTCTCAGTCCTGCGGTTGTCACGGTGGCTAGACCCGGTCCGTGGCCCTGTCTGTCAGTGGGGGACGTCCGGTGCAAATAGTGGTGTTGTAACGGTGCAGTTGTGGGGTGCAGGTCGCGGTAAATAACGAGGACACCAGGTTGCAGTCTCTTTACCTCTTTACTGAAGATCTCTGGGTCCTCAGTCCAGAATACGGTTCGCCAGGCTACGCAAGTCCGGCCGGTCCAATGGCACCTCCAGAGTTCCCTTCACAGGTGGAAATCGGTGCCTTCCTTCTAGCGCTATGTGTTGCGGTCCTCCCCTGCTGTGCTCACGGAAAGTCCCCACAACCGTTGTGTCTGTTTCTTAAGTTCCCTCACAACTGTATTAAATGATGTTCTTCTAATCTTCCGTCCCTCCCTTATTTCTGGTTAGAACGGCACCCGTTTGTCAGGTAGGCCTGGAGTTCTTCCGGGACCCTAGAGACGCCCCTCTCCCGCAATTGCCCCCCAAGACTTCATAGGTGATATGAGTTAGACAGCCCGCCTGAGACTGACTGCCCTGCCGCTGTTTGGAGTATGGCTTGAAGCTGTATGTTATTCCACTCCCTCGGCGTTCCGGCCACCGGTAATGCGCCTCAGTAGGATGTTGCTCCGGTCTTACAGCACGACCCCTACTGGTATTCTCCTATCGCTTGATCTCGTTTCTCACTCAGCACAATCTATCTCGCTTCTAGTCCTTTCTTGGGCACCGCCGCTACCCGGAGCAGGCGCGGTCCCTTTACGTTCTTTCTCGTTGCCAAGCCTCTGTCAGGATCCCACCCCTGACAGAGACCCTACTGTCTCTTCCTCCACAACACCCTCTGCCACTAGGTGTTGCTTCGTTCAATCCAGTCAGCTTTCTCTACTAACTTCCTGCCTGACCCCCAGTTTACCCACTATGGTGGGGAGTGGCCTAATGAATAGAACCCTTAGCTCCCCCCGGAGGCCCTGCGGTGAAATGTATTGGTGTCTGTGATACCTGATCAGATGAACTCCTTCAGTGCCATCGAACGCACCATGGCTCCCCATAGTGGCGGAGCCACAGTACTGCAACGACCAGGACTCTGGGGCGCTGCAAATACAGCAGCTTCCACTGCTCATACCAAGGTGGGTGTCCCTATTAGCCAATTTTTGCGGGTGAGCCGAAACTGCACGCATGATGTTGATTTTTTATCGGTGGCTCGGGAACTCACAAGTCGCTTCAGGCAAAGAGGGTACCCCAAACGAGTGATATCATCAGCCTTTCAGAGAGCACGACGGGAGGATCAAGCTTCATTATTGACCTCTAAACCACGCAACTCGGACAAAGTCACCAGATTTGTCACGGACTATAATAACAGTTGGCATCAGGTAAAGACCATCATTACAAGACACTGGTCTATTCTAAGGACCGATTCTCAGACGGCAGAGGTAACCAGTGATAGACCATTGCTTGCGACGAGACGGGCCCCAAATCTATGAGATCTTCTAACAAACAGTCACTTCTCTAGGCCTACAGTTAGACTCAACAGAGGGATCAATCCTAAAGGGTCATTTCCCTGCGGTGACTGCAATGTATGTTCTTTTATGACACCTACAAGGAATGTTTTTTCCAATCCAGTAGATTAGTCTGCCCATCGGCTCAAGCATTACATCAACTGCAAGACGAGGGATGTTATTTATGTCATCATTTGTCCATGTGGCAAACCATTTGTTGGACAAACCTCTCAGGAGTTAAGAAAGAGAATTCAGAAGCATATGTCCACCATTCATTTGGCAGCTGCAGAACAATGCAAGCGTAAGCCCCTCACCCCGGTAGTTGCACATTTCTTGACAGCACATGGGGGATCCTCTTCCAATATCAGGGTTGTGGGGTTACAGAAGATATTGTATGGTGGTAGGGGTGGTAATTCACACAACTAGCTTCTCCGGACTGAATCCAGGTGGATTTTCAATCTCCGGTCTGTAGCACCACAGGGACTCAACGAAGAACTTTAGTTTACGGGGTTTTTGGGTTGAGGCAGGTGTGGCATATATTTGTCTGCATACAGGTTGATATCTTTTTCACATCCCTCACTCTGCTGCCTTTTTTTTTTTTTCTCCCCTATAACCCCTGCCCGTGTATCCATCTCATGTGTCTATGTGTTCTGTTCTCATTCCCTAGAGCTCCACTCTACCTATTGTGCATCAGGAGATTTTTTGATCTGGGACGGGACACATGGCTCGGAGGTCCCATTGGATATCAGAAGCATTAAAGCAGATGGGTCCATACATCCTTGGCGAGCTGGGAGGAACATGGGTTTTTCTTTTGGAGCACCATGATTATATTACCCTGAGGACCACATACAATGTCTTTCCGGATTTTGGATATCCGTAATGTCTAGGCTAATAGGCATATATATTTTTAAGGACTGACTGGGATCTTGGGGACACACGGATGGTGTCCTAGGTGAAATATGGTCTCACTTATTCAGAAAAATCATATATAATGTGGTGGGTTCCAAGGACTTCTTATTTATCTATACTGTTTGGGTTACATGATTTTGAGGAGATAGACCCGTACATCGTTTATGACCTACTAGGACTTGGGACAAGTATGGATTCTGCCATTGGCGAATTATGAAGACACCTACCATGAAGATTGTTTTCCTTGTTATGGGCCATTTAGGGAGTTATGCACTGCATGGTGATTTAAGTGTTTGTGTACACATTTAATGAGAGATATCCGTTCCATTTGTAGTCAACCTCAGGTCTGCCTATTCAGGTTTATAGTTACTGAAAATTGACCTTTCAATACCTTTACAATATACTTTCCTTTTGATACCTTTGTAGTACTGCAATTTTCATTCTTATAACCTTGCTATTAATATGGCTATTCATTTCATTCGATATCTTTTTGGGGGTCAGGGATTTTTATTTAGTCTCTAGCCCTCTCTTTATCCTACTACCTTATGGGTATTCACGGGTCTGTTGGTGTGATTGCCTTCTGCGCAGTTTTCTCCTTTTTTTGTTTCCCCTAATAAATGATCTCATGGATTTTGGTTGAGCTTTAACATGGCATCGCCGTGCTCTTTATTTGTTGCACTTGGGCGCATATGCAATGTACCATGTTTATTCCTCACTCATACCTACTCATACTTATGCTGTTTCTCTCTGGACAAGACATGAACATATGCCGCTTGCCACCAGGCATTTACTCTGCGCATGCATTGTTTTCTCCCCCTAGTGTTGCCGTTCTGCATGTGCATCTGCACCATGACAACGGTGAACACTTCCGGCTATAGCCATTTCCGGCACGCTCCATGCGGCGGCTTCCACTGACACGCGATTCCTGGACTGCACACCGGTCTGTATTTAGTCTATTTGTATTATGTGTATATTAACCTCAGATGTGACGTACGACCTTACTTCCCCTGACGAAGCTGCGTTTGCAGTGATACGCGTGGGCTCTTGCCTCACCCCTTAGCCTGTCTCTTGTCCTTTTTGGGCATCTCTACCCATGGTATACTATTGCTCAGCACCGGTGCTGTATTTTTGGTACCCTTTTTTTTTGTTCCATTTTGCTGAAACCTATGAGTGCATTGTTCTCCAGTTGCAGCATATTCTCTCTGCCATTCTGGATGATTGTGGGTGACTTGTTGTATACCTGGATGAGGTCTTAGGCATACGGCTTAAGCCTATATTGAGACAGAAATATTGACACTAACACTGTCCTGAGTAGTGAGTATGCTCATTTAACATTGCAAATCTCTATACTTAGTATATAGGGCTGTAACAACGCTACTACATGATTATAGGTTAACGCATGATTACCGGTATTGTGCGTTATTGTTTGGTTTATCCTTCATGTACCTGTGTTTGTAATATTATGCCTCTATATCATTTTGTGATTTGAGATATTGTTCCTACGGACAAGAGACATTGTATATTTGTATCTATTGATAAGCACTTTATCTATGTGTTATGTTACCTTATGTAATATATGTCTAGGGGTGGTGGTCATTGGTCCTGTATTCAGGCCTTTTTTAAATGGTTTTATTATGTATTTGTCTTTTTGAGGTGCAATAAAAGTTTTTTTGATATTTTGTATATTCTCTGGGTGTGCATACCGTTATTGGTCTAGTCTTTCTCTCTTTTTCGCTCATTCAATTTATTTTACAGGCCAGGTTTTGCACCCTATCTTTATGATCGGCACAGGGGTGCACCGCTTAGATATATAACCATATACACTACGTCCACTGCGTTCCCTTGGTCCAGTCCGAATCTTACCTCTTCATAGAAATTGATCAGATTTGTCTGACAGGTCCCTAGTAAATCCATGTTGATATTGGGTCATGAGGTTATTCCTCTTCAGATACTCCAGTATAGCATCCCTTAGAATGCCCTCCAGGATTTTACCCACAGTAGAGGTTAAGCTTACTGGCCTATAATTACCGAGTTCAGCTTTTGTCCCCTTTTTGAATATTGGCACCACATTTGCTATACGCCAGTCCTGTGGTACAGACCCTGTTACTATGGAGTCTTTAAAGATTAAAAATAATGGTCTATCAATGACTGTCTTAATTCCTGCAGTACTCGGGGGTGTATCCCATCCGGGCCCAGAGATTTGTCAATTTTAGTGATTTTTAGACGCCGCCGTACTTCCTGCTGGGTTAAGCAGGTGACATTTAATTTGGATTTTTTGTTATCACTGATCATATTGTCTGCCATGGAATTTTTTTGTGTAAATACTGATGAAAAAAAGTCATTTAGCATATTGGCTTTTTCCTCATCCTTATCCACCATTTCACCCAGACTATTTTTAAGGGGGCCAACACTAACATTTTTTAGTTTCTTACTATTTATGTAGTTAACGAATATTTTGGGATTATTTTTACTCTCTTTGGCAATGAGTCTCTCTTTATTTAATGCCTCATCACCACCTACTTCCTTTAATTCTTTAAATGCGTCACTTTGGACATATTGCAAGGAACTGTTATTGCACAAGTAATTGTGAGGGGCTTAGCAATATTATCAAGGAGCACAGGCATTTTCACAGACATAATGGCATTTTCAGTGTCATGTGCCCCACCATGGGCAGACTCCTCAAAATGGCTGATTACAACCAGGGAGGTTAGTGAGGCCTTGATGTAAACTCAGCTTATAAGAGCTTCTATCTGGCCTCTAGTCTTTCTGATTGTTTATTTTGTTTTAGTTTCTTTTAGGCTAAGTTCACACGTTGCAGAATTGCCGCGGAAATTTCCGCGGCAATTCTGCGCCTCCTGCCGCGGGTATATCGCATGCAGAATTAGCATGCATATACCCGCAGAAAACTAGCGTTTTGCAAGCATAATTAGCTTGCAGAATGCTAGAGTTTTCCAAGCGATCTGTAGCATCGCTTGGAAAACTGTCTGACAAGTTGGTCACACTTGTCAAACATACTGTTTGACAAGTGTGACCAACTTTTTACTATAGATGCTGCTTATGCGGCATCTATAGTAAAAGATCGAATGTTTAAAAATAATAAAAAAAATAAAAAACATGGTTATACTCACCTGCAGACCTCAGCGGCGTCCGTTCCTATAGCTGGAGTGCAGTGAAGGGCCTGCGATGACGTCACTGTCTTGTGATTGGTCGCGTGAGACACATGAGCGGTCACGCGACCAATCACAAGACAGTGACGTCATCACAGGTCCTGAACCACATCATCTATAGGAACGGAAGAGAGATCATGCACCGGAGAGGCGGGAACACTTCGGGGGCCATCAGAGGGTGAGTATAGGACTATTTTTTATTTTAATTCTTTATTTTTTACCAATTATATGGTGCCCAGTCCGTGGAGGAGAGTCTCCTCTCCTCCACCCTGGGTACCAACCGCACATGATCTGCTTGCTTCCCGCATGGTGTGCACAGCCCCGTGCGGGAAGTAAGCAGATCAATGCACTCCTATGGGTGCAGAATCGCCGTGATTCCGCAATTTTAATGAACATGCTGCGTTTTTTTCTGGAATGCGATTCCGCTCAGGAAAAAAATGCAGCGTGTGCACAAAAAATGCGGAATGCATTCTATTACATAGGATGCTTAATGTAAGCGTTTTTTTCGCGGTTTTATAGCGTTTTTATAGCGAAAAAACGCGAAAAAAACGCGAAAAATATGCTACGTGTGCACACAGCCTTACTCTTCTTCTATTTGCTAAGTTTGCTCTTTCTCTTTTGTCATTGAAATGTATTGTTAGACCAGTAAGGTTTAGGGTACCGTCTCACTATACGATTTACCAACGATCACGACCTGCGATACGACCTGGCCGTGATCGTTGGTAAGTCGTTGTGTGGTCGCTGGGGAGCTGTCACACAGACCACTCTCCAGCGACCAACGATGCCGAGGTTCGCTGGTAACCAGGGTAAACATCGGGTTACTAAGCGCAGGGCTGCGCTTAGTAACCCGATTTTTACCATGGTTACCAGCGTAAAAGTAAAAAAAAACAAAACGTACATACTCACCATCTGATGTCCGTCAGGTCCCTTGCCGTCTGCTTCCCGCTCTGACTGAGTGCCGCCGTAAAGTGAAAGCAGATCACAGCGGCGACGTCACCGCTGTGATCTGCTCTCACTTTCTGGCCGGCAGACAGTCAGAGCGGGAAGCGGACGGCAAGGGACCTGACGGACATCAGATGGTGAGTATGTACGGTTTGTTTTTTTTAACTTTTACGCTGGTAACCACGGTAAACATCGGGTTACTAAGCGCGGCCCTGCGCTTAGTAACCCGATGTTTACCCTGGTTACAAGCGATCGCATCGCTGGATCGCTGTCACACACAACGATCCAGCGATGACAGCGGGAGATCCAGCGACGAAAGAAAGTTTCAAACGATCTGCTACGACGTACGATTCTCAGCAGGGTCCCTGATCGCTGCTGCGTGTCAGACACTGCGAGATCGTAACTATATCGCTAGAACGTCACGAATCGTGCCGTCATAGCGATGAAAATGCCACTGTGTGACGGTACCCTTAGACTGGAGGCAGAAAGGCTTTATCTGAGGTTCATTGTGATTGCAATGATAACAGGATTTGTTAGTTGTTGGTTGTTGCTGTTTTCTATCAGACCCCCTGTGAAGTTAATTAGGTTTATTTACTGGTAATTGTATTTTTAGCTCTAGTTTTCCATAGAATTCATAATGATAAGAGTAAGGGTACCGTCTCACAGTGGCACTTTGATCGCTACGACGGTACGATCCGTGACGTTCCAGTGATATCCATACGATATCGCTGTGTCTGACACGCAGCAGCGATCAGGGACCCCGCTGAGAATCGTACGTCGTAGCAGATCGTTTGGAACTTTATTTCGGCGCTGGATCTCCCGCTGTCATCGTTGGATCGGTGTGTGTGACACCGATCCAACGATGCGTTCGCTGGTAACCAGGGTAAACATCGGGTTACTAAGCGCAGGGCTGCACTTAGTAACCCGATTTTTACCATGGTTACCAGCGTAAAAGTAAAAAAAAAAAAACCGTACATACTCACCATCTGATGTCCGTCAGGTCCCTTGCCGTCTGCTTCCCGCTCTGACTGAGTGCCGCCGTAAAGTGAAAGCAGATCACAGCGGCGACGTCACCGCTGTGATCTGCTCTCACTTTCTGGCCGGCAGACAGTCAGAGCGGGAAGCGGACGGCAAGGGACCTGACGGACATCAGATGGTGAGTATGTACGGTTTGTTTTTTTTAACTTTTACGCTGGTAACCACGGTAAACATCGGGTTACTAAGCGCGGCCCTGCGCTTAGTAACCCGATGTTTACCCTGGTTACAAGCGATCGCATCGCTGGATCGCTGTCACACACAACGATCCAGCGATGACAGCGGGAGATCCAGCGACGAAAGAAAGTTTCAAACGATCTGCTACGACGTACGATTCTCAGCAGGGTCCCTGATCGCTGCTGCGTGTCAGACACTGCGAGATCGTAACTATATCGCTAGAACGTCACGAATCGTGCCGTCATAGCGATGAAAATGCCACTGTGTGACGGTACCCTTAGACTGGAGGCAGAAAGGCTTTATCTGAGGTTCATTGTGATTGCAATGATAACAGGATTTGTTAGTTGTTGGTTGTTGCTGTTTTCTATCAGACCCCCTGTGAAGTTAATTAGGTTTATTTACTGGTAATTGTATTTTTAGCTCTAGTTTTCCATAGAATTCATAATGATAAGAGTAAGGGTACCGTCTCACAGTGGCACTTTGATCGCTACGACGGTACGATCCGTGACGTTCCAGTGATATCCATACGATATCGCTGTGTCTGACACGCAGCAGCGATCAGGGACCCCGCTGAGAATCGTACGTCGTAGCAGATCGTTTGGAACTTTATTTCGGCGCTGGACCTCCCGCTGTCATCGTTGGATCGGTGTGTGTGACACCGATCCAACGATGCGTTCGCTTGTAACCAGGGTAAACATCGGGTTACTAAGCGCAGGGCCGCGCTTAGTAACCCGATATTTACCCTGGTTACCATCGTAAAAGTAAAAAAAACAAACAGTACATACTCACATTCGCGTCCCCCGGCGTCCGCTTCCTGCACTGACTGAGCGCCGGCCGTAAAGTGAAAGCACAGCACAGCGGTGACGTCACCGCTCTGCTGTTAGCGCCGGCGTTCAGTCAGTGCAGGGAAGCGGATGCCGGGGGACGCGAATGTGAGTATTGTAAGACTATTCCTACTGAGTGTGTTGGGGGACACTCGCTTTGCCGCGACATTCAGCACACGGGCACGGGTTTTTAAAACAGAACAGTCCATACGGTTTATTAAGTCTCATAAACCTGATCATGAGCAGTCCTTTTACCCACTGAACCAGGACATCACATTAAGTTTCATATCTGGTCTGCAGCAACTAACACGCTGGTCCTCTCCTGACTGGCTGCGGTGGGTTACCACACAGTTCATGATACATAACAAGCACCAACAGTCAATGGTACCTCACGGGAGCTCCTGCTCCACCTGCTGACTCCTTGTCAGTCCTCACTCCTGGGGAAACTGCCTTACGGGGTTCACCAACTTGCCTGGCCGGCACACATCAGTCAGTCCAGAGCCACCAAAGGCCGGTAGCTTCCCCAACATTGATCATCCAGGTCCACAGTCTCTCAGGTGCTCCAAGAAGACTCCACTCACCGGATCTTCTCACACAGACTGTCCAGGACCATGATCACACTGTAGTCTTCAGGACGTCCATCCCACCTGGGACCGTCCAACACAGAGGCATGTGGCCTGTCTGGGTGCTATTCAGGACTTAGTCCAACACCCAGGCCACCAGGTCCAAACCATGTGCATACACAGGAAGCCTCCTCCCAGGGCTTCCAACACGGGAGCACACAGCTCATGCACAGGCTTCCAGGACCTTGCACTTGGACCATTCAGATCCAACCACTGTTCCACACAGGAACCACACAGACGACCATGTGACCCACACCCTGGCCACATTATGTACTTGTAAGCACACCCACAGTAATGGATCACCTGGGCTGGTCACGTGATCCGTGCACATACCGGGGAGACCATGCAGCACCTCCTACCTGTTACAGGGGTCACTACATCACATATCCCCCCCCCTCTGTTCAAGCTTGTGGGGTTGAACACCTGTCATACACGTTGGGTCACGGGATATGTCACGCACGTTGCCTTGCCCTACCTGTCGAGAGAACCGTCTCAGTCGGTTTTGAGCATCACACCCAACCATCCAGTTGTTGAGTTTACCCCGCCCCCAGCGGTCAACATGTAGGCCTTGAGCTTTGGCCTTTAAGTCACAGTCTGTCTGTGTCACCAAACCTTTAGTCAAGTTTGTCTCTTTACTCGACCTTTCTCTCCAGGGTCGCCACCCACGGTTGGTGCGGTCATTGGTCCCACATACAGTCGAGACTAGCAACTGATCAGAGTCTGACCCTCCAACACTACGTCTACTACTGTACATGTCCCTTTTGTTTCCTTTTCCTTGGGAAGAAGGCGGCCGCCACCTTATGTTCTGCAGCTGTTTATTGACCTGCCATCTGTACAGTCTTAGCTGCTCCATTTCTTTCAGGTATGCCATGCGATACCTCAGGAGCATCCGGATATTCCCTAGACTCTCCTTGGACCCGACAAGCAGGAATGACACCATTCCATCTTCACCCACCTGGGCCTCGTCTTCAGCCGGAATCCTCAGTCTCTTCACACCGGATATATCCACCATCTCCTGCATCACTTTCCCAAATCAGCCAATGAGCTTCGCTACCAGAGCTCTGGGCACTTGGACTGTGTCCTCTACCAAGCCCAGACGACTTTGAGCTTTCCTGGCTTGCTCCAAACAAGGAGTGGCCTCACCATTCCCCAACAGGACCATCTGTTTCGTGCGGAGGCACCGTAGGTGCATGTCCCTCAGGACAGCCACCCTCTTCACTGTGACTTCCTTAGTAGACAGTATCACCAACTGTTTCGTCTCCAGTGCCCAGTGCACACTACACACTTCTACTGCCTTTTTAAAGGCCTCATGCACACCCTCACGGGTACATGCATCTCGCGCCTCTTCGGGTACATCTATCACGCACTTGAAGAGCGGAGTCTCACTTTCATCAGGAACAGACGGCTCCTGCTTTGCCATGGACCTTTCCATCAAGACACCTGTCACCACCGGGTGACCATCTTGTTCTGCTTTTAGCGCCAACTCCTCTTCAGCTTTACCCTCTTCCAGACCCCGGGTCAAGATGGGCATTAGCAGCTTCACCTCATTACCACTCTGGTACTGGCACGAGAAGTCTGCGACCACCACCTCTTTCTCTTGTAGAGGGCCTTTTAGTGCTTCTCTAAGCACTACAATGTCTTCCTTTAGGGTCTGATACACACTTTGCCACGTGAACAGGTGACCTCTGAGCTCAGAGACTTCCTTCTCCAGCTCATCCACCCTGTGCTCAGCCGCTTGTCTCAGGACCCTTTCTCGCTCAACATGGTCCTTCACCATCTCTTTAATCAATTCTATCATGCTTCTCCCATCCTCTGGAATGGTGGGACATCCATCACTTGAGGAGGTATTCACTTCAGGCACCGCTTCTTTGGTGGCCTCCTCCACTTCTGCACCCTCAGACTCTGCACTGTCAGGGTCGGCCCTCTCTTGGGTCTCAGCGGTGACATCATTAGGTTCGTCCCTTTTCCCTGGGACTTCAGAGTACTTCATACACCCCAGGTCCTCAGCACCTTCCGTCAATTCCTCACATGGAGCAACTAGTTCAGCCACTTTGGCTCTTTTACGTCTCCGGCGACGGGAGGAAGACTTGCCATTTGTACCTGAGTCAACCTTATTGCACTCTTTCCCACTGGCATCACCGTCTGAATGGGAGTCACCACCAAACGTCACCACAGGTCCTGGACCCCGTCTTCCACCCGTTACCACAGGTCCTGGACCCCGTCCTCCACCCATTACCACAGGTCCTGGACCCCGTCCTCCACCCGTCACCACATGTCCTGGACCCCGTCCTCCACCCGTTACCACAGGTCCTGGACCCCATCCTCCACCCGTCACCACAGGTCCTGGACCCCGTCCTCCACCTGTCACCATGGCACATGCGCTTGTTACTGGCCATGACTTGTCACCGTCACCCCCAGAGTCTGTGTCACACCCCACAGTATGATGACGCCACGAGTCACTCTCTGTCTGGGTGTCAGCTCCACTTGTTTTATCCAGCAGACCACTACCAGTCGTATTGTGGCACACTTCAGGTGACGTCAGGTCAGTTAGTTGGGCAGTCGAACCTTTACCTCTGGTCAGGCCTACCTTAGGACTGTCAACTCTAAGGGGCGCCTTCTCAACATTACTAACTGACATCCACATTATATCCACAAACACTTCAGCCTTTTCCCACAGTGCTACCAAATCTTGTCCTATTACCATAGGATACGGCAAGATCGGGACTACAGCCACCTCATGGTATGTGGAAACCTCCGCTGCAACAATGTAGATAGTGGCTACCAGAAGACATTCAGTGTCCCCAGGTGACACAGAATTCTCTGGAAGGTTTCTCAGCACAGATGCTTCTCTCCCTGGGTCTATCAACGCGCACACACACTCTCCATCCAGCCAAAAAGGACACAGTCGTGACACCTCACTGATTGCCACCCCTTTTTTGGCTCTGCCCCCTTTTTGGGCAAGTGCTCCGCTTTTTGACACCACCCCGGTTCGGGATTCAGCCCCCCTTCGGGATTCCACCCCTTTTTGAGCCATTACCCCTATTCGGGTTACCGCCCCTTTTTGGGACTCCGCCCTCTTTTGGGCAACTATCTCCATTTGGGGTCACCGCTCACTATTAGGGATACTCCCCACCCTGGGATACACCCCGTGAACTTCCCCACGGCACTCAGGCCCCAGTTCGCACAGTACACCCCTTTGTCTCTGGGCTTGTACTGGCCCTTTAAGAGTCAGCACAACTTGGCAGAAAAGGGAGAGAGAAAAAAAAATATTTTTTATATTTTTTTTTTCTTTTATACGTCACTTCACCAGCTCCTGCTGGTACCGCCACAGCTCCCGCTGCAGTCACATACAACCGGCACCTCCGGCTGCCAACCACAAGCCGCTGCAGCTCTGCCTGCTGTGGAACCTCTTGCTGCCACTGCAGCCACGCTCCACAAGGCTCTACCGACGGCTTCGTGGACCCACCAATCCACAGGACGCCGCTTGTCCCCTTCGTAACCCCGCCGAGTTACAGCCAGACGCTTGTCAGCTTCGTAACCCCGCCGAGTTACAGCCAGACGCAATCTTCGTGGCCCCGCCGAGCCACAGCAATCACCTCCACGTGTGCGTGCTGGATCGTTGCCCGCTTCGAGCACCAAATGTAAGACTATTCCTACTGAGTGTGTTGGGGGACACTCGCTTTGCCGCGACATTCAGCACACGGGCACGGGTTTTTAAAACAGAACAGTCCATACGGTTTATTAAGTCTCATAAACCTGATCATGAGCAGTCCTTTTACCCACTGAACCAGGACATCACATTAAGTTTCATATCTGGTCTGCAGCAACTAACACGCTGGTCCTCTCCTGACCGGCTGCGGTGGGTTACCACACAGTTCATGATACATAACAAGCACCAACAGTCAATGGTACCTCACGGGAGCTCCTGCTCCACCTGCTGACTCCTTGTCAGTCCTCACTCCTGGGGAAACTGCCTTACGGGGTTCACCAACTTGCCTGGCCGGCACACATCAGTCAGTCCAGAGCCACTGAAGGCTGGTAGCTTCCCCAACATTGATCATCCAGGTCCACAGTCTCTCAGGTGCTCCAAGAAGACTCCACTCACCGGAGCTTCTCACACAGACTGTCCAGGACCATGATCACACTGTAGTCTTCAGGACGTCCATCCCACCTGGGACCGTCCAACACAGAGGCATGTGGCCTGTCTGGGTGCTATTCAGGACTTAGTCCAACACCCAGGCCACCAGGTCCAAACCATGTGCATACACAGGAAGCCTCCTCCCAGGGCTTCCAACACGGGAGCACACAGCTCATGCACAGGCTTCCAGGACCTTGCACTTGGACCATTCAGATCCAACCACTGTTCCACACAGGAACCACACAGACGACCATGTGACCCACACCCTGGCCACATTATGTACTTGTAAGCACACCCACAGTAATGGATCACCTGGGCTGGTCACGTGATCCTGACATCACTGCAGGTCGATTCTCACGGCCTCAATACGACTCCGTGCACATACCGGAGAGACCATGCAGCGCCCCCTACCTGTTACAGAGGTCACTACATCACAGTATGTACTGTTTGTTTTTTTTACTTTTACGATGGTAACCAGGGTAAACATCGGGTTACTAAGCACGGCCCTGCGCTTAGCAACCCGATGTTTACCCTGGTTACCCGGGGACTTCAGCATCGTTGGTCGCTGGAGAGCAGTCTGTGTGACAGCTCCCCAGCGACCACACAACGACTTACCAACGATCACTGCCAGGTCGTATCGCTGGTCGTGATCGTTGGTAAATCGTTATGTGAGACGGTACCCTAACACAGATCGCAGGATAATAGTCACATCCATTGATGCTCTGATTTGTTGCTTGAACTAAGATAGGTAGGGAGGTGTATGTTCACCTAGGCCTTGAAGTTCAGCTGTAAAATTTACTTTGTTTCCCTGTGCATCTTAGATTGGATAAAGGGTGTTGCTACGTGAACTAAAGGTACCGTCACATTAAGCGACGCTGCAGCGATATCGACAACGATGCCGATCGCTGCAGCGTCGCTGTGTGGTCTCTGGAGAGCTGTCACACAGACAGCTCTCCAGCGACCAACGATGCCGAAGTCCCCGGGTAACCAGGGTAAACATCGGGTTACTAAGCGCAGGGCCGTGCTTAGTAACCCGATGTTTACCCTGGTTAGCAGTGTAAATGTAAAAAAACCCAAACACTACATACTTACATTGCCGTGTCTTTCGCGTCCCTCGCCTTCATCTTCCCTGCACTGTGTAAACGCCGGCCCTAAAGCAGAGCGGTGATGTCACCGCTGTGCTTTGCTTTACGGCCGGCACTGACACATTCAGTGCAGGAAGCTCTGAGCAGCAGTCCGGACGCCGGGGGACGTGACAGACATCAGAGGGTGAGTATGTAGTGTTTTTTTTTTACTTTTACAATGGTAACCAGGGTAAATATCGGGTTACTAAGCACGGCCCTGCGCTTAGTAACCCGATATTTACCCTGGTTACCATTGTAAAACATTGCTGGCATCGTTGCAAATAAAGTTCTGGACTTTCAGCAACGACCAGCGATATCACAGCAGGATCCTGATCGCTGCTGCGTGTCAAACTCAACGATATCGCTATCCAGGACGCTGCAACGTCACGGATCGTTGTCGTTCTCATTGCAAAGTCGTTTAGTGTGAAGGTACCTTAAGACAGGCGGAGAAGCATGGACAGATAACGGACGTACACGAGGGAGTGTCATGTTATACTGTGGGCTAAGACCTTGAAGTTTGGACGGATAACATGGTTTTGTTGAAGACCTGATGCAGGATACAACTAAAGTCAGTGTACCTTAGTTTTACTTTTAGTTTTCCTAGGGTGTTAAGTAGCTGCGAGGGTTGTATGTTACTCTTTTGAATTGTGGAAAACTGGTAGGGGTGTCTGTATAGGAGACAGAGGCAATTGACTAGGATCATACTATAAGAAAATTGCATTCATTTTGTGGGGTTCAGGAGAGTTGAGGCATTAGCTAATTACTGTGCAGCTCAAGTAAGGTTAACAGGGGGAGGTTACCGTACTCTGAAGTAAAAGTATAAAGAATGAGTGAGTATGGTGGGACAGGAAAGCATCAAATAAGGATGTTTATTAACTGCACTGGGAGATCTCCCAGAGCTTATTGTTCCTTTGGCCCATTTTAGGTATCTATGTAGAAGAGCACCTATCACTCCAGAGAAGAAGTCTTGACCTTTGCCCAGATGCCCCTGAGAGACTCCAGAACACCCGTGTTACGTATGGTGCTGAGCTGAAACATCTCCTCTCAGATTTCAGCCATGAGGAGGACACTGTAATAAAACCCAATGCCACTTCTTCCTGTCATTTTCCTCCTGGTCATTATTTTATATATATTGGACTGTTGTTGTCTGCAGGAGAACCAAAAGACTGGACACCCAACTGCACGGAAGTCAGGCTGAGCACCATTTACTCAGCCGGAGAAGGGGGTTAAGAAAAAAAAAAATATATATATATATAATATAAGAAAAATCCAGTCCTTTACCCCAAATCCAATATATATTGTTTATAAATAATGATGTTATATTCATTGTCATGTTACTGTGTAGTAATTCCATATGTGTGCATATAGACACTTTAGGTGTAAGTCCAGGACTACCTGTACATGGACATACTCAGTGTGTTCATATGAAGGTGTTCATGCATTTACAGCCAGTAGATAACTCCAACTGTACATGGATCAATGTTCTGCATGTGCATTATGGATTATTAGCAGCCATACTATTTTAACTTAAGTCTCTATATGCATTATGGAATTGTAATATGTGTTTTGTCTGAATGGGGAAAAAGAGTAAGTTTTTCTAGGGACAGGTCCTCTCAGCTTTTAAGTTATTTGCCACTTTAACCCTAGCAATGGTGAAGTTCGTAAGGGATAGATTGAATGTCAGTTAGAATTGGACGATGTTCTTCCCGCAGTCAACTTAGGTATTGTGACATCACTCCCTACTCAAGAAATTCTGACCTGCCTAGTAAAGATCTGCGTATCTATTCATGGAGGAACCTCATCAACGATCTTCAATCAAGACTACAGGAGGACTGCCTGATGGAAGTCGTGTCTGATGCATGTCTGATGAAAGTCGTTACCAGTGCCTGAGTCCAGTCATTTCCATTGCTAGAGTCAAGTCGTTCCCAGTGCCTGAGTCCACGAGGCCCAGAGGAAAAAAAGAAAAAACCTGTGACATCTGTTGTGAATTTGGATTCTGGGCTCCCCCGGTGGCCGCTTGTGGAATTGGACTTGTCATCCTCTTTCCTGTTTCACCTGGTTCCATCAGTAGTGGGTGTCGCTATTTAAGCTCATTTCTCTGGTGGTTTCTTGCCGGTCAACAATGTTATCTGATGCCTCTCAGTGCTTGTTCCTGCTTCTAGACAACTACTAGATAAGTTGGACTTTTGTCCATGTTTTGTTTTGCCTATTTGTTCCAGTTCACAGCTGAAGTTTTGTTACTGTGTCTGGAAAGCTCTCGTTGATCAGGGATTGCTACTCTGGCGTTATGAGTTAATGCCAGAGTTTAAGGTAATCTCTGGATGGTGTTTTGTTAGTGTTTTTCTGCTGACCATGAAAGTATACTATCTGTCTTCTGCTATCTAGTAAGCGGACCTCAAATTTGCTAAGACTATTTTCCTGCTGCGTTTGTTGTTTCATCTGAACTCACCGTCATTATATGTGGGGGGCTACTGTCTTCTTTGGAATATTTCTCTAGAGGTGAGCCAGGTCTTATATTTCCCTCTGCTAGCTATTTAGGTCTTAGGCCAGAGCTGGGCATCTAGCGATAAATAGGAAATGCTACCTGGCTATTTCTAGTTGCGCGGCAGGCTTAGTTCATGGTCAGTATAGTTCCACCTTCCGAGAGCTTGTCCCTCTATAGGCTTGCTATGATCTCTGCCTGCAGAGATCATGACAGTTTGACCGGCCAGTAAAGTGTTAAAGACCCAGGTTGAGAAAGGAGAGTTATAAGAAGTCTGCTGGAATTTTTTTTTTTTTCCTCCAGTCTGCCTTGCTGCAGTCTTTTTTCTCTCTCTCCTCCTAATCTCTGTATGCTCTGTGTGCACCTGACAATAATGGATCTCCAGAGTGTAACTGCGGGTTTGAATAATCTCATCACGAAAGTACAAAATTTACAAGATTTTGTGGTACATGCTCCGGTATCTGAACCGAGAATTCCTTTGCCGGAGTTCTTCACAGGGAATAGAGCTAGCTTCCAGAATTTCCGAAATAATTGTAAGCTTTATTTGTCCCTGAAGTCTCGTTCTGCTGGAGACCCTGCTCAGCAGGTTAGGATTGTGATTTCCTTGCTCAGGGGTGACCCTCAAGATTGGGCCTTCTCATTGCCAGCAGGGGATCCTGCGTTACGCGATGTGGATGCGTTTTTTCTGGCCTTGGGCTTGCTTTATGAGGAACCTCATTTGGAACTTCAGGCAGAAAAGACTTTGATGGCACTATCTCAGGGGCAAGACGAAGCTGAAGTTTTCTGCCAAAAATTCCGTAAATGGTCTGTGCTTACTCAGTGGAATGAGTGCGCCTTGGCGGCAACTTTCAGAGAAGGTCTCTCTGATGCCGTTAAGGATGTTATGGTGGGGTTCCCTTTGCCTGCAGGTCTGAATGAGTCCATGACAATGGCTATTCAGATTGATAGGCGTCTGCGGGAGCGCAAACCGGTGCACCATCTGGCGGTGTCTATGGAAAAGACGCCAGAAAGTATGCAGTGTGATAGAATTCTGTCCAGGAGCGAGCGACAGAATTTTAGACGGAAGAATGGATTGTGTTTCTATTGTGGGGATTCTACTCATGTTATATCAGCATGCTCTAGGCGTACAAAGAAGCTTGATAAGTCTGTTTCCATTGGCACCATTCAGTCTAAGTTTATTTTGTCTGTAACCCTGATTTGCTCTTTGTCATCCATTGCCACGGACGCCTATGTTGACTCTGGCGCCGCTCTGAGTCTTATGGATTGGTCCTTTGCCAATCGTTGTGGTTTTGATTTAGAGCCTTTGGAGACTCTTATTCCTCTGAAGGGGATTGACTCCACCCCATTGGCTAATAATAAACCACAATACTGGACACAAGTAACCATGCGTATCAATCCGGATCACCAGGAGATTATTCATTTCCTGGTGCTGTATAATTTACATGACGATTTGGTACTGGGATTGCCATGGTTGCAGTCTCACAACCCAGTCTTGGACTGGAGAGCAATGTCTGTGTTGAGCTGGGGATGTAAGGGTATTCATGGGGACGTACCTTTGGTTTCTATTTCGTCGTCCATTCCCTCTGAAGTCCCTGAGTTCCTCTCTGATTATCAAGACGTCTTTGACGAACCCAAGCTTGGGTCGTTACCTCCGCACCGTGAGTGCGATTGTGCCATAGATTTGATACCGGGTTGTAAATATCCAAAGGGTCGTTTGTTTAATTTGTCTGTGCCGGAACATGCTGCTATGCGGGAATATATAAAGGAGTCTTTGGAAAAGGGACATATTCGTCCATCTTCTTCTCCCTTGGGAGCTGGGTTTTTCTTTGTCTCAAAAAAAGACGGCTCTTTGAGACCATGTATTGATTATCGGCTTCTGAATAAGATCACTGTTAAGTATCAATACCCATTGCCATTGCTTACTGATTTGTTTGCTCGTATAGAGGGTGCTAAGTGGTTCTCTAAAATTGATCTTCGTGGGGCGTATAATTTGGTGCGGATCAGGCAGGGGGATGAGTGGAAGACCGCATTTAATACGCCCGAGGGCCACTTTGAGTATTTGGTCATGCCTTTTGGTCTTTCTAATGCCCCTTCAGTTTTCCAGTCTTTTATGCATGATATTTTCCGCGATTTTCTGGATAAATTTATGATAATATATCTGGATGATATTCTGATTTTTTCTGATGACTGGGACTCTCATGTCCAGCAGGTCAGGAGAGTTTTTCAGGTTCTGCGGTCTAATTCTTTATGTGTGAAGGGGTCTAAGTGCGTTTTTGGGGTCCAGAAAATTTCCTTTTTGGGGTATATTTTTTCTCCCTCTTCCATTGAGATGGATCCCGTCAAGGTGCAAGCTATTTGTGACTGGACTCAGCCCTCCTCTCTTAAGGGTCTTCAGAGATTTTTGGGCTTTGCCAACTTTTACCGCCGATTTATTGCTGGTTTTTCGGATGTCGTTAAACCACTGACTGATTTGACCAGACAAGGCGCTGATGTTGCTAATTGGTCCCCTCATGCTGTAGAGGCCTTTCAGGAGCTTAAGCGCCGTTTTGCCTCTGCCCCTGTGTTGCGTCAGCCTGATGTGAATCTGCCTTTTCAGGTTGAGGTTGACGCTTCAGAGATCGGAGCTGGGGCAGTGTTGTCGCAGAAAGGTTCCGACTGCTCCGTCATTAGGCCTTGTGCCTTCTTTTCTCGCAAATTTTCGCCCGCAGAGCGGAATTATGATGTTGGGAATCGGGAGCTTTTGGCCATGAAGTGGGCGTTTGAGGAGTGGCGCCATTGGCTCGAGGGGGCTAGGCATCAGGTGGTGGTATTGACTGACCACAAAAATTTGATTTATCTTGAGACTGCCAGACGCCTGAATCCTAGACAGGCGCGCTGGTCTTTATTTTTTTCTCGCTTTAATTTTGTGGTGTCATACCTACCGGGTTCTAAGAATGTTAAGGCAGATGCCCTTTCTAGGAGTTTTGACCCGGACTCTCCTGGTAATTCTGAACCCACAGGTATCCTTAGGGAGGGAGTAATTTTGTCGGCCGTTTCTCCTGATCTGCGGCGGTCCTTGCAAGAGTTTCAGGCGGATAGACCGGATCGTTGTCCGCCTGATAGACTGTTTGTTCCGGATGATTGGACCAGCAGAGTCATCTCTGAGGTACATTCTTCTGCATTGGCAGGTCATCCCGGAATTTTTGGTACCAGGGATTTGGTGGCAAGATCCTTCTGGTGGCCTTCCCTGTCACGAGATGTGCGAGTTTTTGTGCAGTCATGTGACGTTTGTGCTCGGGCCAAGTCTTGTAGTTCTCGGGCTAGCGGACTGCTGTTGCCCTTGCCTATTCCTAAGAGGCCTTGGACACACATCTCGATGGATTTTATTTCAGATCTGCCTGTTTCCCAGAAGATGTCTGTCATCTGGGTGGTCTGTGACCGTTTCTCTAAAATGGTCCATTTGGTTCCTCTGCCCAAGTTGCCTTCTTCTTCTGAGTTGGTTCCTCTGTTTTTTCAGAATGTTGTCCGATTGCACGGTATTCCTGAGAATATTGTTTCTGACAGAGGTACCCAATTTGTGTCTAGATTTTGGCGGGCATTCTGTGCTAGGATGGGCATAGATTTGTCTTTTTCATCTGCTTTTCACCCTCAGACTAATGGCCAGACCGAGCGGACTAATCAGACCCTTGAGACATATCTGAGGTGTTTTGTCTCTGCTGACCAGGATGATTGGGTTGCTTTTTTGCCATTGGCAGAGTTCGCCCTCAATAATCGGGCCAGTTCTTCCACCTTGGTGTCCCCGTTTTTCTGTAATTCGGGGTTTCACCCTCGATTTTCCTCCGGTCAGGTGGAATCCTCGGATTGTCCTGGAGTGGATGCGGTGGTGGAGAGATTGCATCACATCTGGGGGCAGGTTATGGACAATTTGAAGTTGTCCCAGGAGAAGACTCAGCGTTTTGCCAACCGTCATCGTCGTGTTGGTTCTCGGCTTTGTGTTGGAGATTTAGTGTGGTTGTCTTCTCGTTTTGTCCCTATGAGGGTCTCTTCTCCTAAGTTTAAACCTCGGTTCATCGGCCCTTATAGAATATTGGAGATTCTTAATCCTGTTTCTTTCCGTTTGGACCTCCCTGCGTCCTTTTCCATTCATAACGTTTTTCATCGGTCGTTATTGCGCAGGTATGAGGTACCTGTTGTACCTTCAGTTGAGCCTCCTGCTCCGGTGTTGGTTGAGGGTGAGTTGGAGTACGTTGTGGAGAAAATTTTGGACTCTCGTGTTTCCAGACGGAAACTCCAGTATCTGGTCAACTGGAAGGGTTACGGCCAGGAGGATAATTCTTGGGTCAATGCATCTGATGTTCATGCTTCTGATCTTGTTCGTGCCTTCCATAGGGCTCATCCTGGTCGCCCTGGTGGATCTGGTGAGGGTTCGGTGCCCCCTCCTTGAGGGGGGGGTACTGTTGTGAATTTGGATTCTGGGCTCCCCCGGTGGCCGCTTGTGGAATTGGACTTGTCATCCTCTTTCCTGTTTCACCTGGTTCCATCAGTAGTGGGTGTCGCTATTTAAGCTCATTTCTCTGGTGGTTTCTTGCCGGTCAACAATGTTATCTGATGCCTCTCAGTGCTTGTTCCTGCTTCTAGACAACTACTAGATAAGTTGGACTTTTGTCCATGTTTTGTTTTGCCTATTTGTTCCAGTTCACAGCTGAAGTTTTGTTACTGTGTCTGGAAAGCTCTCGTTGATCAGGGATTGCTACTCTGGCGTTATGAGTTAATGCCAGAGTTTAAGGTAATCTCTGGATGGTGTTTTGTTAGTGTTTTTCTGCTGACCATGAAAGTATACTATCTGTCTTCTGCTATCTAGTAAGCGGACCTCAAATTTGCTAAGACTATTTTCCTGCTGCGTTTGTTGTTTCATCTGAACTCACCGTCATTATATGTGGGGGGCTACTGTCTTCTTTGGAATATTTCTCTAGAGGTGAGCCAGGTCTTATATTTCCCTCTGCTAGCTATTTAGGTCTTAGGCCAGAGCTGGGCATCTAGCGATAAATAGGAAATGCTACCTGGCTATTTCTAGTTGCGCGGCAGGCTTAGTTCATGGTCAGTATAGTTCCACCTTCCGAGAGCTTGTCCCTCTATAGGCTTGCTATGATCTCTGCCTGCAGAGATCATGACAGACATCCAGCAGTCTCATCATGCCAGACATACTCAAAATCCTGCTGAATCAAGCTATAGGCGAGTAACGTTAAGTCTGGCAAGGGGACGGGTGCACACAGGATGATGTTGAATGACCTATGGACTGTGAGGGAGAAGCCCTTCCAGAGTCTGACCAGTCACAACTGGAGAAAGATGGCTTTGGGATAGGCGGATACCTGAAGATTGACAATTAAAGACCAGAACAGAGACTGAAGACTGCAATAAGACTCCAAGAAATAAGGTGTACTCTGTGGATAGAGACGTGAGTTACGGTGAATGGCAGGGAAGAGCTGATGGCCGTGGAGATGATGTCTAGGTACCTAAGTGCAGAATTATGCTTCATTCCATCCTGAACTGTCACTAGTTATAAATTGGGTTGAGTTGGCAAATAAATCCCAGTACAACACTTCCCTGAAATTTCATTGTTGTGTTCTCGACAACAGGGGAATTGTAGTAGGAAAGTGCCCCAAAATGTACATCTTTACATGGAGATGTGTATATACCTATGTATAATTCCCTCACATGTACTCAGTAGGCCCCCTCCTCCACCTTGCTCCATGTACTGGTATATCAGGTTTCATTCAGGATTGAGGTGATGTACCTTTGCCAGTGGACAATAGACTTGTGACCTCATCCCCACACACCTGGGGCTGAACACACCTCTTCTTGGCTGGACATAAAAGGGACAACACATGTGCTTGGAGGCCCTCTTTTGCTTTGCCTGGAATGATGATAGACCCACATGGCTTAAGTATACTCTGTATCCCCTTTGTATTGTATGTGTGATTTGGGTAATTTGGGCAGTTAATTGTGGGTTTTTACTGTGTGATATTGTTGTGATATCACTGGACATTGTGGGTTATATTACTGTGTGATATTGTTGGGCTATCACTGTATACTGTAGTGATATTACTGTATTAGTGCTGTAGTAACAGCATAATTGTGTGTGTATATATATATATATATATATATATATATATATATATATAGTCGCCAGCTTGGGTATAAATATATATATGTATGTTATAGACTGCAGACTTGTGTGTGTGTAATAAATATTATTTATTGTTACACTGTTTTGTCTCAGTTAGTATATAATATAAGGAAAAGATAACGTTGAGGCATATTTAGTGGATTTTAATTATTAATTGTCAAGTTTGGCGTTAATAGTTAATATCGGACCTCAATAGAGGTGTAAGGAGAGTTCCCCCTTTGATACTATAAGGTTTCAGTATTTGGAGGAGAAAACCCGATCCTTTTACAACACTCAACAATTTTCTCCTGGAACTGGACGAAAGTGAGCCCTCCTTGGGACCTTTTGTGCAGGACAAAACTATTATAAGTAGCAATTTGGATTAGGTAGATTGCTACCTTTTTATACCAGGCCCTAGTCTTCTGCTATGGTTGAAGTACCTGGTCTGACAGGTCAACGCTCCAATAAATTTATTGTAATCTGTGATGTAGATTGGTTTCTTTTTGTCCCTGGTGGCACCTCTGCCTCTGACCGAAGCGTTTCAGAGTCAAAAATACATGTCTAAGGTGATACAACCTCTGTCTGACACTTCCTGCCCATGGATTGGGCAGCACTTGTCAGCTTTCAGGTATCCTTTAAATGAGCATTTAAGCTAGAAGTATTTAACACCTATCCTCTAGATTGGAGGGGTCTGTTCCCTGGGAAACTCACTAATTGCCGAAAGTTCTGTAGTCTGCAATTTCAGTACTTGGCTATTTCAGACTGTAAATGGCAAGGGAGAGCACATGCTCCACTCAGCTACTCCATTCAGTCTCATCCTCACTGCTTACTTGAGACCTATCCCCCACACAACCCCTCCATAATGTCCCAACATATACTACCCCTTTCCATATCTCCCCCAAGCTGCCTCTTTCCAAGTCCCCCACCCCACTGCTCCTCGCTATACTATGCCTCCTTTCACAATCAACCCATATTGCTCCAAAATGACCCGTATTGCCCCATAATATCCCAAAGTGCCCAATAATGTCCTACATTGCCCCATAATGTCCCAGATTGCTCTATAATGTCCCAAATTGCCCCATAATGTCCTAAATTGCCACATTATGTGCCCTCGTAGTAGCGACCCCTCATCTAAAATAACATTTAATTTTTGACTCCTCCATGGAGCACTTTCCAGTTTCAAAAATCTCCTCTGTCTTTGTGGCTCCTGCAGCATTGTGATGACATGAGCAGCATGCTGACCTCATCACTCCGCTGCACGTTGGGGCAGGGGCTGGCGAGCGCTTTCTCTGCCCCAGTCCTGGCATCGCAGTGTTCAAATGTAAAGCTCACAGACACAAAAAGAGGACTTAAAAAAATCCTCCAAAAATTTGAAAAAAGTCACAGAGAAAAAAGCCGAAATGATTACCTGCTCAAGCCTCCAAAACAAATACACTGGGAGGGTGCAGTGGACCCGATTAATGATGGCTGAAACACAGGTGCAACAATAACGATGAAACAACCACTTTTAATGCAGTGTTGGCTGCTTGGTATTTTAATGCACAAAAAGATAAAGAATAATAGTCGCTATGTGGCATTATTCACACAAGCAATGCAGAGCATCTGGCTTACATCCTATTAGTAACGCACATGCAGGCGGGCTGCCCAGTGCTACAAAATGCATGCAGTGTGAAAAGAGGCCACAGTTTACAGAGCCATCTTGGTCCAACTGCACCCTGCAAGATAAGGTGCAAAAAAAACATATCAATGTATGTAAGGTATTGGTTAATATTGGGGCCACAATACGTAAGCTGGCAACCCACATCAAGGGCCCTTATGTTTGCCAGTCCTAACGCTAAACATCAAACAAAATTCACAGACACAAAAAGAGGACTTAAAAAATCCTCCAAAAAGTGTTCAAAGTGTATTTGCTTCTGAAAGACACGAATACATTTGAATAGGGGAAGAAGGAGCCATCGCAACCTGGACAGTTCTGCATGACGCACAACATCCTTCCACCGGCCGCATGTTGTGCAGGCCTGCTGTAGAAACAGCAAATACTGTGGCAATCACCTGCTATAAAACATGTAGGGAGCCACATATTACAGGAGTGATCATTCCTTGAGAAAGCTGTGTGCGAAACGTACTTTGCAGTGGTGACTCTCCCTATTTGGTATGTCTCATCATATTTAACCATGATGGTGTATTTTGTTTTGATTTATATATATTTTTTGGCAATCATTGGTATCCATATTCATGTAGTATTGATATACACTTGCCCACAAACACCTTAATTACACCTTACTGGCTATATATTTCTGCCAATTTTCCATGTTCATCTCTACAATCACAACTTTTTATAGTGGGTTGTTTGCCCGTTGTCTGGTATTACCCTTACAATATGTACTTTGGGGCTCCCTACATGGTTTTTATATTTATGCAGGGCCGTATTTGACACTAGGCACTTGAGGGCATGTGCCTAGGGCGCCAGGATGCGGGGGGACGGCACCGGAGCAAGTTTTTTTTTTATATATTAAAGTCTGGGGTCACCCAGTTTTCCGTGGCTAAATTCAGTGCTTTGGCTTATACTCTGGTCCGCTTATACTCAAGTATGTACAGTATGTAATATATACACATGTATGTGTGTGGCTATATATATTTGTCGCCATAAAAGGAAGGGGACACAGACACAGTTTTTGTACAGGGGCTCCAATCTGTCAGTGTCCACCCCTGCCCAGGGATCAATTGTACTCACATCTTACAGAAGTGAGTACAATTGAGGCTCTGACTTCTGGGTCAGAGTGACATCAGCAGCATGATCAGATCATGTGATCACACTGCTGATGTCGCTCACTTGCGCTGCAGAGGCGAACACTGGTGGTAATCCTCCAGTGGAGCTGAAGACATCAAAGATTAAGTGCATGGGGGGGACAATTGGAGTGGGAATGGGGGATTTATTATGTGTGGGGAGAATTGGAGTGGGGATGGGGTTATTTGTTGTGTGTGGGGAGATTTTGTATTGGGGATGGAGGGATTTAATGTGTGGGGAAGATTTGAGGACACAAAATGAAGAGCAAAGGGGGAGATGGGGAAACAGTACAGGGGAATGGGGGCATGTATAGGGAAACAGTATGGGGAATGGGGGCATGTATCATGAAACAGTATGGGGAATGGGGGGCATGTATGAGGAAACAGTATGGGGGAATGGGGGGCATGTATGAGGAAACAGTACAGGAGAATGGGGGCATGTATGAGGAAGCAGTACAGGGGAATGGGGGGTATGTATGAGGAAACAGTATGGGGGAATGAGGGTGTCGGGACCACACTCAGTCGGAGCAGCCTTTGGAAGTGGGGAATCACCAGAAATAATACACAAGACACGTCTCGTATAGTATATCACTGGGAAGCCTCTGAAGCACGCCTCCCTTCAAGGTGCTATCCCCTCTTTATATAGTTGTACAGGTAGTTTCAGTGGTTATACAAGTTTTGCTTGTTTAAACAAAGAGAGAAAAGAGAAGACAAAAAAAACAGTTTCAGCTATGTGATAGTTTCACAACAAACAAAACAGTACAGTTTTGCCTAAGTGGCAATTTCACAAACAAAAAATAGGATTTCACACTATAGCTAAAATGTCCTTGAATGGACAGGTCAATATTGATCACAAATTCTTTTTGGTTCATTGAGGTAACCATTTTTGTTCCGCTCTTCACAATCCCCCCTTTGACATATTCCATTCAAAACCTTGTCATATAGACGATTATTTTAGTCATTCTTTTTGTGATATTACAAAAAAACAAAAAACTTTATATTCTCGCATCCATTACACAAAATTTATTTGTGCATACCGAGATACCCTTGAGTACAACCTTGAATAATACATATATAATTACAATAACTATAACTGTATGTATTAGGCTTTGCATAATCCCGGTAACCCACCCACCGATCCCCCTGAACCAATTGGCCGGGTTAAGAAAAGAAAAGGTATCTGACCACCAGCTATCCTTATTTTGGTCATTGTCTTTGTCATACTGATCCCTGAATCGTTGTACGTCTTCTAATTTAAATCTCATACTCATAGTACTATTCGGGTCTATATAATGACAGCAGGTGGGTCCGATGATTTGACACATACCCCCTTGTGAGGCAGTTAGGTAATCCAATACCAGGGTATGTTGGTTAGTGACTATTATAAGCTGATTCTGTACAGCTATACTAGTATTTAATATGTCCAATATATCCCAAATCTGGTCATCTAGATAATCCGTGGCTCTAACTAATTTATCCCACATCTGTGTTAACATAGGATAAATAAAAATGGTACTAGCAATTTTGTTGGGAATTCCCATTTGTACTATATGTGGCCTCCCCGAGGGACGTGGTGAGTTATCTGCAGCTCTTTTATACAGTGTGTGCTTGGGCACGGCTTGCATATTCACTTGTTTGTTCGAAATTATGAAAGTAGCCGGGGTTAGGCGTCCTAATGTACAAGTACCCTTTATACCTACGGGAAGCCATTTATATGCTCCTTCTCCGCATATCCAAAATGTACCCTCAGGCAGATCCCACAAAGCTGAGTGCTGCAATACCAATCTGTGAGCCAAATCCACAAAACTAGATACATTCTGAAGCATACACCAAGAGGGTTTTTGTCCCAAGGGGCTACAGTACCCGGCTGCGGGATTCCCACATACATGCATTCCGTTGACATACTCATCGGATTCATTACAAACCAGGTTCCCCGGCTTACTTGTACAACTGTTTGCATCACCTTGGGGGAACAACTCGGAATGTTCCCATTTTCTATTATGTATGTACCTTTCCAATACTGTAGGTTTGAAAGCATCAGAGGAAGGGGTGGTTGTACTGAAACTGAGCTGTAGATTTTCAGTGGGGACCTGTCCTAAATCAGTTAATCCAGTCTTATTCCTAGGTACCCATGCTCCTCCTCTGAGTGCTAAATATTGTAAGTTGCCTATTTTTCCTGTAAGATTGCCCTGCCACCAAGGAAATTCTACCCATCCCACAACTGGTATGGCGATTGTAGTATTCCATAGTCTAGTATTGCCAGGTTGGTTGTTGGCCAGGTTGTCTGAACAATTAGGCCAAGCGAATATTTCTTCAGCTGACACGGGAACTGCTAGAAAAGGTATACTTGTGGCTGATACTGGTGAATGGGTACAGATCCAACAATCTGCCAGGGGTTGCGTATTATTTAACAAATCATGCACTAATTTTCTATGATGTTGTACGAATCTATTGTTCAAAGGGGCTAGAGAATTCAATCTTTCCCATGCCTCCGTTGAGGTTAACATTATTAACATCAATATCATGAGTCTTATACTGCTTTTTTGCAATGGCTTGCATGTATCCATGATGCCTTTCCTTCAAGCTTGACTGCTGTTGGAGTTGTTAACAGGACTTGGAAAGGTCCGTCAAATCTCGGTTCCAGAGTCTTTCTGGTGTGTCTTTTCACGTAGGTTTGATAACCAGGTTCCAACTTGTGGCCTCCTTCGAGATTTTCTGGATCTGGAAGGGAAGCAAAAACTTGCGAATGCACTTTAGTTAAACGTTTTTGTAATTCTTGTACATAAGCAGTTAAAGTCTCAGTATTCAACATCAGTTGTTGTGGAAAATAACAACCCAAATTTGCTGCTCTACCAAAAAGAATCTCATGTGGTGACAGCTTAGCCTTCCCCTTGGGGCGTTTCAGATGGAATACAGGGCAAGTGGTAGACACTCGGTCCAAGGCTTTCCTGTTTCTGCCATGGCCTTCTGGATTTTTAATTTTATTGTTCCATTTAATCTTTCCACTTTACCTGAACTCTGTGGGTGATACGGAGTGTGAAACTGGTTTTCTACTCCCAACATTTTCATAACATTCTGGAATATTTCTCCAGTAAAATGGGTACCCCTATCTGACTCGATCACCTCAGGCATGCCGTAACGGGGTATCAGTTCATGTGCTATTTTAATGGCAGTAGTTTTTGCTGAGGCTTTACGAACTGGATAAGCCTCTGGCCACCCTGAGAACATGTCCACACACACAAGCACATATTCGTATCCATTGTACCTAGGAAGCTGGATGTAGTCGATCTGGAGTCTTTGAAAGGGATACAGTGGTCTTACATGATGCTTGGTTGGGGTTTTAATGGTCTGACCTGGATTGTGTGCCAGGCATATAGCGCATGCAGCACACATGTTCCGAGCGAAATTACCAAAGCCTGGAGCCAACCACCTTTCTTTTACCTTGAGCGTCATACCGTTTGCCGATACATGCGTAGGTAGGTGGAGGTCACTCGCCACTGCGGGGTACCAGGCTCTGGGTAAACACAACAAAGTTCCTTTTTTCCATAATCCTTGCTGATCTTCTGCCCCTTTTTTCTGCCACTGCCCTCGTTCTTCGTCGTCTACCTGTTTCTGAGCTTCCTTCAATCTCTCCTCATCATCGTCAGAGCTATCTAGTGTGTGGGCATGATGTAAGGGTTTACGTGCTGCCTGTTTTGCTGCTTTGTCGGCTTTATCGTTACCCCTGGCTTCCTCGGTGTCGAGTCTCACATGTGCAGCTACTTTATCACCGCTATTTCTTTAGTTTCTTGTGCTGCCTCCAGAATCTGTCTAATGAGGGAGGCATGTTTAACAGTTTGGCCTGAAGCAGTCATATAACCTCTGGCTCTCCATATTACGCCAAAATCGAAAATAATGCCATGTGCATATCTAGAATCAGTGTATATGTTTGCTGTCTGATCCTTGGCTATTTTTAGAGCTTCAACTAATGCCGTAAGTTCTGCTTCTTGTGCAGACTGATTATCAGGGAGAGGTTCTGCTTTCAGCACTTCATGCTGAGTTACTACCGCATAACCTGTATGAAATTGTCCATTCATATCTGCATATCTACTGCCATCTATGAAAAGTTCAAATGTAGCATTACAGAGTAGCTTGTCACGTACATTACGTAAGCCCTGAGTCTCTTGTTCCATTAATTGTACACAATCATGCATTGACTCTGATGGGTCAAAGGAGTTGGAGAGTGCAGTTTCCTCAGGTATGGTACCCCCCTCAGACTCTAAAGGGAGCAAAGACGCGAGATTAAGAGTCTGAACCCTGGCAAAGGAAATGTTGGGCGGCAGTAGTAGGGAACATTGGAGACGGAGGTGTCTGGCCATTGAAATATGTTTAGGTTGGACCTGGTTAAGAATGCCATGTACATCATGAGTGGTCTGAACTAGAAGTGGGTGATCAAGAACAATCTCAGAAGCTTTATCTAATAACAGTGAAATTGCGGCTACTACTCTTACACAAGAAGGTGCGGCTCTAGCTACAGGGTCCAGATGAGCTGATATGTATGCCACAGGTCTCTGTTTGTTTCCATGTTTTTGTGTGAGCACCCCTGTAGCATGTGAGGATATCTCAGCTGCCATCAATTGAAAAGGTTTAGTGTAGTCTGGGAGTCCCAAAGCCGGAGCTGATACCAGTGCTGTTTTCAAAGAGGAAAATGACTGTTTAGCCTCTTCACTGAGTGAATATGGCGTGTTGGCAATACAGTCATATAAAGACTGCATGAGTTGACTTGCATGTATGATCCACTGTCTACAGTGTGAAACAATACCCAGGAAAGCACGCAGCTGTTTGTGATTCCTGGGTTCAAGCATGTTACGTATGGCTTCCGTACGTTGAGGTGTGAGGTGTCTGATGCCCTGTGATATGCAGTGACCTAAGAACACGACTGTTTGTTGACAAGCCTGGAGTTTCTGTCTATTTACTTTACAGCCTTCTTGCGCTAGGAAAATTAAGAAATTAACAGTTGAGGTAACTGCCGTCTGCTCATCAGGGCAACAAATAAGTAAGTCATCTACATACTGTAGAATGACTACTCCTGGTTCTGGGGTGAAATTTTTCAGCACGGTCTGCATTGCTTCAGAGTACAAAGTTGGTGAGTGTACCATACCTTGTGGCAATCTTGTCCATGCTAATTGTTTACCCTTGAATGTAAAGGCAAACAAATGCCAACAGTTCTTATGTAGTGGCACAGAAAAAAATGCGTTTGATAAGTCAATTACCGTAAAATATGCAGCAGTGCTGGGAATTTGAGACAGTAAGGTATGAGGATTCGGTACCACAGGGGTGACCGGTGCCAAAACCTTATTGATTTCCCGTAGGTCGTGCACCATGCGATATTTCACCATAGTTTCTTTGGAGGAAACTTTCTTTTTAACAGGATATAAGGGTGTATTGGCGGGTGACCTGATTTCTACCAAAACACCTTGTAACACATAATCCTGAATTTGTTGAGAAATCGCCAGTTCTTGCTGGGCGCTGATGGGGTATTGCCTAAGCTGAGGTAAAATGGTTCCCGGGGCAGTTTCTAACAGTATAGGAGCTACTGATAAGAATCCTACATCAGTGTCTCCTTTTGCCCATAGGCTGTCAGGAACCCGAGACAAGTCAATTTTTGCTTGTTGAGTGTAAATTTCGGGAAAATCCTCCATTGCCTATATTCTAACATATTGTTCCAGAGTTTCTGCATCTTCAGGGATGGTCAGCATAACTGTGCCATTTTCTCTAAAATGGATGTTTGCGTGCATTTTACTTAAGACATCAGTACCCAGCAAGCAGGTAGGTGCACCTTTAGCAAATAAAAATTTGGATACAAAGGTTTTAGGGCCAAAGCTCACATTTAAAGGTTTTGTAAAGGGCAACGCCTGAATTTTACCATCATACCCTTCTGCATATGTTACCTTTGAGGATATATTGTCAGGATATGGTAAAAAGTCTTGATTTAAAATGGAGGATGTTGCTCCCGTATCTATCAGAAAAGGTACATTTTTACCCTCAACCTCAACTTGTATTATTGGTCTTCTAGAAGGAAGAGAGACCTGCATAACCTTCAGTCATTCTGAGCTGTCTGTTTGATCAGGCGCTGGGTTATTTATCCTATTTTTGGGTACAAAGGTTCCTGAATCTATATCTGCTTTTCTCTTCCTACATTCCCTTTGGAAATGTCCTGGTTTCTTACAGTAATGACAAGTAAACTTTTGATTAGCAGAGCCAGTATTAGCCTGTGCAATTCTTACTGGCTTAGAATTTTCTCTTAAGTCCATTTCTATCCCTACAGCTTTCTGTCTAGCCAGGTGTGGGTCTTCCAAGGTTCTCCAATCAGGGGTTGCGGCCTTAAGCTTTTCCTTCACTTTTGGAGACAATCCATCTATAAAGGTTTTTGTAACTAACCTCATCATTCCTGAAGCGGTTAGATCCATGCCTTCATCTCTGAAATTATTTTCTACACTTAGATAATATTCGTCTACTGATTGTCCAGATTTCTGAGCCACCACTCCCGTTGTTCCTCTCTGCCTCTGTTTTTCCCTCATGAAAACCATTAAGTGATCTACAAATTGCGTACCTGATTCTATCGTTTGTAAGGCACCATCTCCTGCCTGAGGCCTATGTACCTGTAGATTTGCTAATAGCTCCTGGAAGAGTCCAGGAGTCCTTTTCATTCTACATAATTCTTCTCCATCTGCCCAAACTCCAGCGTGAGTCTGCATAATTTGCTGTATATATTGTGCAAATCTAACTGGACACTGGGTGGGATCTGGTGCGTTATGCAAGAGAGACATGCCTTCAGCGGGGGACCAAGGGAAATATTGTCGAGTTTGGTGATATCTAGTTCCCATTACTCCGTCAGCACCAGGTTCCCTAAAGGGTCTTGGTACTACCCTAACAGGGGCAAGTACAGCGCCATGTCTAGGTGTACCACAGGCTAGGCAATCATTTCTCCAGTCTGGATTTTGTTGTCCACAGTGCGGACATACCCATCCTCCTGGTCCGGCTAAACTTTGAGGTGGTGTTTGGAGAAAAGATGGGGCATGTGGGTTAAGGTATGGGGGTGGGGTGTTCTTATATTCCACATTTTGTTTTTCTCCATAGCCTGCGGGTCTAATACACCACTTTTTATTCTGTTGATTATATGTCCATCCCTCTTTTTCTGCTACCCTAGAGACATCAATCAACGCTTGGATCTGATCTATCCATTTCTTGTCTCTGATTATGCCTTTTTTTTTTCCCCTGAATTCCTTCCCATTTTTTTCTACTAAAGGCTTCTGCCTTAGTAACTCCAAACTTACTAAAAATCTTTCTCAGCCCCTTAGTGGCATCTTCACCACTTCTCTCCTTTATGATAGTATAGATATCTAATTCTTCTGGTTCCGACTTTGTTTGCTTATTCCCCATTTTCTTATCCTGAGCTTTTTTTTCTTTTCTTGCCCTAGGTGGCGTTTGGGTATGAGAATACCTCGTTACCTTCTTCCTAAGGAGCTAGGATGTTTAACGGCTTCTGCGTACCGTGTTGATGTAAGAAAATCCTGATTCCTACACCTATAGCAAACAACACAAATGCAACCAGACAGAGGATCAAAATACAACGTATCTTGTCCCAGGCTAATTTATCTGTCCTGGGCTCATACTATCATACACTTATCCGTCACCAGGTTTTCGTCAAAGACAGGATCAGAGATTGAACATAGGCGCGGAGGTCTCCCCGAAAAGACGCAACCACGTTGCCCAGTGGGACAGTCACTTCTTCTGTTTCAACACCCTGGGCGGCTTATAGGGCTATTCCCAACTTCCACACACCTTCTATTCACATTCACTCTCATTCAATGCCGTACTCCGTGAGGTGGTCAATTCCTAAGTAGTTCAAGAACCCGAGCTATAGGTATCCTCCTCTACTAGAACTACCCGCTAAAGGACACGACACAGAAAATCTTACGGACAGTGCAGGGCAGATATAAGAGATCTAACAGTGTCTCTTACCTGGCCAGGTTTTTATTCATCTGCCATCCATTATCCCAGATTCTCTTTTCGTTCGTATTCTGCCGGTGTTCTTGAAGGAGTACACAGACCTCGGGTCCCTGTTCGGGCGCCAGGAAATGTCGGGACCACACTCAGTCGGAGCAGCCTTTGGAAGTGGGGAATCACCAGAAATAATACACAAGACACGTCTCGTATAGTATATCACTGGGAAGCCTCTGAAGCATGCCTCCCTTCAAGGTGCTATCCCCTCTTTATATAGTTGTACAGGTAGTTTCAGTGGTTATACAAGTTTTGCTTGTTTAAACAAAGAGAGAAAAGAGAAGACAAAAAAAACAGTTTCGGCTATGTGATAGTTTCACAACAAACAAAACAGTACAGTTTCGCCTAAGTGGCAGTTTCACAAACAAAAAATAGGATTTCACACTATAGCTAAAATGTCCTTGAATGGACAGGTCAATATTGATCACAAATTCTTTTTGGTTCATTGAGGTAACCATTTTTGTTCCGCTCTTCACAAGGGCGTTTATGAGGAAGCAGTACAGGGGAATGGGGGCATGTGTAAGGAAACAATACAGGGGAATGGGGGCATGTATGAGGAAACAGTATGTGGAATGGGGGCATGTATAAGGAAATATTATGGGGGATGGGTGCAGACAGTATGGGGAGCGAACAGGGGAATGTATGTGGCCACAGTATGAGTAGAGATGTGAAAAATGTATGTGGACAGAGTACGGGAGTGAGGGTGATGGGATGTGTGCAGACATAGAATGTGGAGTCGGGGGTATGTGTGAGCAGGCAGTATAGAAAGTGAGGAGGTAAATATTTGAGGAGACAGTATGGTGAACAGGAGGGATGTGAGAGGAGACAGGATGAGTTTGGAGGAGAATAGTGTGAGGAGACAATATGGTGGGAGAAAAGTGAGTGGGCACAGAATAGAAACTGAGTAGTGGGGGCGTAGCATTGGGGGACAGTGTAAGGGCACAGCCAGGAGGGGAGAATATACCAAGGAGGGGGAGTGTGATGAGAGAGTACAGTATAAATACTGGGCCCTATAGGGGGGACACAGTGTGAGAGGACAGTGTGAAGAGGGGGCCGGTATGGAAAGGAGAGGTCAGTGTAAAGAGCATGTACCATAAGAGCGACAATGTGGGGGTCATATTTTGTGCAGACAATATAGTGAGGGGCAATTTTTTATTCAGGAGCATTATAATGACACTTGTATCTTTAAGGGCTTCATGTGGAGATTTTCTGCACAAGAGCGGAGAAGATGGAAGTCTGCAGAGATGGCTGTGGATAACAAAACTCACTGAAAAAGACCAAAAACCAATATAAATGGAATCCTAGACTACAAAACAAAACCACAACACAAGGATTCCTAAAATATAACTTTTAATATATAAAGTTAAAATAACAAAGTTCTAAAATTGAAGACACCAATGAAAATAAATAATCAGCAGGGGGAACAACTAACCCCTACCAAGTTCCCTACTCTTGTCCACTACCTACTTGCGGGGGTAGGCACCCTAAGTTACTGCGGTTGGCGCCCCCACTCCACGAAGACTGGCCCTATTCGCCCTACAAATACCCTTACAGTTCTTATAGGATAGTGTCCCGGATACAAATTCACCCAAAAACAAAATTAGCATAAAAAATAAGCAAAATGATTCATATAAAGAATGAGAAAAAATTAGAAAAAATAAACCAAACAAAAACACACAAAAGTGGTAGTATAGCAAAAGGGGCTGAGGTCCCTAAATAGGGTACTAATACACAAAAAATGGTTCTTATAGAATATACAAGAAGGAACTATTATACAGTGTATAGTTTTTCATTATCCTGTCCATTAATAAGGGCAAGTCCCAATAGTATCATAATAAACATATTATAAAAAAATATCAAAATGGATAAAGCAATATGAAAGAATTAGAAAAAATCAAAAAAACAAAAAAACAAAAAATATTTGTATCGCCAAAAGGCTGAAGGCCCTTAATATGACATTCATACATAAATGAAGAATGTTACATAGATAAGGAAGATATACTTTTCACAGTTACACACAATAGATCCATCAAGTCGAGCCCCTCTAGGCACACATTTGTTGGCTTGGTAGCCTACTAATTTTTCCACCTAGAAAAAAATAACATATCATAAAAAATTAGCAAAAAATCGTATGAACATAAATGAAAAAAAATAATGAAAAAAGAACCAAGCAAAAAAACTGAAAAAATAGTCTCATAAACCACAGCCTTTCTTGTCCTTAATAGGAAGTTCGAGCAAAACTATATCCTCTTCTTTGGGACAAAAAAATAGAGAGGGAAAAATTAATGTCCCATTTATGCATAGATCTCAGTTATGGGGAACCACTCAAATGCCAATAGTATTGGTATATAAATCTCACACAATGGTGGAATCAACCAAATTAGAATACACAAGGCCAATCTTTATAAATTAACTAATGTTCTTCCATAGTATGGTCATTATGTAGAGTGAAAACCCCAGAGTATGATGTAAAATTCTTATCCCAGGTAGATGTATAGCTAATAGTCACTTTGGTGGCCACAACTTGTGCGGTTCAAACAGCTCTTCAGCCACATGGAGCACTTCTCCATAAAGAGAGAGATTAGTCCGATCATCATCAAGATATCCATATCACAGCAGCTGGAGCGACATTAATAAATACCAAGCACTGTGCATATCCATTCAATAATGATTATAGTAACAAAGTCCTCTGGTAATCATACTCCAAACAGCCACAGTATTTACTATGCTGCAACAAGCGCTTTTACTCATCTGCTTAATCAGAGTCCTTCAGTGACATTTCAGATCCATTCAGCCACCAGCAAGTTTCTTCACAGAATAGCTCCTGCGGCCAGGTTCAGCCGTCTTGCTCATCTGATACACAGAAGTCCTTAGCCCGCATTGTAGACATCAGCCTGGCCACTGACAAACATCTTCACCTGGGAAAACTTCCCCTATAATACCCAACGCGTTTCCCCCCCGTGGGAAGATCGGGGGTTCATCAGGGGGTACGACCATTCTTGCACCACCCGGACGGTCGTACCCCCTGATGAACCCTGGTGGCTGAATGGATCTGAAATGTCACTGAAGGACTCTGATTAAGCAGATGAGTAAAAGCGCTTGTTGCAGCATAGTAAATACTGTGGCTGTTTGGAGTATGATTACCAGAGGACTTTGTTACTATAATCATTATTGAATGGATATGCACAGTGCTTGGTATTTATTAATGTCGCTCCAGCTGCTGTGATATGGATATCTTGATGATGATCGGACTAATCTCTCTCTTTATGGAGAAGTGCTCCATGTGGCTGAAGAGCTGTTTGAACCGCACAAGTTGTGGCCACCAAAGTGACTATTAGCTATACATCTACCTGGGATAAGAATTTTACATCATACTCTGGGGTTTTCACTCTACATAATGACCATACTATGGAAGAACATTAGTTAATTTATAAAGATTGGCCTTGTGTATTCTAATTTGGTTGATTCCACCATTGTGTGAGATTTATATACCAATACTATTGGCATTTGAGTGGTTCCCCATAACTGAGATCTATGCATAAATGGGACATTAATTTTTCCCTCTCTATTTTTTTGTCCCAAAGAAGAGGATATAGTTTTGCTCGAACTTCCTATTAAGGACAAGAAAGGCTGTGGTTTATGAGACTATTTTTTCAGTTTTTTTGCTTGGTTCTTTTTTCATTATTTTTTTTCATTTATGTTCATACGATTTTTTGCTAATTTTTTATGATATGTTATTTTTTTCTAGGTGGAAAAATTAGTAGGCTACCAAGCCAACAAATGTGTGCCTAGAGGGGCTCGACTTGATGGATCTATTGTGTGTAACTGTGAAAAGTATATCTTCCTTATCTATGTAACATTCTTCATTTATGTATGAATGTCATATTAAGGGCCTTCAGCCTTTTGGCGATACAAATATTTTTTTTTTTTTATTTTTTCTAATTCTTTCATATTGCTTTATCCATTTTGATATTTTTTTATAATATGTTTATTATGGTACTATTGGGACTTGCCCTTATTAATGGACAGGATAATGAAAAACTATACACTGTATAATAGTTCCTTCTTGTATATTCTATAAGAACCATTTTTTGTGTATTAGTACCCTATTTAGGGACCTCAGCCCCTTTTGCTATACTACCACTTTTGTGTGTTTTTGTTTGGTTTATTTTTTCTAATTTTTTCTCATTCTTTATATGAATCATTTTGCTTATTTTTTATGCTAATTTTGTTTTTGGGTGAATTTGTATCCGGGACACTATCCTATAAGAACTGTAAGGGTATTTGTAGGGCGAATAGGGCCAGTCTTCGTGGAGTGGGGGCGCCAACCGCAGTAACTTAGGGTGCCTACCCCCGCAAGTAGGTAGTGGACAAGAGTAGGGAACTTGGTAGGGGTTAGTTGTTCCCCCTGCTGATTATTTATTTTCATTGGTGTCTTCAATTTTAGAACTTTGTTATTTTAACTTTATATATTAAAAGTTATATTTTAGGAATCCTTGTGTTGTGGTTTTGTTTTGGATAACAAAACTCATCATGGGGTCTGGACAAGATGAAGGAAAGAAGGAGAATGACTCCAGAGACGACGTCCTCTATAAAGTACCTGGATATAAATGTTACTTGTGATACTAACTATCTCTCATGTTTTTATTTATGTTAGGCCCATTAAAGGGGATGTCCAAGTTTGTGATGAGTCTGCAGTCATTCTTTGTGACTGCAGACTTCTGAATTCTCACAGTGCGCACTGCACGCTGTCAGGATTCTCTAGTGCCGGTGATTTACATACATGCAGTCATGCGCTGACTAGACATGTGTGGCCTCACTCAATGAAAATTAACTGAGCGAGGCCGGGCACGTCTAGTCGGGATGTGGCCAGAAGTATACAAATCACATGCTTGTGCTGATATGACTGTCCACCGGCAAGGAAGAATCCTAAAAGTGTGCAGTGCATTAGTTGTGAGAACTCAGAAGCCTACAATGTCAGGATTCAGTTCTGCAGTTTCCAGTAGTCATCCCATGGACACTTCACTCATATGTGACTTTCATACTTGTGGTCCTGTGACAACGAGCTTCTCTTCCTGCTTCTCACAGTTTTTCACTGAACATTGAGAGCATTAGGGAGAGCAGCTCGTGGGTATTTGACTAAGGGCTGATATTCACTTGCGAGAAACTCGGATGAGTCTCACAAGTTGTGAGGGAAATGTATGTCACGATAATGTAAAAACCATAGCTGACGGATTTTTGCACTTCTGACCATGGTCCCAAAGACACATGGCAGACACTGGGTAACCTGAAGCTTGTGTGTGAAGCTATTCTTCTCAATGCTCTGTCCTGCCCCCACTCCCAGGAAGGTTCATTATGCTTGCATAGGTACAAATCCCTTAAACCATGCAGTCCTTTGTTCTGTTATTGTAAGATATTAGGCCAACCATGTAAGATAGGAACACGAAAATCTATATTCTTACTTCCCCTCGGTGGAGCTATCCATCACTCTAAACACGGACTTCTAACTCCATCCGGTAAAGAAGTAGGGATTTCTCTGTCAATAGGCATGACAGATAGGACATATTTGATCTCATTACAATGCCCACATTAATCCGAGATGCATGCTGGATGTGGTAGGACTATGACATGTTCTGTAGCGAAGTTACGGGCATCAGATATATTTAATGCACGGTTAGAAGAACTGAAGAGGTAGGAGGGTTTGGGAAAGCCTGCCCTTTCTGTGAGGTCGCCGGCTGTAGGTTATAAGTTGCTGGCAGGCTTCCAGGAGTCAGATTTGAGTTTTTACCTGAAGAGCCCTGACGCCAGGTCCTAATGAATTGGGATGTATGGGAACTCCATCCACTAGCCTGGTTGCCTGCAATGCTCTGAACACATGTAAGTGTTGATTTCTCATGTTATCCTTGTTTTTTTATATAATTACCTTGTACATATTTGCAATTGTCTCTTTTGTAACATCCTTGTAATATTTTTTATATAAACACTGCCTGAAAATAATTTTTGGGGTATAATATTAAATACTAGTTCGTTCTCCCTGCTCTAACACGTACCCTGTCTCTTGAAGGGAATTACGCTACTGTTTTGGGTTAGCTTCGGACCCGTTTAATCGAAGCTGGTGGCGGCACTACCGTGTGCAGGCCTTTGGGTGTTGTAGCGACTGCGGCTTGATAATTATTGTTCCTGCCTGAGTGGGAGTAGTTATCGCACCGCTGCAGCGTGCCCAATAGCCAGTACATAGCAGGCAGCATTTCTGGCGACTAATTACCCTAGGTGCAGTACCTAATCTGACCTGACAGAAAGGGGGGTGCCAGAGAGCTGCAAGGTTTGAGTGGAACTGTAAGTGGGATACACAAAAAATCCCTGCAGTTCGTGGTATATTGAGGAGCAGAAGGATACCTAAAATAAGCCCCTGCTGAAACTAAGAGGTCCCTAGCCTCGTGTGTGTTTTTTCATCACATTGTGGCAGTGGAGGGATAACTAAGATAGCCCCCCCTGCACATGTGATAGCCGTCTGTTGGTCTAAAGTCACCCCAATCCGTGACATATTGCTGGCCGCGGCTAAGGGATCGTGACAATTGGTGGCAAGGCGGTGGGATATTAGAGCATTAGTGATTTGGTTTGAGCAATCATTCCTCTCACTAAAAACTTGCAGAAAGTTCTTGCGAGAACTCTGCGCAAATTAGTTTGGAGAACGAACTCAGTGTTTATTAGTTGTGAGACAATTGTGTACTGGTAATTATCCCCTCCCTTTCTCTTTGTTTTTCTATCCTATCTTTTATTTGGCAACCATGGCTGCGAAAGGAGAAGCCTGGTACGCCCAGCAGAAGAGGGACGCTCTTGCTGGGATATGCACGTACCATGGCCTGAACCCCCAGGGCAAGACCAAGACTCAAATGGTCGCTGAACTGGTGCAATTTGAAGCAGACCAAGCCAGGCCACATAGCCCAGAGGCCGCAGAAGCCAGCACAAGCGAACATGGTGCTGCAGCAGAGGTCCAACCACTGAATGCCGGCCCTGTTAGTAATCCGGGCGAATTGGACCCCCACCTGCTGGCAGCCTTGGAACTACTCCCCGCCGATGACCGTGAGGGACATCGGCAGCTGATCCAGCAATACCAGAAGAGAGCCGAGCGGCAAGCGGAGTGGGAGTACCAGCTGCAGATGGCCCGACTGCAAATGCAGGGGTCGTCCCAGGCCGGCCGTGAGCCCAGCAGCACTCATATACCAAAGCCTCGACCCAACCACTTTCCTGTTATGGAAAAGGATGGGGACTTGGACACTTTTCTGCGGGCCTTTGAGAAAGCCTGCAGACAGTACCGACTGCCTACAGATGAATGGGCACGATACCTGACACCAGGGCTGAGAGGAAAAGCTCTGGAGGCGTTTGCTGCCCTCCCTCAAGAACAAGATGGTGATTATGAGGCCATCAAGCATGCCCTCATAGCCAAGTACCAGCTTACACCCGAGGTGTACCGTAAGAAGTTCTGGACCCTCCAACGTGGCCCACGTGACAGTTACAGTGATGTGGTGCATGGACTGGGGACCCACTTTGACCAGTGGACCCAAGGACTGTCAGTGACCACCTTTGCCCAGCTGTGAGACCTGATGATCAAAGACCAGTTCTTCCATCTTTGCCCAGCTGAGGTGCGACAGTTCGTGATGGACAGAGAACCCAAAGACGTGACGAAAGCAGCGCAGATTGCCGATACCTATGAGGCCAACCATAGATCAGAAGTGCGGAAGCCAGTCACCACCAGCTGGAGAGGGGGTAAGCCTGCATCCAACGCCAGTACCCCTGCCAGCCAACACACCAGAGGTCCTGTCCCCGTGGCCAACAGCACCAGACCTACCACCGACTCTCGCCTGTGTTACCACTGCAGGCAGCCTGGTCATATCAGTACCTTCTGTCCAAACAAGCAGAAGAACCTCCCAGCCAAGGCCTCAGGGCCTAATGCAGCAGTTCTTTTGGTGGGTGGTGTGGTTGGGAGGGTGTGTGACAACGTACAGCACGTCACTGTGGGAGGTCATGTTGCTACAGGCCTCAAGGACACCGGGGCTGAACGAACCCTCATCCGACCCGAACTGGCGGCCCCTGAAGAAATCATTCCGGGGAAAACCCTAACTGTCACTGGGATTGGGGGCATCAGTTGTCCCTTGCCAATGGCCCGGGTTTATATTGATTGGGGTGCCGGGAGCGGGGTGAAGGAAGTGGGGCTGTCTGATAATTTGCCCACTGATGTTTTGTTGGGGACTGATTTGGGGAGGTTGGTTGCATACTACGTCATTGACACCCCTCCCCAATCTACTAATGAGGGTAAAGTTAACCCTGATGATGATGATGATGATGATGGGAAATCGCATGTGTTACCTGACCATGCTTTATCTTGTAATGATGCATCTGATAACCATTTTTTCCCTAGGATTGATGGTGAAAATGTTGTACCTGTGCCAACTGTACCTGATAATGATGTTTCTGTGAAAGTTGATGTGTCCATAGGTACAGGAGTGCTCAGTCACGTCGCTCTGCAGAGTGAGACGGCTGAGGAACCCCTAGCAGGGGCAAGTGTCGGTGCTACCGGAAATGGGGAGATACATGGGAACCGTGAGGAAGGTGATGCCATGCAATTGTCCAGTGCCACCGAGGAAGGTAACTGGCCCATAAGTAGCAATGCTCCTGAGGTAATGGGGGTGGATGGGAGAGGTAGAGCCCATAGCAGCGTCGGCTGATGGGTCTGTAGAAACCCCCGGGGAGACAGCCTACGTAGCTGCTGTCACCCGCAGTCAGAGTGCCCAGAATGCAGATAACTGTCTGCCTCCCGGACCCTCCTCAGTCATCATTGTGAATGAACCAGAGGTGGACCCAGAGCAGGTCCCAGAGGGTTCCCGTGGGGAAGGGACCCTGACATCGCTTCTGGCTTCCTCTAGCCAGGAGTTTCAGGCTGCTCTGCACACCGATGCGAGCCTAGAGAGTTTGAGACAACTCGCCGGAACGCGCTTCTCTGAGACTGATAAGGAGAAGGTGTTCTGGGAAGGAGGAAGGTTGTACCGGGAGACAGTACCCGGAGAATCACAAAAGGAGTGGTTGAGGGAAAGACAGCTGGTCATCCCGCAGCAATTCCGTGGTGAGTTGTTGCGGATTGCCCATGAGATCCCGCTAGCTGGACACTTGGGGATCAGCAAAACTAAGGCCCGGCTGTCTCAACACTTCTATTGGCCTAAGATGGGGACAGATGTGTCAAACTACTGCCGCTCCTGTGTCACCTGTCAAAGAGTGGGGAAGGCGGGGCCTGCACTTAAGGCTCCCCTGATTCCTTTGCCAGTGATAGAGGAGCCTTTCCAGAGGATCGCGGTGGACATTGTGGGCCCGCTGGCCGTCTCCAGCAGCTCTGGAAAGCGATATATTCTTACTGTGGTAGACGACGCTACCCGGTACACAGAGGCAGTAGCTCTGTCATCAACTAGGGCAGATAAGGTGGCGGATGCCCTGTTGGCTATCTTTGCACGTGTAGGATTTCCCAGGGAGATGCTCACTGATCAAGTGACCCAATTCATGTCTCGCCTAATGGAGGCTCTCTGTAAGAGAATGCAGGTGAAGCACCTGGTATCGAGTGCGTATCACCCACAGACCAATGGATTGTGTGAACGCTTCAATGGAACCCTCAAACAGATGCTACACATGCTGGTTGAGACTCAAGGGCGTGACTGGGAGCGGTATCTCCCACACCTGCTGTTCGCTTACCGAGAGGTTCCGCAGGCCTCGACCGGGTTCTCCCCCTTCAAGCTCCTGTATGGCAGGCGAGTCCGGGGACCCCTTGGGTTGGTAAGAGAATCCTGGGAAGAGGAGCCGAACCCTTCTGAAGTGTCCATAGTGGAGTAGGTCATGCGCTTTCGTGACAAGATGCAGACCTTGACGCAGTTGGTGCATGACAACATGACGCAGGCTCAGGCTGATCAGAAGCACTGGTACGACCAGAACGCCCGGGAGCGGACCTACCACGTGGGTCAAAAGGTGTGGGTGCTGGTCCCCGTACCAACGGATAAGCTTCAGGCAGCCTGGGAGGGCCCGTACGTCATCCACCAACAGCTCAACCCGGTCACCTACGTGGTCACGCTTGACCATGCTCGGGGTAGGCGAAAGACCTTTCACGTCAACATGATGAAGGCTCATCACGAACATGAACCTTTCGTCCTACCGGTCTGCAGCTTACCCGAAGACGGGGAGGAAGACACCCTCCTGGACATACTGGCCCAAGCCAAGGCCCGTGGGTCCATTGAGGACATGGAGGTAAGCGCCTCGCTCACTGAACCACAGCGGTTGCAGTTGCAAACCACACTGGAACCCTTCCGGGTCGTGTTCTCCAACCGACCTGGGAGGACTGAGTTAGCCGTCCATGAGGTGGACACCGGGAATCACGCCCCACTACGGCAAACACCCTATCGAATCTCTGACCAGGTGCAGCACATTATGCGCCAGGAGATCGATGAGATGTTACAGCTGGGGGTGATTCGATGGTCAAAGAGCGCGTGGGCCTCACCTGTAGTTCTTGTGCCAAACAAGGACTGGACCACCCGGTTCTGCGTGGACTACAGGGGGCTCAACGCCATTACAGCCTCTGACGCGCACCCAATGCCGCGCATTGATGAGCTGCTTGAGAAGTTAGCTGGCGCAAAATACCTGACCATAATGGATCTGAGTCGAGGATACTGGCAGATTCCCCTGAGCCCCGAGGCGCAGGAGAAATCCGCCTTTATCACACCCTTTGGACTGTACGAGTCCACGGTCATGCCCTTCGGCATGAAGAATGCCCCTGCCACTTTCCAGCGGATGGTCAACCTTTTGCTTCAGGGACCGGAGAAGTACGCAGTGGCGTACTTGGATGACATTGCCATCTTCAGTCCCTCCTGGGAGGAACACCTGCAGCATCTCGAGGAGGTGCTCAGGCGAATTCACCGAGCAGGACTTACTATCAAGCCGGGAAAGTGCCAGATGGGCATGAGGGAGGTTCACTACCTGGGGCATCGGGTAGGCGGAAACACCCTAAAGCCAGAGCCTGACAAAGTGGGCGCGATCGTGAACTGGCCCACTCCCAGGACCAAGAAACAGTCTGCACTTCTGACCATGGTCCCAAAAACACATGGCAGACACTGGGTAACCTGAAGCTTGTGTGTGAAGCTATTCTTCTCAATGCTCTGTCCTGCCCCCACTCCCAGGAAGGTTCATTATGCTTGCATAGGCACAAATCCCTTAAACCATGCGGTCCTTTGTTCTGTTATTGTAAGATATTAGGCCAACCATGTAAGATAGGAACACGAAAATCTATATTCTTACTTCCCCTCGGTGGAGCTATCCATCACTCTAAACACGGACTTCTAACTCCATCCGGTAAAGAAGTAGGGATTTCTCTGTCAATAGGCATGACAGATAGGACATATTTGATCTCATTACAATGCCCACATTAATCCGAGATGAATGCTGGATGTGGTAGGACTATGACATGTTCTGTAGCGAAGTTACGGGCATCAGATATATTTAATGCACGGTTAGAAGAACTGAAGAGGTAGGAGGGTTTGGGAAAGCCTGCCCTTTCTGTGAGGTCGCCGGCTGTAGGTTATAAGTTGCTGGCAGGCTTCCAGGAGTCAGATTTGAGTTTTTACCTGAAGAGCCCTGACGCCAGGTCCTAATGAATTGGGATGTATGGGAACTCCATCCACTAGCCTGGTTGCCTGCAATGCTCTGAACACATGTAAGTGTTGATTTCTCATGTTATCCTTGTTTTTTTATATAATTACCTTGTACATATTTGCAATTGTCTCTTTTGTAACATCCTTGTAATATTTTTAGCCTCGTGTGTGTTTTTTCATCACATTGTGGCAGTGGAGGGATAACTAAGATAGCCCCCCTGCACATGTGATAGCCGTCTGTTGGTCTAAAGTCACCCCAATCCGTGACATATTGCTGGCCGTGGCTAAGGGATCATTACACAAGTCAATACCCGTAACTCAGGAGCGGAGAATGCGGTGTTGTGAATTCCGTTCTTGGGCTCCATCCGGTGGTTGTAAATGGCACTTTTGTGAATTCTGCCCTTGGGCTCCCTCCGGTGGTTTTAAGTGGAACTGCTGCTCCTTGGATTTAGCTTAGCAGCTGCTTCCACTGATCGTCTCTCCTGCTCTGCTATTTAGCCTGGCTCTGATCTTCAGCCAGTGCCAGCTGTCAATGTTTCTTGGTTGGATTCAGATCTCTCCTTGGATTTCCTTGATAGTTGGTCCAGTTCAGCAAAGATAAGTCCTTGCATGTTCTTTTGTTGTCCTCTTGCTGTGGACTTAATCATTCAGCTCATTTTATGTTTGCTCTAGTCCAGCTTGTCAGTATTCAATATTCAGTTAAGCTGGAAGCTCTGGGGAAGCAGATTTGCCCTCCACACCGTTATTCAGGTGTGGAGATTTTTTTGTAAACTCTGTGATGGATTTTTTTAGCTTTTATTACTGACCGCACAGTATCCTTTCCTATTCTGTCTATCTAGAAGTGGCCTCCTTTGCTAAATCCTGGTTTCATTCTGTGTATGTCATTTCCCTCTCCACTCACAGTCCATATTTGTGGGGGGCTGTCTGTCCTTTGGGAATTTTCTCTGATGCAAGATAGCTTTCCTGTTTCCATCTTTAGGGGTAGTTAGTTCTCCGGCTGTGACGAGATGTCTAGGGAGTGACAGGAACATTCCACGGCTACTTCTAGTGTTGTGTTAGGTTCAGGAACTGCGGTCAGTAAAGATACCATCTCCTCAGAGCTCGTCCCATGTTGCTCCTTAACCACCAGGTCATAACAGTACAGCTGGCGAGCAATGTATTGAATGCATCTCAAAAGAGGGGGAAAAAAAAGTTCTGAACCATTTTTTTTTCTCTGCAGCCTGTTTTGTCTTTTTTTTCCCCTTAATCTCTGGGTGGTTCAGGATTTTGGCACTGACATGGATGTTCAGGGTTTGTTCTCTCGTGTGGATCAACTTGCAAGGGTACAGAGTATCCAAGATTATGTTGTTCAGACTCCGGTTTTGGAGCCTAGAATTCCTACTCCTGATTTGTTTTTTGGGGCTAGATCTAAGTTCTTGAACTTTAAAAATAACTGCAGATTGTTTCTTGCTTTGAGACCCCGTTCCTTTGGTGACCCCATTCAGCAGGTGAAAATTGTCATCTCTCTGCTGCGTGGAGACCCTCAGGATTGGGCATTCTCCCTTGAGTCAGGGGATCCGGCATTACTTAATGTAGACGCATTTTTTCAAGCGCTCGGATTACTGTATGATGAACCTAATTCTGTGGATCAAGCAGAAAAAACCTTGTTGGCCCTGTGTCAGCGCCAGGAAGCGGCAGAATTATACTGCCAGAAATTTAGAAAGTGGTCTGTGCTCACTAAATGGAATGAAGATGCTCTAGCTGCAATTTTCAGCAAGGGTCTTTCTGAAGCCCTTAAAGATGTTATGGTGGGGTTCCCCACGCCTGTTGGTTTGAACGAATCTATGTCTCTAGCCATTCAGATTGATCGGCGCCTGCGCGAGCGCAAGGTGTGCACCATATGGCAGTGTCCTCTGAGCAGAGTTCTGAGCCTATGCAATGTGATAGGATTTGGACTAGAGCAGAACGGCAGGGATTCAGACGCCAGAATAGGCTGTGTTTTTACTGTGGTGATTCTGCTCATACTATTTCTGATTGCCCTAAGCGTACTAGGAGGGTCGCTAGGTCTGTTACCATTAGTACTGTGCAGCCTAAATTTCTCTTGTCTGTTACCCTGATTTGCTCATTATCGTCCTTTTCTGTCATGGCATTCGTGGATTCAGGCGCTGCCCTGAACTTAATGGACTTAGAGTTCGCCAGACGCTGTGGTTTTTCTTTACAGCCTTTGCAGAGCCCTATTCCCTTGAGGGGCATTGATGCTACACCATTGGCCAAGAATAAACCTCAGTACTGGACACAGCTGACCATGTGCATGGCTCCAGCACATCAGGAAGATTGTCGTTTTCTGGTGTTGCATAATTTGCATGATGTGGTTGTACTGGGTTTTCCATGGTTACAGGTACATAATCCAGTGCTGGATTGGAAATCCATGTCTGTGACTACTTGGGGATGTCAAGGGGTACATAGTGACCTTCCTTTGATGTCAATTTCCTCTCCCCCCTCTTCTGAAGTTCCTGAGTTTTTGTCGGATTTCCAGGATGTGTTTGATGAGCCCAAGTCCAGTTCCCTTCCTCCTCATAGGGACTGTGATTGTGCTATTAACTTGATTCCTGGCTGTAAGTTCCCTAAGGGCCGACTTTTCAATCTGTCTGTGCCAGAGCATGCCGCCATGAGGAGTTATGTTAAGGAGTCTTTGGAGAAGGGGGCATATTCGGCCCTCTTCGTCACCGTTGGGAGCGGGATTCTTCTTTGTTGCCAAGAAGGATGGCTCCTTGAGACCCTGTATTGATTATCGCCTTCTTAATAAGATCACGGTCAAATTCCAATACCCTTTACCTTTGCTTTCTGATTTGTTTGCTCGGATTAAGGGGGCTAGTTGGTTTACTAAGATTGACCTTCGAGGGGCGTATAATCTTGTTCGTATTAAACAGGGTGACGAATGGAAAACTGCATTTAATACGCCCGAAGGCCATTTTGAATACCTTGTGATGCCATTCGGGCTCTCTAATGCCCCATCTGTGTTTCAGTCCTTCATGCATGATATCTTCCGGAATTATCTTGATAAATTCATGATTGTATATTTGGATGATATTTTGATTTTTTCAGACGATTGGGAGTCTCATGTGAAACAGGTCAGGATGGTATTTCAGATCCTTCGTGCTAACTCTTTATTTGTGAAGGGGTCTAAATGCCTATTTGGAGTTCAGAAGGTTTCTTTTTTGGGTTTTATTTTTTCTCCCTCGGCTATAGAAATGGATCCTGTCAAGGTCCAAGCCATTCATGATTGGATTCAACCCACTTCTGTGAAGAGCCTTCAGAAATTTTTGGGCTTTGCTAATTTTTATCGCCGTTTCATTGCCAACTTTTCCAGTGTGGTTAAGCCCCTGACCGATTTGACGAAGAAAGGCGCTGATGTGACGAATTGGTCCTCTGTGGCTGTTGAGGCCTTTCAGGAGCTTAAACGTCGATTTACTTCTGCCCCTGTGTTGCATCAGCCGGATGTTTCTCTTCCTTTTCAGGTTGAGGTTGATGCTTCTGAGATTCTGGCAGGGGCCGTTTTGTCTCAGAGAAGTTCTGATGGTTCTTTGATGAAACCGTGTGCCTTCTTCTCCAGAAAGTTTTCACCTGCTGAGCGTAATTATGATGTCGGCAATCGGGAGTTGTTGGCTATGAAGTGGGCATTTGAGGAGTGGCGACATTGGCTTGAGGGAGCCAAGCACCGCATTGTGGTCTTGACCGACCATAAGAATCTGATTTACCTCGAGTCTGCCAAGCGGTTGAATCCTAGACAGGCTCCATGGTCCCTGTTTTTCTCCTGTTTTGATTTTGTGGTCTCGTACCTTCTGGGATCTAAGAATGTTAAGGCTGATGTCCTCTCTAGGAGTTTTTTGCCTGATTCTCCGGAAGTCCTTGAGCCGGTTGGTATTCTCAAGGAGGGGGTGATTCTTTCTGCCATCTCCCCTGATTTACGGCGGGTGCTTCAGGAATTTCAGGCTGATAAGACTGACCGCTGTCCAGTGGGGAAACTGTTTGTTCCTGATAGATGGACTAGTAAGGTAATTTCTGAGGTTCATTGTTCGGTGTTGGCTGGTCATCCTGGGATTTTTGGTACCAGACATTTGGTTGCTATGTCCTTTTGGTGGCCTTCCTTGTCGCGGGATGTGCGTTCTTTTGTGCAGTCCTGTGGGACTTGTGCCTGGGCCAAGCCTTGCTGTTCCCGCGCTAGTGGGTTGCTTTTGCCTTTATCGGTCCCTGAGAAGCCCTAGACGCATATTTCCATGGATTTTATTTCGGATCTTCCTGTTTCCCAGAAGATGTCTGTTATCTGGGTGGTTTGTGACCGGTTTTCTAAGATGGTCCATTTGGTACCTTTGCCTAAATTGCCTTCCTCCTCTGATTTGGTTCCATTGTTTTTTCAGCATGTGGTTCGTTTGCATGGCATTCCGGAGAATATTGTGTCTGACAGAGGTTCTCAGTTTGTTTCTAGGTTTTGGCGGTCCTTTTGTGCTAGGATGGGCATTGATTTGTCTTTTTCTTCGGCGTTTCATCCTCAGACAAATGGCCAAACTGAGCGAACCAATCAGACCTTGGAAACCTATTTGAGATGCTTTGTGTCTGCTGATCAGGATGATTGGGTGGCCTTCCTGCCGTTGGCCGAGTTTGCCCTTAATAATCGGGCTAGTTCAGCTACTTTGGTTTCGCCTTTTTTTGTAATTTTGGTTTTCATCCTCGTTTTTCTTCAGGGCAGGTTGAGCCTGCTGATTGTCCTGGTGTGGATTCTGTGGTGGACAGGTTACAGCAGATTTGGACTCATGTGGTGGACAATTTGACGTTGTCTCAGGAAAAGGCTCAACGTTTTGCTAACCGCCGTCGGTGTGTTGGTCCCCGGCTTCATGTTGGGGATTTAGTTTGGTTATCTTCTTGTCATGTTCCTATGAAGGTTTCTTCCCCTAAGTTCAAGCCTCGCTTTATTGGTCCCTATAAGATTTCTGATAAATCAATCCGGTATCTTTTCGTTTGGCCCTTCCTGCCTCTTTTGCCATCCATAATGTTTTCCATAGATCTTTGTTGCGGAGATATGTGGTGCCCGTGGTTCCCTCTGTTGATCCTCCTGCCCCGGTGTTGGTTGATGGGGAGTTGGAATATGTGGTGGAGAAGATTTTGGATTCTCGTTTTTTGAGGCGGAGGCTTCAGTATCTTGTCAAGTGGAAGGGTTATGGCCAGGAGGATAATTCTTGGGTTGTTGCCTCCGATGTCCATGCCGCCGATTTGGTTTGTGCCTTTCACTTGGCTCATCCTGATCGGCCTGGGGGCTCTGGTGAGGGTTCGGTGACCCCTCCTCAAGGGGGGGTACTGTTGTGAATTCCGTTCTTAGGCTCCATCCGGTGGTTGTAAATGGCAATTTTGTGAATTCTGCCCTTGGGCTCCCTCCGGTGGTTTTTAAGTGGAACTGCTGCTCCTTGGATTTAGCTTAGCAGCTGCTTCCACTGATCGTCTCTCCTGCTCTGCTATTTAGCCTGGCTCTGATCTTCAGCCAGTGCCAGCTGTCAATGTTTCTTGGTTGGATTCAGATCTCTCCTTGGATTTCCTTGATAGTCGGTCCAGTTCAGCAAAGATAAGTCCTTGCATGTTCTTTTGTTGTCCTCTTGCTGTGGACTTAATCATTCAGCTCATTTTATGTTTGCTCTAGTCCAGCTTGTCAGTATTCAATATTCAGTTAAGCTGGAAGCTCTGGGGAAGCAGATTTGCCCTCCACACCGTTATTCAGGTGTGGAGATTTTTTTGTAAACTCTGTGATGGATTTTTCTAGATTTTATTACTGACCGCACAGTATCCTTTCCTATTCTGTCTATCTAGTTAGAAGTGGCCTCCTTTGCTAAATCCTGGTTTCATTCTGTGTATGTCATTTCCCTCTCCACTCACAGTCCATATTTGTGGGGGGCTGTCTGTCCTTTGGGAATTTTCTCTGATGCAAGATAGCTTTCCTGTTTCCATCTTTAGGGGTAGTTAGTTCTCCGGCTGTGACGAGATGTCTAGGGAGTGACAGGAACATTCCACGGCTACTTCTAGTGTTGTGTTAGGTTCAGGAACTGCGGTCAGTAAAGATACCATCTCCTCAGAGCTCGTCCCATGTTGCTCCTTAACCACCAGGTCATAACAGTACAGCTGGCGAGCAATGTATTGAATGCATCTCAAAAGAGGGAAAAAAAAAAGTTCTGAACCATTTTTTTTTCTCTGCAGCCTGTTTTGTCTTTTTTTCCCCTTAATCTCTGGGTGGTTCAGGATTTTGGCACTGACATGGATGTTCAGGGTTTGTTCTCTCGTGTGGATCAACTTGCAAGGGTACAGAGTATCCAAGATTATGTTGTTCAGACTCCGGTTTTGGAGCCTAGAATTCCTACTCCTGATTTGTTTTTTGGGTCTAGATCTAAGTTCTTGAACTTTAAAAATAACTGCAGATTGTTTTTTGCTTTGAGACCCCGTTCCTCTGGTGACCCCATTCAGCAGGTGAAAATTGTCATCTCTCTGCTGCGTGGAGACCCTCAGGATTGGGCATTCTCCCTTGAGTCAGGGGATCCGGCATTACTTAATGTAGACGCACTTTTTCAAGCGCTCGGATTACTGTATGATGAACCTAATTCTGTGGATCAAGCAGAAAAAACCTTGTTGGCCCTGTGTCAGGGTCAGGAAGCGGCAGAATTATACTGCCAGAAATTTAGAAAGTGGTCTGTGCTCACTAAATGGAATGAAGATGCTCTAGCTGCAATTTTCAGCAAGGGTCTTTCTGAAGCCCTTAAAGATGTTATGGTGGGGTTCCCCACGCCTGTTGGTTTGAACGAATCTATGTCTCTAGCCATTCAGATTGATCGGCGCCTGCGCGAGCGCAATGTTGTGCACCATATGGCAGTGTCCTCTGAGCAGAGTCCTGAGCCTATGCAATGTGATAGGATTTGGACTAGAGCAGAACGGCAGGGATTCAGACGCCAGAATAGGCTGTGTTTTTACTGTGGTGATTCTGCTCATGCTATTTCTGATTGCCCTAAGCGTACTAGGAAGGTCGCTAGGTCTGTTACCATTAGTACTGTGCAGCCTAAATTTCTCTTGTCTGTTACCCTGATTTGCTCATTATCGTCCTTTTCTGTCATGGCATTCGTGGATTCAGGCGCTGCCCTGAACTTAATGGACTTAGAGTTCGCCAGACGCTGTGGTTTTTCTTTACAGCCTTTGCAGAGCCCTATTCCCTTGAGGGGCATTGATGCTACACCATTGGCCAAGAATAAACCTCAGTACTGGACTCAGCTGACCATGTGCATGGCTCCAGCACATCAGGAAGATTGTCGTTTTCTGGTGTTGCATAATTTGCATGATGTGGTTGTACTGGGTTTTCCATGGTTACAGGTACATAATCCAGTGCTGGATTGGAAATCCATGTCTGTGACTACTTGGGGTTGTCAAGGGGTACATAGTGACCTTCCTTTGATGTCAATTTCCTCTCCCCCCTCTTCTGAAGTTCCTGAGTTTTTGTCGGATTTCCAGGATGTGTTTGATGAGCCCAAGTCCAGTTCCCTTCCTCCTCATAGGGACTGTGATTGTGCTATTAACTTGATTCCTGGCTGTAAGTTCCCTAAGGGCCGACTTTTCAATCTGTCTGTGCCAGAGCATGCCGCCATGAGGAGTTATGTTAAGGAGTCTTTGGAGAAGGGGCATATTCGGCCCTCTTCCTCACCGTTGGGAGCGGGATTCTTCTTTGTTGCCAAGAAGGATGGCTCCTTGAGACCCTGTATTGATTATCGCCTTCTTAATAAGATCACGGTCAAATTCCAATACCCTTTACCTTTGCTTTCTGATTTGTTTGCTCGGATTAAGGGGGCTAGTTGGTTTACTAAGATTGACCTTCGAGGGGCGTATAATCTTGTTCGTATTAAACAGGGTGACGAATGGAAAACTGCATTTAATACGCCCGAAGGCCATTTTGAATACCTTGTGATGCCATTCGGGCTCTCTAATGCCCCATCTGTGTTTCAGTCCTTCATGCATGATATCTTCCGGAATTATCTTGATAAATTCATGATTGTATATTTGGATGATATTTTGATTTTTTCCGACGATTGGGAGTCTCATGTGAAACAGGTCAGGATGGTATTTCAGATCCTTCGTGCTAACTCTTTATTTGTGAAGGGGTCTAAATGCCTATTTGGAGTTCAGAAGGTTTCTTTTTTGGGTTTTATTTTTTCTCCCTCGGCTATAGAAATGGATCATGTCAAGGTCCAAGCCATTGATGATTGGATTCAACCCACTTCTGTGAAGAGCCTTCAGAAATTTTTGGGCTTTGCTAATTTTTATCGCCGTTTCATTGCCAACTTTTCCAGTGTGGTTAAGCCCCTGACCGATTTGGCGAAGAAAGGCGCTGATGTGACGAATGGGTCCTCTGCGGCTGTTGAGGCCTTTCAGGAGCTTAAATGTCGATTTACTTCTGCCCCTGTGTTGCGTCAGCCGGATGTTTCTCTTCTTTTTCAGGTTGAGGTTGATGCTTCTGAGATTCTGGCAGGGGCCGTTTTGTCTCAGAGAAGTTCTGATGGTTCTTTGATGAAACCGTGTGCCTTCTTCTCCAGAAAGTTTTCGCCTGCTGAGCGTAATTATGATGTCGGCAATCGGGAGTTGTTGGCTATGAAGTGGGCATTTGAGGAGTGGCGACATTGGCTTAAGGGAGCCAAGCACCGCATTGTGGTCTTGACCGACCATAAGAATCTGATTTACCTCGAGTCTGCCAAGCGGTTGAATCCTAGACAGGCTCCATGGTCCCTGTTTTTCTCCCGTTTTGATTTTGTGGTCTCGTACCTTCCGGGATCTAAGAATGTTAAGGTTGATGCCCTCTCTAGGAGTTTTTTGCCTGATTCTCCGGAAGTCCTTGAGCCGGTTGGTATTCTCAAGGAGGGAGTGATTCTTTCTGCCATCTCCCCTGATTTACGGCGGGTGCTTCAGGAATTTCAGGCTGATAAGACTGACCGCTGTCCAGTGGGGAAACTGTTTGTTCCTGATAGATGGACTAGTAAGGTAATTTCTGAGGTTCATTGTTCGGTGTTGGCTGGTCATCCTGGGATTTTTGGTACCAGAGATTTGGTTGCTATGTCCTTTTGGTGGCCTTCCTTGTCGCGGGATGTGCGTTCTTTTGTGCAGTCCTGTGGGACTTGTGACCGGGCCAAGCCTTGCTGTTCCCGCGCTAGTGGGTTGCTTTTGCCTTTACCGGTCCCTGAGAGGCCCTGGACGCATATTTCCATGGATTTTATTTCGGATCTTCCTGTTTCCCAGAAGATGTCTGTTATCTGGGTGGTTTGTGACCGGTTTTCTAAGATGGTCCATTTGGTACCTTTGCCTAAATTGCCTTCCTCCTCTGATTTGGTTCCATTGTTTTTTCAGCATGTGGTTCGTTTCCATGGCATTCCGGAGAATATTGTGTCTGACAGAGGTTCTCAGTTTGTTTCTAGGTTTTGGCGGTCCTTTTGTGCTAGGATGGGCATTGATTTGTCTTTTTCTTCGGTGTTTCATCCTCAGACAAATGGCCAAACTGAGCGAACCAATCAGACCTTGGAAACCTATTTGAGATGCTTTGTGTCTGCTGATCAGGATGATTGGGTGGCCTTCTTGCCGTTGGCCGAGTTTGCCCTTAATAATCGGGCTAGTTCGGCTACTTTGGTTTCGCCTTTTTTTTGTAATTTTGGTTTTCATCCTCGTTTTTCTTCAGGGCAGGTTGAGCCTGCTGATTGTCCTGGTGTGGATTCTGTGGTGGACAGGTTACAGCAGATTTGGACTCATGTGGTGGACAATTTGACATTGTCTCAGGAAAAGGCTCAACGTTTTGCTAACCGCCGTCGGTGTGTTGGTCCCCGGCTTCATGTTGTGGATTTAGTTTGGTTATCTTCTTGTCATGTTCCTATGAAGGTTTCTTCCCCTAAGTTCAAGCCTCGCTTTATTGGTAACTATAAGATTTCTGAGATTATCAATCCGGTATCTTTTCGTTTGGCCCTTCCTGCCTCTTTTGCCATCCATAATGTTTTCCATAGATCTTTGTTGCGGAGATATGTGGTGCCCGTGGTTCCCTCTGTTGATCCTCCTGCCCCGGTGTTGGTTGATGGGGAGTTGGAATATGTGGTGGAGAAGATTTTGGATTCTCGTTTTTCGAGGCGGAGGCTTCAGTATCTTGTCAAGTGGAAGGGTTATGGCCAGGAGGATAATTCTTGGGTTGTTGCCTCCGATGTCCATGCCGCCGATTTGGTTCGTGCCTTTCACTTGGCTCGTCCTGATCGGCGTGGGGGCTCTGGTGAGGGTTCGGTGACCCCTCCTCAAGGGAGGGTACTGTTGTGAATTCCGTTCTTGGGCTCCATCCGGTGGTTGTAAATGGCACTTTTGTGAATTCTGCCCTTGGGCTCCCTCCGGTGGTTTTTAAGTGGAACTGCTGCTCCTTGGATTTAGCTTAGCAGCTGCTTCCACTGATCGTCTCTCCTGCTCTGCTTTTTAGCCTGGCTCTGATCTTCAGCCAGTGCCAGCTGTCAATGTTTCTTGGTTGGATTCAGATCTCTCCTTGGATTTCCTTGATAGTCGGTCCAGTTCAGCAAAGATAAGTCCTTGCATGTTCTTTTGTTGTCCTCTTGCTGTGGACTTAATCATTCAGCTCATTTTATGTTTGCTCTAGTCCAGCTTGTCAGTATTCAATATTCAGTTAAGCTGGAAGCTCTGGGGAAGCAGATTTGCCCTCCACACCGTTATTCAGGTGTGGAGATTTTTTTGTAAACTCTGTGATGGATTTTTTTAGCTTTTATTACTGACCGCACAGTATCCTTTCCTATTCTGTCTATCTAGTTAGAAGTGGCCTCCTTTGCTAAATCCTGGTTTCATTCTGTGTATGTCATTTCACTCTCCACTCACAGTCCATATTTGTGGGGGGCTGTCTGTCCTTTGGGAATTTTCTCTGAGGCAAGATAGCTTTCCTGTTTCCATCTTTAGGGGTAGTTAGTTCTCCGGCTGTGATGAGATGTCTAGGGAGTGACAGGAACATTCCACGGCTACTTCTAGTGTTGTGTTAGGTTCAGGAACTGCGGTCAGTAAAGATACCATCTCCTCAGAGCTCGTCCCATGTTGCTCCTTAACCACCAGGTCATAAGAGTGCGACTGCATGTATTGCTATGTGGCCGCATGCTCCGAATGGAGTGCCTGCTGCCGTGCCACGTATTGACGTGTGAGACTCATCTGAGTTTCTCACAAGTGAGTATGAACCCCAAGTGTGCAAATCGCATATGTGCTGGGGGGGGCACCAAAATGAATTTTTGCCCCGGGTGCCAGAAAATCTGGATACACCTCTGCCTGTATGCTACTGCGAGCAGCGATTGCCGGGTCTGGTGGAGGGATGTCTGTGCACAGTGCAGCACAGGCAGTGAGGCAGGGACTGAGGGTGTGCATGAAGACCTGGAGCCTGTCCGTCCCAGTTTATGTCGTAGCCTGGAGCCGTCATTATCATAGGAATATGTCAGATCATAAATTGTTTTTCTAAAGCTTTATAGTGTAGTTTTAGGTCAGGAGGGGATGGTTAGGGATGAGCTAGCAAGGTGCAGGGACAGGTATTGATGGCTACTTGCGGACATGTGCGGCACTTGCGGTTTTGCACTTGCGGTGAGATGAAAAAAACACTGCTAGCAGTGTTTTTTTCCCATTGCTGCAAGTACCGCATTTGCCGGATCGCAGTAAAACTGCAAGTGCCTCACATGTCCACAAGTCCCATAGTGAATGAATGAGGCCGAACGCACTGTTGCCGTAAGTGATCCGTTACGCGGCAGATGCGGAAAAACTGCCGAATCTGCTGCAAAAGGCTACTTTCACATCCGCAATTTTTGCCAAAGCCACTGCCGATAGTGTCATACTCACCAATCGGGGAGGCAGCACTAAAAGTGTCTAGGGCAGCAGAAACTCTAAATAAGGCCCTGTATTTATGCATGTATTAATATTGTATTACTTTGTTCAATAAAAGGAAATGTGTCTAATAAATTGCAGTGGGCATATGTCTTTTATAGGTTTACTTTACAGTTGCAGCAAAGTGAATGAGATATCTGAAATGTCATGCACACATTGCTTATCATTTGCATTTTTTTCAAATCTGCAGCATGTGAATAGTGTCTGTGTTTTTACAGTGTTTTTCACCCGTTCAAATGAATGTGGGAATTAAAAGCCAGTATAAACATGTCAAGATCACATCAAAATCACTTTTATTTTACTCTGCATTTTCCTGCCAACACTCTGGTTTTTGGTGCAGAAAAATCTGCTACAAACATTAACCCCTTTCTGACATCTGACGTACTATCCCGTCGAGGTGGGGTGGGCTCGTATGACCACCGACGGGATAGTACGTCATATGCGATTGGCTGCGCTCACGGGGGGAGCGCGGCCGATCGCGGCCGGGTGTTGGCTGACTATCGCAGCTGACATCTGGCACTATGTGCCAGGAGTGGTCACGGACCGCCCCCGGCACATTAACCCCCGGCACACTGTGATCAAACATGATCACAGTGTATTGGCGGTACAGGGAAGCATCGCGCAGGGAGGGGGCTCCCTGTGGGCTTCCCTGAGACGATCGGTACAAGGCGATGTACTCACCTTGCACCGAGCATCTCCTCCCTGCAGTCCCCGGATCCAAAATGGCCACGGGGCTGCATCCGGGTCCTGCAGGGAGTACTTCCGCGTCCACAGCAGGCGCTGGTAAGCCTGCACAGCTGTATGTCAGATCGCTGATCTGACAGAGTGCTGTGCAAACTGTCAGATCAGCGATCTGTGATGTCCGCCCCTGGGACAAAGTAAAAAAGAAAAAAAAAAATTTCCACATGTGTAAAAAAATAAATAAATAAAATTCCTAAATAAAGAAAAAAAATATATATTATTCCCATAAATACATTTCTTTATCTAAAAAAAAACAATAAAAGTACACATATTTAGTATCGCCACGTCCGTAATGACCCAACCTATAAAACTGTCCTACTAGTTAACCCCTTCAGTGAACACCGTAAGAAAAAAAAAAAAACGAGCCAAAAAACAACGCTTTATTATCATACCGCCGAACAAAAAGTGGAATAACATGCGATCAAAAAGACGGATATAAATAACCATGGTACCGCTGAAAACGTCATCTTGTCCCGCAAAAAATGAGCCGCCATACAGCATCATAAGCAAAAAAAAAAAAAGTTATAGTCCTCAGAATAAAGCGATGCCAAAATAATTATTTTTTCAATAAAATAGCTTTTATCGTATAAAAGCGCCAAAACATAAAAAAAATGATATAAATGAGATATCGCTGTAATCGTACTGACCCGAAGAATAAAACTGCTTTATCAATTTTACCAAGCGTGGAATGGTATAAACGCCTTCCCCAAAAGAAATTCATGAATAGCTGGTTTTTGGTCATTCTGCCTCACAAAAATCGGAATAAAAAGTGATCAAAAACTGTCACGTGTCCGAAAATGTTACCAATAAAAACGTCAACTCGTCCCGCAAATAAACAAGACCTCACATGACTCTGTGGACCAAAATATGGAAAATTATAGGTCTCAAAATGTGGAGACGCAAAAAATTTTTTTGCTATAAAAAGCTTCTTTCAGTGTGTGACAGCTGCCAATCATAAAAATCCGATATAAAAAACGCTATAAAAGTAAATCAAACCCCCCTTCATCACCCCCTTAGTTAGGGAAAAATAATAAAATTAAAAAAATTTATTTATTTCCATTTTCCCAATAGGGTTCGGGTTAGGGCTAGGGTTAGGGTTAGGGCAAGGGTTAGGGCTAGGGTTAGCGCTCCTTCCCTTCCGAGCTCTGCCATGTGCCCAAACAGTGGTTCCCCCTCACATATGGGGTATCAGCGTACTCAGGACAAATTGGACAACAAATTTTGGGGTCCAATTTCTCCTGTTACCCTTAGGAAAATACAAAACTGGGGGCAAAAAGATCATTTTTGTGAAAAAATATGATTTTTTATTTTACGGCTCTGCATTATAAACTTCTGTGAAGCACTTGTTGGGTCAAAGTGCTCACCACACATCTAGATAAGTTCCTTAAGGGGTCTACTTTCCAAAATGGTGTCACTTGTGGGGGGTTTCAATGTTTAGGCACATCAGGGGCTCTCCAAACGCAACATGGCGTCCCATCTCAATTCCAGTCAATTTTGCATTGAAAAGTCAAATGGCGCTCCTTCCTTTCCGAGCTCTGCCATGCGCCCAAACAATGGTTTACACCCACATATGGGTTATCAGCGTACTCAGGACAAATTGTACAACAATTTTTGGGGTCCATTTTCTCCTGTTACCCTTGGTAAAATAAAACAAATTGAAGCTGAAATAAATTTTGTGTGAAAAAAAGTTAAATGTTCATTTTTATTTAAACATTCCAAAAATTCCTGTGAAACACCTGAAGGGTTAATAAACTTCTTAAATGTGGTTTTGAGCACCTTGAGGGGTGCAGTTTTTAGAATGGTGTCACACTTGGGTATTCTATCATATAGACCCCTCAAAATGACTTCAAATGAGATGTGGTACCTAAAAAAAAATGGTGTTGTAAAAATGAGAAATTGCTGGTCAACTTTTAACCCTTATAACTCTCTAACAAAAAAAAATTTTGGTTCCAAAATTGTGCTGATGTAAATTAGACATGTGGGAAATGTTACTTATTAAGTATTTTGCGTGACATATCTATGTGATTTAAGGGCATAAAAATTCAAAGTTGGAAAATTGTGAAATTTTCAAAATTTTTGCCAAATTTCCATTTTTTTCACAAATAAACGCAAGTTATATCGAATAAATTTCACCACTAACATGAAGTACAATATCTCACGAGAAAACATTGTCAGAATCACCAAGATCCGTTGAAGCGTTCCAGAGTTATAACCTCATAAAGGGACAGTGGTCAGAATTGTAAAAATTGGCCTGGTCATTAACGTGCAAACCACCCTTGGGGGTAAAGGGGTTAGGCCATGTTCACACTTTGTGGTTTTTACCGCGGATCCACGGCGATTTTGATGCTGCGGGTCTGCAGCAGTATCCATTGCGTTTACATTAACATGTAAACCCTATGGAAACCGCAAACCGCAGTGCACATGGTGCGGGAAAAACCACGCAGAAACGCAGCGGTTTACAACCCGCAGCATGTCACTTCTTTGTGCAGAATTGCAGCGATTCTGCACCCATAGGAATGCATTGTTCCGCTTACATCCCGCATGGGGCTGTGCCCACAATGCGGGAAGTAAGCGGATAATGTGCAGTTGCTACCCGGGGTGGAGGAGAGGAGACTCTCCTCCAGGCCCTGGGAAGCCTAAATAGTGTAAAAAAAAGAATTAAAATAAAAAATGATGCTATACTCACCTCTCAGCGCTGCACGCGGCTGTCCGGTCTTAGTTGCTGTGCGAGCAGGACCTGCGGTGACGTCGCGGTCACATGACCGTGATGACGCTGCGGTCACATGACCGTCACGTCACGAAGGTCCTTCTCGGCACAGCATCTTTGGAACCGGATCGCCGAGTGCAGCGCCGAGGAGATCCGGACATCAGAGGGGGTGAGTATAACCAATTTTTATTATTTTTAACATTACTATTGATGCTGCATATTGCTGCATATGCAGCATCAATAGTATAGGAGTAATCCCGCAGCGGAAATTGCAAAACAAACCGCGATAAATCTGCAGGGATAACCGCAGCGGTTTTGCCCTGCAGATTTATCAATTCCGCTGCGGGAGAACCCGCAGAGCACGCCGCAAAGTGTGCACATAGCCTTAAGGGTATGTGCACACGTTGCGCATTTGCTGCGGATCCGCAGCGTTTTTTGAGGTGCAGAAACGCTGCAGATCCGCAATTGATTTACAGTACAATGTAAATCAATGAGAAAAAAAAAAATGCTGTGCACACTTTGCGGAAAATCCGCTGCGGAAACGCTGAGGTTTAAAAGAAGTAGCATGTCACTTCTTTTTTGTGATTCTGCAGCGTTTTTGTACCCACTCCATTATAGAAAACCACAGGGGTAAAAACCGCAGCAAATCTGCAAGAAAACCGCAGCAAAAACGCACAAAAAAACGCTGCGGAACTGCACAAAAAACCGCAGGTGCGTTTTCTGCCAGGAGAGGCAGAATCCGCACCAGAAATTCCTAAACATGTGCACATAGCCTAACTGAGTGCACACAGCCTGAGATGTTTCATGCAAGCCTCGCAGTCCATACTGTTCTCTACATGAAAGTGGCCATACTGTATATCTGTATCTTTCTGTGGCAGAAATAAAAGGTTGATGCTCAGGGTTCTGACACTGATGTGATGTGGATGTTGCTGTGGAATTTGTAGAAATCCCGCAAAACAAAAATTAAGAGACCACTGCAAAATGTTCAGTGTGGCTGATTTTTCTCTCTATAGGTATATTTTTTAGTAAAATGTAAATTCTTTTATTCTATAAACTTCTGACCGCATGTCTCCGAATTTCCAAGCAATATTTTTTGTATTTTTTTACTGACAAAGAAAAATGGTCTAAATAAAAAAAACAGTGCTTTCAGACCTCAAATAATGCAAAGAAAACAAGTTCATAATCATTTAGAAACAGCAATACTAATGTTTTAAATCAATGTTCAGAAATCAATATTTTGCGGAATAACCATGATTTTTAATCACAGCTTTCATGCGTCTTGGCATGCTTTCTACCAGTCTTTCACACTACTTCTGATGCAAAAATGTAATCAGTTTGTTTGATGATTTGTGACTATCCATCATCCCCTTGATTACATTCCAGAGGTTTTCAATGGGGTTCAGGTCTGGAGATTTGGCTGCCCATGAGAGGGTTTTGATGTGGTGGTCTCTTGCCAGAGCTGTAAGTAGTGTGCCTGTTATATATGAAGCACTCTCATTTAAGTTGTTACAAATAACCTATATTTCCTCTGCGTGTGAGCTGATTGAGGCATTTTGTAACATGTATTTTACCTTTTAAGATTGGTGTTGATAATTTTGGCCAGTCTGCAGCTATTCCTGGGCAACCTACAACAGCTTACGGCTATCGTCCTGATGAAGCTTACTACTACGGAATTGGAGCACGATAATTGCTGATCACTCCAAATGCTGATTAATAATAAGGCCAAATTCCCCTACGCCTTCAGAAAAGCATGCATCTAGCTTGTGTTTGATAAATGAAATTTGTGGCTTCTATCATGCAGTGTAGTCAGCATGTAAACATCTTTCCTGTCTTTCCACTTCATTGAAAGAAGTTGGTCACTTGCAAGTGAGAATGACGCCCCTTCTCCAAACATTGGGACACCAACTGTGATGGAAACCTACTCCATTTTTCCTGACTATCCCAAAGGCCCCTGTATTTGCAGCATAGAGGGATTGGTATAGGGGGCTACTGGTATAATTATCGTGTACACGTGGTACTCTTGATGAAGAAAGGGATTAATGAGCTCCCAGACAATTTTACATCAGATGTCAATAGTTTGGGGGGGGGGGGGGGGGCTAAGTTGGCGGTCCTTGCCTTCATATATTAGGAAATTGTACCCTGATCTTGCATGTTTTATAGAGCTTGATACCGGATTTGGCTTTCTTGGAGGGGATTTGGCAGAATGACCTATGGACCTTAAATCTCATGAGGGACTCGTTGACTGCAACATTTTGCTTTTGAAGTGAGGAGAAAGGAGGAGTATTGCTGTTTAAAACTATTTATTTTTGATTATTTTTCTCAGGTTGATGGTGTCTTTGTAGATAAAAATGCATTGCTCTTTACCGCGGATATTCAACCCCTGTATACATGCCTTGATTACAGTCACGACATGGATGCGGTCTGTAAGAGAATGGTCTGTCATAATATACTGAACAGCCATGTTGGCTCTAGCAACCATCTTGTGCAAAGTTAGAAACCAACTAATTCTAAGATGTACCTCTGAAAGTCATAGAGAGATTGGAGACATAAGATGAGATCATAGCCATTAGCAGGTATAGTGGACATACACACAGGTTAATTGGATCAGCTACAGGGCAATGTGAATAGAAAAAGGGTAAAGCTATGGTAATAAATAAGTGTATTAAGTGAACAATGACAGTTGATAAGAGGAACTTGGAGATTTATGAGATCTAATGGAGTTTGGCATAAAGAGCCTCAAAGTCATTACATTTAACCAATGTTTTGTCCGTGAACTTGAATGTTTTTCTACGCAGTATGATGTTATCATATATACGCCCTATTTTTCCGCAATGTGTGGTCTTTGTCTGTATCATGTATAAAAATCCCCTGTTACTGTTGTTCCGGGCCATTACATCGCCAACCTGCTGCCGTGCCACAACATGGCCATTCCATCGCCATTCTTCCGCCGTGCCACACCATGGCCCGGCTATGGCCAGACCATCGGCCAGATATCCCAGCGTTACTTTGTCTGTCTGGACTTCTGTTCATGCTCACATGCTTTATTTCACTGACTATCCATGTGCTGTTCTGCTGCAAATCTCTGAATAAACTTCTGTCTCAGCTTGATAAAAAGAGTTGTTTACATATTTTTCCCGGCTCTTCCAGCTCTCAGTAAGGACTTTCTTACACAGTCCGCCTCTTCTTGGGGACCTCCAACCTGGACGGCCCTTTGTGTGAGCTTATCAAGCTTTTGTGTTTTGTCCTTACCCATAACTTTTTTACTTCAAAGACACATTCTACCTGCAAAAGCGTGGCACAGATATGGGTGCTGCTGGTGCGCCCTCATACGCTATTCTTTTCTTTGGTTCATGGGAGAGATTTTTTTTTGGCAACGCAGGCGTGCAGGCTACTGACCATGTGCTGTGGTAGTTATTATTGGAAAAAATATTTATTAACCTGGGAATCTGAATTAACTAGTGAACATATATCCCCTTAAAAATTAAATTTTATTATAAATATTTTAAAAATACACCACCCAGTGCTATTTAGGCACAATTAGGCCTAAAGATAAAAATAAAGACCAAGGTCTAGCGCATACCCTGCAATGGCCTACTCTGTCACCTGCCTGGCTGTGGAGGTTGGCACCCTAATTACGATGTTTTGGCGCCCCCACTCAACGTGGACTACCCCTCACTGTCCTAGATCACCCTATGCTGCAGGTGTGAAAACAAAATACATAAGAACAGAGATGAAGAAAGCAAAAAAATGGTCCAAAAAACACAAAAAACTCAATAGAAGAAAATTAGCAAAAAACAGAGGCAAAAGCAGGATATTAGATAAGACCTATATAGACTCCAGCCCCTTTCATAAACCAATTTGCTAAATACCAATAATAGGCAATGGGTATGCTGTCAGATGTGCCACATAGAAATTTATAGCATCAATCACTACAGCCTATACCACATAAACTCATAATACTGCAGTTTATCTAGCTATTATTAGCATAAATTATACCCATAAGGGATTAAAACCTGCAGTTAATATTAAACACGACCCAAATAGATAACCAGGGCCAGGTATTTAAGGTATCTCAGTGGTATAGGTAGAATTATATGTTATTTATCATGATATATTGCACTTCGCCTCATAGCCTTAGCATAGATAACTGCATTCAAAATACACAGTTGCAAATTATACCATATATATTTTCCTCTTCATGGACTATCAAGCCATAGATACACCAGCCCTAAGGGGTTGCCCCCATATATAAACAGGGCTAAACAGTCACAGAGATACTAATGCAAAGCCTAAAAGAGGCAAGACTGTACAATTTTACAATGGTATAGGCAGAATGGCGTGTCACTTATCATGATACACTGTGCCTCGCCTCAACGCGTTTCCCCGTAGTTCGGTTCATCAGGAGGCCCGTCAGAGGGTTCTCAAATGTTAGATGCCATAGATGAGTAGCACGACCAGTGGCTTATACGGGTGGAATTAAATACCCCCGCTCATACACATGCTCCAATCAGCATCGCCACCAATAATCATGGCCAGAAAAAGCCTGAGTGATGAACTATTTACCTGCCAAATCCAAAGGGATTGATGTACCAATATGCCATGCTTCTCCGGCGTCAGGGTGCTACTACCGCGCAAATGCGGAAGTATCATCACGTCATCAGGAGATTCTTGCCAGCTAGGCGCCAGTGCACCTGCGCATTAATCGGAGCAAACTGATCGCTACTGCGTTTCATTCTAAGTCGCTGATGCGTTACATTCTCGCCTGCGATCCACAAAACTGGTCACTACAACGTTTCATTCTCCACGCAACAGCGCATGACCGGAAAGCAGAACTGATCGCTACAGAGTTTCATTCTCCACATAGCAGCGCATGACCGGAAACGCTCCAAGTGCACCTAATAATGCAGGCACCAGAAACAGAGAGCTAATATACAAAGGTGCCGAGTCCCGGTGCCCGCAAATAGGCACGCAAACCTGCGCTCCATAGTCCTGCCAGGAAAACACTGATATATACAAAGTACCAAATCACTAGACAGAGATAAGTTGATCAAAGCTTGCATCCAATAGATTTTCATATATTATTGCTCCTTTCACAAATAAGTTATGGCTTGCTGACATACAGAAAAATGGAAAGGCAGGGTACATTTCCAAAAATATAAATATAATGTCCATTAAAGGGCATAAAGATACTAATAGAAAATTACAGGCAATGTGTCACATGTACAAACATGCTCAAAAAACATATAGCTTTAAGGATAAATCCATTAACCTCCACATATCATATGGCCTTCGACCCCAAAAGAGACCACTACAAATAACCAAAACAACATACAAAACGACAAGGTGAGGGGAACTGTTAAATAAAACACGCATATGAAAGATATTCATTCAGGCCCTTTGAGGACAAAGATTGTAATCTGAACATCCACTCAGTTTCTTTTCGTTGGATAGCCTTGTCTAGATCACCCCCTCTTGTTTTTGGTTTAACTATTTCCACCATATTAAAGGTGATTTCTTTCAAATTGCCCCCATGTACCTCATTCATATGACGAGCTATCGGGGTGTCCCTCTTTTTTCTAATGTCACCCACGTGCTCTCCAACCCTTACCCTCAGTTCTCTGGTTGTTTTACCAATATAATCCTTCGGGCAGGTGCACGTGGCCTTGTAGACTAGCCCGGTAGATTTGCAGTTTCCAAAGTCTCTGATCTGATATTCCCTGCCATTTGCTGCACTGCAGAAGGTTTTACATTGTGTCATCAGTGAGCATCTAGAACAATTACCACACCTAAAGAACCCATTTGGTTTTCTGTCCAGCCATGTTCCTTCCCTACGGGGTTTCTCATATAAGCTATGAACCAAAGAATCCCCTATAGTTTTACCCCTTCTATACATTATACTGGGTTTGCTGGCGGACCCTAATGTAAGTAACTTTATATCCCCCAAACCCAGTATAACGTATTAGAAACAAGAGGGACACCCCGATAGCTCGTCATATGAATGAGGTACATGGGGGCAATTTGAAAGAAATCACCTTTAATATGGTGGAAATAGTTAAACCAAAAACAAGAGGGGGTGATCTAGACAAGGCTATCCAACGAAAAGAAACTGAGTGGATGTTCAGATTACAATCTTTGTCCCCAAAGGGCCTGAATGAATATCTTTCATATGCGTGTTTTATTTAACAGTTCCCCTCACCTTGTCGTTTTGTATGTTGTTTTGGTTATTTGTAGTGGTCTCTTTTGGGGTCGAAGGCCATATGATATGTGGAGGTTAATGGATTTATCCTTAAAGCTATATGTTTTTTGAGCATGTTTGTACATGTGACACATTGCCTGTAATTTTCTATTAGTATCTTTATGCCCTTTAATGGACATTATATTTATATTTTTGGAAATGTACCCTGCCTTTCCATTTTTCTGTATGTCAGCAAGCCATAACTTATTTGTGAAAGGAGCAATAATATATGAAAATCTATTGGATGCAAGCTTTGATCAACTTATCTCTGTCTAGTGATTTGGTACTTTGTATATATCAGTGTTTTCCTGGCAGGACTATGGAGCGCAGGTTTGCGTGCCTATTTGCGGGCACCGGGACTCGGCACCTTTGTATATTAGCTCTCTGTTTCTGGTGCCTGCATTATTAGGTGCACTTGGAGCGTTTCCGGTCATGCGCTGCTATGTGGAGAATGAAACTCTGTAGCGATCAGTTCTGCTTTCCGGTCATGCGCTGTTGCGTGGAGAATGAAACGTTGTAGTGACCAGTTTTGTGGATGGCAGGCGAGAATGTAACGCATCAGCGACTTAGAATGAAACGCAGTAGCGATCAGTTTGCTCCGATTAATGCGCAGGCGCCCTGGTGCCTAGCTGGCAAGAATCTCCTGATGACGTGATGATTAGTGTTGAGCGATACCGTCCGATACTTGAAAGTATCGGTATCGGAAAGTATCGGCCGATACCGGCAAAATATCGGATCCAATCCGATACCGATACCCGATACCAATACAAGTCAATGGGACTCATGTATCGGATGGTATTCCTGATGGTTCCCAGGGTCTGAAGGAGAGGAAACTCTCCTTCAGGCCCTGGGAACCATATAAATGTGTAAAAGAAAGAATTAAAATAAAAAATATCGCTATACTCACCTCTCCGACGCAGCCGGGACTTCAGCGAGGGAACCGGCAGCGTTGTTTGTTTAAAATTCGCGCTATTACTTGGTTACGTGAATTCCCGGCTTGTGATTGGTCAGGTCGGCCATGTTGCCGGGACGCGGACCAATCACAGCAAGCCGTGACGAAATTACGTCACGGCTTGCTGTGATTGGTCCGCGTCCCGGCAATATGGCCGCCCTGACCAATCACAAGCCGTGACGTCACGGGAGGCTGGACACGCGCTCATTTTAAAATGGGCGCGTGTCCAGCCTCCCGTGACGTCACGGCTTGTGATTGGTTGCGCCGCGGTCAACCAATCACAAGCCGGGAGGCTGGACGCGCTCATTTTAAAATGGGCGCGTGTCCAGCCTCCCGTGACGTCACGGCTTGTGATTGGTTGCGCCGCGGTCAACCAATCACAAGCCGGGAGGCTGGACGCGCTCATTTTAAAATGGGCGCGTGTCCAGCCTCCCGTGACGTCACGGCTTGTGATTGGTTGCGCCGCGGTCAACCAATCACAAGCCGGGAGGCTGGACGCGCTCATTTTAAAATGGGCGCGTGTCCAGCCTCCCGTGACGTCACGGCTTGTGATTGGTTGCGCCGCGGTCAACCAATCACAAGCCGGGAGGCTGGACGCGCTCATTTTAAAATGGGCGCGTGTCCAGCCTCCCGTGACGTCACGGCTTGTGATTGGTCAGGGCGGCCATATTGCCGGGACGCGGACCAATCACAGCAAGCCGTGACGTAATTTCGTCACGGCTTGCTGTGATTGGTCCGCGTCCCGGCAACGTGGCCGACCTGACCAATCACAAGCCGGGAATTCACGTAACCAAGTAATAGCGCGAATTTTAAACAAACAACGCTGCCGGTTCCCTCGCTGAAGTCCCGGCTGCGTCGGAGAGGTGAGGATAGCGATATTTTTTATTTTAATTCTCTCTTTTACACATTTTAACATTAATGTTGTTGCGATACCCGATACCCGATACCACAAGAGTATCGGAATCCCGGTATCGGAATTCCGATACAGCAAGTATCGGCCGATACCCGATACTTGCAGCATCGGAATGCTCAACACTAGTGATGATACTTCCGCATTTGCGCGGTAGTAGCACCCTGACGCCGGAGAAGCATGGCATATTGGTACATCAATCCCTTTGGATTTGGCAGGTAAATAGTTCATCACTCAGGCTTTTTCTGGCCATGATTATTGGTGGCGATGCTGATTGGAGCATGTGTATGAGCGGGGGTATTTAATTCCACCCGTATAAGCCACTGGTCATGCTACTCATCTATGGCATCTAACATTTGAGAACCCTCTGACGGGCCTCCTGATGAACCGAACTACGGGGAAACGCGTTGAGGCGAGGCACAGTGTATCATGATAAGTGACACGCCATTCTGCCTATACCATTGTAAAATTGTACAGTCTTGCCTCTTTTAGGCTTTGCATTAGTATCTCTGTGACTGTTTAGTCCTGTTTATATATGGGGGCAACCCCTTAGGGCTGGTGTATCTATGTCTTGATAGTCCATGAAGAGGAAAATATATATGGTATAATTTGCAACTGTGTATTTTGAATGCAGTTATCTATGCTAAGGCTATGAGGCGAAGTGCAATATATCATGATAAATAACATATAATTCTACCTATACCACTGAGGTACCTTAAATACCTGGCCCTGGTTATCTATTTGGGTCGTGTTTAATATTAACTGCAGGTTTTAATCCCTTATGGGTATAATTTATGCTAATAATAGCTAGATAAACTTCAGTATTATGAGTTTATGTGGTATAGGCTGTAGTGATTGATGCTATAAATTTCTATGTGGCACATCTGACAGCATACCCATTGCCTATTATTGGTATTTAGCAAATTGGTTTATGAAAGGGGCTGGAGTCTATATAGGTCTTATCTAATATCCTGCTTTTGCCTCTGTTTTTTGCTAATTTTCTTCTATTGAGTTTTTTGTGTTTTTTTGACCATTTTTTTGCTTTCTTCATCTCTGTTCTTATGTATTTTGTTTTCACACCTGCAGCATAGGGTGATCTAGGGCAGTGAGGGGTAGTCCACGTTGAGTGGGGGCGCCAAAACATTGTAATTAGGGTGCCAACCTCCACAGCCAGGCAGGTGACAGAGTAGGCCATTGCAGGGTATGCGCTAGACCTTGGTCTTTATTTTTATCTTTAGGCCTAATTGTGCCTAAATAGCACTGGGTGGTGTATTTTTAAAATATTTATAATAAAATTTAATTTTTAAGGGGATATATGTTCACATGTGCTGTGGTAGCTAAGATGTATTGATGACATCTTTATGATGTAGGGTGGGACGGCACAGCAGCTTGAGACGTTTATGAACCAACTTAATACTAATTCCCACAATATAAGACTCACATACCAATATAATTCTAAAAAAAATGATTTTTTTTGGGACGTCACTCTGGAAATCGATACCAATCGATTTATCCAGATTGACGTCTTCAGAAAACCAACATCAGTCAATGCTTTAATACGTGCGGATTCTGCTCACAATCCTGCCACCTGGTTGTACAGTCCTTAAGTATGAGTTGGATCTGCTCCTCCAAAGACAGATTCGAGGCCCAGGCCGCGGATCTTAGGACATGCTTTGAATCACACGGCTACAGCTGCAAATGCATCATATGCGGTTATGACAGGCCTAGCTAAAAAGACACCACAGATTAATCTCTTATATTCTAAAAAATACTAAGAAGATTAATAGAGTGGAGAGCAAAATAAGATTTATTTCAACCTATAACTATGAATGGACCAACATGAGGGACATCCTGACTAAGCATTGGGCTATGTTGAGGAGCCCTCCCTGGGGCCATGTTTGGACGACTTCCCCTCTATGACCTCTAGAAGTTTGCCAGATCTGAGTAATTTACTGATCAGAAGTCACTAAGTCCACTTCATAATATTTAGCACTAGGGGCTCCATCTTGGGCGGTTTCCAATGCAGCCACTGTCTTGCCTGCGCAAATGTGCTACGAAGTTCAACATTTGACTCTTCGGATGATTTAACCCCTTAACCCCCAAGGGTGGTTTGCATGTTAATGACCAGGCCAATCTTTACAATTCTGACCACTGTCCCTTTGAGGTTATATCTCTGGAACGCTTGCATGGATCCTGGTGATTCTGACATTGTTTTCTCATGATGACATATTGTACTTCATGTTAGTGGTAAAATTTCCTCGATATTACTTGCGTTTATTTGTGAAAAAAAAAACGGAAATTTGGCGAAAATTGTTAAAATTTGGCAATTTTCCAACTTTGAATTTTCATGCCCTTAAATCACAGAGATATGTCACACAAAATACTTAACAAGTAACATTTACCACATGTCTACATCAGCACAATTGTGGAACCAATTTTTTTTTGTAGGAAGTTATAAGGGTTAAAATTTGACCATCGATTTCTCATTTTTACAACACTCATTTTTTTTTTTAGTGATCACATTTAAAGTTAGTTTGAGGGGTCTATATGACAGAAAATACCCAAAAGTGACACAATTCTAAAAACTGCACCCCTCGGGGTGCTCAAAACCACATTCAAGAAGTTTATTAACCTCTCAGGTGCTTCACAGGAATTTTTGGAATGTTTACAAAAAATGAACATTTAACTTTTTTCCAAAAAAATTTAATTCAGATCCCATTTGTTTTATTTTCCCAAGGGTAACAGGAGAAATTGGACCCCAAGAATTGTTGTGCAATTTGTCCTGAGTACACTGATACCCCATATGTGGGGGAAAACCACTGTTTGGGCGCATGGCCGAGCTCGGAAGGGAAGGAGTGCCGTTTGACTTTTCAATGTTAAATTGACTGGAATTGAGATTGGACGCCATGTTGCGTTTGGAGAGCCCCTGAGGTGCCTAAATAGTGGAAACCCCCCACAAGTGACACAATTTTGTAAAGTAGACTCCATAAGGAACTTATCTAGATGGGTGGTGAGTAGTGTTGAGCATTCCGATACCGCAAGTATCGGGTATCGGCCGATACTTGCGGTATCGGAATTCCGATACCGCAAGTATCGGGTATCGGCCGATACTTGCGGTATCGGCCGATACCGGGATTCCGATACTTGCCGCGTATCGGATACCGGAATCGGAAGTTCCAAGATTCAAAATTCAGAAATTTAGCCAATGAGAATGATTCCAAGTGTGGGCACATCCTGTTTAGCATGGAGGGCATGAAAGTACTGGCAAGGCTGTGATTGGCTGCTGAAATGATGTCATGATGCAGTTTAAAAGTCGCTGGCGCCATTTTGCGATCACTCTGCTGTGAATTCAGTTAGTGACAGGACGCTGTTTGCTGACTGAGGGACAGTTTAGAGATAGCGATTTGCTTCTTTGTGCTTTCCAAAGGCTAATTTAGCAACCGCTGTGTTCACCTACTATTCACCTTGCTTTTGCCTTGTAGCGCTGTTTTCACAGCGATCTGGAAGGTCTGTGTGTGTGTGTGTGTGTGTGAGTGCAGCCCACTCTCTAGTCTGAGTGCAGCCACATAGGCCATCCATAGCTGGTTGTATTCAGTTCAGGGAGGGTGGTTCATTGCCTCATACAGTACTGTTCTCTTTTTTTTTTTTTTTTTTTTTCCAAGTAGTGTAGTCTGCTGCTAATTTATTCAAAAAAATCCTATTAGTGTCTTTCCACCCGTCTCCAGCTAATTTGTGGAAAAACACTACATAGGATAAAGTAGAGGAGGGTTTTTGGGCCTTGCAGCGCCGTTTACGGCTGTCTGCACGGTCTCCGTGTGACTGCAGCTCGCCCTGTAGTCTGTGAGCAGCTATAGCCTGGTTGTCTCCAGCTCAGGGTTGTTCACTGCGTCATACCGCCAAATCAATTTTCTTTTTTTTCCAAGTAGTGTAGTCTGCTGCTAATTTATTTAAAAAAATCCTATTAGTGTCTTTCCACCCGTCTCCAGCTAATTTGTGGAAAAACACTACATAGGATAAAGTAGAGGAGGGTTTTTGGGCCTTGCAGCGCCGTTTACGGCTGTCTGCACGGTCTCCGTGTGACTGCAGCTCGCCCTGTAGTCTGTGAGCAGCTATAGCCTGGTTGTCTCCAGCTCAGGGTTGTTCACTGCGTCATACCGCCAAATCAATTTTCTTTTTTTTACAAGTAGTGTAGTCTGCTGCTAATTTATTTAAAAAAATCCTATTAGTGTCTTTCCACCCGTCTCCAGCTAATTTGTGGAAAAACACTACATAGGATAAAGTAGAGGAGGGTTTTTGGGCCTTGCAGCGCCGTTTATGGCTGTCTGCACGGTCTCCGTGTGACTGCAGCTCGCCCTGTAGTCTGTGAGCAGCTATAGCCTGGTTGTCTCCAGCTCAGGGTTGTTCACTGCGTCATACCGCCAAATCAATTTTCTTTTTTTTCCAAGTAGTGTAGTCTGCTGCTAATTTATTTAAAAAAATCCTATTAGTGTCTTTCCACCCGTCTCCAGCTAATTTGTGGAAAAACACTACATAGGATAAAGTAGAGGAGGGTTTTTGGGCCTTGCAGCGCCGTTTACGGCTGTCTGCACGGTCTCCGTGTGACTGCAGCTCGCCCTGTAGTCTGTGAGCAGCTATAGCCTGGTTGTCTCCAGCTCAGGGTTGTTCACTGCGTCATACCGCCAAATCAATTTTCTTTTTTTTCCAAGTAGTGTAGTCTGCTGCTAATTTATTCAAAAAAATCCTATTAGTGTCTTTCCACCCGTCTCCACCTAATTTGTGGAAAAACACTACATAGGATAACGTAGAGGGAGGTTTTTGGGCCTTGTAGCGCCGTTTACGTCTGTCTGCACGGTCTCCGTGTGACTGCAGCTCTATCTGTTGTCAGTTCAGCCCCAAAAAAATAAATAAATAATAAAGTTCACCAAACACACCATTTACACCACTTTACATTTGTGTAGGCCACATTAGCTCATATTAAAGTCTAGTCCACACTTTAGATAATTAGTGTTTCTTATACCTGTTAGGAGGAGTTGCTCAGGAATAAGCACACAAATCCGTTAGTACTTTTCTGCTTATCTTTATCAGTCAACCAAGATGAAGAAGGCAGTGAGTAAGGCACGTGGGCGTGGGAGCCGTCGCGGAGCAGGGAGGGGACGTGGGGATTCTGTGCCTGCTGCGGGCACCGGTGACTCATCAGCACCCACTTTCACCAGGCAACAGTCGTTCATGCGAAGCTTTGTGTCCGAGCGCCGTACACCGCTGCTGCGTGAAGAACAAATTGAAGCTGTTGTCGGATGGATGGCAGCTAATGCATCAACTTCCATTAGTGCCACATCCTCTCAGACACAGAGCACTGGAGAGCAGCCATCTGTCTCTTCACCACCTGCCAAATTGCCCAGGCAGACAGAGAGCCCAGGACAGGAGCCGTCTCTACTTCTGTTCTCTGAATCTCTTGGCTTGGAAACAGGGGGCCAGCCAAGCAGCATTGGAGAAATGGAAGAAGAGGCAGGGTGCAGTGATGCCCAACAGCTTTTTCTGTCTTCCTCTGAAGAGGCGGGTGGGCCAGTGGCTCCGGTCACCACATCGCAGGCCGCATCAGCTGATGATGACACTCAGGTGCCACTTACTGGTGCGTGCTCTGCTGCTGAGACTACCCAGGAGGAGCAGTTGGGGGCAGAGGGTAGTGTAGATGATGAGGTCCTCGACCCATCTTGGCGTGAGGGACAGGAAGGTGGTGGGAGCAGCTCTGAGGAAGAGATTCCCCGTACGGCCCAAAGAGGGAGAGGGAGGGGGAAGACTGCGGATCCTGCAGCCTCCGCTTTGGCACCCGTTAGGAGCATGTCTCTTCCCAAAGCAAAAAAGGGCGCTCCCAAGACTTGCAGTGCCTGGTCCTTTTTTGACACAGTTGCAGATGACATTTGCTATGTCAGATGCAAGGTGTGTCATCAAAAAGTCAAAAGAGGTCGAAATGTCAGCAACCTCAATACCTCCAACATGTGGAAACATGTGCGCAACAGGCACCCGGCGGAGTTAGAAAAACACACTGAAGAGGTAGGCCAACCAACAGCGGCAGCTACCACCTCTTCAGCTCGTGTTGCCTCTTCCTCTAGCTCACACGCAGCTGGTTCGGCTTCCTCCCAGGATCGCCGTGGAAGAACCTCTGTCCCTGTTGTCCAGAGACCCGCTGTAATTCCACCCGCAGCGCCACTTTCCCAGTCATCCACACACTCCCAGCCCAGTCTACAGCCATCGGTAGTACAGGCATGGGAGAAAAGGCGGCCTTTCTCGTCAAACCACCCACGAGCACAGGCTCTGACTGCAGGCATTGCCAAACTTCTGTCACTGGAAATGCTGTCATTCAGGCTGGTGGAGACTGACAGCTTCCGTGACTTGATGTCATTGGCAGTCCCACAGTACAATGTGCCCAGCCGCTTTTACTTCAGCAGGCAAGCCATCCCTGCCCTGCACAAGCATGTGGAGGGACACATAAAACACGCGCTACTGAACGCCGTCAGTAGCAAGGTCCACCTCACCACCGATGCGTGGACCAGTCAACATGGACAGGGGCGATACCTTTCCCTCACTGCCCATTGGGTTAATGTCGTTGAGCCGGGTACAGACCGTGCGAGTGGCGCAGGACGTGTCCTGCCCACTCCAAGGATTGCAGGAATCCATTCTGTACGCATTGACTCCTCCTCTTACACCAGTTCCTCAGAATCATCGCTGCAGGAGCCGTCACAGTCCACCTCCACATGGACCCGTGATGAACGTGTACCTGTTACGACCGACATGAGCACAGCCGTGGCCAAACGTCAACAGGCCGTCTTGAAATTAATTTTTTTGGGGAATCGTAGCCACACAGCGCAGGAGCTCTGGAATGCCATCAAGCAGGAGAGCGATGTGTGGTTTGTGCCAGCGAATCTCCAGCCAGGCATGGTAGTGTGTGATAATGGCCGAAATCTGGTGGCAGCTCTGGGCCTCGGCAACCTCACTCACATCCCATGTCTGGCACATGTGCTCAATTTGGTCGTGCAGAGCTTTTTGAGGGACTATCCGGATCTTGATGCACTGCTGCACAAGGTCCGCCTAGAGTGTGCTCACTTGCGGCGTTCCAGCACGGCAAAAGCGCGCATTGCGGCTCTGCAGCGCCGACACCGCCTGCCGGAACATCGCATCATATGTGACCTACCTACCAGGTGGAATTCCACGTTACATATGTTGGAGCGGTTGTGTGAGCAGCAGCAAGCTGTAATGGAGTACCAGCTGCTTCAGGCGCAAAAAAGTCGCAGTCAGCGCCGTACAGACTTCACAACCACAGAGTGGGCCACTATGAATGACGTCTGCCAGGTTTTGCGTCCCTTTGATTATTCCACGCGGATGGCGAGTGCAGATGATGCACTAGTCAGCATGACTGTCCCCCTTATCTGCCTGCTTGAAAAATCACTGCAAGCGCTAAGGGATGATTTTGTGGAAGAGGTGGAGGATGAGGATACACCATTTCCATCATCTTCTGGACAGTCAGCGCCACGTGGTTCCTCACAAACGCGTAGGCAGGGGACAGTTTGTGAGGAGGATGAGGAGGAGTCAATGGAGGAGGAAGACATCCGTCCAGAGGAGGGAGTTACCGAATTGTCCAGTACTCAGTGTGTACAGCGAGGGTGGGGTGATGACGAGCGGGCAGAGATCACGCCTCCAGCAGGGGACAGCGTTTCTTGGGCAGTTGGCAGTCTGCAGCACATGGTGGATTACATGCTGCAGTGCCTGAGAAACGACCGCCGCATCGACCACATTCTCAACATGTCTGATTATTGGGTGTTCACCCTCCTCGATCCTCGCTACCGGGACAACGTAGAAAGCCTCATCACACCGTTGAACCGGGAGCGAAAAATGCGGGAGTACCAAGACACACTGGTCAATTCCATCATCTTCTCCATTCCAACTGAGAGAAGTGCTGCTAGTGCATTCCAAAGCAGCTCAGTGCGTCCAGGCCGTGGTGGAGGCTCTGCACAAAGAGGGAGCAGAAGCAGTGCCTCTGCCCAAGGCAAGACCAGTATGGCCGAACTGTGGCACAGTTTTCTGTGCCCGCCACAAAAGTCTACACCATCACAGACGGCTCCAGTCAGCAGGAGGCAACGGTTCCGTCAGATGGTGACAGACTACATGTCTTGCCCTCTTGCTGTACTCCCAGACGGCTCTTCCCCTTTCAAGTTTTGGGTCTCAAAGCTGGATACATGGCCAGAGCTAAGCCAGTATGCATTGGAGGTGCTGTCTTGCCCTGCGGCCAGTGTATTATCGGAACGTGTCTTTAGTGCTGCAGGTGGTGTACTAACTGACCGTCGCATGCGACTATCCTCCGATAACGTTGACCGGCTTACTTTCCTGAAAATGAACAAGGCCTGGATCTCGCAGGAATTTGCCACTCCTCCTCCTGATTGAATAATTAGGTCACTGTATACGTTATCCAGGTCTCCTGTTGTGTTCATCTTTCTACCACCTGAACTTAAATTCCTGGGCTCCAACACCGCCAGTTGAGGCTCAGAAGTGCCGTCTGCACAGTCAAAACATACGACCCAGTGTTATTGGGTTTCAGTAACGTCAGCTGATCCCCAGCTGTGTAGCCGGCAATGTGTCATGCGACCGCCACGCTGACACAACAACTGAAATGTAAGGGAATCTGTCCCCCCCCCCCCCAAGGCGTTTGTTACTGAAAGAGCCACCTTGTGCAGCAGTAATGCTGCACAAGGAAAAAGGTAGCTATTTTGGTTTTGCTGCTTGCACACGCAAAACTTAACACTTATAAAATGTGTCCACTGATACCGTAAAACCGTCCCGGAGGTGGGACTTTCCTTCGTAATATGACACAGCACAGCCGTCATTCCTACCCCCCCGGCGCCGCGCCCCGGCTCCTCAGCGTTGTTTGATTCCGTCCAGGAGCCTGCGCTGTTATGTTATCCCGTGGCCAGGCACACTTAGCGCTGCCCGTCTTCTGGCATCATTTGGTGTCAGGCTGGCTGCGCCTGTGCGGCCACGCTGGCCGAGAGCCCGCCTCGCAGTGTCTTCTGATTTAATCCCACTGGGGGCCTGGGATCCATGGACATGCGCAGTGCATATCTGAACCTCCACCTCTCACTCATCTCCCTATGGCTTCTTCAGACTGTTCGGTGTCAGCTGGTCCCTAATAGCATGCCACGGCCGTGACACCGCACAGTCTTAAGAAGCCGTAGGGAGGGGAGTGAGAGGCGAGGATATGCACTGCGCATGGCCATGGATCCCAGGCCCCCAGTGGGATTAAATCAGAAGACACTGCGAGTCGGGCTCTCGGCCAGCGCGGCCGCACAGGCGCAGCCAGCCTGACACCAAATGATGTCAGAAGATGGGCAGCGCTAAGTGTGCCTGGCCACGGGATAACATAACAGCGCAGGCTCCGGGACGGAATCAAACAACGCTGAGGAGCCGGGGCACGGCGGCGGGGGGGTAGGAATGATGTGCTGTGCTGCGTCATATTACGAAGGAAAGTCCCACCTCTGGGACGGTTTCACGGCTTCATGGGACACATTTTATAAGTGTTTAGTTCTGTGTTTGCAAGGAGCATGATGAAAAGAGCCACCTTTTCCTTTTGCATCTTTTGTGCTGCACAAGCTGGCTCTTTCAGCTACAAACGCCTTGGGGGGGGGTTAAAGGTTCCCTTTCGACTTTCTCAGGCTTCGGCCTACATTGTGTTCCTCTGCTTTTCCACCTGTCCCTGGGCTCCAACACCGCCAGTTGCCGTCCAGAAGTGCTGTACGCACAGTCAACAGTCGCTCCTCTGTTATTGGGGTTCAGTAACGTCAGCTGTTCCCCTGCTGTGTGTGTGGCAATCCCTCCTACCTCCTCCACCTCCTCCTCCTCCACCTGGCCCTGGGCTCCAACACCGCCAGTTGCCGTCCAGAAGTGCTGTACGCACAGTCAACAGTCCCTCCTCTGTTATTGGGGTTCAGTAACGTCAGCTGTTCCCCTGCTGTGTGTGTGGCAATCCCTCCTACCTCCTCCACCTCCTCCTCCTCCACCTGCCCCTGGGCTCCAACACCGCCAGTTGCCGTCCAGAAGTGCTGTACGCACAGTCAACAGTCCCTCCTCTGTTATTGGGGTTCAGTAACGTCAGCTGTTCCCCTGCTGTGTGTGTGGCAATCCCTCCTACCTCCTCCACCTCCTCCTCCTCCACCTGCCCCTGGGCTCCAACACCGCCAGTTGCCGTCCAGAAGTGCTGTACGCACAGTCAACAGTCGCTCCTCTGTTATTGGGGTTCAGTAACGTCAGCTGTTCCCCTGCTGTGTGTGTGGCAATCCCTCCTACCTCCTCCACCTCCTCCTCCTCCACCTGCCCCTGGGCTCCAACACCGCCAGTTGCCGTCCAGAAGTGCTGTACCCACAGTCAACAGTCGCTCCTCTGTTATTGGGGTTCAGTAACGTCAGCTGTTCCCCTGCTGTGTGTGTGGCAATCCCTCCTACCTCCTCCACCTCCTCCTCCTCCACCTGCCCCTGGGCTCCAACACCGCCAGTTGCCGTCCAGAAGTGCTGTACGCACAGTCAACAGTCGCTCCTCTGTTATTGGGGTTCAGTAACGTCAGCTGTTCCCCTGCTGTGTGTGTGGCAATCCCTCCTACCTCCTCCACCTCCTCCTCCTCCACCTGCCCCTGGGCTCCAACACCGCCAGTTGCCGTCCAGAAGTGCTGTACGCACAGTCAACAGTCGCTCCTCTGTTATTGGGGTTCAGTAACGTCAGCTGTTCCCCTGCTGTGTGTGTGGCAATCCCTCCTACCTCCTCCACCTCCTCCTCCTCCACCTGCCCCTGGGCTCCAACACCGCCAGTTGCCGTCCAGAAGTGCTGTACGCACAGTCAACAGTCGCTCCTCTGTTATTGGGGTTCAGTAACGTCAGCTGTTCCCCTGCTGTGTGTGTGGCAATCCCTCCTACCTCCTCCACCTCCTCCTCCTCCACCTGCCCCTGGGCTCCAACACCGCCAGTTGCCATCCAGAAGTGCTGTACGCACAGTCAACAGTCCCTCCTCTGTTATTGGGGTTCAGTAACGTCAGCTGTTCCCCTGCTGTGTGTGTGGCAATCCCTCCTACCTCCTCCACCTCCTCCTCCTCCACCTGCCCCTGGGCTCCAACACCGCCAGTTGCCGTCCAGAAGTGCTGTACGCACAGTCAACAGTCCCTCCTCTGTTATTGGGGTTCAGTAACGTCAGCTGTTCCCCTGCTGTGTGTGTGGCAATCCCTCCTACCTCCTCCACCTCCTCCTCCTCCACCTGCCCCTGGGCTCCAACACCGCCAGTTGCCGTCCAGAAGTGCTGTACGCACAGAGCAAAACACCTCGCCAATGTGTTAGTGGGGTTCAGCACCGCCAGCTGTTCCCCTGCTGTGTATATGGCAACGTGTACTGCGACCGCCACGCAGGCACAACAAGTTAAATTTAAGGGAACCTGTCCCCCCCCCCCCCCAGGCGTTTGTTACTGAAGGAGCCACCTTGTGCAGCAGTAATGATGCAAAGGGAAAAAGGGAAAAAGTGCCTCTTTTCGTGGTGCTCCTTGCACATGCGGAACCTAACAGTTATGAAATGTGTCCCCTCACAGCGTAAAACCGTCCGGTAGGTGGAACTTTCCTTTGTCGTGTGACGCAGCACAGCCATCATTTTTACCCCCTTGGCGCCGTGCGCCGCCTCCTCAGCGTTGTTTGAATCTGTCCCGGAGCCTGCGCTGTTAGGTTAGCCCTTGGCCATGCACACATGTTGCGGTGCCCGTCTTCTGACATCATTTGGTGTCAGGCTGGCTGCTCCTGTGCGGGTGCGCTGGCCGAGATCCCGCCTCGCAGTGTCGTCTAATGTAATCCCACCGCGGGCCTGTGATCCGTGCCCGTGCGCAGTGCATATCCTCGCCTCTCACTCCCCTCCCTACGGCTTCTTCAGACTGTGCGATGTCAGCTGGTCCCTAATAGCATGCCACGGCCGTGACACCGCACAGTCTGAAAAAGCCGTAGGGAGGGGAGTGAGAGGCGAGGATATGCACTGCGCACGGGCACGGATCACAGGCCCGCGGTGGGATTACATTAGACGACACTGCGAGGCGGGATCTCGGCCAGCGCACCCGCACAGGCGCAGCCAGCCTGACACCAAATGATGTCAGAAGACGGGCAGCGCAACATGTGTGCATGGCCAAGGGCTAACCTAACAGCGCAGGCTCCGGGACAGATTCAAACAACGCTGAGGAGGCGGCGCACGGCGCCAAGGGGGTAAAAATGATGGCTGTGCTGCGTCACACGACAAAGGAAAGTTCCACCTACCGGACGGTTTTACGCTGTGAGGGGACACATTTCATAACTGTTAGGTTCCGCATGTGCAAGGACCATAATTAAAAGAGCTAAGTTTACCTTTTCCAGCATTAGTGCTGTACACAATGGCTCTTTCAGCTACAAACGCCTGGGGGGGGGGGTGTTAAAGGTTTCCTTTCAACTTGCTCGAGTGCAGGCTTCGGCCTACACTCCGCTCCCCCTGCTCCTCCTGCTGACCCCGGGCTCTAACACCGCCAGTTGGGGCCCGGTATTGCTAGCTGCACAGAGAAAAACACCTCGCCAATGTGTCAGTGGGGCTCAGCACCGCCAGCTGTTCCCCTGCTGTGCAGCCGGCAACGTGTCCTGCAACTGCCACGCAGGCACAACACACCCAAAAGCTGCCGCCAGTGCAGGCTTCGGCCTACACTCTGCTCCCTCTCCTCCTCCTGCTGACCCCGGGCTCTAACACCGCCAGTTGGGGCCCGGTATTGCTAGCTGCACAGAGAAAAACACCAGCCAATGTGTCAGTGGGGTTCAGCACCGCCAGCTGTTCCCCTGCTGTGCAGCCGGCATCGTGTCCTGCAAAAGCCACGCAGACACCAGAACTGAAATTGAAGGGAACCTGTCCCCCCTCCCCCAGGCGTTTTTACGTTATCCAGCCACCTTGTACAGCGGTAATGCTGCATGTGTGCAAGGTGGCTCATAAACGTATTCTCCTCGCACATGTGGAACTGAAAACACGTCTGAAATGTGTCCTCTGTGTGACCATTTAACCGTCCCGGTCGTGTGACTTTCCTTTGTAATGACACGCTGCAACCCCCTTGGTAGCGCTGCCCGTCTTCTGGCATCATTGTTTGGCTGGCTGCGCCTCTGCGGCCGCCCTGACCCACACAACGCCCCTCGTTGTCTTATTTATTGGGACTGCGAGGGTGTGATTGATGGGCATGATCAGTGCATCAGTTCGCCTGTCCCTCAGCTCCTTCCGCCTTGTTCAGACTGTGCGGCTTCCTGGCCGTGGCATGCGATAAGGGACCAGCTGACGCCGCACAGTCTGAAGCGGGTGTAAGGACCAGAGTGCGAGAGGCGAACATATGTGCTGCGCCAGGCCCTGAATCCCAGCCCCGCAGTGTTTTAACAATGTTAAGACACTGCGGGGCTGGGATTCATGGTCATCGCGAACCGCACCGGCCGACATTACATGATGCCAGAAGATGGGCAGCGCTAACAGCGCTAGGCCAGGGGATAACACGACAGCGCAGACTCCTGTACAGCAAATAACAACGCTCAGGAGGCTGCACCCAGCACCAAGGTGGGATTCTTGACATCTGTGCTGCGTCTCATTACAAAGGGAACTCGCGCCTCCAACACAGTTTGACTGTATAAAGGGCTAAATGTTATGCGTGTTTCATTCAGCGTGTGCAAGGAGAAAAATGAAAAGAGCAACCTTTGACTTGTGCAGCACTGCTGCTGCATGAACTATGTGGCTCTTCTACTTTGTAACCCCTGAGGGGGGGTTAAAGGTTACCTTTGAAATTGGTTCGATTAGGCTTCGGCCTACACTCTGCTCCCCCTGCAGAGGCCGGGCTCCAACACCGCCAGTTGGGGCCCGGTACTGCTAGCTGCACAGAGAAAAACACCTCGCCAATGTGTCAGTGGGGCTCAGCACCGCCAGCTGTTCCCCTGCTGTGCAGCCGGCAACGTGTCCTGCAACTGCCACGCAGGCACAACACACCCAAAAGCTGCCGCCAGTGCAGGCTTCGGCCTACACTCTGCTCCCTCTCCTCCTCCTGCTGACCCCGGGCTCTAACACCGCCAGTTGGGGCCCGGTATTGCTAGCTGCACAGAGAAAAACACCAGCCAATGTGTCAGTGGGGTTCAGCACCGCCAGCTGTTCCCCTGCTGTGCAGCCGGCATCGTGTCCTGCAAAAGCCACGCAGACACCAGAACTGAAATTGAAGGGAACCTGTCCCCCCTCCCCCAGGCGTTTTTACGTTATCCAGCCACCTTGTACAGCGGTAATGCTGCATGTGTGCAAGGTGGCTCATAAACGTATTCTCCTCGCACATGTGGAACTGAAAACACGTCTGAAATGTGTCCTCTGTGTGACCATTTAACCGTCCCGGTCGTGTGACTTTCCTTTGTAATGACACGCTGCAACCCCCTTGGTAGCGCTGCCCGTCTTCTGGCATCATTGTTTGGCTGGCTGCGCCTCTGCGGCCGCCCTGACCCACACAACGCCCCTCGTTGTCTTATTTATTGGGACTGCGAGGGTGTGATTGATGGGCATGATCAGTGCATCAGTTCGCCTGTCCCTCAGCTCCTTCCGCCTTGTTCAGACTGTGCGGCTTCCTGGCCGTGGCATGCGATAAGGGACCAGCTGACGCCGCACAGTCTGAAGCGGGTGTAAGGACCAGAGTGCGAGAGGCGAACATATGTGCTGCGCCAGGCCCTGAATCCCAGCCCCGCAGTGTTTTAACAATGTTAAGACACTGCGGGGCTGGGATTCATGGTCATCGCGAACCGCACCGGCCGACATTACATGATGCCAGAAGATGGGCAGCGCTAACAGCGCTAGGCCAGGGGATAACACGACAGCGCAGACTCCTGTACAGCAAATAACAACGCTCAGGAGGCTGCACCCAGCACCAAGGTGGGATTCTTGACATCTGTGCTGCGTCTCATTACAAAGGGAACTCGCGCCTCCAACACAGTTTGACTGTATAAAGGGCTAAATGTTATGCGTGTTTCATTCAGCGTGTGCAAGGAGAAAAATGAAAAGAGCAACCTTTGACTTGTGCAGCACTGCTGCTGCATGAACTATGTGGCTCTTCTACTTTGTAACCCCTGAGGGGGGGTTAAAGGTTACCTTTGAAATTGGTTCGATTAGGCTTCGGCCTACACTCTGCTCCCCCTGCAGAGGCCGGGCTCCAACACCGCCAGTTGGGGCCCGGTACTGCTAGCTGCACAGAGAAAAACACCTCGCCAATGTGTCAGTGGGGCTCAGCACCGCCAGCTGTTCCCCTGCTGTGCAGCCGGCAACGTGTCCTGCAACTGCCACGCAGGCACAACACACCCAAAAGCTGCCGCCAGTGCAGGCTTCGGCCTACACTCTGCTCCCTCTCCTCCTCCTGCTGACCCCGGGCTCTAACACCGCCAGTTGGGGCCCGGTATTGCTAGCTGCACAGAGAAAAACACCAGCCAATGTGTCAGTGGGGTTCAGCACCGCCAGCTGTTCCCCTGCTGTGCAGCCGGCATCGTGTCCTGCAAAAGCCACGCAGACACTTGCTCTTGTACCTTCTGCTCCCCATCCTGGTTCCAGTACCGTCAGCTGGTTCCGGGCAGAGCCTTTGGCTTAGGTGCCTCCCTCTGGGTATCCGAGTTCCACCAACGTCAGGTGGTCCTTGGTAGTGCTTTCAGGCACGGGTACCTCCTGCTTAGTAACCGGGTTCCAGTAACGTCAGCTGGTCCTCGGTAGTTCCATTGGCTCTTGGACCTTCGGCTACCCATCCGGGTTCCAGCACCGTCAGCTGGTTCTCGGCAGTGTCTTTTGCTCTTGTACCTTCTGCTCCCCATCCTGGTTCCAGTACCGTCAGCTGGTTCCGGGCAGAGCCTTTGGCTTAGGTGCCTCCCTCTGGGTATCCGAGTTCCACCAACGTCAGGTGGTCCTTGGTAGTGCTTTCAGGCATGGGTACCTCCTGCTTAGTAACCGGGTTCCAGTAACGTCAGCTGGTCCTCGGTAGTTCCATTGGCTCTTGGACCTTCGGGTAGCCATCCGAGTTCCAGTTCCATCAGCTGGTTCTCGGCATTTTCTCAGCCTTCTTGTACCTTCTGCTACATTTCCAAGTTCAAGAGACTAAACACGATGACCCGGAAGACCACCCCTAAGATGACGACGACACCAGAGACGACAACCACCGTGATGACGACGACCCTGGAGACGATGACCCTGAAGACCACCCCGATGACGACGACCCCGGAGAACACCCCGATGACGACGACCCCGGAGACGACGACCCTGGAGACGACGACGACCTGGAAGACCGAGAAGCAGAAGAACAAGAGGCTGCAGAACAAAGAGCAGAAGGACATTAAGCATAACACTAAATATCAGAGCAAAAAATATTATCTAAATTATAAGCAGAAGAAGACTAAGCAGTGTATGGGGGTGAGTCCGTTCCTCCTCGTGGTGCCCCTGGATAAAGCCTGATGCTGCAGGCCAAACTGAACGCGGACAAATGTAACTGTTTTGTGACAGGCAGAACGGAAGGTGTAATCTTCAAACTTTTATAGATAACAACTACGGGAATGCCTGTCACAAATAAGAATATGATGAAGAAGTAGAATATGATGAAGATAATAGTAAAATAAAAAGAATATGAACAATGTAACCAAAAAAATTATAGGTAGAAGATGAAGAAGAAGATGAATAAGGTGAAGAAGTTGATGTCAAAGAAGCTGATGATGAGGATAATGAAGAAGAAAGCGTGGGAGAAGTAAAAAAGAATGTGAAGGGCGTGGAAGTAGTGAAACATCAATATCTGACATAAAAAAAAAAAATAACATACTCAAATTCTTTCTAACGCCGAACGTCATAAAAAAAAAAAAAAAACTGCTATTCTATTACATTGGGCTAAACCTCTGTGCCTTTAATATCTCCGCCACGTCCCCCAATACATCGTACATTATTCTTAGTTGTTTTCCTTCATGTAGAATGAACCTACAAGTTTATAAAGGGTTTATTTTAATTCCGATATTTTCGTCCCATTGACTTGCATTGGGATCGGGTATCGGTATCGGATTGGATCCGATATTTTGACGGTATCGGCCGATACTTTCCGATACCGATACTTTCCGATATCGGAAAGTATCGCTCAACACTAGTGGTGAGCACTTTGACCCCCTAAGTGCTTCACAGAAGTTTATAATGTAGCGCCGAAAAAATAAAAAATCATATTTTTTCACAAAAATTATCTTTTTGCCCCAATTTTGTATATTTTCAAGGGTAACAGGAGAAATTGGACACCAAAAGTTGTTGTGCAATTTGTCCTGAGTACGATGATACCCCATATGTGGGGGTAAACCAGTGTTTGGGCGCATGGCAGAGCCTCGGCTATAATTTTTTTATTTTTTTGCTGATGATGCTGTTTGGTGGCTTGTTTTTTGCTGGACAAGATGACGTTTTCAGAGGTACCATGTTGATTTATATCCATCATTTTTGATCGCGTGTTATTCCACTTTTTTTTTGGCGGTATGATAAAGCATTGTTTTTTGCTGAAGGGGTTAACTGCTGGGACAGTTTCATAAGTCGTGTCGTTACAGATGCGGCGATAATAAATATGTGTACTTTTATTTATTTTTTTTCTACACAAAGAAATGTATTTATTGGAACTATATTTTTTCATTATTTAGGAATTTAAAAAAAAAATGTTTTATACATGTTAACTTTATTTTTTTTTCAAACTTTTTTACATTGTCCCAGGGTGGGACATCACTGTAGTGTCAGAATGCTATAGATAAGCCCCTGGCCTATTTCATGAGCACTTAGCCTGTTATAAATTCAGAGACACAGGTCTGTCTGGACCTTGGTCTGTCTCTAGAAGGATAACAGCAAATATGATAGCAGAAATATGCCAGAAATGAGCCAGAAGTGAACAGAAGGTAAGACTAACCACTGTTAATAAATGTACTAAATTTCATTCCCTTTCCACCACACTTATTCTCATCATGCTGACATACGCTCTAACAGTTTTGGCTCCCTTACTCCTCACTCTCCTTCACTATCCTCAAACCCCAGCACCCCCTAACCAAGTAATAATCTCTCCTTCCCTCCTGCCTCCCCGCCTGACCTCCTCTGCTGACCTGCTCCTCAACCTCAGATCTCTCCTAATAAAACACAAAAGAAGCCGCCCACTCTCCTCCCACCTGCTCTGTCTCTCTCTGCTTCTCCTCACTGCTGGCGAAATATCTCCCAACCCTGGGCCCCCACAGCTCATACCTCCTATTACTACCCCCTTCTATCGCTCCCAACCCAATATAAACACCCGAAATCTTGCCCACCTCAAATCCGTGCCCATGACGCCCACCCCCCTGCACCCTCTCTCTGGATCACTATGGAATTCCCGCTCCATCTGCAATATACTCCACGTGATTCACGACCTCTTTACCTCAAGTAATCTTTTCTTTCTGGGCATCACCAAAACATGGCTGACACCCTCTGATACAGCCTCCCCTGCTGCACTATGTTACGGTGGCATCCACTTCACCCACACTCCTCGCCCTGGCAACAAACATGGTGGAGGAATGGGCCTTCTCCTTTCCTCCAACTGTACCTTTAACCCAATTCCACCTCTACCCTCCCTTATCCTCCCCTCTTTTGAAGTCCACTCTGTTCGCATTTACTCCCCCTACAACCTCCAAATGTCCATCATATACCGACCTCCGGGCCCAACCACTGCCTTTATTGACCAATTCTCCACCTGGCTTCTACGCTTTCTGTCTGCTGACATTCCCACCATCATCATGGGTGACTTCAACATCCCCATTGACGCCCACCAGTCAGCAGCATCCAAACTCCTGTCCCTTACTTCATCCTTTGGACTTACTCAGTGGTCCTCCTCAGCCGCCCACACAGACGAACACACATTAGACCTGGTCTTCACCTGTTTATACTCCCTATCTAACTTCACAACCTCCCCTCTCCCTCTATCCAACCACCATCTACTCACTTTCTCATCCCTGTCACCCATGTCCATCACCATGCGCAACCACGCAGGAACCTTGCACACCTAGACACCCACACACTCTCTGACTCTATCCTACCACTGTCCTCTATATCTTCACTCCATGACACAGACACTGACACTGCTTTCTACAATGCCACTCTTGCATCAGCTATTGACACGGTTGCCCCTGTCATGCATAGCAGAGTGCGACGAACCAATAGACAACCCTGGCACAATAACATCACTAAAAAGCTTCGACAAGTATCCAGAATTGCAGAACGGCGTTGGAAGAAAACGCATTCCTAAGATGATTTCACTGCACTCAAACAAGCAACACTGGCATTCAAATCAGCTCTCACCTCTGCTAAACAGGCCTACTTCACAAACCTTGTATCTTCCTTATCCCACAACCCCAAACAGTTGTTCAACACTTTTAACTCCCTCCTCCGCCCACCACTGCCCCCTCCGAGTTCCCTAATCGCTGCCGAGGACTTTGCCATGCACTTCAAAAATAAGATAGACCAAACAAGGCAAGTCTTTGTTGTCCAACCACCACAACCCCTTTGTATGAGAGACCAATGCCCAAACCCCATAACTTCACTATCCAAAATCTTTGAAGGGGAGCTTGCTCATCTTCTCTCCAAATCACACCTCACCACTTGTGCACTTGACCCCATCCCATCCCACCTCCTCCCCAACCTCACCACCACACTAATCCCATCCCTAACCCATCTCTTCAACCTTTCAAATATGCCACAATCACACCGATCTTCAAAAAGCCATCCCTTGACCCAAGCGGTATGTCCAGCTATCGCCCCATATCTTTGCTCCCATTTGCTTCCAAACTACTTGAGCAGCACATCCATGCTGAACTTTCCTCTCACTTTTACATCTAACTCTCTCTTCGACAACCTACAATCTGGCTTCCGTCCCCACCGTTCCACTGAGACTGCCCTGACCAAAATTACTAACGACTTACAGCCAAAGCTAACAGACAATTCTCTATACTCCTCCTCCTAGACCTGTCCTCTGCCTTCGACACAGTTGACCACTGCCTCCTACTACAGATCCTCTCTTCCTTTGGGGTCAAAGACCTTGCCCTATCTTGGATCTCCTCATACCTTGCCAACCGCACATTTAGCGTTTCCTACTCCCATACTACCTCTTCATCTCGCCCCTTTCTGTTGGAGTCCCCCAAGGCTCTGTCCTAGGACCCTTACTCTTCTCAATCTATACACTCGGCCTGGGACAACTCAATAGGTCCTATGGCTTTTTGTACCATCTATATGCCGATGACACTCAGATCTACCTCTCTGGCCCAGATGTCACCTCTCTGCTCTCCAGAATTCCAGAGTGTCTATCAGCCATATCCTCCTTCTTCTCCTCTTGCTTCCTCACGCTCAATGTGGACAAATCTGAACTAATTATCTTTCCTCCATCACGCATATCTTCTCTACCTGATCTAACTATCAAAATGAATGAAATAACACTTTCCCCTGTCCCCAAAATCCGCTGCCTCGGAGTAACCCTTGACTCTGCCCTGTCCTTCAAAACGCACATCCAAGCTCTCACCACCTCCTGTCACCTCCAGCTCAAAAATATTTCCAGAATCTGTCCTTTCCTCAACCCACACGCTACCAAAATGCTCGTGCATGCCCTAATCATCTCCTGCCTCAACTACTGCAACATACACCTCTGTGGCCTACCTTCTAACACACCTTAACTCTGCTGCCCGACTAATTAATTTCTCTCCTCGCTACACTCCTGCTTCCCCTTTTTGCAAATCCCTTCACTGGCTCCCAATTTCCCAGCATATCCAGTTTAAATTACTAACACTGACCTACAAAGCCATCCATAACCTTTCTCCTCCGTATATTTCCACACTAATCTCTCCATATCTTCCCTCACGTAATGTCTGGTCCTCCCAAGACCTCCTCCTCTCCTCCACGCTTATTCGCTCCTCACCCAATCGCCTCCAAGACTTCTCCCGAATATCACCCATCCTCTGGAATTCAGTGCCCCAACACATCCAGTTATCCACTACTTTTGGATCCTTCAAAAGAAACCTGAAAACCCACCTCTGCAAAGAAGCTTACAGCCTGTAAAGACCACACGGCCACCTCAACACCATTGGATCTACTGCAACCCTCGACCTACTGTCTCCTTCCCCATAATCCTGTAGAATGTAAGCCCGCAAGGGCAGGGTCCTCTTCCCTTTGTACCAGTCTGTCATTGTTAGTTTTGTTTACTGTAAGTGATATTTGTATTTTGATGTAACCCCTTCTCATGTACAGCACCATGGAATTAATGGTGCTATATAAATAAATAATAATAATAATAATAATAATAATAAAAAATGGCGGTGGCCGCAGCTTATATGTGAAAAATGAGGTGACAGATTTCCTTTAAAACATTTCCATATTAGGCAGCATATTACTTGTAGTACTACCAATGTAATAGACTATGTCACTTGTAGCTGTTCTTTGATATATGTTGGCCTGACAACAAGAGAGCTTCGCATCCGTGTACGCGATCATGTCCGGGACATTTGCACAGCCAAGACAGTGGCCGACCCCTCTTATCTAAAGACAATTCCCCGCCATTTTAAAACACATCACAACTGTGATGCTAGATCATTTATGGTTAGGAGCATTGAGAGTCTACATATGGGGATCAGAGGCAGCAATAATTAAAAAAAAACTTGGGTTAGCACAACGGGAAACAAATTTGATTGTGAGACTTGACACCATGATACCTAAGGGCTTAAATGAGACCCTTAGTTTCTCTTCCATTTTATAATATATTACTGTATATTACTAATATCTGTATATCTTCTTTGATGTTCCATAATTTACCCCCTGACCTAATCTGGATTCTATTAATTTTAAATCTTTTATTTCATGGTTTTTAATTTTTTCTATTCTTCTGTTTCTGTCATTATCCCTTCAATAGTTATGACTATCGTGTATCGCCAACGACCTACTCTGCTCTCCCATCCGGTGTCACCTGATTGGATCTGCATCCTTACATATGTGTTGTGAATTCTACTTTTGGGCTCCCTCCGGTGGTTGTAGGTGGTAATGCAGTTGTCTCTGGGTTGCAGCCCTGGTCAGGTGTATCTGCTGATTGCAGTACTGACTGGGGTATTTAGGCTTGCAGGATTCATTAGTCCTTGCCAGTTGTCCATTGTTTTTGGAGGTTTTGTCCTTACCTGGTTCCTTCTGCCTTGCTGCCAAATCTGCAAAGATAAGTTTCTGGTTTTGTTTTTGTTGCACACATGCTGTGTGCTTAATGATTTAGTTCTATTCATTGTTTTTTGTCCAGCTTAGATTGTGTCAGTATTTTCTCAGTCTGGTTGGATTCTCAGGAGCTGCAGATATACATTCCATGTCTTTAGTTAGATTGTGGAACTTTTTGTATTTTCTGCTGTGGATATTTTTGAAGAGTTTTTAATACTGACCGCTTAGTATTCTGTCCTATCTTTCCCTATTTAGCTAGAGTGGCCTCTTTTGCTGAAATCTGTTTTCTGCCTGTTTGTGTCTTTCCTCTCCTATTCACAGTCAATATTTGTGGGGCTGCCTATCCTTCGGGGTTCTGCTCTGAGGCAAGTTAGTTTTCCCATTTTCATCTATAGGGGTATTTAGTCCTCCGGCTGTGTCGAGGTGTCTAGGGTATGTTAGGCACACCCCACGACTACTTCTAGTTGCGGTGTTAAGTTCAGGGTTTGCGGTCAGTACAGATTCCACTTCTCCTGAGAAAGTTTCATGCTGCTCAGTAGTGGAGCGTCGGGTGGTTTCGTCAAACTCAATTTGACAGGTGGACACGCCCCTATCAAAGTGTATCAAAGTGTGTAACCCCCTCCTCCCCTCCCTGTCAGCCAGCTGTCCTCCCTGTCAGCCAGCTGTCCTCATTGTCTGGCTGTCCCCTTTTGATATAGTTTAATTTGTTAATACAGCGAATATTATCCCAGTAATTGTTTTATATTAGATGTTTATATGATATATTAAGATTAGTCTTGTTTGATAATCCACTGATAGGGGGAGTGAGGCTGTGTTTCTACAGTATTATTCTGCTGTGAGCTTGAAGTCTGGGTACTATAACTGCTAACAGCTGCTAAGATTTTCTGTGATGCAGATACAAACATTCCACTTGCTAGCAGCTGTTAAAATGTATCTGTACTGATCACTAACTAGATGTCAGGTTGTGTGTGTTAAGAGGTGTTTACCAAATATGTGAAACTTCTTACAAAATAATATGTTGTTACAAGCCATTTATCCACTATAAGATGTGCTTCTGACATTTTCATAAACCTATAGTCCCAATAATATTTATTTGGCCAGCAGATAATTAATTAAAACCGCATAAAGTGTGTTAAATAGACATCATAGTGAGTATAAAATGTATTAAATTGATTACTGATACGATTCCAACAAATTGATAATAAGTTGTTATCAAAGTGACAGCAAAGCATATTAAATAGATAACACACCAAAATCATAGTGTATCAAAGTGTATTATTTTATTTATAGTCCCAATAATATTTATTCTCTTTTATTGACATTTTCATAAACCTATAGTAGAGCACCCGATCTGAGCATATGTGGCTGACAGTATAATGAATGTTGATTAGCGTTTATTTATAGTTAAATAATATTTTTCTCTTTTATTGACAATTTGATACAGCTACAGTATTTATATAGGTAGGACCCTCTTTTATTGACAGCTTGATACTATAAACAGTACTGATCTTTGTAAAATAAAGAACGAGAGAACTTTTTCAGATAAAAGTAATAACGTTTATACAAACTTCTTACAAAATAAATATTAATGCTGCATCGTACAAAATAAATAGCACGATGATTACACATCATTACACTTCTTATAATGCGCACATTATGTATGTAGGCCATGTTACAACACCCGCAAGTATGAAGCGTGGTGTTTTTATACGTTTATAAAAAGCAAAGACGCGGTAATGTAAAACTGTAAAAGATTTTTGTTGATTAGCGTTTATTTATAGTTAGATAATATTTTTCTCTTTTATTGACAGTTTGATACTATAAACAGAACTGATCTTTGTAAAATAAAGGGGCATGTTACTATATAGTTTAATATTATTATCGCTGTATTTGATACAGTGAATGTTATCCCCGTAATTGTTTTATATCAGAGTTTTATATTTATATGTGATTTATAATGCGCACATTATGTATGTGGGCATGTTACAACATGAATGTTATCCCCGTAATTGTTTATATTAGAGTTTTATATCTCATTTATATGTGATTTATAATGCGCACATTATGTATGTGGGCATGTTACAACATGAATGTTATCCCCGTAATTGTTTTATATTAGAGTTTTATATCTCATTTATATGTGATTTATAATGCGCACATTATGTATGTGGGCATGTTACAACATGAATGTTATCCCCGTAATTGTTTTATATTAGAGTTTTATATCTCATTTATATGTGATTTATAATGCGCACATTATGTATGTGGGCATGTTACAACATGAATGTTATCCCCGTAATTGTTTTATATTAGAGTTTTATATCTCATTTATATGTGATTTATAATGCGCACATTATGTATGTGGGCATGCTACAACACCCGCAAGTGTGAAGGGTGGTGTTTTTATACGGAGTCTGTGTACAGGCTGCAGTGGCTGCAGTCAGAAAAAAAAAATGTGTGAGTCTCCTCTATTCCTTAAATAAACACAAAACAGGTGTTTGTCTGCATGACATACATTTTGTTATTATCATTTATATGTGTTTTATAATGCGCACATTATGTATGCGCCATATTACAACACCCGCAAGTATGGCTGTGATTATTATCACAGTAAGCGTTTTTTATATTAGATCTTTCGTTTACTGGTTTGGGGTTATTGAGTCTGATACTATATTTGATAGATTATCCCAACTCCGTGCCTATTCTGGGTGAGTCTGTGTACAGGCTGCAGGGGCTGCAGTCAGAAAAGTGTGTACCCCACCCCTCCCTGTCAGCCAGCTGTCCTCCTTGTCTGGCTCTCCCTTTTTGATATAGTTTAGTTTGTTAATACAGTGAATATTATCCCAGTAATTGTTTTATATTAGATGTTTATATGATATATTAAGATTAGTCTTGTTTGATAATCCACTGATAGGGAGAGTGAGGCTGTGTTTCTATAGTATTATTCTGCTGTGAGCTTGAAGGATTCTAGTACTATAATAGCTAACAGATGCTAAGAGTTTCTGTGATGCAGATACAAACAGTCCACTAGCTAACAGCTGTTAAATGTATCTGTACTGATCACGAACTAGATGTCAGGGTGTGTGTGTTAAGAGGTGTTTACCAAATATGTGAAACTTCTTACAAAATAATATGTTGTTACAAGTCATTTATCCGCTATAAGATGTGCTTCTGACATTTTCATAAACCTATAGTCCCAATAATATTTATTTGGCCTGCAGATAATTAATTAAAAATGGATAAAATGTGTTAAATAGACATCATAGTGAGTATAAAATGTATTAAATTGGTTAGTGATACTCTTCCAACAAATTGATAATAATATCAAAAGTGTACCAATAATATTTATTCTCTTTTTATTGACATTTTCATAAACCTATAGTCCCAATAATATTTATTTGACCAGCAGATAATTAATTAAAATCGCATAAAGCGTGTTAAATAGACATTACACCAAAATCATAGCGAATCAAAATGTATTAAATTGATTACTGATACGCTTCCAACAAGTTGATAATAATATCAAAAGTGTACCAATAATATTTATTCTCTTTTTATTGACATTTTCATAAACCTATAGCCCCAATAATATTTATTTGACCAGCAGATAATTAATTAAAATCGCATAAAGCGTGTTAAATAGACATTACACCAAAATCATAGCGAATCAAAATGTATTAAATTGATTACTGATACGCTTCCAACAAGTTGATAATAATATCAAAAGTGTACCAACAATATTTATTCTCTTTTATTGACATCGGATATCGTAGTGACTGTGCCGTCTATTTGCACACAACCATTTTGAATCCATGTTTTGCTGACCTTAAACATTTTGTATAACAGCTGTGTTTCTCCTGATTTTTCTAGCGCGGCTCGCTGAGCGTTACCACTGCACTCATTTCTCTTTGCTGCTTCTGAATGTACACTATTCTCACCCATAGACAGTTTTCCTTTAAAAAATACGAATATTATTGAATATAATGTTTTACATATGTTACAGTATTTTATTTTTCCTGGTGTTACTTTAATAATAATGATAATAATAATAAAAATATGAATATTATTGAATATAATGTTTTACATATGTTACAGTATTTTATTTTTCCTGGTGTTACTTTAATAATAATAATGATAATAATAATAAAAATATGAATATTATTGAATATAATGTTTTACATATGTTACAGTATTTTATTTTTCCTGGTGTTACTTTAATAATAATGATAATAATAATAAAAATATGAATATTATTGAATATAATGTTTTACATATGTTACAGTATTTTATTTTTCCTGGTGTTACTTTAATAATAATAATAATAATGATAATAATAATAAAAATATGAATATTATTGAATATAATGTTTTACATATGTTACAGTGTTTTATTTTTCCTGGTGTTACTTTAATAATAATGATAATAATAATAAAAATATGAATATTATTGAATATAATGTTTTACATATGTTACAGTGTTTTATTTTTCCTGGTGTTACTTTAATAATAATAATGATAATAATAATAAAAATATGAATATTATTGAATATAATGTTTTACATATGTTACAGTGTTTTATTTTTCCTGGTGTTACTTTAATAATAATAATGATAATAATAATAATAATCATACAACGCAAAATTGTGTCAATATTGGACTACTATGAAATTTTCCATAAAAATCTTCTTGGCTATCCCAAGACACGTAAGAAACAAATGCATGACTTTTAGCACCGCCACAGACACGTATATTATTCCATCTTTCTTTAATTCAACATTATTTTAACACATATTAATTTCACAGATGTCTGTGCCGTCTATTTGCACACAACCATTTTGAAACCATGTTTTGCTGACCTTAAACATTTTGTATAACAGATGTGTTTCTCCTGATTTTTTTTTTTTCTAGCGCAGCTCGCCGAGCGTTACCACTGCACTCATTTCTCTTTGCGGCTTCTGAATGTGCACTATTCCCACCCATGGACAGTTTTCCTTTAAAAAATATGAGTATTATTGAATATAATGTTTTACATATGTTACAGTATTTTATTTTTATTAATAGTTACTTTTAACTATTCTTTTAGAGTGTCTAGTAGATTTATATTCTTTGCCTGATATATTTCTACACAAAGCTTCAAACTATTTTGTAATTTATAATGTATCACAGTAGTCTCATATGTAGTTACATCTTAGGCCCCATTCAGACTATTGTAATATCTGTAGCTTAAAATAGAGCCAAATAGCTACTTTCAAATCCGGACATACACCATTGATTTTAATGGGGTCTAAGGGGGTTCTATCAAGGTTTCCACATAATAGTTATGGAAAGAATAATGCTACAGAATTGGCCGCCCCAGTTATAAAACAAAAATGATGAAAATTATCCATGATGATAATGTGAAAAAGGCTTATGCAGTGGGTTTATGGTTCTCTACAATAAACACCATGTGTAGAAATTTGGTTCTAGAACTTGTTGGATTAGTGAATATAATAACGTTTGTCATATTTTATAACATGCAGCTAATGATTCTTGCTTTAAACTTGTATGTAACTGGATTAAAATAAAGAATAATGAACTAGTTGATTTGGGTGATATTGTAAAACCATTTATTGTTTCTACTACTTGGCAATTGTTACATTCAGTTATTTTTATTTATTTATTTATTTTTCTTGGTTAAGGGATCACTGATGTTTTAATAAACTTTGAATAAATAACTGTGCATACATAAGAAACCTTGCAATATATCTTTATAGAAATAATACTTCTGCACTCATGGCCACTTCTCCTCCACCTTTGCCTCCTGAACTCATCATTCACTGTGAAATAATGCAAAAATCCATCTTTGTGCTGATGGAGGCAGACACACACAACACACAGAACACACGCACAACAAACACAGAGAACACACGCACAACAAACACACAGAACACAAGCACAGCAAACACACATAACATACAGAACACACACAACACATACAACACAAACAACAAACAAACACACACACAACATACAGAACACACACAACACATGCAACACACACACACAACAAACACACACAACACATACAACACACACATCAAACATACACACACACAACATACAGAACACACACAACACATGCAACACACACAAGAAACGCAAGCACAAAGATGGATTTTTGCATTATTTCACAGTGAATGATGAGTTCAGGAGGCAAAGGTGGAGGAGAAGTGGCCATGAGTGCAGAAGTATTATTTCTATAAAGATATATTGCAAGGTTTCTTATGTATGCACAGTTATTTATTCAAAGTTTATTAAAACATCAGTGATCCCTTAACCAAGAAAAATAAATAAATAAATAAAAATAACTGAATGTAACAATTGCCAAGTAGTAGAAACAATAAATGGTTTTACAATATCACCCAAATCAACTAGTTCATTATTCTTTATTTTAATCCAGTTACATACAAGTTTAAAGCAAGAATCATTAGCTGCATGTTATAAAATATGACAAACGTTATTATATTCACTAATCCAACAAGTTCTAGAACCAAATTTCTACACATGGTGTTTATTGTAGAGAACCATAAACCCACTGCATAAGCCTTTTTCACATTATCATCATGGATAATTTTCATCATTTTTGTTTTATAACTGGAGCGGCCAATTCTGTAGCATTATTCTTTCCATAACTATTATGTGGAAACCTTGATAGAACCCCCTTAGACCCCATTAAAATCAATGGTGTATGTCCGGATTTGAAAGTAGCTATTTGGCTCTATTTTAAGCTACAGATATTACAATAGTCTGAATGGGGCCTAAGATGTAACTACATATGAAACTACTGTGATACATTATAAATTACAAAATAGTTTGAAGCTTTGTGTAGAAATATATCAGGCAAAGAATATAAATCTACTAGACACTCTAAAAGAATAGTTAAAAGTAACTATTAATAAAAATAAAATACTGTAACATATGTAAAACATTATATTCAATAATACTCATATTTTTTTAAAGGAAAACTGTCCATGGGTGGGAATAGTGCACATTCAGAAGCCGCAAAGAGAAATGAGTGCAGTGGTAACGCTCGGCGAGCTGCGCTAGAAAAAAAAAAAAAATCAGGAGAAACACATCTGTTATACAAAATGTTTAAGGTCAGCAAAACATGGTTTCAAAATGGTTGTGTGCAAATAGACGGCACAGACATCTGTGAAATTAATATGTGTTAAAATAATGTTGAATTAAAGAAAGATGGAATAATATACGTGTCTGTGGCGGTGCTAAAAGTCATGCATTTGTTTCTTACGTGTCTTGGGATAGCCAAGAAGATTTTTATGGAAAATTTCATAGTAGTCCAATATTGACACAATTTTGCGTTGTATGATTATTATTATTATTATCATTATTATTATTAAAGTAACACCAGGAAAAATAAAACACTGTAACATATGTAAAACATTATATTCAATAATATTCATATTTTTATTATTATCATCATTATTATTAAAGTAACACCAGGAAAAATAAAACACTGTAACATATGTAAAACAATATATTCAATAATATTCATATTTTTATTATTATTATCATTATTATTAAAGTAACACCAGGAAAAATAAAACACTGTAACATATGTAAAACATTATATTCAATAATATTCATATTTTTATTATTATTATCATTATTATTATTATTATTATTAACCCCTTAATGACCGCCAATACGTCTTTTAACTGACCTGAGATATAAGAGAATAGCCTCCCCATACAGGTGACAATCCAGCAGCTGTCGGCTGTACACTATAGCTGGCAATTTGCTGCATCAGCCAAGATCAGTGTTTGCACTGTCCATATCTGTTTAACCCTTTAGATGCTGCTGTCAATAGTGACTACATCATATAAATGGTTAACAGAGTGTGGGGGCTTCCTCTGTATCCCAATTGGTGCCCTCAGATCATGATATTGCGGTCCTGATGTTTTCCATGGCAATTCATGGCCAAATAGCGGCCTTAGAGTCTGACAGCTGTTGTAACCTGTTCAGAAGTTAGCGGCATATAGGTGGTAAAAATATACATTTTCATTCCTATCATGCCACTTTGCAGTAATTCCTGAAAATCCCCTGAAGGGTTAATAAACTACCTGACTGCAGTTTTCAATATGTCAGGGGGGGCTGTTTTTAAAATTGTATAACTTTTGGGGGATTCCCATTATATGGGACCCCTAAAGTCACTTCAAACATGGATAGGTCCCTAAAAAAATACATTTTGTAAATTTCTTTGAAAAAAATGAAAAATTACTGCTACATTTTTAAACCTCATAAAATGCTAACAAAATAAAAGAATATTTTACAAATGGTGCTGATGTAAAGCAGACATGTGGGAAATATTATTCATTAATGTTTTTCTGTGGTATGACTATCTGGATTAAAGAGATAATCATTCAAAGTTTGAAAATTGCTAATTTTTTAAAATTTTTATCAAATTTCTGATATTTTTTTTATAAATAAACACAAAACATATCGACCTAATACCATTATCATAAAGTATATTGTGTCACGAAAAAACAGTCTCAAAATCATTGGGATTTGTTGAAGCATTCCAGAGTTATTACTACATAAAGGGACACTGGTCAGATTTAAAAAATTTGGCTCCGTCACTAAGGGGTTAAAGTAACACCAGGAAAAATAAAATACTGTAACATATGTAAAACATTATATTCAATAATATTCATATTTTTATTATTATTATCATTATTATTAAAGTAACACCAGGAAAAATAAAATACTGTAACATATGTAAAACATTATATTCAATAATATTCGTATTTTTTAAAGGAAAACTGTCTATGGGTGAGAATAGTGTACATTCAGAAGCAGCAAAGAGAAATGAGTGCAGTGGTAACGCTCAGCGAGCCGCGCTAGAAAAATCAGGAGAAACACAGCTGTTATACAAAATGTTTAAGGTCAGCAAAACATGGATTCAAAATGGTTGTGTGCAAATAGACGGCACAGTCACTACGATATCCGATGTCAATAAAAGAGAATAAATATTGTTGGTACACTTTTGATATTATTATCAACTTGTTGGAAGCGTATCAGTAATCAATTTAATACATTTTGATTCGCTATGATTTTGGTGTAATGTCTATTTAACACGCTTTATGCGATTTTAATTAATTATCTGCTGGTCAAATAAATATTATTGGGGCTATAGGTTTATGAAAATGTCAATAAAAAGAGAATAAATATTATTGGTACACTTTTGATATTATTATCAACTTGTTGGAAGCGTATCAGTAATCAATTTAATACATTTTGATTCGCTATGATTTTGGTGTAATGTCTATTTAACACGCTTTATGCGATTTTAATTAATTATCTGCTGGTCAAATAAATATTATTTGGACTATAGGTTTATGAAAATGTCAATAAAAAGAGAATAAATATTATTGGTACACTTTTGATATTATTATCAATTTGTTGGAAGAGTATCACTAACCAATTTAATACATTTTATACTCACTATGATGTCTATTTAACACATTTTATCCATTTTTAATTAATTATCTGCAGGCCAAATAAATATTATTGGGACTATAGGTTTATGAAAATGTCAGAAGCACATCTTATAGCGGATAAATGACTTGTAACAACATATTATTTTGTAAGAAGTTTCACATATTTGGTAAACACCTCTTAACACACACACCCTGACATCTAGTTCGTGATCAGTACAGATACATTTAACAGCTGTTAGCTAGTGGACTGTTTGTATCTCCAGCACTGAAAATCTTAGCATCTTGGGACTATAAATAAAATAATACACTTTGATACACTATGATTTTGGTGTGTTAACTGTTTAATATTCTTTGCTGTCACTTTGATAACAATTTATTATCAATTTGTTGGAATCGTATCAGTAATCAATTTAATACATTTTATACTCACTATGATGTCTATTTAACACATTTTATCCATTTTTAATTAATTATCTGCAGTCCAAATAAATATTATTGGGACTATAGGTTTATGAAAATGTCAGAAGCACATCTTATAGCGGATAAATGACTTGTAACAACATATTATTTTGTAAGAAGTTTCACATATTTGGTAAACACCTCTTAACACACACACCCTGACATCTAGTTAGTGATCAGTACAGATACATTTAACAGCTGTTAGCTAGTGGACTGTTTGTATCTGCATCACAGAAACTCTTAGCATCTGTTAGCTATTATAGTACTAGAATCCTTCAAGCTCACAGCAGAATAATACTATAGAAACACAGCCTCACTCTCCCTATCAGTGGATTATCAAACAAGACTAATCTTAATATATCATATAAACATCTAATATAAAACAATTACTGGGATAATATTCACTGTATTAACAAACTAAACTATATCAAAAAGGGAGAGCCAGACAAGGAGGACAGCTGGCTGACAGGGAGGGGTGGGGTACACACTTTTCTGACTGCAGCCCCTGCAGCCTGTACACAGACTCACCCAGAATAGGCACGGAGTTGGGATAATCTATCAAATATAGTATCAGACTCAATAACCCCAAACCAGTAAACGAAAGATCTAATATAAAAAACGCTTACTGTGATAATAATCACAGCCATACTTGCGGGTGTTGTAATATGGCGCATACATAATGTGCGCATTATAAAACACATATAAATGATAATAACAAAATGTATGTCATGCAGACAAACACCTGTTTTGTGTTTATTTAAGGAATAGAGGAGACTCACACATTTTTTTTTTCTGACTGCAGCCACTGCAGCCTGTACACAGACTCCGTATAAAAACACCACCCTTCACACTTGCGGGTGTTGTAGCATGCCCACATACATAATGTGCGCATTATAAATCACATATAAATGAGATATAAAACTCTAATATAAAACAATTACGGGGATAACATTCATGTTGTAACATGCCCACATACATAATGTGCGCATTATAAATCACATATAAATGAGATATAAAACTCTAATATAAAACAATTACGGGGATAACATTCATGTTGTAACATGCCCACATACATAATGTGCGCATTATAAATCACATATAAATGAGATATAAAACTCTAATATAAAACAATTACGGGGATAACATTCATGTTGTAACATGCCCACATACATAATGTGCGCATTATAAATCACATATAAATGAGATATAAAACTCTAATATAAACAATTACGGGGATAACATTCATGTTGTAACATGCCCACATACATAATGTGCGCATTATAAATCACATATAAATATAAAACTCTGATATAAAACAATTACGGGGATAACATTCACTGTATCAAATACAGCGATAATAATATTAAACTATATAGTAACATGCCCCTTTATTTTACAAAGATCAGTTCTGTTTATAGTATCAAACTGTCAATAAAAGAGAAAAATATTATCTAACTATAAATAAACGCTAATCAACAAAAATCTTTTACAGTTTTACATTACCGCGTCTTTGCTTTTTATAAACGTATAAAAACACCACGCTTCATACTTGCGGGTGTTGTAACATGGCCTACATACATAATGTGCGCATTATAAGAAGTGTAATGATGTGTAATCATCGTGCTATTTATTTTGTACGATGCAGCATTAATATTTATTTTGTAAGAAGTTTGTATAAACGTTATTACTTTTATCTGAAAAAGTTCTCTCGTTCTTTATTTTACAAAGATCAGTACTGTTTATAGTATCAAGCTGTCAATAAAAGAGGGTCCTACCTATATAAATACTGTAGCTGTATCAAATTGTCAATAAAAGAGAAAAATATTATTTAACTATAAATAAACGCTAATCAACATTCATTATACTGTCAGCCACATATGCTCAGATCGGGTGCTCTACTATAGGTTTATGAAAATGTCAATAAAAGAGAATAAATATTATTGGGACTATAAATAAAATAATACACTTTGATACACTATGATTTTGGTGTGTTATCTATTTAATATGCTTTGCTGTCACTTTGATAACAACTTATTATCAATTTGTTGGAATCGTATCAGTAATCAATTTAATACATTTTATACTCACTATGATGTCTATTTAACACACTTTATGCGGTTTTAATTAATTATCTGCTGGCCAAATAAATATTATTGGGACTATAGGTTTATGAAAATGTCAGAAGCACATCTTATAGTGGATAAATGGCTTGTAACAACATATTATTTTGTAAGAAGTTTCACATATTTGGTAAACACCTCTTAACACACACAACCTGACATCTAGTTAGTGATCAGTACAGATACATTTTAACAGCTGCCAGCAAGTGGAATGTTTGTATCTGCATCACAGAAAATCTTAGCAGCTGTTAGCAGTTATAGTACCCAGACTTCAAGCTCACAGCAGAATAATACTGTAGAAACACAGCCTCACTCCCCCTATCAGTGGATTATCAAACAAGACTAATCTTAATATATCATATAAACATCTAATATAAAACAATTACTGGGATAATATTCGCTGTATTAACAAATTAAATTATATCAAAAGGGGACAGCCAGACAATGAGGACAGCTGGCTGACAGGGAGGACAGCTGGCTGACAGGGAGGGGAGGAGGGGGTTACACACTTTGATACACTTTGATAGGGGCGTGTCCACCTGTCAAATTGAGTTTGACGAAACCACCCGACGCTCCACTACTCTGCTCCTAAGTCACCAGATCATAACAGTACAACTGGCCAACAATGAGTTAAATGCATCTCAGAAGCAGGGAAGAAAGGTGTTGAGTCATTTTTTTTTCTGTAGTTTGTTTTGCCTGTTCCTCCCTCTTTTTCTCTGGGTGGCTGAGGAGTCTTGCGTTAGCATGGATGTTCAGGAATTAGCTTCTCGTGTAGACCAGCTTGTTGCTAGGGTGCAGGGAATTTCTGATTATATTGTTCAGACTCCCACTTTAGAGCCGAAGATTCCTACTCCTGATTTGTTTTTTGGTGACAGGTCTAAATTTTTGAGTTTTAAAAACAACTGTAAACTGTTTTTTGCTTTGAGACCTCGATCCTCTGGTGATTCCATTCAGCAGGTTAAAATCGTTATTTCCCTGCTGCGTGGCGATCCACAGGATTGGGCATTTTCCCTGGAATCTGGGAATCCGGCTTTGCTTAATGTAGATTCCTTTTTGCAGGCTTTAGGACTATTATATGATGAACCTAATTCTGTAGACCAAGCGGAGAAGACCTTGTTGGCCCTGTCTCAGGGTCAAGAGGCGGCAGAATTGTATTGTCAGAAATTTAGAAAATGGTCTGTGTTGACTAAATGGAATGATGATGCTTTGGCGGCAATTTTCAGAAAGAGTCTTTCTGAATCCGTTAAAGATGTTATGGTGGGGTTTCCCATGCCTGTCGGTCTGAGTGATTCTATGTCTCTGGCCATTCAGATTGATCAGCGCTTGCGGGAGCGCAGAACTGTGCGCGCGGTGGCGTTGTCCCCAGAGCATAGTCCTGAGCCAATGCAGTGTGATAGGATTCTGTCTAGAACAGAACGACAAGGATTCAGACGTCAGAATAGGTTGTGTTATTATTGTGGCGATGCTTCTCATGTCATTTCAGTCTGCCCTAAGCGGACAAAGAGGATCGCTAGTTCATTTACCATCAGTACTGTACAACCTAAATTTCTGTTATCTGTGTCCTTGATCTGCTCATTGTCATCATTTTCTGTCATGGCGTTTGTGGATTCAGGCGCTGCTTTGAACTTAATGGACTTTGAGTTTGCCAGGCGTTGTGGTTTTCCCTTGCAGACTTTGCAGAACCTTAATCCTTTAAGGGGCATTGATGCTACACCTTTGGCTAAAAATAAACCCCAGTTTTGGACACAGGTGACCATGGGTATGGCGCCGGCCCATCAGGAAGATTGTCGATTTCTGGTGTTGCATAATTTACATGATGCTATCGTGCTGGGTTTTCCATGGTTGCCGGTACATAATCCTGTGTTGGATTGGAAGTCTATGTCTGTGACTAGTTGGGGTTGTCAGGGGGTTCATAATGATGTTCCGTTAATGTCCATCTCCTCTTCTTCCTCTTCCGAAATTCCAGAGTTTCTGTCTGATTTTCAGGATGTATTCGATGAGCCCAAGTCCAGTTCTCTTCCACCGCACAGGGACTGTGATTGTGCTATTGATTTGATTCCAGGCTGTAAGTTTCCTAAGGGCCGACTTTTCAACCTGTCTGTGCCCGAACATACCGCTATGCGGAGTTATGTTAAGGAGGCTTTGGAGAAAGGGCATATTCGGCCATCTTCATCACCGATGGGAGCAGGTTTTTTTTTTGTTGCTAAGAAGGATGGCTCCTTGAGACCCTGTATTGATTATCGCCTCTTGAATAAGATCACGGTCAAGTTTCAATACCCTTTACCCTTGCTTTCCGATTTGTTTGCTAGGATTAAGGGGGCTAGTTGGTTTACAAAGATTGACCTTCGGGGGGCGTATAATCTTGTTCATATTAAGCAGGGTGATGAATGGAAAACTGCATTCAATATGCCCGAAGGCCATTTTGAATACCTTGTGATGCTGTTTGGGCTCACTAATGCTCCATATGTTTTTCAATCTTTCATGCATGATATCTTCCGGAATTAGATTGATAAATTCTTGATTGTATATCTGGACGATATTTTGATTTTTTCTGATGATTGGGAGTCTCATGTGGAGCAGGTCAGGATGGTGTTTCAGATCCTTCGTGACAATGCTGTGTTTGTGAAGGGGTCTAAGTGTCTCTTTGGGGTGCAGAAGGTTTCTTTTTTGGGTTTTATTTTTTCTCCTTCATCTATTGAGATGGACCCGGCTAAGGTTCAGGCCATTCATGATTGCATTCAACCGTAAAGAGCCTTCAGAAATTTTTGGGTTTTGCAAATTTTTATCGCCGTTTCATTGCTAACTTTTCCATCGTGGTTAAACCCTTGACCGATTTGACGAAGAAAGGCGCTGATGTGGCGAATTGGTCCTCTGCGGCTGTCTCTGCCTTTCAGGAGCTTAAACGTCGATTTACTTCTGCTCCGGTATTGCGTCAACCTGATGTTTCTCTTCCGTTTCAGGTTGAGGTTGACGCTTCTGAGATTGGGGCAGGGGCCGTTTTGTCTCAGAGGGATCCTGTTGGTTCCTTGATGAAACCGTGTGCCTTCTTTTCCCATAAATTTTCGCCTGCTGAACGCAATTATGATGTCGGCAATCGAGAGTTGTTGGCTATGAAGTGGGCATTTGAGGAGTGGCGACATTGGCTTGAGGGAGCTTGTGGTCTTGACCGATCATAAGAATCTGATTTACCTCGAGTCTGCCAAATGGCTGAATCCTAGGCAGGCTCGATGGTCTTTGTTTTTTTCCCGTTTTGATTTTGTGGTCTCATATCTTCCGGGTTCTAAGAATATTAAGGCTGATGCCCTTTCTAGGAGCTTTTTGCCTGATTCTCCTGAGGTCCTGGAACCGGTCGGCATTTTGAAAGAAGGGGTGGTTCTTTCTGCCATTTTCCCTGATTTACGACGGGTTATTCAGGAATTTCAGGCTGACAGACCTGACCGCTGTCCAGTGGGGAAACTGTTTGTTCCTGACAGATGGACTAGTAGAGTGATTTCTGAGGTTCATTGTTCTGAGTTGGCTGGTCATCCTGGTATTTTTGGTACCAGAGACTTGGTTGGTAGGTCCTATTGGTGGCCTTCTTTATCACGTGATGTGCGTTCTTTTGTGCAGTCCTGTGGGACTTGTGCGCGGGCCAAGCCTTGTTGTTCCCGTGCTAGTGGGTTGCTTTTGCCATTGCCGGTCCCTGAGAGGCCTTGGACGCATATTTCTATGGATTTTATTTCTGATCTTCTGGTTTCCCAGAAGATGTCGGTTATCTGGGTTGTTTGTGACCGGTTCTTTAAGATGGTTCATTTGGTGCCTTTGCCTAAATTGCCTTCCTCCCCAGATTTGGTTTCTTTGTTTTTTCAGCATGTGGTTCGTTTGCATGGTATTCCGGAGAATATTGTGTCTGACAGAGGTTCCCAGTTTGTTTCTAGGTTTTGGCGGGCCTTTTGTGCCAGGCTGGACATTGATTTATCTTTTTCCTCTGCATTCCATCCTCAGACAAATGGCCAAACCGAGCGAACTAATCAGACCCTGGAGACTTATTTGAGATGCTTTGTGTCTGCTGATCAGGATGATTGGGTGGCCTTTTTGCCATTGGCCGAGTTTGCCCTTAATAATCGGGCTAGTTCTGCCACTTTGGTTTCGCCTTTTTTTTGTAATTTTGGTTTTCATCCTCGTTTTTCTTCTGGGCAGGTTGAGTGTTGTGAAATTGGATTTTGGGCTCCCCCGGTGGCCACTGGTGGAATTGAACTTGTGTGCATCATCCCCTCTGTTCACCTGTTCCCATCAGGATGTGGGAGTCGCTATTTAACCTTGCTCCTCTGTCATTTCCATGCCAGTCAACATTGTAATCAGAAGCCTTTCTGTGCATGTTCCTGCTTCTAGACAACTCCCAGCTAAGTCTGACTTTTGTCCTTGTTTGTTTTTTGCATTTTGTTCCAGTTCACAGCTGCAGTTTCGTTTCTGTGTCTGGAAAGCTCTTGTGATCTGAAATTGCCACTCTGATGTTATGAGTTAATACTAGAGTCTTAAAGTAATTTCAGGATGGTGTTTTGATAGGGTTTTCAGCTGACCATGAAAGTGCCCTTTCTGTCTTCCTGCTATCTAGTAAGCGGACCTCGATTTTGCTAAACCTATTTTCATACTACGTTTGTCATTTTCATCTAAAATCACCGCCAATATATGTGGGGGCCTCTGTCTGCCTTTCGGGGAAATTTCTCTAGAGGTGAGCCAGGACTGTATTTTCCTCTGCTAGGATTAGTTAGTCCTCTGGCTGGCGCTGAGCATCTAGGGATAAAACGTAGGCACGCTACCCGGCTACTGTTAGTTGTGCGGCAGGTTTAGTTCATGGTCAGTTTTAGTTTCCATCCTTCCAAGAGCTTGTTCTTATGTATGCTGGGCTATGTTCTCTTGCCATTGAGAACCATAACAGTTTGACCGGCCCACAAAGGGTTAAATTAATTGGCAGAGAAAGGAGAGAAAAAAGAAGTCTGCTGAAAATTTTTTTTTTTCCTTCAGTTCTGAGTGTGCTTTCAATTGAATCACTTGCAAGTCTGCCTATATTGCAGCCTTCCTCTCTCTCTCTCCTTCTAATCCTGGAATGGCTCTGTGTTCACCTGTTTAAAATGGATATTCAGAGTTTAGCTGCAGGTTTGCATAATCTCACCACGAAAGTTCAAAATTTACAAGATTTTGTTGTTCATGTTCCTATATCTGAACCTAGAATTCCTTTGCCTGAATTTTTCTCGGGGAATAGATCTTGCTTTCAAAATTTCAAAAATAATTGCAAGTTGTTTTTGTCCTTGAAATCTCGCTCTGCTGGAGATCCTGCACAGCAGGTCAGGATTGTGATTTCCTTGCTCCGGGGCGACCCTCAAGATTGGGCTTTTGCATTGGCTCCAGGGGATCCTGCGTTGCTCAATGTGGATGCGTTTTTTCTGGCCTTGGGGTTGCTTTATGAGGAACCTCATTTAGAGCTTCAGGCGGAAAAAGCCTTGATGTCCCTATCTCAGGGGCAAGATGAAGTTGAAATATACTGCCAAAAATTCCGTAAATGGTCTGTGCTTACTCAGTGGAATGAGTGCGCCCTGGCGGCGAATTTCAGAGAGGGTCTCTCTGATGCCATTAAGGACGTTATGGTGGGGTTCCCTGTGCCTGCGGGTCTGAATGAGTCCATGACAATGGCTATTCAGATCGATAGACGTCTGCGGGAGCGCAAACCTGTGCACCATTTGGCGGTGTCTACTGAGAAGACGCCAGAGAATATGCAATGTGATAGAATTCTGTCCAGAAGCGAATGGCAGAATTTTAGACGAAAAAATGGGTTGTGCTTTTATTGTGGTGATTCAACTCATGTTATATCAGCATGCTCTAAGCGTACTAAGAAGCTTGATAAGTCAGTTTCAATTGGCACTTTTCAGTCTAAGTTTATTCTATCTGTGACCCTGATTTGTTCTTTATCATCTATTACCGCGGACGCCTATGTCGACTCTGGCGCCGCTTTGAGTCTTATGGATTGGTCCTTTGCCAAACGCTGTGGGTATGATTTAGAGCCTCTTGAAACTCCTATACCTCTGAAGGGGATTGACTCCACCCCATTGGCTAGTAATAAACCACAATACTGGACACAAGTAACTATGCGAATTAATCCGGATCATCAGGAGATTATTCGCTTTCTTGTGCTGTATAATCTACATGATGTGTTGGTGCTTGGATTGCCATGGCTGCAATCTCATAACCCAGTCCTCGACTGGAAAGCTATGTCTGTGTTAAGCTGGGGATGTAAGGGGATGCATGGGGACGTACCTTTGGTTTCCATTTCATCATCTATTCCCTCTGAGATTCCTGAATTCTTGTCTGACTATCGTGACGTTTTTGAAGAACCTAAGCTTGGTTCATTACCTCCGCACCGGGAGTGCGATTGTGCCATAGATTTGATTCCGGGTAGTAAATACCCTAAGGGTCGTTTATTTAATCTGTCTGTGCCTGAACATGCTGCTATGCGAGAATATATAAAGGAGTCCTTGGAAAAGGGACATATTCGTCCTTCGTCATCTCCCTTAGGAGCCGGTTTTTTCTTTGTGTCTAAGAAAGATGGCTCTTTGAGGCCGTGTATTGATTATCGGCTTTTGAATAAAATCACGGTTAAATATCAATATCCGTTGCCACTGCTGACTGATTTGTTTGCTCGCATAAAGGGGGCCAAGTGGTTCTCTAAGATAGATCTCCGTGGGGCGTATAATTTGGTGCGAATTAAGCAGGGGGATGAGTGGAAAACCGCATTTAATACGCCCGAGGGCCACTTTGAGTATTTGGTGATGCCTTTTGGCCTTTCAAATGCCCCTTCAGTCTTTCAGTCCTTTATGCATGACATTTTCCGTGATTATTTGGATAAATTTATGATTGTGTATCTGGATGATATTCTGATTTTTTCGGATGACTGGGACTCTCATGTCCAGCAGGTCAGGAGGGTTTTTCAGGTTTTGCGGTCTAATTCCTTGTGTGTGAAGGGTTCTAAGTGTGTTTTTGGGGTGCAGAAGATTTCCTTCTTGGGATACATTTTTTCCCCCTCTTCCATCGAGATGGATCCTGTCAAGGTTCAGGCTATTTGTGATTGGACGCAACCCTCTTCTCTTAAGAGTCTTCAGAAATTTTTGGGCTTTGCTAACTTTTATTGTCGATTTATTGCTGGTTTTTCTGATGTTGTTAAACCATTGACTGATTTGACTAAGAAGGGTGCTGATGTTGCTGATTGGTCCCCTGCTGCTGTGGAGGCCTTTCAGGAGCTTAAGCGCCGCTTTTCTTCCGCCCCTGTGTTGCGTCAGCCTGATGTTGCTCTTCCTTTTCAGGTTGAGGTCGACGCTTCTGATATCGGAGCTGGGGCGGTTTTGTCGCAGAGAAGTTCCGACTGCTCCGTGATGAAGCCTTGTGCTTTTTTTTCTCGTAAATTTTCGCCCGCCGAGCGGAATTATGATATTGGGAATCGGGAGCTTTTGGCCATGAAGTGGGCTTTTGAGGAGTGGCGTCATTGGCTTGAGGGGGCTAGACATCAGGTGGTGGTATTGACCGACCACAAAAATTTAATTTATCTTGAGTCCGCCAGACGCCTGAATCCTAGACAGGCGCGCTGGTCGTTGTTTTTCTCTCGGTTTAATTTTGTGGTGTCATACCTACCGGGTTCTAAGAATGTTAAGGCGGATGCCCTTTCTAGGAGTTTTGAGCCTGACTCCCCTGGTAATTCTGAACCTACAGGTATCCTTAAGGATGGAGTGATATTGTCTGCCGTTTCTCCAGACCTGCGGCGGGCCTTGCAGGAGTTTCAGGCGGATAGACCTGATCGTTGCCCACCTGGTAGACTGTTTGTTCCTGATGATTGGACCAGTAAAGTCATTTCTGAGGTTCATTCTTCTGCGTTGGCAGGTCATCCTGGAATCTTTGGTACCAGGGATTTGGTGGCAAGGTCCTTCTGGTGGCCTTCCCTGTCACGAGATGTACGAGGCTTTGTGCAGTCTTGTGACGTTTGTGCTCGGGCCAAGCCTTGTTGTTCTCGGGCTAGTGGATTGTTGTTGCCCTTGCCTATCCCGAAGAGGCCTTGGACGCACATCTCGATGGATTTTATTTCGGATCTTCCTGTTTCTCAGAAGATGTTTGTCATCTGGGTGGTGTGTGACCGTTTCTCTAAGATGGTCCATTTGGTTCCCCTGCCTAAGTTGCCTTCTTCTTCCGAGTTGGTTCCTCTGTTTTTTCAAAATGTGGTTCGTTTGCATGGTATTCCGGAGAATATCGTTTCTGACAGAGGAACCCAATTCGTGTCTAGATTTTGGCGGGCATTCTGTGCTAGGATGGGCATAGATTTGTCTTTCTCGTCTGCTTTCCATCCTCAGACTAATGGCCAGACCGAGCGGACGAATCAGACCTTGGAGACATATTTGAGGTGTTTTGTGTCTGCAGATCAGGATGATTGGGTTGCTTTTTTGCCTTTAGCGGAGTTTGCCCTCAATAATCGGGCCAGCTCTGCCACCTTGGTGTCTCCTTTTTTCTGTAATTCGGGGTTTCATCCTCGATTTTCCTCCGGTCAGGTGGAATCTTCGGATTGTCCTGGAGTGGATGCTGTGGTGGAGAGGTTGCATCAAATTTGGGGGCAGGTAGTGGACAATTTGAAGTTGTCCCAGGAGAAGACTCAGCTTTTTGCCAACCGACGGCGTCGGGTTGGTCCTCGGCTTTGTGTCGGGGACTTGGTGTGGTTGTCTTCTCGTTTTGTCCCTATGAGGGTTTCTTCTCCTAAGTTTAAGCCTCGGTTCATCGGCCCGTACAAGATATTGGAGATTCTTAACCCTGTGTCCTTCCGTTTGGACCTCCCTGCATCTTTTTCTATTCATAATGTTTTTCATCGGTCATTATTGCGCAGGTATGAGGTACCGGTTGTGCCTTCCGTTGAGCCTCCTGCTCCGGTGTTGGTTGAGGGCGAGTTGGAGTACGTTGTGGAAAAAATCTTGGACTCCCGTGTTTCCAGACGGAAACTCGAGTATCTGGTCAAATGGAAGGGATACGGTCAGGAGGATAATTCTTGGGTGACTGCCTCTGATGTTCATGCCTCCGATCTGGTCCGTGCCTTTCATAGGGCTCATCCTGATCGCCCTGGTGGTTCTGGTGAGGGTTCGGTGCCCCCTCCTTGAGGGGGGGGGTACTGTTGTGAAATTGGATTTTGGGCTCCCCCGGTGGCCACTGGTGGAATTGAACTTGTGTGCATCATCCCCTCTGTTCACCTGTTCCCATCAGGATGTGGGAGTCGCTATTTAACCTTGCTCCTCTGTCATTTCCATGCCGGTCAACATTGTAATCAGAAGCCTTTCTGTGCATGTTCCTGCTTCTAGACAACTCCCAGCTAAGTCTGACTTTTGTCCTTGTTTGTTTTTTGCATTTTGTTCCAGTTCACAGCTGCAGTTTCGTTTCTGTGTCTGGAAAGCTCTTGTGATCTGAAATTGCCACTCTGATGTTATGAGTTAATACTAGAGTCTTAAAGTAATTTCAGGATGGTGTTTTGATAGGGTTTTCAGCTGACCATGAAAGTGCCCTTTCTGTCTTCCTGCTATCTAGTAAGCGGACCTCGATTTTGCTAAACCTATTTTCATACTACGTTTGTCATTTTCATCTAAAATCACCGCCAATATATGTGGGGGCCTCTGTCTGCCTTTCGGGGAAATTTCTCTAGAGGTGAGCCAGGACTGTATTTTCCTCTGCTAGGATTAGTTAGTCCTCCGGCTGGCGCTGAGCGTCTAGGGATAAAACGTAGGCACGCTACCCGGCTACTGTTAGTTGTGCGGCAGGTTTAGTTCATGGTCAGTTTTAGTTTCCATCCTTCCAAGAGCTTGTTCTTATGTATGCTGGGCTATGTTCTCTTGCCATTGAGAACCATAACAGTTGAGCCTTCTGACTGTCCTGGTGTGGATTCTGTTTTTGACAGGTTGCAGCAGATTTGGACTCATGTGGTGGACAATTTGGTGTTGTCTCAGGAGAAGGCTCAACGTTTTGCTAACCGTCGTCGGGGTGTTGGTTCCCGGCTTCGGGTTGGGGATCTGGTCTGGTTGTCTTCCCGTCATGTTCCTATGAAGGTTTCTTCTCCTAAGTTTAATCCTCGGTTTATTGGTCCTTATAGGATTTCTGAGATTATTAATCCGGTGTCTTTTCAATTGGCGCTTCCGGCCTCTTTTGCTATCCATAATGTCTTCCATAGATCTTTATTGCGGAAATATGTGGTACCCGTTGTTCCCTCTGTTGATCCTCTGGCCCCTGTGTTGGTTGATGGGGAGTTGGAGTATGTGGTTGAGAAGATTTTGGATTCTCGTTTTTCGAGGCGGAGGCTTCAGTATCTTGTCAAGTGGAAGGGTTATGGCCAGGAGGATAATTCTTGGGTTTTTGCCTCCGATGTCCATGCTGCTGATTTGGTTCATGCTTTTCATTTGGCTCGTCCTGATCGGCCTGGGGGCTCTGGTGAGGGTTCGGTGACCCCTCCTCAAGGGGGGGTACTGTTGTGAATTCTACTTTTGGGCTCCCTCCGGTGGTTGTAGGTGTTAATGCAGTTGTCTCTGGGTTGCAGCCTTGGTCAGGTGTATCTGCTGATTGCAGTACTGACTTGGGTATTTAGGCTTGCAGGATTCATTAGTCTTTGCCAGTTGTCCATTGTTTTTGGAGGTTTTGTCCTTACCTGGTTCCTTCTGCCTTGCTGCCAAATCTGCAAAGATAAGTTTCTGGTTTTGTTTTTGTTGCACACATGCTGTGTGCTTAATGATTTAGTTCTATTCATTGTTTTTTGTCCAGCTTAGGGTACTATCACACAGTGAAATTTTCATCGCTACGACGGCACGATCCGTGACGTTCTAGCGATATCGTAACGATATCGTTGTGTCTGACACGCTACTGCGATCCAGATCCCCGCTGAGAATCGTACGTCATAGCAGATCGTTTGGAACTTTCTTTCGTCGTCTAGTGTCCCGCTGTGGCGGCATGATTGCATCGTGTGACATAGGTGTGCACGATATTATATACGATGTAATGGGTGGAGAGGAGTGATACGTAGGAGCATCAAATTCTCCACCTCCTGTGTGCTGATTGGGGGGTACAATACTGTGCGCTCATTCGCCAGACGTACTACCATTGTTCCCTGCCGATATAACCGGAACTGTCGGGCGCTGTATTATTTTCTCTCTGTAGCACGTTTTTGGTTCCAAACTTCACCTGGATTCCCTGGACTTTAAACTACATAATTTTACCGCAAGAGGTATGTACAACGCTTCAGCGTAGCAGATAGAACCCTTCAACGTGGATTTTACCTCATGTTTAGCGCTGGAGCGTTGACGATTGTTCCTTATTGAGAGTAGGTAGGCCAGAGCGTCTCAAGTAGTGAGTTGTAGCGTGGCGTATTTTATCCTTTTACAGATCTAGCTGTTGCATGGTGGACTGCCCAGTTTATGTTGGTAGCACCATAAAGATTTAGATAAATGGTTAAAACATTTGGTTTGTTAGCATGTGTATTAATTGTACTTTTGTATTCTTTTTAGCAAGTATGCTGACTTCCGGTGAGAGGTCTGTCGTTGCTGCTGCCCTGTTGTTTGAGGCAGCACGGCTCCTAGAGGAGCGACGTCCAAAACGAAAACGCCGCATGTGGACCAGGAGCTGGCTGCTGAAAAGGTCTACATTGTCACACATGGGTCTGATAAGAGAGTTACGTGATAACAACCCTCAGGATTTCCGAAACTACCTTCGGATGTCAGAGGAATCCTTCAAGTTAATACTTGCTGCTGTTACGCCACTCATACAAAGGCGGGATACGCCGATGCGTGCAGCCGTGCCCGTGGATGAAAGGCTGGCGGTGACACTGCGGTTCCTGGCCACAGGAAGGTCTCTTCAGGATTTGCGATTTTCAGCTGCTGTTTCCAGGCCTTTACTGAGTGTCCTGATTCCGGAGACCTGCGAGGCTATTGTGCAGAGCTTAAGGCATTATATGGAGGTGACTATTTTTTACTCCTATTGGTTTTGAATGCTGTGTTATGTTATGTCCATATAGTGTTCATCAACCCTTTCAGTCAGTGAAGCAGTCTGATACAATGGCTGCCTGCATACTCTGGATTGTTCACTTTGTTTGACTACTCCATACTGCGCGTCAATTCTGTCTATGTATTAATGTATTTTTACTAATTTTTACATGTTTTCTTTTCATCTTGCAGTTTCCCAAGACGGCGGATGACTGGAAGAAGATTTCTTGCGATTTTGAGCAGCTGTGGCAGTTTCCAAACTGCGGTGGCGCCTTGGATGGCAAGCATGTGCGCATCACCCAACCAGCCAACTCAGGATCCTTCTTCTATAACTACAAAGGATATTTTAGTGTGATCCTCATGGCCCTTGTGAATGCGAACTATGAGTTCGTGGATGTGGATGTTGGCATGAATGGTCGAGTCTCCGATGGTGGTGTTTTTGACCACACTTCATTTGGGGAAGCCCTGAGGAACAATCAACTGCAGTTGCCACGAAATGAAGACACAAAGGGAAACCTCAATTTTGTTTTCATCGCTGATGAAGCTTTCCCTCTTCATCCACATCTGCTGAAGCCATTTGCGCAGAGAACACTCACAGCGGAGCGGAGAATCTTTAACTACCGGTTGTCTAGGGCCCGTCGTGTGGTCGAAAATGCCTTTGGGATTATGGCGAATCGGTTTAGAGTTTTCCACACAGCTATCAACTTGAAGCTGCCGTCTATAGACTTTGTGGTTTTGGCATGCTGTGTGCTGCATAACTTCCTGAGACGCCATGACACCGGCTCCTACTCTCCTCCTTCATTTATTGATTCTGTGGACACAATAACCGGAGATATTGTGCCCGGGGAATGGCGGGCACAAGAAGAAAATGTAGCAGGTCTTCAAGCGCTGGGATCTGGCAGACAGGCAGACGATGCAAGGGACTGTAGAGAAAAATACTGCCTGTACTTTAATGGTTCTGGAGCTGTGCCTTGGCAGGATCACGCCGTATAAAAAAAACAATTGTATGTGTAGCGTAAACTGAACCATCGATATTTTATGCTTTTGCTTTCCACAATGACATTGTTTTAATAGGCAACTCTCTTTTGTTTAATAAAATAGTTTTGCATTACTCCCGTTTATTCACGGCTGTTTTTTTTTATATAAAGTGGTTAACTCCTTAATCCCATATGACCTACTATCAGGTCAAAGTGACCTGGGACTTAATTACCTGTAACGGGATAGTACGTCGTGGCAGACAATCATTTTTGCATTTAAAAGTATAATGATAAGGTGGTGGTGGTGGTGTCCTGTGGTGTTTGGGTAATAAACGATTGTTGTTTGAATGGACATGTTGGAGCCTGCCCTAATTGAGTTAAACCTGTCCTACACAAGGCATTGTTTATCAATATACATATGCATAGGTCGGAGACATGATGTCTATCTCAGGACCACTGGCCTACAATGGAACCCCACAGGAGTTGTGTACATATGTAGATAATGATGGGTCACAAACAGGACAGAGGCTTCTCATTCAAGATTTTTACAGTGTACACCTAGATCCTCCATTATCTCTATGGCCAATATTCATTTACTATGTAGATGCACCTCTGCCTTATCACATAAACAAAGGACAACACACAAAAGAACACAGGCCTGACCGCCAATATATCTCACTCATTTCTATGATACGTGTATTGACCTTGTTGTGATTTGGATTTGGTTGCAAGTTCCCCCCCCCCCCCCCATGTATAAAACATCTCTGGCAGTCATGTTGTGCATCTGGCAAGCGGACGTACAAGATGGAGGCACTTTAGGATGCGTTTTGCAAACTCTTTTGTGCTTCCTGCATTTTTTTCTCTTTTGTGTGTGCCTTGGCTCTGCTGGCCCAGGCCTGCTCCGCAAGTACATAAAAACAGAACACAAAATTAACGGCTAAATAACTTTGTTTTTTACTGAAATTTTTTTTTTTTTTTTTTTAAGACAACAAAAAAAATTACATTGTCCCACGGTGGTGGGCTAGCAGTTGGCGCAGCATGCGTCCATTATCTTTAACCTGCTCCTGCAGGCGCGCTGCTGTCTCCTGCAGGCGTGCTGCTGTCACCTGCAGGTGCGCTGCTGTCCCCTCCAGCCGCCTCTGCTTTGCCAGCAGCTCTCTCACGGTGGTCGATTCTGTGGATAGAAGAGGTCCGAGAACGGACGGTGATTACTCTGCAAATACGACATGTGTGAACATACCCTGAGATTAACCATACACTCAATTTGGTCCTGTCCCAGAGGTCTAGCCCTTTTTTTTTTTTTTTTTTTTTTTTTCGTTCTTGTCGTTGTCAAATGTGACATCCAAAAGATAACCTCTCCCACTGTCTGTATACTTACGGAGAAGTGACACCGGTTGGTCATCACCGGAAGAGGTGGAAGAGCTGCTCACCTCCCATCCCCTCGCTTGTGCACCAGCTGCCGCAGCTAAAACGCAGCAAATACATATATGGTTAAAAGTTGAACACGCTATGGAGAAGTGCTCACAGTTTTGGTCACTTACGAAGGGTGGCCTCTGGTGAGAATGCCGCCGACCCGGGGGAGGAAGAGGAGTGGCGGAAGGGTGGTGTTGTGGCCTGCGGTGGGGTGCTAGCGCGCCTGGTCCTTACTGCGTCTGTAATGTATACAGTATTTCAGCTCCCCTCTAATGTCCCGTATGCAGAAATAAAATAGCAAATTGCAATCAATGATGGTAAACATACGTGATGTACCGGGCTGTGGGCTATCGCTGGTGGAGGATGCAGGTGCTGGTGGCTGTTGCCGGCGCCGTCTCCCTACACAAACATTAAAGAACCTTAATATGTAGACACCAAAAGTACAGGGCTCCATAATTACCAAATAATACCTATGCGCCATTGGCGGGACAAAATAGGAGCCAAAATAAATGTCCCCCTGTAATGTCCCATATGCAGTAATAAAGTTGCAAATTGCAAACAATGATGGAAAACATACGTGATGTCCTGGGCTGTGGGCTGCCGCTGGGGGAGGATGCAGGTGCTGGTGGCTGTTGCCGGCGCCGTCTCCCTACACAAACATTAAAGAACCTTAATATGTAGACACCAAAAGTACAGGGCTCCATAATTACCAAAAAATACCTATGCGCCATTGGCGGGACAAAATAGGAGCCAAAATTAATGTTCCGCATTAATGTCCCATATGCAGTAATAAAGTTGCAAATTGCAAACAATGATGGAAAACATATGTGATGTCCCGGGCTGTGGGCTGCCGCTGGGGGAGGATGCAGGTGCTGGTGGCTGTTGCCAACGCCGTCTCCCTACACAAACATTAAGAACCTTAATATGTAGACACCAAAAGTACAGGGCTCCAGAATTCCCAAAAAATACCTAGGCATCATTGGTGGAAAAAGTTAGGAGCCTAATAATTAATGAAATTTCTACTCGCCAAACCAGGGCCGGACTGGCCATCGGGCAGTTCCGGCAAATGCCAGAAGGGCCGATGGCAGTAGTGGGCCGCTCGAGTGTGCCGCTGTTGGCACACTCCCCACGCTGTCGCTATGGGGGCTGCCTGCCTGCATTGCATTCTATGGGGGCTGCCTGCCTGCATTACATTCTATGGGACTGGCTGCATTACATTCTATGGGGGCTGTGCTGCATTGCATTCTATGGGGGCTGTGCTATATTACATTCTATGGGGACTGTGCTGCATTCCATTCCATGGGCCTGTGCTGCATTATATTCTGTGGGGCTGGCTGCATTACATTCTATGGGGGCTGTGCTGCATTTAATTCTATGGGGCTGTGCTGTATTACATTCTATGGGGCTGGCTGCATTACATTCTATGGGGGCTGTGCTGCATTCCATTCCATGGGCCTGTGCTGCATTATATTCTATGGGGCTGTGCTGCATTCCATTCCATGGGCCTGTGCTGCATTATATTCTATGGGGCTGGCTGCATTACATTCTATGGGGACTGAGCTGTAATGCTGGATACGGCTGTGATTATATGTTATATAGTCGTGTTACACTCCCCTCACTTCTTGTAGCCTACAAGTGTACAAAGATATTATACAGTCACCATGCGATGATTTTGTAACCCCTGACCTGAGCATGTTTCACATTCCAAACCTCCCGGCAGCGTGCGTATCCCGATTCCCCCATACAGGTACTTACCACGCCTTGGCTCCGCACGCAACTCTGCCAGAAGCTGCGGGGTCTTATATCGGAGGTCTGCCCACTTTTTCCTGAGCTGCTGCGCACTGCGTCGGACGCCAAACCTCCTCTCCATCATGCGCCCAATGCGGCGCAGCACCTCCTGCTTGTGGAGGTTTGGGTGCTGAGGTTGACTCCCCAGGCCCTCATAGTCCAGGGCAGACATCTCTTGGACAAAAAATGCCATCTCTGGCCGCCCCAGAGGAGCTGAGCGCTGTCGCGCCGCCATTTTGCCTGCCAAGACGCTTAACCACCTAACCACGCCCAGAGGAGGTCCTTGACGCGTGGCGCCCGATCAACATCGCTATAGCGTCTCCGTTTCAGCACAGCGTCGCGATTGTGACGCCGACTCCAGAAATACCGGGTTTTTTTTTTGCGTTCTCATTATCACGCCGCAGCGCTCATCGTCCTTGTTCCAGTGTTTCAGTGCCTTTGGCATCTATGGGGTACGGCTGTTGTGTCGACATTTTATTTGACCTGTACATGTATTGAATCTTATGTTAATGTTTACTTTTGTGTTGAGCGTTGCAGCTTTGCACACGCAACGCTGAATGCAAATGTAAATGTATTAGGCTACGTTCGCCTTAGCAGCGGACGCCGCAGCGGCGCCGCATGCGTCATGCGCCCCTATATTTCACATGGTGGCGCATGGACATGCGTTGCACTTGCAACTTGCGTTGTGCATGCGTTTTGCTGCGTTTTTGTTTGCGTTGTTGGCTGCGGCTCCGACGCTGCGGCGCACAACGCAAATGTGAACGTAGCCTTACCTCTGCAGCGTTTTGAGACAGATGCATTAAATTTTTAAATGTTTTTATGGGCACCAAAAAACAGCGTCATGTGTCGTCCTCTGCACCCTGATGCATGCGTCCCAAAACGCTAGGGCAACACATGTCCATGCGGGCCCCATCTTGAAAATACGGGGCACAAGAAACACATATATCACCGCATAAGGACCATACGCAACGCTAATGTTAACTTTACCTTATAAGCGGGAAAAAAAGAGATGTGTGAATGCTACATTACAGTATTGGATGTGTTGTGTCACTTTTGCAAAACGGATGTACTAATTGTAAATTTTTTTTTCACCTTGCTCAGGTTCTCTATATCTAATTCTATAAACTTGAGGGCATAAATTGACTAATCTTAATCATGAACCTACCCTATGAAAACCAAGTTTTATTATTATTATTATTATTATTATAATTATTATTTAAAAACCAATATATAGGTTAGGAAACAAACCCAAACAAACCTAATATGCAGGGGTTGGCACCCTATGGGATGCGGCGGAAGTGGAAGGGGCGAAGTAGAAGATCGGGACTATTTAACCTTCGTCAGGCTGCATAATTTTACAATGTTGACAGGCTGCAGAGGTACAATTGTACCTTCATATATACCTCCACTGTGATTTGGCCAATATATTGTGGACCAAAAGTGCAGAGATGTCACGAAATTTCAGCCCTCTACGGCTTTTCGACAAAAGATATTGCAATTTTAAAAATGGGTATAGTTACAATTGTACCTAGTCAGGCGGACAAAGGTCAAATAGAGGGGCTTTTATCTGACGTTATGCGTCATATAAGAATCGGAACACTTTATTTATATCGGGCCTCCTCCAGAGGGGAAAAGGAGGATCTGGAAGCCGGTATAGAAAGGCTTATCCACACTATGGCGCGGATTCAGGAGCAGCAGAATGTGGCAATGGGGGAGCTGCTGAAGCTTCGGGACATGTGCCAACATTTGCCGGCGGGGCCAAAATAGAAACCAAGTGTCTGAACATTTTTTGTTGTGTGTTGTACAGCTAAAAAAAGTTTGTTAATTTAAACATATATATATCCCACCAATCAAGCTTTTGAGAGTGAAGTTACATGACAAGTTTTTATTATGAACCAATTCTTATTATTATAATTATTATTATTATTTAAAAACCAATATATAGGTTAGGAAACAAACCCAAACAAACCTAATATGCAGGGGTTGGCACCCTATGGGATGCGGCGGAAGTGGAAGGGGCGAAGTAGAAGATCGGGACTATTTAACCTTCGTCAGGCTGCATAATTTTACAATGTTGACAGGCTGCAGAGGTACAATTGTACCTTCATATATACCTCCACTGTGATTTGGCCAATATATTGTGGACCAAAAGTGCAGAGATGTCACGAAATTTCAGCCCTCTATGGCTTTTCGGCAAAAGATATTGCAATTTTAAAAATGGGTATAGTTACAATTGTACCTAGTCAGGCGGACAAAGGTCAAATAGAGGGGCTTTTATCTGACGTTATGCGTCATATAAGAATCGGAACACTTTATTTATATCGGGCCTCCTCCAGAGGGGAAAAGGAGGATCTGGAAGCCGGTATAGAAAGGCTTATCCACACTATGGCGCGGATTCAGGAGCAGCAGAATGTGGCAATGGGGGAGCTGCTGAAGCTTCGGGACATGTGCCAACATTTGCCGGCGGGGCCAAAATAGAAACCAAGTGTCTGAACATTTTTTGATGTGTGTTGTACAGCTAAAAAAAGTTTGTTAATTTAAACATATATATATCCCACCAATCAAGCTTTTGAGAGTGAAGTTACATGACAAGTTTTTATTATGAACCAATTCTTATTATTATAATTATTATTATTATTTAAAAACCAATATATAGGTTAGGAAACAAACCCAAACAAACCTAATATGCAGGGGTTGGCACCCTATGGGATGCGGCGGAAGTGGAAGGGGCGAAGTAGAAGATCGGGACTATTTAACCTTCGTCAGGCTGCATAATTTTACAATGTTGACAGGCTGCAGAGGTACAATTGTACCTTCATATATACCTCCACTGTGATTTGGCCAATATATTGTGGACCAAAAGTGCAGAGATGTCACGAAATTTCAGCCCTCTACGGCTTTTCGACAAAAGATATTGCAATTTTAAAAATGGGTATAGTTACAATTGTACCTAGTCAGGCGGACAAAGGTCAAATAGAGGGGCTTTTATCTGACGTTATGCGTCATATAAGAATCGGAACACTTTATTTATATCGGGCCTCCTCCAGAGGGGAAAAGGAGGATCTGGAAGCCGGTATAGAAAGGCTTATCCACACTATGGCGTGGATTCAGGAGCAGCAGAATGTGGCAATGGGGGAGCTGCTGAAGCTTCGGGACATGTGCCAACATTTGCCGGCGGGGCCAAAATAGAAACCAAGTGTCTGAACATTTTTTGTTGTGTGTTGTACAGCTAAAAAAAGTTTGTTAATTTAAACATATATATATCCCACCAATCAAGCTTTTGAGAGTGAAGTTACATGACAAGTTTTTATTATGAACCAATTCTTAACAACATTACAAGTTGGAAACGGGAACATTGTGTCGCATTGGTGTCTTATATTCTATAGGGCTGTGCTGCATTCCATTCCATGGTCCTGTGCTGCATAATATTCTATGGGGCTGTGCTGCATTATATTCTATTGGGCTTATCTGCATTATATTCTATGAGGCAAAGACACAGCGCCGCCACCACGAGGCATCCCAGTCAGCGCAGTACTGGCCCCCAGATTGTCCTCCGGGCTTTTCTCCTTTCGGAGAATTTGTCCCCAGACGAGGTCTTGCCACGTAAGGTTTTCAAAAACACGCTTAAGATTGCCACTCACCGCTTCTATACTGTGTTATTATTATTATTGTGTTATTAATGTTCGGTTTTTATTCTTTCTCAACAACAGAAGCCGGCAGTGTGACCATAATTAATTAAACCAATATTTTTAAACTTTGCATCAATTTTCCATGTTTTATTTTTAGAAATGTACGTTTCTTGGTTACGTGAATTTATGCCCTCATACAGTGCTGTGGACCCATTTTGTCTCAGTGATCGAGACACACCAATCAACCAGTCGAGATTGAATTTCAAGGAAAAAGTTTTATTAAACACAGTATAAATAACAAGAAAATAAAAAAAAATGGAATGCATAAAAATTTATTTAACGAAATTTATAAAATCACAAATCGTGATATGCCAAATCTTCAGATCCATAACTTTGGTGCCTGATGGGCGAAGCCATCTGAGAAGGCATTGGTGTGTAGGAGTTAGGGGGTGGCGGACCAAAGTGGGAAACGGGGAGATTTTGCCGTCTTGGTGTGTGTGCCCAACCATTGAAATATGAGGACTCTGTCCGCTGCATTGGCCGTGAAGACACCAAACGAGTGTGCTCGTCCAAATTGCCATCTGAACCCTTGTGAACCGCTTCCAAAATTAGACGCTCGGTTATTGTTCTTTGTCTGTCATCCATTTTGGCCAGTTTGTCCACTATATAGTGTCCAAAACCCTGCAACGCAGGGCTGACACTGTTTGTTAACGCCTGTTTTGCCAGGCTCACCAGTTCATGGGAGACGTCTGCGGTGGCCTTACGTTTCCGAGAACCTAGCCTCCCTTGAGTCCTGGCAGGTGCAGCCTCCACAAATTCAGTCGTTGAGCTGTCCTGTGCACAGTCCTGTGTACTGTCCTGTGCACTGTCCTCCTGGGGAGAATACAAAAAAAATTTAGTAACCCGAAAACCAAAAGTCTTAACACCCTAACCGCATCCAAACTATATATTCGTATTCATGCAATAATGTTATAATAGATTTTTAGCTTAGTAATATTATTTAACATTCCCATTTATTTATTACTTTGAACTACACTGTTCTGACTGCAAGGGGAACCTGATGAATATGTAATTGCCGAATAATCTCACCAATAATACTTATCTGCAGCTGGAAGCGATACAATTGTAGAGATGGTATGGTTTATGAATTTTAAGAAGGTCGCCATTAGATACTTATGAAGGTTGCGATATAATACTGTAATGCGACAGGGTTACTTATGCGTACATGATTTTGTAATAACTAAAAAATTGATGGGATAATCAGAAGGATAAAACCGAAAATGCTGATAAATTAGATTTAATGATACGACACATTGGTGAACCTGTTGTGAAAAGAGGTACTTACTTGTTGCCATTGAGAGTCCTGCTCGACGAGGTCCGGTGATACAATCTCTTCCGCAGGTGCAGGTGCCAACAAGTGTAGACACGTGGATGTCCGTGGAACCTCTTGGTCCCTTAGAAAATTCATATGTTCAAAGTACCAAAGCCTTGGCACGTAAACATCTTCGGTCGAAGCTCCGGACCTTGTAGTGTGAAGGACCTTATTTAGCTCCTTCCTCCACACTGTGCGTAGCGCCTGTATTTTCTTCTTTATCACTGCTTCGTTTGCTATCTCTTCCGGAGCATGGAGCTTGTAAAAGTCAATGAGCTTAGAATAACCCTCCTTCCTCTTTTCCCTGTTGCAGTACTCTGGAGATTTAATTTTCCAGAGGCAGGGAAAAGAGTGGTAGATTTCAATGAAATCCCGGATGAATTCAACACGATTTGACATCTGGAAAAAAATAAAAAATAAAAAGTTAGGCATTTGATAGAGTCCTTTAAACACTACTTTTACCTGTGTACCACCCGCTTCAGTACAGCAGCCGCACAAAGCACTCATGGCGACCATACCTAGTACCATCTGCCACGCTGTAGTCAACCAGTCACAACCAGTCACAACAGCGTCCCATTCGCTTGCTTCTGCGGCGGAACGAAGCGCTCATGCCGACCATACATTGTTCCATCTGCCACGCCCTAGGCCACCATAACCCTAAACAACCACCCGCTTCAGTACAGCTGACGCACAAAGCACTCATGCCGACCATACATTGTTCCATCTACCACGCCCTAGGCCACCATAACTCAAAACAACCACCCGCTTCAGTACAGCTGACGCACAAAGCACTCATGCCGACCATACATTGTTCCATCTACCATGCCCTAGGCCACCATAACCCAAAACAACCACCCGCTTCAGTACAGCTGACGCACAAAGCACTCATGCCGACCATACATTGTTCCATCTACCACGCCCTAGGCCACCATAACTCAAAACAACCACCCGCTTCAGTACAGCTGACGCACAAAGCACTCATGCCGACCATACATTGTTCCATCTACCATGCCCTAGGCCACCATAACCCAAAACAACCACCCGCTTCAGTACAGCTGACGCACAAAGCACTCATGCCGACCATACATTGTTCCATCTACCATGCCCTAGGCCACCATAACCCAAAACAACCACCCGCTTCAGTACAGCTGACGCACAAAGCACTCATGCCGACCATACATTGTTCCATCTACCATGCCCTAGGCCACCATAACCCAAAACAACCACCCGCTTCAGTACAGCTGACGCACAAAGCACTCATGCCGACCATACATTGTTCCATCTACCACGCCCTAGGCCACCATAACTCAAAACAACCACCCGCTTCAGTACAGCTGACGCACAAAGCACTCATGCCGACCATACATTGTTCCATCTACCATGCCCTAGGCCACCATAACCCAAAACAACCACCCGCTTCAGTACAGCTGACGCACAAAGCACTCATGCCGACCATACATTGTTCCATCTACCATGCCCTAGGCCACCATAACCCAAAACAACCACCCGCTTCAGTACAGCTGACGCACAAAGCACTCATGCCGACCATACATTGTTCCATCTACCATGCCCTAGGCCACCATAACCCAAAACAACCACCTGCTTCAGTACAGCTGACGCACAAAGCACTCATGCCAACCATACATTGTTCCATCTACCACGCCCTAGGCCACCATAACTCAAAACAACCACCCGCTTCAGTACAGCTGACGCACAAAGCACTCATGCCGACCATACATTGTTCCATCTACCATGCCCTAGGCCACCATAACCCAAAACAACCACCCGCTTCAGTACAGCTGACGCACAAAGCACTCATGCCGACCATACATTGTTCCATCTACCATGCCCTAGGCCACCATAACCCAAAACAACCACCCGCTTCAGTACAGCTGACGCACAAAGCACTCATGCCGACCATACATTGTTCCATCTACCATGCCCTAGGCCACCATAACCCAAAACAACCACCCACTTCAGTACAGCTGACGCACAAAGCACTCATGCCGACCATACATTGTTCCATCTACCACACCCTAGGCCACCATAACTCAAAACAACCACCCACTTCAGTACAGCTGACGCACAAAGCACTCATGCCGACCATACATTGTTCCATCTACCACTCTCTAGCCCAACACCCACAACAGCGTACAATCCGCATCGCTTCAGCGGCGAGCACGAGGCGCTCATACCGACCATACATTGTTCCATCCGCCACGCTCTAGCCCACCGCCCACAACAGCGTACAATCCGCATTGCTTCAGCGTCGAGTACGAGACGCTCATGCCGTGTGTTTTTTTTTTTACATCGCTCCATCCACTACGCCCAAGCGGTCATTTCATACCTCGAAGCTGTGGTGCCAAGTGTAGAATGCTCTGTGAAACTGCGGTGCCAAGTGTGGAATGGCCTGGGAAACACTAAAAGCGACGTCCAGGTCCACCAACTGTGCAAGTACAAAGTGAAGAAAGTAATTTTAAACTGTGAGGTGGTGTCGGGAACAATAGTGGTCAGGTGACAAATTTTCCAACCAATTGTGTGCACATAACCTATGGCCTATCAGCACACTCTGTAGCAGCACTACACGCCCCTAGTGAACGTCACGCACAGATAATTCAATTAAGTGCTCTGAATTGTCTCTGAATCGTCTTGTGTGACATGACCAGTACGACTGTCCCATACGACTTCTACATCGCAAATACGTCACAAAATTATCGCTCCAGCGCCGTGAATTGCACAGTGTGACCGCAGTATACGACGATGGAACGATTCTCGTGCGACGCTGAAACGTCACAGATCGTGCCGTCGTAGCGATGAAAATTTCACTGTGTGATAGTACCCTTAGATTGTGTCAGTATTTTCTCAGTCTGGTTGGATTCTCAGGAGCTGCAGATATACATTCCATGTCTTTAGTTAGATTGTGGAACTTTTTGTATTTTCTGCTGTGGATATTTTTGAAGAGTTTTTAATACTGACCGCTTAGTATTCTGTCCTATCTTTCCCTATTTAGCTAGAGTGGCCTCTTTTGCTGAAATCTGTTTTCTGCCTGTGTGTGTCTTTCCTCTCCTATTCACAGTCAATATTTGTGGGGCTGCCTATCCTTTGGTGTTCTGCTCTGAGGCAAGTTAGTTTTCCCATTTCCATCTATAGGGGTATTTAGTCCTCCGGCTGTGTCGAGGTGTCTAGGGTATGTTAGGCACACCCCACGGCTACTTCTAGTTGCGGTGTTAAGTTCAGGGTTTGCGGCCAGTACAGATTCCACTTCTCCTGAGAAAGTTTCATGCTGCTCCTAAGTCACCAGATCATAACACATATGGTAAAAACACCACAGAAAAACAGGCAAAGGTGCTTACCTGTCTAGGCCTCAAATGAAATGCACTATCATGGTGCAGGGGCCCAAGTAAAGATGGCGACTACACAGGTGCGGTAATACCAAATGATACAGCCAGCCTACAATCAGGGATTGGCCGCTTGGCACACCAGTGCAAATAAATAATCTCAACACAGAGTATGCACAGCAACTGGATCATAGCCTATTAGTAACACCCTGTGGCGAGCTGCCCAGTGCTAACTGTAATGCGTTCCGTGTGAACAGAGGCCACAACTTACAAAGCCATCAGGGCCCAACTGCACCTTAAAAAGTAAAAGTAAAAATGTGCACAAGAACATATCCAAATATGTAAGGTATAAGTTGATATTATGGTCACAATACGTAAGCTGGCAACCCACGTCATGGCAAAAAGCACAACAGGAGGTAAAAAAGGAGGAAAAAAACTCCACTATTCTGGAAAAAAACACCACAGAAAAACAGGCAAAGGTGCTTACCTGTATAGGCCTCAAATCAAACACACTCTCATGGTGCAGTGGGCCCAAGTAAAGATGGCAACTACACAGGTGCGGTAATACCAAATGAGACAGCAAGCCTACAATCAGGGATTGGCCGCTTGGCACACCAATGCAAATAAATAATCTGCAGCAGTGTTCACATAGAGTATGCACAGCAACTGGATCATAGCCTATTAGTAACGCCCTGTGGCGGGCTGCCCAGTGCTAACTGTAATGCATCCCGTGTGAACAGAGGCCACAACTTACAAAGCCACAAGGGTCCAATTGCACCTCAAAATGCAAAAGTAAAAAAAGTGCACAAGAACATATCACAATATGTAAGGTATTAGTTATTATTAGTCAATTTAACCCCCTTTTGCTTACCATTTTGCCCTAAGGGAAGCGTATTGGCCCTCCGCTCGGCGACGGCTGACCCTGGGGTCAGCATAGACACATGTAGGGTATGTCTCTTCCCCCATCCCAGTTTTTTCCACGGTGTGTTCTTGTTTATTTTTTGGTGTAGCCACAGGTTGGTGGCATTTTAATAAGATTTAATAAAATTTGTTTTTTGGGTAGTATATGATTATATACAAAACTATTACCCCATTGTATTTATTTAAACTGGAAAAAAACCCACAGCAATGCCCACGATCGGCACTAGCAATAATATATCCCAATAAATCCATTTATGTAAATAAAAAAAACAAACAATAAAAGCACACATATTTGGTATCACCGCGTCCGTAACGACCCGCTATATAAAACTATCCCACTAGTTAACCCCTTCAGTGAACACCGCAAAAAAAAAAAAAACGAGGCAAAAAACAACGCTTTATTATCATACCGGCTAACAAAAAGTGGAATAAAACGCGATAAAAAAACGGACATAAATAACTATGGTACCGCTGAAAACGTCATCTTGTCCCACAAGAAAAAGCCACCATACAGCATCATCAGCAGGAAAATAAAAAAGTTATAGCTCTCAGAACAAAGCGATGCAAAGACAATTGTTTTTTATATAGAATAGTTTTTATTGTGTAAAAGCGCCAAAACATAAAAAAAGATATAAATGAGGTATCGCTGTAATTGAACTGACCAGAAGAATAAAGCTGCTTTATCAATTTTACCACACGTGGAATGGTATAAACGCCCCCCCCTAAAAGAAATTCAGGAATTGCTAGTTTTTGTTCATTCTGCCTCCCAAAAATCGGAATAAATAGCGATCAAAAAATGTCATGTGCCTGATGGTACCAATAAAAATGTCAACTCGTCCCGCAAAAAAGAAGACCTCACATGACTCTGTGGGCCAAAATATGGATAAATTATAGCTCTCAAAATGTGGTGATGCAAAAACTATTTTTTGCAATAAAAAGTGTCTTTTAGTGTGTGACGGCTGCCAATCATAAAAATCCGCCAAAAAAAGCTATAACAGTAAATCAAACCCCCCTTCATCACCCCCTTAGTTAGGGAAAAATAATACAATTTTAAGAAATGTATTTATTTCCGTTTTCCCATTAGGGTTAGGGTTGGGGCTAAAGTTAGGGTTGGGCTTGGGGCTAAAGTTAGGGTTTGGGATAGGGTTAGGGTTGGGGTTAGGGTTGGGGATAGGGTTAGGGTTGGGATTAGGGTTGGCGCTAAAGTTAGGGTTTGGGCTACATTTACAGTTGGGATTAGGGTTGGGATTAGGATTAGGGGTGTGGTTAGGGTTATGGTTGGGATTAGGGTTAGTGGTGTGTTTGGGATAGGGTTTCAGTTAGAATTGGGAAGTTTCCTCTGTTTAGGCACATCAGTGGCTCTCCAAACGTGACATGGCGTCCAATCTCAATTCCAGCCAATTTTGTGTTGAAAAACTAAAACAGTGCTCCTTCCCTTCCGAGCTCTCCCGTGCGCCTAAACAGGGGTTTACCCCAACATATGGAGTATCAGCGTACTCAGAACAAATGGGACAACAAATTTTGGGGTCCAATTTCTCCTGTTACCCTTGGGAAAATACAAAATCGGGGACTAAAAAATAATTTTTGTGGAAAAAAAATAATTTTTATTTTCACGGCTCTGCGTTATAAACTTTAGCGAAACACTTGGGGGTTCAAAGTTCTCACAACACATCTAGATAAGTTCCTTAGGGGGTCTAGTTTCCAATATGGGGTCACTTTTGGGGGGTTTCTACTGTTTAGGTATGTCAGGGGCTCTGCAAATGCAACGTAACGCCTGCAGACCAATCCATCTAAGTCTGCATTCCAAACAGTGCTCCTTCCCTTCCAAGCTCTGCCGTGCACCCAAACAATGGTTCCCTCCCACATATTGGGGTATCAGCGTACTCAGGACAAATTGGACAACAACTTTTGGGTGTCCAATTTGTCCTGTTACCCTTGGGAAAATAAAAATGTTGAGGCTAAAATATCATTTTCGTGGAAAAAAATATATTTTTCATTTTCACGGCTCTGCGTTATAAACTTTAGCAAAACACTTGGGGGGGTTCAAAGTTCTCACAACACATTTAGATAAGTTCCTTGTGGGGTCTAGTTTCCAATATGGGGTCACTTGTGAGGGGTTTCTACTGTTTAGGTACATCAGGGGCTCTGCAAATGCAACGTGACGCCTGCAGACCAATCCAAGTCTGCATTCCAAACGGCGCTCCTTCCCTTCCGAGCTCTGCCAGGTATCAGCATACTCAGGAAAAATTAGACAACAACTATTACAGTCCAATTTCTCCTGTTACCCTTGGGGGAAAAAATGCGGGCTAAAAGATCATTTTGTGGAAAGAAAAAATTATTTTTTTAATTTTCACGGCTCTACATTGTAAACTTTAGTGAAACAATTGGGGATTAAAAGTTCTCACCACACATCTAGATAAGTTCCTTAGGGGGTCTTCTTTCCAAAATGGGGTCACTTGTGGGGGGTTTCCACTGTTTAGGCACATCAGGGGCTCTCCAAACGTGACATGGGTTCCGATCTCAATTCCAGCCAATTTTGCATTGAAAAGTCAAACGGCACTCCTTCCCTTCTGAGCTCGGCCATGCGCTCAAACAGTGGTTTTCCCCCACATATGGGGTATCATCGTACTCAGGATAAATTGAACAACAACTTTTGGGGTCCAATTTGTCCTGTTACCCTTGGGAAAATAAAAAAAATTGGGGGCAAAAAGATAATTTTTGTGAAAAAAAATGATTTTTTTTACGGCTCAACATTATAAACTTGTGTGAAGTGCTTGGGGGTTCAAAGTGCTCAACACTCATCTAGATTAGTTCCCTAGGGGGTCTACTTTCCAAAATGGTGTCACTTGTGGGGGGTTTCCACTGTTTAGGCACATCAGGGGCTCTCCAAACACGATATGGTGTCCTATCTCAATTCCAGCAAATTTTAAATTGAAAAGTCAAATGGCGCTCCTTCCCTTCCAAGCTCTGCCATGCGCCCAAACAGTGGTTTATCCCCATATATGAGGTATCAGCGTACTCAGGACAAATTGTGCAATGACTATTGTGGTCCAGTTTCCCCTGTTACCCTTGGTAAAATGAAACAACTCTCGCACCCCTCTAATCTATTCTAAACTCTGCTGCCCGACTAATCCACCTGTCCCCCCGCTATTCTCCGGCCTCTCCCCTCTGTCAATCCCTTCACTGGCTCCCCATTGCCCAGAGGTTTCCAGTACAAAACCCTAACCATGACATAAAAAGCCATTCACAACCTGTCTCCTCCATACATCTGTGACCTCGTCTCCCGGTACTTACCTACACGCAACCTCCGATCCTCACAAGATCTCCTTCTCTACTCCCCTCTTATCTCCTCTTCCCACAATCGTATACAAGATTTCTCTCGCGTATCACCCCTACTCTGGAACCCTCTATCACAACACATCAGACTCTCGCCTACCATCAAAATCTTCAAAAAGAATCTGAAGACCCACCTCTGCCTACAACCTGCAGTAACCACCGATCAACCAACCGCTGCATGATCAGCTCTATCTTCACCTACTGTATTCTCACCCATCCCTTGTAGATTGTGAGCCTTCGCGGGCAGTGTCCTCACTCCTCCTGTACCAGTTATGACTTGTATTGTTTAAGATTATTGTACCTATTTTTATTATGTATACCCCTCCTCACTTGTAAAGCGCCATGGAATAAATGGCGCTATAACAATAAATAATAATAATAATAATCTTAAGTAAAAATTTTGTGAATAAAAGTTAAATGTTCATTTTTTTTTAAACATTCCAAAAATTCCTGTGAAGCACCTGAAAGGTTAATAAACTTTTTGAATCTGGTTTTGAGTACCTTGAGGGGTGCAGTTTTTAGAATGGTGTCACTTTTGGGCATTTTCTGTCATATAGACCCCTCAAAATCACTTCAAGTGTGAGGTGGTCCCTAAAAAAAAATAGCTTTGCAAATTTTGTTGTAAAAATGAGAAATCGCTGGTCAATTTTTAACCCTTATAACTTTCTAACAAAAAAATTATGTTTACAAAATTGTGCTGATGTAAAGCAGACATGTGGGTAATGCTATTTATTAACTATATATGTATGAGGGGGCACCACGGTATACACAGTGGGATCACCCTGACCAACAATTGTATATAGCAAAAAGACAAACAGAAAAGGAAGGTCATAGATGGGGATCACCACACAATGGATTTGAGCAAAATATAAACACAGCTTTATTGATAAATATACACAAATATGAAACATGCATTTAAGAAAAACACGCACATTTAAAAACAATTAAAAAAAGGTAACATCCTTGTTCCTATGTAGCAAAGCCTGTAATAAGGCTTAACACCTGCGCCAGAAAACTGGGCAAATCTATGTAGAAGGGTGCCTATATGGACACCACTGAGCCTGCACTCAAGAAGTGTAATGTAATAGGGCTAATCTATGAATGGTCATTGTGGGTGAGCCAAAGTAGACAATAGTCCTACCTCACCCAGATATGGTAAGCACCAATAGACACTTTGATAAACACCTTAGATAGCAAAATAGCCTTAGTACATATATACAGACCTACCAAATCAATTTCCCCACATAGCCAAGATGCAAGCCTGGATGTAAAAAGCCCTATGTAAAGCCGTTCACATGCTGTGCCAGGAGCCCATCCCTAGCCGTGCAGAGCCTAATGGCAAAAGATAGCAAAAAATGACAACATGGGCGCAGGTGGAGCGGAGACCCAACGCGTGTCGCCACACAAACGTGTGACCCCTGACGAAGCCACGTTTGTGTGGCGACACGCGTTGGGTCTCCGCTCCACCTGCGCCCATGTTGTCATTTTTTGCTATCTTTTGCCATTAGGCTCTGCACGGCTAGGGATGGGCTCCTGGCACAGCATGTGAACGGCTTTACATAGGGCTTTTTACATCCAGGCTTGCATCTTGGCTATGTGGGGAAATTGATTTGGTAGGTCTGTATATATGTACTAAGGCTATTTTGCTATCTAAGGTGTTTATCAAAGTGTCTATTGGTGCTTACCATATCTGGGTGAGGTAGGACTATTGTCTACTTTGGCTCACCCACAATGACCATTCATAGATTAGCCCTATTACATTACACTTCTTGAGTGCAGGCTCAGTGGTGTCCATATAGGCACCCTTCTACATAGATTTGCCCAGTTTTCTGGCGCAGGTGTTAAGCCTTATTACAGGCTTTGCTACATAGGAACAAGGATGTTACCTTTTTTAATTGTTTTTAAATGTGCGTGTTTTTCTTAAATGCATGTTTCATATTTGTGTATATTTATCAATAAAGCTGTGTTTATATTTTGCTCAAATCCATTGTGTGGTGATCCCCATCTATGACCTTCCTTTTCTGTTTGTCTTTTTGCTATTTATTAACTATTTTGTATGATATGACTCTCTAATTTAAGGGCATAAAAACTAAAAGTTTAATAATTGCTAAATTTTCGCCAAATTTCCATTTTTTTCACCAATAAACGCAAGTCAAATCGAAGAAATTTTACCACTATCATAAGGTACAATATGTCACGAGTAGTGTTGAGCATTCTGATACAGCAAGTATCGGGTATCGGCCGATACTTGCGGGTATCGGAATTCCGATACCGAGATCCGATACTTTTGTGGTATCGGGTATCGGTATCGAAACAACATTAATGTGTAAAATTAAGAATTAAAATAAAAAATATTGCTATACTCACCTCTCCGACGCAGCCTGGACCTCACCAAGGGAACCGGCAGCGTTCTTTGCTTAAAATGCGCGCTTTTACTTCCTTCTGTGACGTCACGGCTTGTGATTGGTCGCGTGCCGCCCATGTGGCCGCGACGCGACCAATCACAGCAAGCCGTGATGTAATTTTCAGGTCCTCAATGCCTAATTCTAGGCATTCAGGAATTTAAAATTACGTTCCGGCTTGTGATTGGTCGCGTCGCGGTCACATGGGCGACGCGACCAATCACAAGCCGTGACGTCACGGGAGGCAGGAGACGCGCGCATTTTTAAAATTACGTCACGGCTTGTGATTGGTTGCGTGCCGCCCATGTGACCGCGACGCGACCAATCACAGCAAGCCGTGATGTAATTTCAGGTCCTCAATGCAGAAATAGGCATCAGGACCTGAAATTACGTCACGGCTTGCTGTGATTGGTCGCGTCGCGGTCACATGGGCGGCACGCTACCAATCACAAGCCGTGACGTAATTTTAAAAATGCGCGCGTCTCCTGCCTCCCGTGACATCATGGCTTGTGATTGGTCGCGTCGCCCATGTGACCGCGACGCGACCAATCACAAGCCGGAACGGAATTTTAAATTCCTGAATGCCTAGAATTAGGCATTGAGGACCTGAAAATTACGTCACGGCTTGCTGTGATTGGTCGCGTCGCGGCCACATGGGCGGCACGCGACCAATCACAAGCCGTGACGTCACGGAAGGAAGTAAAAGCGCGCATTTTAAGCAAAGAACGCTGCCGGTTCCCTTGGTGAGGTCCAGGCTGCGTCGGAGAGGTGAGTATAGCAATATTTTTTATTTTAATTCTTTATTTTACACATTAATATGGATCCCAGGGCCTGAAGGAGAGTTTCCTCTCCTTCAGACCCTGGGAACCATCAGGAATGCCGTCCGATACTTGAGTCCCATTGACTTGTATTGGTATCGGGTATCGGTATCGTATTAGATCCGATACTTTGCCGGTATCGGCCGATACTTTCCGATACCGATACTTTCAAGTATCGGACGGTATCGCTCAACACTAGTCACGAGAAAACAGTCTCAGAATCACCAGGAATCGGTTGAAGCGTTTCAGAGTTATGACCTCATAAAGTGACAGTGGTCAGAATTGAAAAAAATGTCCTGGCCAGGAAGTTGAAAACCGGCTTTGGGGTGAAGGGGTTAAATACTTTCTATTGAATCTAGTTGGCATTTTATTGGTAACCTTTGGCACCTTACCACACAGGTGTGGCTCTCTTATTTTGCACATTGTGTCCTCATAATTTTATAATACTTTATTATTATTTTTTTTTTTTAATATTCTAATCTCAATAAAGTTTAAAACTTTTAAGGCATATAGCTTCTTTTTTCTTTTTTGATGAATTTGTTTATTGGAAACTGCCTCCCCTAGGCATTTAACATGTTTTGAAGTTTTTTACCGCCATAAGAAGAAATGAGTACCACCGCATTGTCACAATTAAAATATACAGGAATCAAGCACCACAGAATATCATAAATAGCAATAAAGTGTAGCTAAACATACAACATCAATATATATCATAATGCCATTAAACAATATGGTTCCTTCCAGACACCATATGTAAGGATAAATATATAAAATATATAATATATCAAAAAATTTTCCTTTGTTCACTTATTTTATTGCTCCATATATTTTTCTACTCGTATGTATTTTTATTGATATATATTTATCTAATGCTGCACTTAATTGCACTTTATATTCATATATTTGTATAATCCATATTTCCATATATTAAGTAGTTATCCACTATATTACTCTTTATATTTGCATATTTTCACTATTTTGCACTATTATAATTCTTCAGTGGTCATCCACTGTATTGCACCTTATGGTTCACACCATTTCTTCACCACTACACAAAAACCACAGTTTTTTATTTCACCCTTGTACACTTTTTTCTTCTTCTTTTTTCTTTATCTATTTTCTTACTTGTCCACAAGCATTCCCCCTATCTCACTCCTTTTTCATGCCAGTTACTTTCCATCCTTGTCCGTCCCTGTTCTTCAGAGGTGTGCGCTCCGTCTGGCTTCCTGTGCGGGTGTTGCCAGGGCAGCGCGCCTCTATGTGGCTGGTTCTGCGTCCCCGCTCTGACGAGTCGGGTGGGGAGGAGACTCAGTGTCACATGATGCCGGTCCCCGAAGACATCTGGTGGGCTTTCCCTGCCAAAGTGCCGCAACACAGCCACTGCCACCAATGATTAAAGCACATGATATATAAGCAGTCATTTCAACATCTCTATCCACGCTCCTTGAAAAAGCTGCACGCGAAACGCGCATCGGGTTATCCAGCCTACACCTCACAGGTAAGATGCCTGCACTACTTACTTTGCACTTTATCTTTCAGGTTACCTTTCATCCATATATGACCTTCTTACTCTTTTTTTATATTTTCCTGCTAGCATTCAACCATCCAATTCCATTCTCTTAAAACATTGCACATGCAAGGATATACTTTACTTATCAATAATGTGAAACCAATAAATACGGCCCCTTAAGGTGACGCTTCCCTAAATATAAATACCAAGAAAAAAGAACACAAATGGAAGCACCGTCACAGTATTAAAAATTATTAGATTTTATTAAGGGTCAATTGACACAAACATTAGAAATAAATATATATATAAAAGTAATAGAATACCATCTTCTGGGGAACAACATACAGTCTGAGACCACAGGTGCACGGCCCTATACAACAATCATTTACTTGCTCAAAAAGACACTTGGAATAAAAGACAATGAATATATATAGTTCCTATCAAAGAATGTCCAATTGGTTTGGCTATATATTAGTTCATGGTGGAGATTCACCCCTTACCATGGTATGCCTGGATCAATGTATAAGGAAGCTATAAATATATAAAGTAAAGTGCCAAGTGCTTTAAAGAGTTCACTATTGTTACTGCCAATAATCTATCTAAAGTCATAGCGGTAGTGAAAGTAAAAGGCTAGTGAAGACACCATACCCACTATGAGGTTTGTAATACCGGCATGAATAATGAAAGTTATACGTAACCTGCACGTGTAGTCCTGACAACCCCAACGCGCGTTTCGCGTCTTGCTTCTTCCGGGGGAGATACTCCCCCGGAAGAAGCAAGACGCGAAACGCGCGTTGGGGTTGTCAGGACTACACGTGCAGGTTACGTATAACTTTCATTATTCATGCCGGTATTACAAACCTCATAGTGGGTATGGTGTCTTCACTAGCCTTTTACTTTCACTACCGCTATGACTTTAGATAGATTATTGGCAGTAACAATAGTGAACTCTTTAAAGCACTTGGCACTTTACTTTATATATTTATAGCTTCCTTATACATTGATCCAGGCATACCATGGTAAGGGGTGAATCTCCACCATGAACTAATATATAGCCAAACCAATTGGACATTCTTTGATAGGAACTATATATATTCATTGTCTTTTATTCCAAGTGTCTTTTTGAGCAAGTAAATGATTGTTGTATAGGGCCGTGCACCTGTGGTCTCAGACTGTATGTTGTTCCCCAGAAGATGGTATTCTATTACTTTTATATATATATTTATTTCTAATGTTTGTGTCAATTGACCCTTAATAAAATCTAATAATTTTTAATACTGTGACGGTGCTTCCATTTGTGTTCTTTTTTCTTGGTATTTATCAATAATGTGAACTGATTTTTCAGGATATTTTTTTGCCATCACATAACTTGTCAGACTAATTCTTTGACTATACTGCATGAATTATTCATTTGGCCATTGTGTTTATAACAGGAGGTTTTTTAACCCCCTTTTGCTTATCATTTAACCCCATTCTTAAATGACCTTAAATGCTTTGTATTGAATCTAGTTGGCATTTAATTGGTAACCTTTGGCACCTTACTACCCACGTGTGGCTTTCTTGTTTTGCACATTGTGTCCTCATATTTTTATCATATTTCATTATTTAAAAAAAAAAAGTTCTAATCTCTATAAAGTTTAAAACTTTTAAGGCATATAGCTTCTTTTTTTATGAATTTCTTATAGCGGTTCGCATGCGTGCTGTGCTGTTGTCTTCTCCTGCGTGTGGTGCAGGGTCTTTTATGCCTCCTGCACATGGGGGATCTTTGAACTTTATTCTCCCCGTGCATGTGCTGTGACGTTAGATGACTGCTGCCAGCAAGGACCTGGCAAGCGCAGTGCGCATGAGCCAATAGAGCCATGCTCATTGGTCATTGGCCGATCTAGACCATCTGATCTGTCACCTGACTGGCCACCAATGAGATATAAAGGTCCTTGGTAGTGTTCTAATACACATCCCCTTGAGAAAGCACTTAATATGTAAAGCGCCATGGAAAAAATGGCGCTATAACAATAAATAATAATAATAATAATAATATGCAAAATGCAAGTTGGGGTTAATAAGGATCCGGTACGGTGCCTCCAGTTGCCTCTCACTGTGGTAAGCTTGCTTTAAGTCACCTTTACATGTGGCTATTGTGATAGAAATATATATATATCATGTAGATCTCACTTGCATGTATACTCCTCTATAATCATATAGACTCATATGCTCACAGCTAATATATACATTATAATCAATAGTTTAAAATGGCTGACATGAACTGATATAGGCCAGACAGATTGTATGGGGTTTTCCATCCAAAAAGCGGAACAACACCAGATGTATTAAGTGCTGATCAAATGTCTCAACTTTGTCCTAGATACAGAGCTCAATTCTAGTTGCTTGGTCAGCAGTCATATGAGCATTAATCACAATATTCCATATATGTTTAGATAACCAATGACAGAGGAGCTAGACAATATGGTAATTAACTAACCACCCCTAACAACCCCTAACCACTCCTTTCTATATGCTATCATAAAAACTATGTATGTACAATAAAGTATCAGTATTGATGGAATGTTATTGACACAATAATGTTGTGCAGTCTCGTTCTTGATGAGCGCTCAAAATACTCAGTCTAATTGGGAGCGGCCGCAGCACACACAGGGATAAATTTATCCAACCCAAATTTTTCCATAACAAATGGCCCCCAACAGCGAGGCAAAGGGACGAAACGCACCCTACTGACCGGAGAGACGGAGGTGTTGCCACGGCCTTGGTTCACGGGATGGAGACTGCACAGCTCCATAAGTAAGGTAAGAAAATGTTATCATCTTACCTGAAAGTCCCCTGTGCCCAGTCCGGGTCTGTACCTCTTGCCGGTCAGGTGTGGTCACCAATTACCAGGTAGTGTAAAAAGTCCGAAGCCTGAATCCAAACCCTGGGAGGTGTCTGCTGTGTGCCGTGTATGTGTTCTGTGTTTGTGTAAGATCCGGGAGAAGGAAGGAAAAGTGACTTTTGTTTGTGGTGGCTGGGTAACAGACAGCAGGTGGTCAAATCGCTGAATAAGCTATCACAGATTCCCGTGCAATAGGAGAGACAGGAGGTCTTGGGACAGGCAGTTCCATGATCCAGGCTCGGATGGTGATAGCTTTGAGGGCTGCCACAGATTCCCGTAGCCGGCGGCCAGTCAGGACGACCGGAGCGGAGGGTGGTAGAACCCGGCATATGCGTGCCAGTGCGATTGATAGTTGTCTGCACGTGTCACAGAATTAAAAAGGGCATCTCCCGGATTGTCTATCTGTTTCTGTTTGTCAAGTATTGCTGCTTTAAAAGCATGAAATTATAAAAGAAAGTTTTTTTGTTTTTTTTTCTCTTTCCTTTTGTACTTCCTCTTTTCCAGCTGCTGTGGCAGGGATATATGCATTGTAAATGACACTGTCACATCTGTTTTTTCTGGCTGTTTCTGCAATGCTAGCTATGTGTAGCTATTTGTGAAGAAGTGAAACAAATTGTATCTATTATTTTTGATGCGACATACGTGTTTTCAGATATGTGATTTTAGTGACATTGATTGCAATAGCATAAGAAAAGGGGAAGTGTGTGTCTCTGACTGTGTTAAGCGCAGAGAGAAGGAAAATATATATATAGTTGTTTTTTTTTACTCTTTTGAAAGTCTTTATTCTGTTTTTCATATATATATGTATATTTTTTTTAAGTTTTTTTAAGTTTTTTTTTTAAGTTTTCCAAAGTTTATTCCTTTTGTATCAAAATTTTGAGTTTTTGGTAGTGTACTAAGTTTTTGATGGTTTTATCGTTTTGGGGTTTTTCAGAGTTTTTATATACTCATTTTTAGAGGTTTTTTTTAGTGTTGTTTTCTTTTTCCTTTTTTGTGTCTTTTTCATTTTTTTGTTTTTGCCATGGGGAACAAAGTGGCCAAGCAACAGAAGAGTCTTTTTATTTCCTGATGAGAAAACAGCCCCCCAGATAGTGGCAGAATACGAAGGTGTTAAGTATGTGAAGAATTTTGGAAGGTATAAAGTACATGAAATTCATAAGAATGGCAGACTTCAAGCTGCGGAGTGGCATGACGTAGAGAGGAAAATAAGGGAAGTTAGCTGATGTTAAATTGCTGAATGCTAATACATGGTATAAAGTAGCAGCAGAGCTTACATCGTTTAGGTGGTACAGAAAGTTATGTGAGCAAAACAGGAAGTGATTTTTGTGGGTATGAGACGGGAGAATCTGCGCAGTCTGCTTTTAGCAGAATCCATGGTATAGGTAGTTATTTTTGCACAGTATGAGGCGCGCCTCGTCTCTCCCTACAGGGAGAAGGCATCATTGCTCCACTCTATTATTCTTGTTCTTCTCCTCCTTTTTCTCTGTCACTTTTTCTCTCCTCATTCTTCTCTCCCGCTCTCCTCTTTCTCCACACTTTTCTCTTCTCTCTCTCCCTCTCTCTATTTCTCTCCTCCACACCTCCCTCTTCTCCTCACCCTCTCTCTCTCTCCTCCTTCTCCACTCCCCCACCACACCTATCTCCTCCTTCTCCACACCTCTCTTCTCCTCCCTCTCTATCTCCTCCTTCTCCACACCCATCTCCACTCCTCTCTTCTCCTCCCTCTCTATCTCCTCCTTCTCTTCCTTCTCCACACCCATCTCCACTCCTCTCTTCTTCTCTCTCTCTCTTCCTTTGTCTCACTCATCAACCCCTCCCCCTTCTTCTTCCTCTTTCTTCCTCTTTGTTGCCGGCTGGGCCAATGCCCAATTCAAACAATGTGGTGCTTACAGCACAAGGTTCCCCTTCTATGCCCCTGGCACAGTCCAGCCATTGCCAGTTGTGATATTGGGGAAAGAAGGTGAAAATCCCCCTACACACAATGCAGTGGGCAGCCCCCAGACACATCAGGTAGCAGACAGCTCAGCCCTGGGTGCAGAGGGGGGAGGAATGATATCACCATGTGCTGATAATGTACAACTTCAGCACCGGTCAGAGCTGCCTACATTCACACCAACATAGAACTATAAGCCTAATCCATCACAGCTTTAGCAAGGGGGGAGACATCCTGACATAAAAAAGCAACTTCTATGTCCAAAATCAGCCAGTGTATGACCCCAGTACATGCTATCACAACTATTCCTCTGATGAAGATGAAGAGGGAACATCATACATGCTGTCCAGTACTAGAAAAAGAAACACACAGGCACCACCATTACACTATGTTCACTGCACTTCAAGTCAGATGACAATCTTCCAGACCCAGGGATGCATCCCATGCCATTTTACCAAAGAATGTAGCAGAACCAGCGAACATATGCAGCCACCTGGAATGATCTCTGGGCCATACATGGAAATATAAGCAGGTGATGCACTCTGGCCAATCATGAAGGAACAATTCAAACTTCCAGCAGAATTAGATGTACACGCTTGGCAGTCAGGGCCACAGCTAATATAACAGCTCAGAGAGTGGACCAAAGGCAGATTGGCAGGACAAGCCAAAACCAAGAGCCAAGATAAGACAGAGTCTGTAAAGAAGTTTCATGGCAGAGTAAGGCAAGTATTCCAAGACTTGGGCTTCACCATTCATGACCAGATACACAGGCAAATGTTGGCACAGGCCTTTGTGCATGGACTGAGACAGCCAATTAGGAAACCACTGATAGTGGCTAGGCCTGAGAACAGGTCAATGGCAATGGATTGACCCAGCAAAATGTTTTATGTGCGCCTAGGAGACTGTTTATTGCCGATTGTCACCAAAACTGCCGCCATTATAGCACCACAAAGAGCGCGAAGAAGGAAACGGGTGCCGTGCTGCTGAGACGCTGGAAGGGGAGCCAGAGGTGAAGATGCTGCAAAGTGCCGATCAACACACCGGAAAAACCGCTGCAGACTCCAGAGAGGAGACACTGACCTCAATAAGGTTAGCAAAGGGGAGAAGCTATGTCGGAGCAGGGGGAAGAAGTAATGACAGATGCAGCCACAGCCCCTGTAATGCCCCAAGACCTTGGGTTGGATGCAGCCGCCGGTCTCATGGCACCCCCGGGCCTCGCCACGAATGAACCTGCAGGCCCCATCTTACCGCCGCAGCTTCAATCAGCAGGCCGGACCCCGCTGCCGCTACAGTACCCATCATGCCGTTGTCCACAGTAGCCAAAGGGATTGAGTCCCAACCAGGGGTGCAGAAGACGGCCCCTCTCATGATGACCACTGACCTGGAAGCGCAACCACTCTACAAAGACAGAAGAAGTGTCAAGTGTTACATCTGTGGCAAGTTTGGCCATTACCAGAACCAGTGCAAAGCACCCACACCCCCGAAGAGACTGGAGCCATACAATCCAAGAGTTGGTCCAGAGAAACAGGTCAAGGAAGAAGTGCAGAAAGCAGTGAAGTACCCCGTCCATAGGACAGGGGCAAGCAAGGGGAGGACAATTTTATATTACAGGATGATTTATGTAAACTAGAAGCTTGGGCTGATAAATGGCATATGAGCTTTAATGGGGATAAATGTAAGGTCATGCACTTGGGTAGAAGTAATAAGATGTATAACTATGTGCTTAATTCTAAAACTCTGGGCAAAACCATCAATGAAAAAGACCTGGGTGTATGGGTGGATGACAGACTCATATTCAGTGGCCAGTGTCAGGCAGCTGCTACAAAGGCAAATAAAATAATGGGATGTATTAAAAGAGGCATAGATGCTCATGAGGAGAACATAATTTTACCTCTATACAAATCACTAGTTCGACCACACTTAGAATACTGTGCACAGTTCTGGTCTCCGGTGTATAAGAAAGACATAGCTGAACTAGAGCAGGTGCAGAGAAGAGCGACCAAGGTTATTAGAGGACTGGGGGGTCTGCAATACCAAGATAGGTTATTACACTTGGGGCTATTTAGTTTGGAAAAACGAAGACTAAGGGGTGATCTTATTTTAATGTATAAATATATGAGGGGACAGTACAAAGACCTTTCTGATGATCTTTTTAATCATAGACCTGAGACAGGGACAAGGGGGCATCCTCTACGTCTGGAGGAAAGAAGGTTTAAGCATAATAACAGACGCGGATTCTTTACTGTAAGAGCAGTGAGACTATGGAACTCTCTGCCGTATGATGTTGTAATGAGTGATTCATTAATTAAATTTAAGAGGGGACTGGATACCTTTCTGGAAAAGTATAATATTACAGGGTATATACACTAGATTCCTTGATAAGGCGTTGATCCAGGGAACTAGTCTGATTGCCGTATGTGGAGTCGGGAAGGAATTTTTTTCCCCATGGTGGAGTTAATCTTTGCCACATGGGTTTTTTTTGCCTTCCTCTGGATCAACATGTTAGGGCATGTTAGGTTAGGCTATGGGTTGAACTAGATGGACTTAAAGTCTTCCTTCAACCTCAATAACTATGTAACTATGTAACTATGTAACAAGTCAGGTCCGCAAGACACTACGCTCCTGACATGTAAACCTTCATCTGCAAGACCAATACCTCAAATTACCCTTAAAGTGGATGGCGTTGTCAGATCCAACGTGATGCAGCCAGAAGTGTGATGACACCTGTAGAACTCACTGATCCCACCTGCCTATCAGAATCCTCTGTGCCTCGCATGGGCATCGATGGTCAAGTCAGACATTCTCAGCTTACAAAGTCACTGAGAGTGTGCACTCAGCCAGGACACTCTATCCTGTCCCAGTTTGTGGTGTCAAGGACCTTCCACTCAACCTGCTGGGAGCGAACCTACTGCAGAAGCTGAAGGCAACCACAGTGTTCCAGGAAAATGGGTCCGTGACACTTTCTTCATCCCTGACCCAAGAAGAGTCATGCTGGCGGCCCTACAAGAACATTAAGCAACCGATGAGGTCTACTCAAGGAGGTACTGGACGTAGTACCAGAAAGTCTATGGTCTAAGGGACCCCAGGACGTGAGAAAACCTCGAGTTGCCCCAGTACGGGTGTCACTCAAGCCATGTACCCCGTACCCTCGTAAGGCCCAGGCCAGGCCTAGAGTCAAGCTGCCTCTGACTAACTGAAGGTCTGCCTGGAAAATAGGAATCATTGTTCCTTGCACATCGCCTTGCAATCCTCTGCTTTCCCCATCAAGAAAAAGACTGTAAAAGGAGAGCCAGCCAAGTTCAGAATGGTACATGACCTGAGAGCTGTGAATGACGCCACGGTGTTTGGAACTGCAGTTGTGCCGGATCCGCACACTCTGCTCTCAAATGTGCCTGCCACAGCAAATGTGTTTACAGTGACCGACCTGGCTAATGTTTTCTCCAGTGTTCCCCTTCATCCGGAAGACCAGTTCCTGTTTGCCTTAATGCACCAGGGGGGACACCACACATGGACAGTGATGCCACAGTGGGCCCAGAACAGCCCTTCACAGTTCACCAAAGCAATGTCCACAGTCCTCACCAACTGGGTCACAGAACAAGCAGAAGTAACCCTGCTACAATACATGGACGATCTACCCCTTTGTGCAATTGACTTTGACACATGTATAGCCCATTTCTTGTATCTCCTACTCTACCTGGTGGAGCAGCATTGCAAAGTCTCAAAGAACAAAAGTCCAGTGGTGTCTGAAGCGAGTTACGTTCCAGAGACACAGTATTGCTCACCAGGCGAAACACCTGACAGATGACCGGAAGACCACAGTGGAGAAGATGGTTCCTCCAACAACTTAAAAGGTGCTACAGGCCTTCCTTGGTCTAGTTTTGTATTGCAGAGCCTGGATCTCTGATGCCTCAGTCCTAATGCAGCCTCTGTGTGAATACGTCAGCGTGACCCCGTTCCTCCTGACAGATGCAGCCTTCAGCTCGTTCAAGAAGTTAAAAGGCGCAGTAGTCTCAGCACCAGCACTAGGCCTATCTGACTACGAGAAGCCATTCCATCTCTACTTGATGAGAAAAGAAGGCCTTGCTACTGGAGTCCTGACGCAGCTTCAGGGGGGAAAGCAGAGACTTTTGGACTACTTTTCAGCTTGCTTGGATCCAGTTGCAAGGGGAGCCTCATCTTCCCACTTGAGAGCAGCAGTTGCAGCACACGCCCTCCTGGACAGGACTACTGACATCAGTGGAAAAACCATTGGAAATCCTGGCTCTGCATGACATCTCATCAATCCTCAACCAAACCCAGCCAAAACATCTCTCCACTGCCAGGCATCTTCGCCTCCAGTGCTCTCTACTCCTGCCCGACAATGTCACCTGTTGTGAACTCTGTTTTTGGGCTCCCTCTAGTGGTCTCAAGCGGTACTGTGTAGTGTTTTCTTTCTGCAGGTTGGCAGCATCAGCTGGTTCGTTATCCTTGGTTGGTTTCCTATTTAGCTCACCTGGATACTCAGCTCCTTGCCTGCTCTCAATGTATTCAGTGCTCTTCAGATTCCTTGTGACTACCTTGCTCCCAGTCTCTCCAAGACAAGCTAAGTTTTTGTTTGATCATTTTTTGATTATCAGCATTCATTATGTTTTTAGTCCAGCTCGCTAAAATGTGATTTCCTCGCTTGCTGGTTGCTCTAGGGGACTGAGTTTCTCCCCCCACACCGTTAGTTGGTGCGGGGGTTCCTGAAATCTCAGTGTGGATATTTTGTAAGGGTTTTTTACTGACCGCACAGACCCCTTTACTATTTTCTGCTATCTAGTATTAGTGGGCCTCATTTGCTGAATCTGCTTTCACCCCTGTGTATGTGTCTTCCTCTTACCTCACCGTTATTATTTGTTGGGGGCTTCTATATCTTTGGGGATCATTTCTCTGGAGGCAAGAGAGGTCTTTCTTTCTCTTTAGGGGTAGTTAGTTCCTCAGGCTGGCTCGAGACGTCTAGGATTTTTAGGCACGTTCACCGGCTACTTCTAGTGTGTTTGGATAGGTTCAGGTTTGCGGTCAGTCCAGTTTGCCACCTCCCTAGAGCTTGTCCTATGTTTGTTACTTAGCTGGAGTAATTTGTGATCCTCAACCACTAAGGATCATAACAGTAGAGCAGGCCCAAAAGTGTTTAATGCATCGCAGAAGTGGGATAAAAAGAAGACCTGAGTACATTTTTTTTTTCTCCTCCCGCTTTTCCTTTGCTGCAGTCTGTTTAGCTTCTTTCATCCCCTTGAACTCTGGGTGGTTTTGAGCTCAGCTGCAGACATGAATGTTCAGACTCTGGCTTCTAATGTGGATCATCTTGCTGCACGGGTGCAAAGTATTCAGGATTTTGTTATTCATAGCCCTATTTTTGGAAGTGCATCTGAACAGCAAGGTGGATTGCTGTTGAGGGGAGATAGAGTGAAAAAAAATAAAAAATCTATAAATCTTCAGCACAGCGAGTGTGAACGAGCTGAGTGTGACCTGAGCGTAAGTGTGAACGGCGGTAAGTGTGTGACTTGTGATTCAGTGAAGAGGTATTTGGAAAGCCTTTAACAAATACCTGTGTGAATTGGTGTGAGTTGCTGAATTGGGAGTAGCTATATTCATAAGGAGTTAACTTAGGGTGGGGGCTCATAATTAAGGGGATATAAGGGGCAGCTGTTTGGGGCTCAAGTCCTTTTTGGAAGTGCATCTGAACAGAAAGGTGGATTGCTGTTGAGGGGAGATAGAGAGAGAAAAAAAAAATCTATAAATCTTCAGCACAGCGAGTGTGAACGAGCTGAGTGTGACCTGAGCGTAAGTGTGAACGGCGGTAAGTGTGTGACTTGTGATTCAGAGACTTTGGAATCAGGGAGATTCCAAGGGAGGAATTGCTTCTGTTTTTTTTTTTTTTGGTTTAATTAATACTTTGTATTTATTTTTAATTAACATTTCTGTGTGGTGCAATCCCCATTAGGAAATGTGCTCCACAATTGTTAATGCCATCCAGTGTACATCTTGCCACATGTATGCAGTCCTTGACCAGCCGGTCGAGGGTGCATACTGCTGTGCGAGATGTGAGCACATTGTGCATTTGGAAACCCAGATACTGGATCTAAATGTGCAGCTGGCAACACTGAGATCCATAGACAATATGGAGAGAAGTCTTCTGTTCACAGAGCAGACGCTCAATGGGATAGATGAGGAGGGGGATGGTAGGATGGAGCTGCAGGACAGTGTGGCAGTTAGCTGGGTGACAGATAGAAGGCGGGGTAGAGGGAAGAGTGCCAGGGAGGCTAGTCCTGATCTGGCACACCCCAATAAGTTTGCTAAGTTGGCAGATGAGGGGGGTGCCAGTACAGGGGCAGCACTGCTGCAGCCAGGCATGTCCTCTGAAAGCCGGAGGAGTGACTGCTCCAGTAAGGAGGGAAAAAGGAGAGCAGGGCAGGCCAGACAGGTGCTGGTAGTGGGGGACTCAATTATTAGGGGAACAGATAGGGCAATCTGTCACAAAGACAGGGATCGTCGGACGGTGTGCTGCCTACCTGGCGCTCGAGTCCGACACATCGCTGATCGGGTGGACAGATTACTGGGAGGGGCTGGTGAGGACCCAGCGGTCATGGTGCACATTGGCACAAATGACAAAGTTAGAGGTAGGTGGAAGGTCCTTAAAGATGATTTCAGGGAATTAGGCTGCAAGCTGAAAGCAAGGACCTCCAACGTGGTATTTTCCGAAATACTGCCTGTACCACGTGCCACGCCAGAGAGGCAACAGGAGATTAGGGAGGTTAATAAGTGGCTCAAGAATTGGTGTAGGAAGGAGGGGTTTGGGTTCCTGCAGAACTGGGCCGGCTTCTCAGTTGGCTACAGGCTCTACGCTAGGGACGGGCTGCACCTCAATGGGGAAGGTGCAGCTGTGCTGGGGGAGAAAATGGTTAGAAGGTTGGAGGAGTGTTTAAACTAGGGATTGGGGGGGAGGGTATTCATTTTATAGGAGGGGAAGATAGTGCAGATAGAGACCTGGGCAGAAATAAGGAAGTTGGGGGTGGCGGTGGCATGGGGGGTGGGGTTAGAACAGTTAGTAATTTAAGAAAGAATAGAGGTACAGAGAGTAACATCAAGTGCATGTATACTAATGCCAGAAGCCTTGCCAACAAAATGGATGAATTAGAACTAATGTTGTTGGAGCATAATTATGACATGGTGGGGATATCTGAGACGTGGCTGGATGAGAGCCATGACTGGGCTGTTAACTTGCAGGGCTATAGCCTTTTCAGAAATGACCGTACAGATAAGCGAGGGGGTGGGGTGTGTCTGTATGTAAAATCGACCTTAAAACCCATCCTGCGTGATAATATAGGTGAATCTAATGAAAATGTAGAGTCTCTGTGGGTGGAGATAAGGGGAGGGGGAAAAAATAATAAATTACTGATAGGGGTTTGTTATAAATCTCCAAAACTAATGGAAGCAATGGAGAATATCCTCGTAAAGCAAATAGATGAAGCTGCGACTCAAGGAGAAGTCATTATTATGGGGGACTTCAACTACCCTGAAATAGATTGGGGAACAGAAACCTGCAGTTCCAGCAAAGGTAATCGGTTTTTGACAACTATGAAAGACAATTACCTTTCACAACTGGTTCAGGACCCAACAAGGAGGGGGGCACTGCTAGACCTAATATTAACCAACAGGCCAGACCGCATATCAAATATAAGGGTTGGGGGTCACTTGGGGAATAGTGATCACAAAATAGTAAGTTTTCATGTAACCTTTAATAAGATGGGTAGTAGGGGGGTGACAAGGACACTAAACTTCAGGAGGGCAAATTTCCAACGGATGAGAGAGGATCTTGGTGCAATTAACTGGGACGATATCCTGAGACACAAAAATACACAAAGAAAATGGGAGACATTTATTAGCATCCTGGATAGGACCTGTGCACAGTATATACCGTATGGGAATAAACATACTAGAAATAGGAGGAAACCAATATGGCTAAATAGAGCTGTAAGGGGCGCAATAAGGGACAAAAAGAAAGCATTTAGAGAATTAAAGGAAGTAGGTAGTGAGGAGGCATTAAATAAATACAGAAAATTAAATAAATTCTGTAAAAAGCAAATCAAGGCAGCAAAGATTGAGACAGAGAGACTCATTGCCAGAGAGAGTAAAAATAATCCCAAAATATTCTTTAACTATATAAATAGTAAGAAACTAAAAAATGACAGTGTTGGCCCCCTTAAAAATAGTCTCGGTGAAATGGTGGATGAGGATGAGGAAAAAGCCAATATGCTAAATGACTTTTTTTCATCAGTATTTACAAAAGAAAATCCCATGGCAGACAAAATGACTAGTGATAAAAATTCCCCATTAAATGTCACCTGCTTAACCCAGCAGGAAGTACAGCGGCGTCTAAAAATAACTAAAATTGACAAATCTCCGGGCCCGGATGGGATACACCCCCGAGTACTGCAGGAACTAAGTACAGTCATTGATAGACCATTATTTTTAATCTTTAAAGACTCCATAATAACAGGGTCTGTACCACAGGACTGGCGTATAGCAAATGTGTTGCCAATATTCAAAAAAGGGGCAAAAACTGAACTCGGTAATTATAGGCCAGTAAGTTTAACCTCTACTGTGGGTAAAATCCTGGAGGGCATTCTAAGGGATGCTATGCTGGAGTATCTGAAGAGGAATAACCTCATGACCCAGTATCAGCACGGGTTTACTAGGGACCGTTCATGTCAGACTAATTTGATCAGCTTCTATGAAGAGGTAAGTTCCGGACTGGACCAAGGGAACCCAGTGGACGTAGTATATATGGACTTTTCCAAAGCTTTTGATACGGTGCCACACAAAAGGTTGTTACATAAAATGAGAGTAATGGGGATAGGGGAAAATATGTGTAAGTGGGTTGAGAGCTGGCTCAGGGATAGGAAACAAAGGGTGGTTATTAATGGAGCACACTCGGACTGGGTCACGGTTAGCAGTGGGGCACCACAGGGGTCAGTATTGGGCCCTCTTCTTTTTAACATATTTATTAATGACCTTGTAGGGGGCATTCAGAGTAGAATTTCAATATTTGCAGATGACACTAAACTCTGCAGGGTAATCAATACAGGGGAGGACAATTTTATATTACAGGATGATTTATGTAAACTAGAAGCTTGGGCTGATAAATGGCAAATGAGCTTTAATGGGGATAAATGTAAGGTCATGCACTTGGGTAGAAGTAATAAGATGTATAACTATGTGCTTAATTCTAAAACTCTGGGCAAAACCGTCAATGAAAAAGACCTGGGTGTATGGGTGGATGACAAACTCATATTCAGTGGCCAGTGTCAGGCAGCTGCTACAAAGGCAAATAAAATAATGGGATGTATTAAAAGAGGCATAGATGCTCATGAGGAGAACATAATTTTACCTCTATACAAGTCACTAGTTCGACCACACTTAGAATACTGTGCACAGTTCTGGTCTCCGGTGTATAAGAAAGACATAGCTGAACTGGAGCGGGTGCAGAGAAGAGCGACCAAGGTTATTAGAGGACTGGGGGGTCTGCAATACCAAGATAGGTTATTACACTTGGGGCTATTTAGTTTGGAAAAACGAAGGCTAAGGGGTGATCTTATGTTAATGTATAAATATATGAGGGGACAGTACAAAGACCTTTCTGATGATCTTTTTAATCATAGACCTGAGACAGGGACAAGGGGGCATCCTCTACGTCTGGAGGAAAGAAGGTTTAAGCATAATAACAGACGCGGATTCTTTACTGTAAGAGCAGTGAGACTATGGAACTCTCTGCCGTATGATGTTGTAATGAGTGATTCATTAATTAAATTTAAGAGGGGACTGGATACCTTTCTGGAAAAGTATAATATTACAGGGTATATACACTAGATTCCTTGATAAGGCGTTGATCCAGGGAACTAGTCTGATTGCCGTATGTGGAGTCGGGAAGGAATTTTTTTCCCCATGGTGGAGTTACTCTTTGCCACATGGGGTTTTTTCGCCTTCCCCTGGATCAACATGTTAGGGCATGTTAGGTTAGGCTATGGGTTGAACTAGATGGACTTACAGTCTTCCTTCAACCTTAATAACTATGTAACTATGTCAGAACCAAAGATACCCATTCCTGAGTTGTTTTCTGGAGATAGATCTAGGTTTCTAAATTTTAAGAATAATTGTAAGTTATTTCTATCTCTGAGACCTCGTTCCTCTGGTGATTCCGCTCAGCAAGTTAAAATTGTTATCTCCTTGTTGCGTGGCGACCCTCAAGATTGGGCTTTCTCTCTGGCGCCAGGAGATCCTGCATTGCTTAATGTAGATGCATTTTTTCTGGCTCTTTGACTGCTTTATGAGGAGCCTAATCTTGAGAATCAGGCAGAAAAAGCGTTGCTGGCTATCTCTCAAGGTCAGGATGATGCAGAGGTGTATTGTCAAAAATTTCGGAAATGGTCGGTGCTTACTCAATGGAATGAGTGTGCCCTGGCTGCAAATTTCAGAGAAGGTCTTTCTGAGGCCATTAAGAATGTTATGGTGGGGTTTCCCACCCCTACAAGTCTGAGTGATTCTATGGCTTTAGCCATTCAGGTTGATCGGCGTTTGCGGGAGCAAATATGCTCATCCTTTGGCGGTATTTTCTGAACAGAGACCTGAGTCTATGCAATGTGACCGAACTCTGACCAGAATTGAGCGACAAAGTCATAGACGTCAAAATGGGTTGTGCTTTTACTGTGGTGATTCTACTCATGTTATCTCAGCATGCTCTAATCTAAACGCTTAAAAAAAAATCGCTAAACCTGTCACCATTGGTACTATGCAGCCTAAATTTATTTTGTCTGTTACTTTGATTTGTTCTTTGTCATCCTACCCGGTTATGGCTTTTGTGGATTCGGGTGCTGCCCTGAATCTGATGGATTTGTCGTTTGCCAGGCGCTGTGGTTTTGTCCTGGAGCCTTTGGAATTTCCTATTCCTCTGAGGGGAATTGATGCTACGCCATTGGCTCAGAATAAGCCTCAGTATTGGACGCAAATGACCATGTGCATGACTCCCGTACATCAGGAGGTGATTCGCTTTCTTGTTCTGCATAATTTGCATGATGTTGTCGTTTTGGGTCTGCCATGGCTGCAGGCTCATAATCCAGTTTTAGATTGGAAAGCTATGTCTGTGTCAAGTTGGGGTTGTCAGGGAATTCATGGCGATGCTCCGTTGGTGTCTATTGCTTCTTCCACTCCTTCTGAGGTCCCTGAGTTTTTGTCTGACTACCAGGATGTATTTGATGAACCCAGGTCCAGTGCCCTGCCCCCTCATAGGGATTGTGACTGTGCTATAAATTTAATTCCTGGTAGTAAATTGTTGTGGATTCTGTTTTTGGGCTCCCTCTGGTGGTTACAACTGGTACTGGGTGACTTTGGTGGGTTGCGGTTTCTGGTTTCCACCTGTCCATCAGAGGCTGGGTGTTTCCTATTTAACCTGGCTTCCCTGTCATTCCCTTGCCGGCTATCAATGTTCTCAGATGTTCTCAGTTTGGTTCTGACTACCTGCTTCCAGATCTCTCAGGATAAGCTAAGCTATGCTTTTCAGTTGTTTTGTTTTTTGTCCAGCTTGCTAAATATTATTCTATGCTAGTTGGAAGCTCTAGTGGGCTGAGGTGCTCCCCATGTGCCATGAGTTGGCACATGGGTGCTTGTAATCTCAGGATGGTTTTTGATTAGGGTTTTTTGCTGACCGCTCAGACCCCTTTTGTATCCTTCTGCTTTCTAGTTATAGCGGGCCTCGTTTTGCTAACTCTATTTTCATATCTATGTGCGTGCCTTCCTCTCATTTTCACCGTCAATACATGTGGGGGGCAACTATACCTTTGGGGTTTATTTCTCTGGAGGCAAGTTAGGTCTTTATTTTCTCTGCAGTGCTAGTTAGCTCTTAGGCTGGCGCGTGGCGTCTAGAATCAACGTAGGCACGCTCCCTGGCTATTTCTAGTTGTGTTTGTCAGGAGTAGGGCAGCGGTCAGCCCAGGTTCCATCACCCTAGAGCTCGTCTGTTATTTTAGTTATTTTTGCTTGTCCAGTGCGATCCCCTAGCCATTGGGATCCATAACAGTATAGCCGGCCTACAAAGTGTTAATTGTTTGGGCTGAAGCAGGAGAAAAAGAAGTGTTGAAGGGAATTTTTTTTTTTTTCCCTCAGAGTTTTGCTGCCTAGCCTTTAATTGCTGTCTAGCTGCTTCTTACCTCCTCTTAACCCTTGAATGGCTCTGACCTTAGCTGTGTAACATGGATGTCCAGAGTTTGGCTTCCATCCTGAATAATCTCGCTGCAAAAGTTCAAAACATACAGGATTTTGTTGTTCACACTCTTATGTCTGAACCTAGAATTCCTATTCCAGAGTTTTTTTCTGGAGATAGATCTACCTTCCTGAATTTCAGGAACAATTGCAAATTGTTTCTTTCTTTGAAATTTCGCTCCTCTGGAGACACTGCTCAGCAGGTCAAGATTGTAATATCTTTCCTGCGGGGCGACCCTCCGAATTGGGCATTTGCATTGGCACCAGGGGATCCTGCATTGCTCAGTGTGGATGCGTTTTTTCTGGCACTGGGATTGCTCTATGAGGAACCTAACCTGGAGATTCAGGCTGAAAAGGCTTTATTAGCCCTCTCTCAGGGGCATGATGAAGCGGAAGTATATTGTCAAAAATTTCAGAAATGGTCGGTACTTACTCAGTGGAATGAGTGCGCACTGGCTGCAAACTTCAGAGATGGTCTTTCTGAGGCCATTAAGGATATTATGGTGGGGTTTCCTGCGCCTACAGGTCTGAATGAGTCTATGACTATGGCCATTCAGATTGATCGGCGTTTGCGGGAGCGCAAACCTGTGCACCAGTTGGCGGTGTCTTCTGAACAGGCACCTGAGACTATGCAATGTGATAGAATTCAGTCCAGAAGTGAACGGCAAAATTATAGGCGGAAAAATGGATTGTGTTTTTATTGTGGTGATTCAGCTCATGTTATATCAGCATGCTCTAAACGCACAAAAAAGGTTGATAAATCCTTTGCCATTAGTACTGTGCAGTCTAAGTTCATTTTGTCTGTAACTCTGATTTGTTCACTGTCATCCATTTCCGTCGATGCCTATGTGGATTCGGGCGCTGCCCTGAGTCTTATGGATTGGTCTTTTGCCAAACGCTGCGGTTTTAGTCTGGAGCCTCTGGAAGTTCCTATTCCTTTGAAGGGAATTGACTCTACACCATTGGCTATGAATAAACCGCAGTACTGGACACAAGTGACCATGCGCATGACTCCCGTTCATCAGGAGGTGATTCGCTTCCTTGTACTGTATAATTTACATGATGTACTAGTGCTTGGTCTGCCATGGTTACAAACTCATAATCCAGTCCTGGATTGGAAAACAATGTCTGTGTTAAGCTGGGGATGTCAGGGGGTTCATGATGATGCACCTCTGATTTCAATCGCTTCATCTACTCCTTCTGAGGTCCCTGCGTTTTTGTCTGACTATCGGGATGTTTTTGAGGAGCCTAAGCTCAATTCGCTCCCTCCTCATAGGGATTGTGACTGTGCTATAGAATTAATTCCTGGCAGTAAGTTCCCTAAGGGTCGTTTATTTAATCTGTCAGTGCCAGAGCATACTGCTATGCGGAATTATATTAAGGAGTCCTTGGAAAAGGGACATATTCGTCCATCTTTGTCCCCTCTGGGAGCAGGTTTTTTTTTTCGTGGCTAAGAAAGATGGTTCCCTGAGGCCTTGTATAGATTATCGCCTTCTGAATAAGATTACAGTCAAATATCAGTATCCATTGCCATTATTGACTGATTTGTTTGCTCGCATTAAGGGGGCTAGGTGGTTCACTAAGATAGATCTTCGCGGTGCGTATAATCTTGTGCGGATAAAGCAGGGTGATGAGTGGAAAACCGCATTTAATACGCCTGAGGGCCATTTTGAGTATTTGGTAATGCCTTTTGGACTTTCTAATGCTCCTTCAGTCTTTCAGTCCTTTATGCACAATATTTTCCGTGAATATCTGGATAAGTTTATGATTGTGTATTTGGATGATATTTTGGTGTTTTCTGATGACTGGGAGTCTCATGTTCTACAGGTCAGGAAGGTGTTTCAAGTCCTGCGGGCCAATTCTCTGTTTGTGAAAGGCTCGAAATGTCTCTTCGGAGTCCAGAAGATTTCTTTTTTGGGGTACATTTTTTCTCCTTCTACTATTGAGATGGATCCCGTCAAGGTTCAGGCGATTTGTGACTGGACACAACCTACATCTGTTAAGAGTCTTCAGAGGTTCTTGGGTTTTGCTAATTTTTATCGTCGGTTCATTGCTAATTTTTCCAGTGTTGTTAAACCTTTGACTGATTTGACTAAAAAGGGTGCTGATGTTGCTAATTGGTCTCCTACGGCTGTGGAGGCCTTTCAGGAACTTAAGCGCCGGTTTTCTTCTGCTCCTGTGTTATGTCAACCAGATGTTTCACTTCCTTTTCAGGTTGAGGTTGATGCTTCCGAGATTGGAGCGGGGGCGGTTTTGTCACAGAGAAGTTCCGATGGCTCGGTGATGAAGCCATGTGCGTTCTTTTCTAGAAAATTCTCGCCCGCCAAGCGCAATTATGATGTGGGTAATCGGGAGCTTTTGGCCATGAAATGGGCATTTGAGGAGTGGCGTCATTGGCTTGAGGGTGCTGGACATCGTGTGGTGGTCTTGACTGATCACAAAAATCTGATTTACCTTGAGTCTGCCAGGCGTCTGAATCCTAGACAGGCTCGTTGGTCATTGTTTTTTTCTCGTTTCAATTTTGTGGTTTCATACCTGCCAGGTTCAAAGAATGTGAAGGCAGATGCTCTTTCCAGGAGTTTTGTGCCTGACTCTCCTGGAGACTCTGGGCCTACTGGTATCCTTAGGGATGGGGTAATATTGTCCGCCGTCTCCCCAGACTTGCGACGTGCATTGCAGGAGTTTCAGGCGGATAAACCTGATCGTTGTCCACCAGAAAGACTGTTTGTTCCGGATGATTGGACCAGTAGAGTCATCTCCGAGGTCCATTCTTCTGTGTTGGCTGGTCATCCGGGAATATTTGGTACTAGAGACTTGGTGGCCAGGTCTTTTTGGTGGCCTTCCTTGTCAAGGGATGTGCGTACCTTTGTGCAGTCTTGTGAAGTGTGTGCTCGGGCTAAGCCTTGCTGTTCTCGGGCCAGTGGGTTGTTGTTATCCTTGCCTATCCCGAAGAGGCCTTGGATGCACATTTCCATGGATTTTATTTCAGATCTCCCTGTCTCACAGAAAATGTCCGTTATCTGGGTTGTGTGTGACCGCTTTTCTAAGATGGTTCATTTGGTACCCTTGCCTAAGTTGCCTTCCTCCTCTGAGTTGGTCCCTTTATTTTTTCAGAACGTGGTTCGTTTGCATGGGATTCCGGAGAATATCGTTTCTGACAGGGGATCCCAGTTTGTGTCTATATTTTGGCGGACGTTTTGTGCTAAGATGGGCATTAATTTGTCTTTCTCGTCTGCATTCCATCCTCAGACGAATGGCCAGACGGAGCGAACTAATCAGACCTTGGAAACTTATTTAAGGTGTTTTGTTTCTGCTGATCAAGATGACTGGGTTGCCTTTTTGCCACTGGCCGAATTTGCCCTTAATAATCGGGCTAGTTCTGCTACTTTGGTTTCTCCTTTCTTTTGTAATTCGGGGTTTCATCCTCGTTTTTCCTCTGGTCAGGTGGAGCCTTCGGAGTGTCCTGGAGTGGACGTGGTGGTGGACAGGCTACATCAGATTTGGAATCAGGTGGTGGACAATTTGAAGTTGTCTCAGGAGAAGGCTCAGCAGTTTGCTAATCGCCGTCGCCGCGTGGGTCCCCGACTTCGTGTTGGGGACTTGGTGTGGTTGTCTTCTCGTTTTGTCCCTATGAAGGTCTCTTCTCCCAAGTTCAAGCCTCGGTTCATCGGTCCTTATAAGATCTTGGAGATTCTTAACCCTGTATCTTTTCGTTTGGATCTCCCAGCATCGTTTGCTATTCATAACGTGTTCCATCGGTCGTTATTGCGGAGATATGAGGTGCCCATTGTTCCTTCGGTTGAGCCTCCTGCTCCGGGGCTGGTGGAGGGAGAATTGGAGTATGTTGTTGAGAAGATCTTGGATTCTCGTGTTTCCAGACGTAAACTCCAGTATTTGGTTAAGTGGAAGGGTTATGGTCAGGAGGATAATTCCTGGGTGGTCGCCTCTGATGTTCATGCGACTGATTTGGTCCGTGCCTTCCATAGAGCTCATCCTGATCGCCCTGGGGGTTCTCGTGAGGGTTCGGTGACCCCTCCTCAAAAGGGGGGTACTGTTGTGGATTCTGTTTTTGGGCTCCCTCTGGTGGTTACAACTGGTACTGGGTGACTTTGGTGGGTTGCGGTTTCTGGTTTCCACCTGTCCATCAGAGGCTGGGTGTTTCCTATTTAACCTGGCTTCCCTGTCATTCCCTTGCCGGCTATCAATGTTCTCAGATGTTCTCAGTTTGGTTCTGACTACCTGCTTCCAGATCTCTCAGGATAAGCTAAGCTATGCTTTTCAGTTGTTTTGTTTTTTGTCCAGCTTGCTAAATATTATTCTATGCTAGTTGGAAGCTCTAGTGGGCTGAGGTGCTCCCCATGTGCCATGAGTTGGCACATGGGTGCTTGTAATCTCAGGATGGTTTTTGATTAGGGTTTTTTGCTGACCGCTCAGACCCCTTTTGTATCCTTCTGCTTTCTAGTTATAGCGGGCCTCGTTTTGCTAACTCTATTTTCATATCTATGTGCGTGCCTTCCTCTCATTTTCACCGTCAATACATGTGGGGGGCAACTATACCTTTGGGGTTTATTTCTCTGGAGGCAAGTTAGGTCTTTATTTTCTCTGCAGTGCTAGTTAGCTCTTAGGCTGGCGCGTGGCGTCTAGAATCAACGTAGGCACGCTCCCTGGCTATTTCTAGTTGTGTTTGTCAGGAGTAGGGCAGCGGTCAGCCCAGGTTCCATCACCCTAGAGCTCGTCTGTTATTTTAGTTATTTTTGCTTGGCCAGTGCGATCCCCTAGCCATTGGGATCCATAACAGTAAATTCCCTAAGGGACGACTTATTAATCTGTCTATACCAGAGCATGTCGCGATGCGGAGTTATATAAAGGAGTCTTTGGAGAAGGGACATATTCGCCCATCCTCTTCCCCTCTTGGTGCAGGATTTTTTTTTGTGGCCAAGAAGGACGGTTCTTTGAGACCTTGTATAGATTATTGTCTTCTGAATAAAATCACAGTCAAATTTCAGTATCCTTTACCACTATTGTTTGATTTGTTTGCTCGGATTAAGGGTGCCAGTTGGTTCACCAAGATAGATCTCCGTGGTGCGTATAACCTTGTGCGCATTAAGCAGGGAGATGAATGGAAAACAGCATTTAATACGCCCGAAGGCCATTTTGATTACTTAGTGATGCCTTTTGGACTCTCTAATGCTCCTTCTGTGTTTCAGTCCTTCATGCATGACATCTTCCGAGAATATCTGGATAAATTTATGATTGTTTATCTGGATGACATTTTGGTCTTTTCTGATGATTGGGAGTCCCATGTGAAGCAGGTCAGGATGGTGTTTTAGGTCCTGCGTGCTAATGCTTTATTTGTGAAGGGCTCAAAATGCCTCTTCGGAGTACAGAAGGTCTCCTTTTTGGGTTTTATTTTTTCTCCTTCTACTGTGGAGATGGACCCAGTCATGGTCCAGGCTATTCATGACTGGACTCAGCCCACGTCTGTTAAGAGTCTTCAGAAGTTCTTGGGTTTTGCTAATTTTTACCGTCGTTTCATCGCTAATTTTTCTAGTGTGGTTAAACCTTTGACGGATTTGACCAAGAAGGGTTCTGATGTGACTAATTGGTCTCCTGCAGCCGTGGAGGCCTTTCGGGAGCTGAAGCACCGGTTTTCTTCAGCTCCAGTCTTATGTCAGCCAGATGTCTCTCTCCCCTTCCAGGTCGAGGTTGATGCTTCTGAGATTGGAGCAGGGGTTGTTTTGTCGCAGAGAAGCTCTGATGGCTCTGTGATGAAGCCATGTGCTTTCTTTTCAAGAAAGTTTTCGCCTGCCGAGCGGAATTATGATGTTGGTAATCGGGAGTTGTTGGCTATGAAGTGAGCATTTGAGGAGTGGCGACATTGGCTCGAAGGAGCTAAACATCGTGTGGTGGTCTTGACTGATCACAAAAATCTGATTTACCTTGAATCTGCCAAGCGCCTGAATCCTAGATCGGCTCGTTGGTCGTTTTTTTCTCCCGTTTCAACTTCGTGGTCTCATACCTGCCTGGTTCGAAGAACGTGAAAGCTGATGCACTTTCTAGGAGTTTTGTGCCTGACTCTCCGGGAGTTTTTGAGCCGGCTGGTATTCTCAGAGAGGGAGTGATTTTGTCTGCCATTTCCCCAGATTTGCGACGAGTGCTGCAGAAATTTCAGGCGGATAGACCTGACCATTGTCCACCAGAGAGACTGTTTGTCCCGGATAGATGGACCAGCAGAGTTATTTCCGAGGTTCATTCTTCGGTGTTGGCGGGTCATCCTGGGATTTTTGGTACCAGAGATTTGGTGGCTAGGTCCTTCTGGTGGCCTTCCTTGTCACGGGATGTGCGTTCCTTTGTGCAGTCTTGTGGGATTTGTGCTCGGTCTAAGCCTTGCTGTTCTCGTGCCAGCGGTTTGCTTTTGCCTTTCCCTATTCCGAAAAGGCCTTGGATGCACATTTCCATGGATTTTATTTCGGATCTTCCGGTATCTCAGAAAATGTCTGTCATCTGGGTGGTGTGTGATCGTTTTTCCAAGATGGTCCATTTGGTGCCCTTGCCTAAGTTGCCTTCTTCCTCCGATTTGGTTCCTCTATTTTTTCAGAATGTGGTTCGCTTGCACGGCATTCCTGAAAATATTGTGTCTGATAGAGGATCCCAGTTTGTGTCCAGGTTTTGGCGGACTTTTTGTGCTAAGATGGGCATTGATTTGTCTTTTTCGTCGGCCTTCCATCCTCAGACTAATGGCCAAACCGAGCGAACTAATCAGACGTTGGAAACTTATTTGAGATGTTTTGTTTCTGCTGATCAGGATGATTGGGTGACTTTTTTGCCATTGGCCGAGTTTGCCCTTAATAATCGGGCTAGTTCTGCTACTTTGGTTTCGCCTTTTTTCTGCAATTCTGGTTTCCATCCTTGTTTTTCCTCGGGTCAGGTTGAGCCTTCTGACTGTCCTGGGGTGGATTCTGTGGTGGATAGGTTGCAGCAGATTTGGAACCATGTGGTGGACAATTTGAGGTTGTCACAGGAGAAGGCTCTGCGCTTTGCCAACCGCCGCCGCGGTGTGGGTCCCCGACTTCGTGTTGGGGATTTGGTGTGGCTGTCTTCTCGGTATGTTCCTATGAAGGTCTCCTCTCCTAAATTCAAGCCTCGCTTCATCGGTCCTTATAAGATCTTGGAAATCCTTAACCCGGTGTCTTTTCGTTTGGATCTCCCAGCATCGTTTGCCATTCATAATGTGTTCCATAGGTCTTTGTTGCGGAGGTATGTGGTACCTGTGGTTCCTTCTGTTGAGCCTCCTGCTCCGGTGCTGGTCGGGGGCGAATTGGAGTATGTGGTGGAGAAGATTTTGGATTCTCGTGGCTCTAGACGGAGGCTTCAGTATTTGGTGAAGTGGAAGGGCTATGGTCAGGAGGATAATTCCTGGGTTGTCGCCTCTGATGTTCATGCGGCCGATTTGGTTCGTGCCTTCCACGCGGCTCGTCCTGATCGCCCTGGGGGTCTTGATGAGGGTTCGGTGACCCCTCCTCAAGGGGGGGGGGTACTGTTGTGAACTCTGTTTTTGGGTTCCCTCTAGTGGTCACAAGCGGTACTGTGTAGTGTTGTCTTTCTGCAGGTTGGCAGCATCAGCTGGTTCGTTATCCTTGGTTGGTTTCCTATTTAGCTCACCTGGATACTCAGTTCCTTGCCTGCTCTCAATGTATTCAGTGCTCTTCAGATTCCTTGTGACTACCTTGCTCCCAGTCTCAGTCAAGACTCAGTCCCAGTCCCAGTCCCAGTCAAGACAAGCTAAGTTTTTGTTTGATCATTTTTTGATTATCAGCATTCATTATGTTTTTAGTCCAGCTCGCTAAAATGTGATTTCCTCGCTTGCTGGTTGCTCTAGGGGACTGAGTTTCTCCCCCCACACCGTTAGTTGGTGCGGGGTTCTTGAAATCTCAGTGTGGATATTTTGTAAGGGTTTTTTACTGACCGCACAGACCCCTTTACTATTTTCTGCTATCTAGTATTAGTGGGCCTCATTTGCTGAATCTGCTTTCACCCCTGTGTATGTGTCTTCCTCTTACCTCACCGTTATTATTTGTTGGGGGCTTCTATATCTTTGGGGATCATTTCTCTGGAGGCAAGAGAGGTCTTGCTTTCTCTTTAGGGGTAGTTAGTTCCTCAGGCTGGCTTGAGACGTCTAGGATTTTTAGGCACGTTCACCGGCTACTTCTAGTGTGTTTGGATAGGTTCAGATTTGCGGTCAGTCCAGTTTGCCACCTCCCTAGAGCTTGTCCTATGTTTGTTACTTAGCTGGAGTAATTTGTGATCCTCAACCACTAAGGATCATAACAGTCACCATCTCCAGATGCACAGTCCTCAACCCGTCCACTCTACTCCCACTCCCAAGGGGGGATACAGATATGGACCCTCAGATAAAAAGTCTGATCAAAATCTGCATGATACCTTCTGCAGGGATCTGAATTTGCTCCGGACGGATGACCATGATTGCTTCAGCATCATGCAACAGGAAACAGCAGGACTACCCAAGGTGGCAGAAGAGCCACTGACCAACCCAGAGTTGATCCTCTATGTGGATGGCTCCAGATTTGCAGATGATGAAGGAAGATTCCACACGGGATGTGCAGTGAACAGCAATCAAGAGATCCTGTGGTCCAGAAGTCTGCCGCCCAGTCTGTCAGCCTAGGAAGCAGAACTGATAGCGCTGATGAAAGCCTACCAGATGGCGGGAGACAAGACTGAGAAAATGTATACCGATTCAAGGTACTCGCATGGCATAGCACACGACTTTGGACCCATCTGGGCTGCAAGGGACTTCATCACAGCAAGCGGAACAACCGTGAAGCATCATGGAGCCATTAAGGACCTACTGAACGCACTTCAACTTCCAAAAGTGGTGGCAGTGCTAAAAGTCAAAGCGCATGGAAAACTAAACACAGTAGAGGCATGAGGCAACAACCTGGCGAATATGGCAGCCAAAGAAGCAGTCAAGGGAAGACAATATGGTGAAGTGGGAGAGGTCGTAGAGCCGGACGGCTACTACAGGACGGCTGAAGACAGGAAACCTGACAAGATGACATCCTGGGATCTGCTCAAAAAAGCTGCAAGAGCAAGCCCCAAAGAACAAGAAGGAATGCTGGATGCAGAAGTGAGCAACACATGAAGAAGGAAGGGTATACTCAATGGACTACAAACCCTGTTTACCCCGAAGCATGTACCCTATCATGGTCCAGTGGGCACATGGGCCCACACACAGATTAAAGACACAGATGAATGATCTGATTGGTGCTTACTGGTTCGCTCCAGGGATCCCCAACCTAACAGCCAAGTTCACTAGCAGCTGTCTGACCTGCGGCAAATGCAACCCTGGAAGAATGGAGAAAGTTCCCACACATCGTCTTGCCAGACCACTGTACCCCTTCCAGAGGATCCAGATAAGACCACAACTGTTGTGAACTCTGTTTTTGGGCTCCCTCTTGTGGTCACAAGTGGTACTGTGTGAGTGCTGTCTTTGGGCTCCCTCTGGTGGCTCTTTTTGTCTTTCTGCAGGTCTGAGGCGGATCAGCTGTCTCGTTATCTGTTAGCTGGTTTCCTATTTAGCTCACCTGGACTTTCAGTGTTTGCCTGCTGTCGATGTATTTAGTGCTATCTTGATCTCTCCTGAATTCCTTCGCTATCAGTCTCTCCAAGAGAAGCTAAGTTTTCTGTTTGGTTATTTTTTGCTCATTAGTGTTCAATATGTTTCTTGGTTATTTACTTGTCCTTGTCCAGCTTGCTAATATGTGATTTCCTTGCTTGCTGGTAGCTCTAGGGGGCTGAGTTTCTCCCCTCACACCGTTAGTTGGTGTGGGGGTTCTTGTATTCTCAGCGTGGATATTTTGTATAGGGTTTTTTACTGACCGCACAGTTCCCTGCCTGTCTTCTGCTATCTAGTATTAGTGGGCCTCATTTGCTGAATCTGTTTTCATTTCTACGTTTTGTATTTTCCCCTTACCTCACCGTTAATATTTGTTGGGGGCTTACTATATCTTTGGGGTCATTTCTCTGAGGCAAGTGAGGTCTTACTTTCTCTATAGGGGTAGCAAGTTTCTCAGGCTGCGTCGAGATGTCCAGGAATTTAGGCACGTTCACCGGCTACCTTCAGTGTGTTTGGTTAGGATCAGGTTTTGCGGTCAGTCCAGTTACCACCTCCCTAGAGCTCGTTCTATGTTCAGTAACTTAGCTAGTTCATTCTGTGATCCTCAGCCACTAAGGATCATAACAGTACAGCAGGCCATAAAGTGTTTAATGCATCGCAGAAGTGGGATAAGAGAAGTCCTGAGTACAATTTTTTTTTTCCTCTCCCTTTGCTGCAGTCTGTCCAGCTTCTCTCATCCCCTTAATCTCTGGGTGGCTTTGAGTTCAGCTGCAGACATGGATATTCAGAGTCTGACTTCTAGTGTGGATCATCTTGCTGCAAGGGTGCAAAGCATTCAGGATTTTGTTGTTCACAGTCCTATGTCTGAGCCAAAAGTACCTATTCCTGAGTTGTTTTCTGGAGATAGATCTAGGTTTCTGAATTTTAAGAATAATTGTAAATTATTTCTTTCTTTGAGACCTCGTTCCTCTGGTGATTCCGCTCAGCAAGTTAGAATTGATATCTCCCTGTTACATGGCGACCCTCAAGATTGGGCTTTCTCCCTGGCGCCAGGAGATCCTGCATTGCTGAATGTGGATGCATTTTTTCTGACGCTTGGTTTGCTTTATGAGGAACCTAATCTTGAGAACCAGGCAGAAAAGGCCTTGCTGGCTCTCTCTCAGGGCCAGGATGAAGCTGAGGTGTATTGTCAAAAATTTCGGAAATGGTCGGTGCTTACTCAATGGAATGAGTGTGCCCTGTCTGCAAATTTCAGAGAAGGTCTTTCTGAAGCCATTAAGAATGTTATGGTGGGGTTCCCCACACCTGCAAGTCTGAATGACTCAATGGCTTTGGCCATTCAGATTGATCGGCGTTTGCGGGAGCGCAAATCTGCGCACCATCTGGCGGTGTTTTCTGAAGAGACCTGAGTCTATGCAATGTGACCTAATTCTGACCAGAATTGAGCGGCAAAATCATAGACGTCAAAATGGGTTGTGCTTTTACTGTGGTGATTCAACTCATGTTATCTCAGCACTCTCTAAGCGCGTAAAAAAAATCGCTAAATCTGTCACCGTTGGTACTATACAGCCTAAATTCATTTTGTCTGTTACTTTAATTTGTTCTTTATCATCCTACTCGGTTATGGCTTTTGTGGATTCAGGTGCTGCCCTGAACCTGATGGATTTGTCGTTTGCCAGGTGCTATGGTTTTGTTCTGGAGCCTTTAGAATTCCCTATTCCACTGAGGGGAATTGATGCTACACCATTGGCTGAGAATAAGCCTCAGTATTGGACTCAAGTGACCATGTGCATGACTCCTGTACATCAGGAGGTGATTCGCTTTCTTGTGCTGCATAATTTGCATGATGTTGTCGTTTTGGGTCTACCATGGCTGCAGGCCCATAATAAAGTTCTGGATTGGAAAGCTATGTCTGTTTCCAGTTGGGGTTGCCAGGGGATTCATGGCGATGCTCCTTTGGTGTCAATTGCTTCTTCCACTCCTTCTGAGGTCCCTGAGTTTTTGTCTGACTACCAGGATGTATTTGATGAGCCCAGATCCGGTGCCCTGCCTCCTCACAGGGATTGTGATTGTGCTATAAATTTGATTCCTGGTAGTAAGTTCCCTAAGGGACGACTTTTTAATTTGTCTGTACCAGAACATGCCGCGATGCGGAGTTATATAAAGGAGTCTTTAGAGAAGGGACATATTCGCCCGTCCTCCTCCCCTCTTGGTGCAGGATTCTTTTTTGTGGCCAAAAAGGATGGTTCTCTGAGACCTTGTATAGATTATCGTCTTCTAAATAAAATCACGGTCAAATTTCAGTATCCTTTGCCATTATTATCTGATCTGTTTGCTCGGATTAAGGGGTCCAGTTGGTTCACCAAGATAGATCTTCGTGGTGCGTATAACCTTGTGCGTATTAAGCAGGGGGATGAATGGAAAACAGCATTTAATACGCCCGAAGGCCATTTTGAGTACTTGGTGATGCCTTTTGGACTCTCTAATGCTCCTTCTGTGTTCCAGTCCTTCATGCATGACATCTTCCGAGAATATCTGGATAAATTTATGATTGTGTATCTGGATGACATTTTGGTCTTTTCTGAGGACTGGGAGTCCCATGTGAAGCAGGTCAGGATGGTATTTCAGGTCCTGCGTGCTATTGCCTTATGTGTGATGTGCTCAAAATGTCTCTTCGGAGTACAGAAGGTTTCCTTTTTGGGTTTTATTTTTTCTCCTTCTACTATTGAGATGGACCCAGTCAAGGTCCAGGCTATTCATGACTGGACTCAGCCTACATCTGTTAAGAGTCTTCAGAAGTTCTTGGGTTTTGCTAATTTTTACCATCGCTTCATTGCTAATTTTTCTGGCGTGGTTAACCCCTTGACGGATTTGACCAAGAAGGGTTCTGATGTGACTAATTGGTCTCCTGCGGCCATGGAAGCCTTTCGGGAGCTGAAGCGCCGGTTTTCTTCGGCTCCAGTTTTGTGTCAGCCTGATGTCTCTCTTCCTTTTCAGGTCGAGGTTGATGCTTCTGAGATTGGAGCAGGGGCTGTTTTGTCGCAGAGAAGCTCTGATTGCTCTGTGATGAAACCTTGTGCTTTCTTTTCAAGAAAGTTTTCGCCTGCCGAGCGGAATTATGATGTTGGTAATCGGGAGTTGTTGGCTATGAAGTGGGCATTTGAGGAGTGGCGACATTGGCTCGAGGGAGCTAAGCATCGTGTGGTGGTCTTGACTGATCACAAAAATCTGATTTATCTCGAGTCTGCCAAGCGGCTGAATCCTAGACAGGCTCGTTGGTCGTTGTTTTTCTCCCGTTTCGATTTCGTGGTCTCGTACCTGCCTGGTTCGAAGAACGTGAAGGCTGATGCTCTTTCTAGGAGTTTTGTGCCTGACTCTCCGGGAGTTTCAGAGCCGGCTGGTATCCTCAGAGAGGGAGTGATTTTGTCTGCCATTTCCCCAGATTTGTGACGAGTGCTGCAGAAATTTCAGGCGGATAGACCTGACCGTTGCCCACCAGAGAGACTGTTTGTCCCAGATAGATGGACCAGCAGAGTTATTTCTGAGGTTCATTCTTCGGTGTTGGCAGGCCATCCTGGGATTTTTGGTACCAGAGATTTGGTGGCTAGGTCCTTCTGGTGGCCTTCCTTGTCGCGGGATGTGCGTTCCTTTGTGCAGTCCTGTGGGATTTGTGCTCGGGCTAAGCCTTGCTGTTCTCGTGCCAGCGGTTTGCTTTTGCCTTTGCCTGTCCCGAAGAGGCCTTGGACGCACATTTCCATGGATTTTATTTTGGATCTTCCAGTCTCTCAGAGAATGTCTGTCATCTGGGTGGTGTGTGATCGTTTTTCCAAAATGGTCCATTTGGTGCCCTTGCCTAAGTTGCCTTCCTCCTCCAATTTGGTTCCTCTATTTTTTCAGAATGTGGTTCGCTTGCACGGCATCCCTGAAAATATTGTGTCTGCCAGAGGATCCCAGTTTGTGTCCAGATTTTGGCGGATCTTTTGTGCTAAGATGGGCATTGATTTGTCTTTTTCGGTGGCCTTCCATCCTCAGACGAATGGCCAAACCGAGCGAACTAATCAGACCTTGGAAACTTATTTAAGATGTTTTGTTTCTGCTGATCAGGATGATTGGGTGACTTTTTTGCCATTGGCCGAGTTTGCCCTTAATAATCGGGCTAGTTCTGCTACATTGGTTTCGCCTTTTTTCTGCAATTCTGGTTTCCATCCTCGTTTTTCCTCGGGTCAGGTTGAGCCTTCTGACTGTCCTGGGGTGGATTCTGTGGTGGATAGGTTGCAGCAGATTTGGAACCATGTGGTGGACAATTTGAAGTTGTCACAGGAGAAGGCTCAGCGCTTTGCCAATCGCTGTCGCGGTGTGGGTCCCCGACTTCGTGTTGGGGATTTGGTATGGCTGTCTTCTTGGTGTGTTTCTATGAAGGTCTCCTCTCCTAAGTTCAAGCCTCGTTTCATCAGTCCTTATAAGATTTTGGAAATCCTTAACCCTGTGTCATTTCGTTTGGACCTCCCAGCGTCGTTTGCCATTCATAACGTGTTCCATAGGTCTTTGTTGCGGAGGTATGTGGTGCCTGTGGTTCCTTCTGTTGAGCCCCCTGCCCCGGTGCTGGTTGAGGGCGAATTGGAGTACGTGGTGGAGAAGATCTTGGATTCTCGTATTTCTAGACGGAGGCTTCAGTATTTGGTTAAGTAGAAGGGCTATGGTCAGGAGGATAATTCCTGGGTTGTCGCCTCTGATGTTCATGCGGCCGATTTGGTTCATGCCTTCCATGTGGCTCATCCTGATCGCCCTGGGGGTTTTGATGAGGGTTCGGTGACCCCTCCTCAAGGGGGGGGGTACTGTTGTGAACTCTGTTTTGGGTTCCCTCTTGTGGTCACAAGTGGTACTGTGTGAGTGCTGTCTTTGGGCTCCCTCTGGTGGCTCTTTGTGTCTTTCTGCAGGTCTGAGGCAGATCAGCTGTCTCGTTATCTGTTAGCTGGTTTCCTATTTAGCTCACCTGGACTTTCAGTGTTTGCCTGCTGTCGATGTATTCAGTGCTATCTTGATCTCTCCTGAATTCCTTCGCTATTGTCACCACCTCGCGGTCCGGGGCACCTACTTTCTCTTCCCCGCCTGTTCTTACCTCCTCCGGTTCTGTCCTGAGCCAGCAGGGTCACGCTCCGGTCATCCGCCGGCGCTCCGGGGTCCATCCCTGCAGACATGCGGCCCGGGTCCTTGCTCCCATGTCTGCTGCACTTCCTCGTTCCTCTCCCTCTCCTAGGGAGTGCATAGGGGGCGGGCAGGCCAGCTCTCTGGCTTCTTAAACGGCCAGCCCGTTCCTACTCACTGCCCCTCCTCCCGGCCTATCACCTGCAGGCTGGAGGGATAAAAGGATCTCAGTCACTCCTGGACTCCGCCTGGGCAACTTCTATTATCCTGAAGTTGCTGCTCCAGGTCTTGTCCTGCTATGCTTACCAATCCAGTTTGCTTGCCTTACTCTGTGTTCCTTTTTCCCCTAGGATCGTGTCTGGCCTTCTCGGCATCCTGTGTCCTGGATCCTGGACGATTCCCTGCAGTCTTCAGCCTGCTTCCTAGTTCCACGTTCTGCCCTGTCTTTTCAGTTCATTTCTCCCCAGCCTCCCAGGTCGGTTTAACACAGGTGTCTGCTTCATCGGACCCTCTATTGGTGGTCAAGGGGAAATCCCTGTATAGGGGTCACTCCAAGCCTTGGACTCCTTAGAGGCACCCTGGTGTTGTGGTCCTGTGGCCCTCCTTTGGGGAGTCTCCCCTAGTATTTGTATTACTTTACAATAAACCTTTTGAACCTGCTTTCTTGGTCTGGCTCTCCCTTCCTGGTATCAGCAACCGCTGTATTTGCGGCCCAGAGGGTCCACCCGATAGACCCATCTGTAGGGCGTGACAGCTATCAGTCTCTCCAAGAGAAGCTAAGTTTTCTGTTTGGTTATTTTTTGCTCATTAGTGTTCAATATGTTTCTTGGTTATTTACTTGTCCTTGTCCAGCTTGCTAATATGTGATTTCCTTGCTTGCTGGTAGCTCTAGGGGGCTGAGTTTCTCCCCTTACACCGTTAGTTGGTGTGGGGGTTCTTGTATTCTCAGCGTGGATATTTTGTATAGGGTTTTTTACTGACCGCACAGTTCCCTGCCTGTCTTCTGCTATCTAGTATTAGTGGGCCTCATTTGCTGAATCTGTTTTCATTTCTACATTTTGTATTTTCCCCTTACCTCACCATTAATATTTGTTGGGGGCTTACTATATCTTTGGGGTCATTTCTCTGAGGCAAGTGAGGTCTTACTTTCTCTATAGGGGTAGCAAGTCTCTCAGGCTGCGTCGAGACGTCCAGGAATTTAGGCACGTTCACCGGCTACCTTCAGTGTGTTTGGTTAGGATCAGGTTTTGCGGTCAGTCCAGTTACCACCTCCCTAGAGCTCGTTCTATGTTCAGTAACTTAGCTAGTTCATTCTGTGATCCTCAGCCACTAAGGATCATAACACACATCCAAATGCTGCCAAGTGGAGGATTCGAATATGCCCTTGTGGTCGTGGACATGTTCTCAGGATGGCCAGAAGCTTTCCCAGTGAGGAACCAGTCAGCAAAGACTACTGCAAAGAAGCTGTTCTCAGAGACGAGATGTGCAGCTATGGGGTCCCAAAAGTGATAGAGAGTGACCAGGGACCCACATTCACAGCAAATCCCACACGAGAGATCTAGGCAGCAGTAGGGTCAGACTTAGGCCTACACACTCCCAATCACACTACTTAGTGTAAGGCACACTTCCAGAGGCCCAGAAAAGCTGTCACCATATGAAATTTTGTTTGGGTCTAGTCCCAGGTTAGGGGTATCCTTTCCCTCAGCAGCTGATTATGCAATATGATACTTTGTCTGCTTATGTAAATTGAACTCACCAAGAAACTTGCTAACATCCATTCTCGAGTTTTTTTTCATTGCCAGATCCAGATTCAGTGTCCGGTATGCACTCCTTGAAGCCAGGAGACTGGGTGTTGGTGAAAAAAGTTTGTAAGGAGAACACCACTCGATCCCAGATTTGATGGTCCTGTTCAAGTGCTGCTGATGACACCAAGCTCTGTGAAACTGGAGGGAAGACCCATTTGGATCCACTCATCGCACTGCAAGAAAGCTCCCCTACCAGAAGATGACACCCAAGCCAGAATGATGTTGTGGATGCCCTGCCTGACCGAATAGATGACCTACCTGATAAAGACTACACATCGCTCACTACACATGCTATTGACTAAGAGACTGATTGCAACGAACCCCCGTTAGGGACAGATCTCCTGACCGCCCATTTGCGAAAAGTCTGTACGGAGTGGGGCGCAGGCATTAGGCTATTGTAATTTCACCGACAGCACAAAAGAGTTGCAGGGCTTTGGGACAGGAGGCTAGGATTAGGGCAAGTGATATCTAAGGGGGGCTTGTGATAGAAATATATATATCATGTAGATCTCACTTGTATGTATACTCCTCTATAATCATATAGACTCATATGCTCACAGCTAATATATACATTATAATCAATGGTTTAAAATGGCTGACATGAACTGATATAGGCCAGACAGATTGTATGGGGTTTTCCATCCCAAAAGCGGAACAACACCAGATGTATTAAGTGTTAGAAAACAAAAAGAGAAAGATTGGACTATAGAAGGCCCGCACAACCATATGATATGAAAATATATAGAAAACGTTTATTAAACACCACAAAAAACACATAAAAACAATTAAAATACAACCAATGTAAACATGACACCTCTATTCTAACATAGTGAATCTGCAAAGAGTAGAAAGGTACGGCCTAATGGGCCGAAATGGCATGGAAAGATAGAATCCCTACTGGTATGTATACAAGGGCTAACCATATAATAAATGTGTCAAAGAGACATGAAAGGCACTCAGTACATAATTAAAAGTGAAGCTCACCATGTGGCCCGCAAATGGAGTGCAAAGATATGGTGCGGGAGAGATGTTGCACAGAAGGGGTAAGTAGCCATGCAAAGCAATAATATGCCACATACGTGCAGCCAGCTGAAGAAAAAAAGGACAGCTGAAGCTCAAAAATAATCCGGCCCTAACAGGTCCAGCAGAGATCCCTGCCCTGGGTAGGCGGCAATGGGATCAGAATGAGGCGTCTGAGAGGAACCCACGCGTATCGCCGCCGCAGCGGCTTCGTCAGGGAAAGTGGGTATAGTGGTGAAATACTTATGTTTAAATAGGCGCAGTAATCATCTATAATGAACGCAGCCGCGTAGAAAAAGAATGGTCCGTGTGGACCGGAAGGCTCCCAAGCCTGAAAAGGAAACGCTAGAGCGGAAGTGTAGAGGTTCTCCATGGAGATAGGTGGCGCATGCGCAGATGCGGCTCAAAATAGAGCCGCACTGCACAAGCGTCCAGATAGAGCGAAGTAAGAAGCGCACAGAAGCGCCCAGATGGAAAAAAAAAAAAATAATAATAATAAAACGTTTTCTATATATTTTCATATCATATGGTTGTGCGGGCCTTCTATAGTCCAATCTTTCTCTTTTTGTTTTCTAATATTTATACTATTGGACCTGGCTCGGCACACCCTTTCCCCCTTTTCATTATAGGGGTCTTTCTAGCTGGAGTGCACCCTTCATTATTACTTATGTTAGTTGTCTAGCCCTGTGTTCCAGGGCACTCTCTTTAGGGTTGCACACACCTATTTTGGTGGTGCTGTTATTACTGTGACTTATAGTTTTTTGATTGTTTGATTTAATATATTTGTTTCATCTTGTTTGCATATTGCGTAGTTTTGATATGGACTGGGAGGCCAGGGAGGCGGCCTGGCTGGCTAAATCCTCCAGCATTTTTGAGACAGGTACAACCCCTATGCCTGGTGTGGATAATGGCTTCTCTGCATTATGTTCAGATTTGACTAAAGCCCATAAAACATTTGTGAGACTTTGGTGGAATATGAGAAGCCTAGATGAATATATTAAGTCTGGTTATGTCCCGAGGGGGCTTCGTGTGTCTATATTCCCTGCTTGGGAACCCTCTGAGAACTTTAAACAAATTTGGGAACAGGGTTTAACACGCTGCTCTAGTACATTGATGAATCTGTTACTTGAACACGACAGGACATTATTTACCTCTACAAAAGCCCTTGTCAAGGAACTTGAAACCAAATTGGCAACTTTTGAGGAAAACCGGGTCTCGGGGTTTAGAGTTAAACTCAAAGATACATTGGACAAATACGAAGCGGAAGTGACACAGCGCAAGTGTAAAAAGTTCCAGAGGGACAAAGTTGATTTTGAGCAGGGGCTGGCATATAAGTGGAGGCATACAGGGAATACCCGCCGCCCAAGATTTACTAAAAGCAACTCATCGCCACCGGTCAACATCCCCTCATGTAGGGAGGAGAGTTCCAGTGATTTTTTGTCCTCCACTGGGAGCGAAATAGATCACGGACCAGACGGGGGGGAAGACGTAAGAGGCATACAGAAAAGACAGACATGGTACAAGGGTCAAACATCTTCCTACCGACACAAATACCCGACGAGACGGAAGTGATCGCTTTGGGGACTTCTGGTCAGACCCCCTCGGAACACGAGCCCGGTCCGGGGACACTACAGGTAATTAACCTCTCTGATCATAACCTTACATCGTTTGAATTATCTGTTCTCCAGAGGGGTCTATCATTTGTTCCTACGCATTCAGCCGATAAATTCACCCTCTTAAAGGATTTATATCTTTTTTGCAGACGACTTACTTTTCAGGTCATGTACAGGAGTCCCGACATTTTACAAACCATGCCCAGTGATGAACGCGGAGCCTTTCAAGATCTATTGGAACTACTGGAGGAAAACGAACCGGGATCTTGTAAGAGGAGGTTTCCACATAAGAAGAAGTCCTTCAAAGCACCGTCCTTTTCCCTGATACCGGCAATTAAAATATTCTTTGAAGTTGTCAAGCGAGATATACAGACTATGCCCATTCGGGTAAGTGGCCCTTCCAATCTGAATGCGGAGGAGAGACGGGCCTTATCTGCCTTAAAAAATAACCAAAATTTTACCATCAAAGAGGCAGATAAGGGGGGCAATGTTGTGTTATGGTCCTATAAATTGGACAAGGCTGAGGCTAAACGCCAGCTCAATAACATGCAATATTATCAAAAATTGCCCTCTGACCCTACCTCTTCATTCCTTTCAAAATTCGAACGACTTCGCTGCAGAGCTTTACAGCATGCTATCATTACCCCACAGGAGAAACGATACTTGTGGGTGGACAATCCGACTACGGCAATGTTCTACATGCTGCCGAAAATTCACAAAGACAGCATCAGGCCTCCCGGTAGACCTATCGTATCCAGTGTCGGCAGCATGTGTGAAAGAGCGGGTGAGTACCTTGACTTCTTCCTCCAACCTATCGCCTCATCCCTCCCTTCGTTTGTCCGCGACTCCTCACATTTTATCGATATATGCAGCCAAATCGAATTCTCTGGTGACTTTCTTCTTGTTACATGTGATGTCGAGTCTCTTTATTCGAATATCAGCCACAAGGAAGGGATTGAAGCGGTGACTCATTTCTTGGACAAGAATACCTCTATGGACAGGGGACACGATTCGGTTTTACTCGATTTACTATCTTTTGTCCTCCATCACAACTTCTTCCTCTTCGACAGGGTCTATTATCTTCAGCGATCAGGCGTGGCGATGGGCACGAAATGCGCGCCAGCCTATGCAAACATCTTTTTGGGCTGGTGGGAGGAAAAATTTGTTTACCCTTTACCATCATTCTCTGCCCACGTACACGCCTGGTTTTGCTTTATAGATGACATTTTCATTCTTTGGAAGGGCTCCGAGGGAGAATGTATCGATTTTCTCAATGATTTGAATTCCAACACTTTAAATGTTTACCTTACTCACTCTCTCTCAGATAGTGAAGTCACGTTCCTGGACCTGAAGATTTTCCCACATGAGAACCACCTGGCGACGAATTTATATCGCAAGCCCACGGCAACAAATGCACTTTTGGAATTCTCAAGTTTCCATCCCTGGCATACGAAGGTAGGCATGCCCACGGGACAATTTGTACGTATAAGACGTAACTGTACTCGCGACTCTTATTTCTCGATTCAGGCTCGGGATCTCTCGGACCGATTTCATCAAAGGGGCTATCCGAGACGGGTCATCTCTACGGCCTATCAAAGAGCGAGAGGTCAGAATCAGAGGTCTCTTCTTTCCTCCACAAGACCGCGCCAGGAGACACAATTGAGATTCATCACTGACTATAATAATAGCTGGCAACAGGTCAGTGATATTCTAAATAAGCATTGGCCAATCCTTCGGGCCGATTTACAAGCCAGGGAGGTTACAGGTGATAGGCCCTTCATTACAGCCAGACGGACACCAAATCTGAGAGACTTACTCACTCGAAGTCACTTCAAAAGACCCACGGTCAGATTGAATAGGGGGATTATCTTGAGGGGTTCATTCCCTTGCGGGGACTGCAATATCTGTCCCCACATGGTTCCGACCCGCGATTTCTTTACTCACCCTACGCTTCTTAGTCAACATCCTCTTAGGATGTATATCAACTGTAAATCGAGGGATGTAATCTACACTCTAGTCTGCCCGTGTAAGTTGGTATACGTCGGTCAAACCTCACAAGAGCTTCGGAAACGCATCCAGAAGCATATCTCCACGATACATCTAGCCGCCTCAGATTTGAAGAAAGGTAAGACTCTCACCCCAGTGGCTGAACACTTCCTCAATAAACATGGCGGCTCCTCAACCAATCTCAGAGTGGTAGGTCTGCACAAACTGGCCCCTAATGAGAGAGGAGGTGATAGGCGTAAATTGCTTCTACAAGTGGAATCCAGATGGATTTTTCAACTAAAATCAGTTGCTCCTTCTGGACTGAATGAGGAACTCCTTTTTACGGGTTTTCTGGGCGAATGATCCACTTGCCCATTTGTGCAGCTTTCATTACTAACTTCCTTGTTGTTACTGTTTTGTTTTTGTAGTTACTGATTGGGATCTATTGGACATAGCCCAGTATCCATTGGATATACAAAGTGTTGGATGTCGGACGTTCTATTCTCCTGTACATGACCTGTTGTGGACCCTCTACTTGGGACTTCCCAGTCAAACATAGAGACTCTATCCCGGATTCGTTTGGGGCCTGTTGATCCTGCGATTGGACTCGTATCAGTGCGATTGGACTCGTATCGGCACCATTGGACAACTGCACTTTTGGATGTTCTAGTCCTTATACACGCATTGCAGCTAGTCCATATATTCCTGGACAATGTGATCAGGAACTGGCTACTGGTTTGAGTTCCTGGACTTCGGAACATATTATTTGGACACATTTCGTGCCTTTCTGGAAGATTGAAGATGGACATTTCTTCATATACGCCATATATTTGTGACATTTCTTCCTTACTGTCAAAGGTTTGCCATCATCTATCGACCAATGTATTCCAGCATACGGGCCATGAATGAATTTTTTTTCTCTTGCCCTTTACCTCTGGAACCATTGGTTTTTCATCAGTATATACATGCTTATAGTTTGCCCAATATTGATCTGGGCTCCCTAGTTAACCATCTGCACATCTATTGTTAAATTTCGTATGCATTAATGACATTTTCTCTCCCTCAGGTTGCCTTTTTATTTTTATTGGTGTACCTTTAGCTTGCTGTTTTGCATATGTCTGACGGGTATGTTCTATAGGTGCCGGACGCTTTGGGTATATATATATATATATTTTTTTTTTTCCATCTGGGCGCTTCTGTGCGCTTCTTACTTCGCTCTATCTGGACGCTTGTGCAGTGCGGCTCTATTTTGAGCCGCATCTGCGCATGCGCCACCTATCTCCATGGAGAACCTCTACACTTCCGCTCTAGCGTTTCCTTTTTAAGGCTTGGGAGCCTTCCGGTCCACACGGACCATTCTTTTTTTAGGCGGCTGCGTTCATTATAGATGATTACTGCGCCTATTTAAACGTAAGTATTTCACCACTATACCCACTTTCCCTGACGAAGCCACTGCGGCGGCGATACACGTGGGTTCCTCTCAGACGCCTCATTCTGATCCCATTGCCGCCTACCCAGGGCAGGGATCTCTGCTGGACCTGTTAGGGCCGGATTATTTTTGAGCTTCAGCTGTCCTTTTTTTCTTCAGCTGGCTGCACGTATGTGGCATATTATTGCTTTGCATGGCTACTTACCCCTTCTGTGCAACATCTCTCCCGCACCATATCTTTGCACTCCATTTGCAGGCCACATGGTGAGCTTCACTTTTAATTATGTACTGAGTGCCTTTCATGTCTCTTTGACACATTTATTATATGGTTAGCCATTGTATACATACCAGTAGGGATTCTATCTTTCCATGCCATTTCAGCCCATTAGGCCGTACCTTTCTACTCTTTGCAGATTCACTATGTTAGAATAGAGGTGTCATGTTTACATTGGTTGTATTTTAATTGTTTTTATGTGTTTTTTGTGGTGTTTAATAAACGTTTTCTACAGTATATATTTTCATATCATATGGTTGTGCGGGCCTTCTATAGTCCAATCTTTCTCTTTTTGTTTTCTAATATTTATACTATTGGACCTGGCTCGGCACACCCTTTCCCCCTTTTCATTATAGGGGTCTTTCTAGCTGGAGTGCACCCTTCATTATTACTTATGTCAGATGTATTAAGTGCTGATCAAATGTCTCAACTTTGTCCTAGATACAGAGCTCAATTCTAGTTGCTTGGTCAGCAGTCATATGAGCGTTAATCACAATATTCCATATATGTTTAGATAACCAATGACAGAGGAGCTAGACAATATGGTAATTAACTAACCACCCCTAACAACCCCTAACCACTCCTTTCTATATGCTATCATAAAAACTATGTATGTACAATAAAGTATCAGTATTGATGGAATGTTATTGACACAATAATGTTGTGCAGTCTCGTTCTTGATGAGCGCTCAAAATACTCAGTCTAATTGGGAGCGGCCGCAGCACACACAGGGATAAATTTATCCAACCCAAATTTTTCCATAACACTATCTATTATAAGTTGGTACCTATGACTAAAAGGCTCTGCTGCATCTCTCCTTTTCCATATAGCTTGGGCTGCTGAATGGCACCGCTGGTCTCTTCCTGTCCTTTGTGCACCTTATAATTAGTGATGAGCGAATTTGTTCAGAAAACGATCGCCAAACATAAATTCGTTACGAATATGGCACATTCAGATTCGTGATCGGAAACCTGAGTAAAACTTTATAAAAACGGTAACATTCGGTAAAAGTACGGGAAAATATTTGCGTTGCCACAAAAATATTTTCAGCACTTTAACAACGATAATGGTGGTGTATCATGCACGTTTGGCGCGTGTTTGATGAGGGGAGGGGGTTTGCAGAGCTCAGAGGCAGGGCATTCTTGGAAGCACAGCACATCAGTATTTTTTTTCCCTAACTTTATGTGTGCACATTGCGGCTAATCAATCAGGGCGCAGGAAACACCTACAATGTCCTGACACTATGGCTTGTGTCATTGCCTGCTGAAATCACATGTCCCTCTCCATATAAATAGCTGATATTTTATTTTAACACCATTTTGACACTGTGACAGTGTGGAGAGGCTGCTCCTGACGTGCCACTGTTAACAGCAAGATTTTAGCTAGTTAAGCGGTTGTATATCAGTCAGATAGTGTAGCTGGATAGTGTCCAGTGTGGCTGTAAAATTTACTTTCTGTAAATGTCCTACAAGTGTGTTGTGCACTACTTCTATAGTGCTCCATGCACAAATATAGCATTCTAAATTATATTTTTTCAGTAGCTAAATGTGAAAAAGCCTGCTGTATCCCACATTTTAGCTAGTTAGATAGGTGGTTGTATATCAGTCAGATAATGTAGCGAGCTACGGTCCAGTGTGGCTGTTAAATTTACCTTCCAGCATTTTTTTTTCTGTTTTGGACAGTACTGTAGTGCATAGACAAAGCCAGCAGGGCACATGTTGCGCACTGCTTCTATTGTGATCCATGCATGAGTATAGCATTCTAATTCACATGTAGCTAGTGAAAAAATATTAAACAGCCTGCTTCCTAGCAACAATTATAACACTCAAGAGACGGTACAATACCCGTCACTTCAAAGAAGCAATAATCATCCATATCAAATTCAACAATCTTTTATTGAAAAAATATAACAAAAAAGTTAAAATAGACACATATTCAAAATCTCACCATATTATAACCCCAGGGAGGGTAAACAACCGGCAAATTAAGAGTAAATAATCAAAAGGAGGAAAAATGACTCTGTTTAAATATTCTTTTGTTAATCTTAAACATACAAAGGCCCAAATAAATAATTCAGGTGCTGAAAAGCATCCTCCTAGTTACTTACTACTGCATAATATCACAAAGCAATTTCATATAGTATTATAAATAATTTATATGTCAATCATTAATAGCTGTATCCTTATGCAAGAAAGCAAGATAACTGCCCATAAATAATAGACATTTGAGCGCCTTGATTCTAAGTCCTACAAGAGGGACATATCAATGAATTTATTCATAAAAATAGTGGTCAAAATCTCCACAGCACTTTACCTCTGTAGTGGCCGTGGTGAAAAGACTTGTGCCAGTGAGTGACCCTCCGCGCCCTGACGCGCGTTTCACCCTCTAGCTTCTTCCGGGGGGTCCTTTTTTATCCTTAAGGGACCAATAGTCGAGCCGATTACCCTGCATACTAATACGTGCACCGGTCATCCCCGAGAACCTCTACGGCGCATGCATCCATCAAATACTCTGGAAGTAAAGAATAATCCCTTCCTGACATGCGCCGCGTGAACTGCATGTGATATGCATGCACATAATTGGCGCTGCCAGGAAAGCTCAGAGTAATGATGGTAAGCGCATGTGCACCACTCCTCAAAGAGAACACCAGTATGTTATCATATGTACGTGCACTAAACAATGCGCTGTGAAGTGACTAGAAGAACGGGAGAAAAGTGTAAAAACGGGAGTGCCTGTATGTAGCCTAATCTTCAACCCAATAGTAAATAATCATACTAAATAAATAAATAATTAAACCATAAAAATTAATGAACAAAAATAAATGTTAAAATAATAATAATAATAAAATAAAATAAATATAAATAAAGTAATAATGAAAAATTCCTGAAAGGATAATGCAAAGTGATACAGTGCTAAAGTGCCTAAAAAAGAAAACGCATAAGTGAGAACCATGCTACTAATGTAATAGTGCACAAAAATGCCATATATAGGGCAAATAAATAATTTATTTTATGTGCATTCACTACAGATTAAAGTGACAATATGCTGCATACTTACTGTGAATTGAAATATAAAGTGACTGATTAGACTAAACGTCTTAAAGTGTATGATAATCCAAAGTGACCAAGTGATAAATCTACTATATAATTGTCTTAGGGTCACTTCCGTCTTTCTGTCTGTCCTTCTGTCTGTCTGTCACGGATATTCATTGGTCGCGGCCTCTGTCTGTCGTTGAAATCCAAGCCGCTGATTGGTCGCGGCAAAACGGCCACAACCAATCAGCGACCGGCACAGTCCGGCAGCAAAATTGCTGCTCCTTACTCCCCGCAGTGAGTGCCCACTCCATACTCCCCTCCAGTCAGCGTTCACACAGGGTTAATGGCAGCGTTCATGGACCGCGTTATGCCGCGGTGTAACGCAGTCCGTTAATGCTGCTATTAACCCTGTGTGACCAACTTTTTACTATTGATGCTGCCTATGCGGCATTAATAGTAAAAAGATCTAATGTTAAAAATAATTAAAAAATAACAAATAGTTATATACTCACCGTCTGTCGGCCCCTCGGATCGAGAACCGGCCTTTCCCGCTCCTCACGACGCTCCGTTGACTGCTCCATGCATTGCGGTCTCGCGAGATAATGACGTAGGGGTCTCGCGAGACCGCTATGTCATCATCTCGCGAGACCGCAATGCACTCTTGGGACTGGAACACGTGAGGAGCATCGGTAAACGCTTCGCCTGGATCTGGGGCCAACGGAAGGTGAGTATATAACTATTTTTTATTTTAACAGGGATATGATGCCCACATGGCTATATACTACGTGGGCTGTGCAATATACTACGTGGGCTGTGCAATATATGACGTGGGCTGTGCAATATAATACGTGGGCTGTGCAATATACTACGTGGCTATGCAATATACTACGTGGGCTGTGCAATATACTATGTGGCCTGTGCAATATACTACGTGGCTGTGCAATATACTACGTGGACTGTGCAATATACTATGTAGGCTGTGCAATATACTACATGGGCTGTGCAATATACTACATGGCTGTGCAATATACTATGTGGCTGTGCTATATACTACATGGGCTGTGCTATATACTACGTGGCTGTGTTATACACTACATGGGCTGTTATATACTACATGGGCTGTGCTATATACTATGTGGGCTGTGCTATATACTACGTGGGCTGTGCTATATACTACATGGTCTGTGTTATACACTAAGTGGGCTGTTATATACTACGTGGGCTGTGTTTTACACTACGTGGGCTGTGTTATACACTATGTGGGCTGTCTTATATACTGCGTGTGTGGGCTGTTATATACTACGTGAGCTGTTATATGCTACGTGGGCTGTTATAAACTACGTGGCTGTGTTATATGCTATGTGGGCTGCTATATGCTACGTGGCTGTGCTATATACTCCGTGGGCTGTGCTATATACTACGTGGCTGTGCTATATACTACGTGGCTGTGTTATATATTACGTGGCTGTGCTATGTACTACGTGGCTGTGCTATTTACTACGTGGGCTATTATATACTATGTGACTGTGCTATATACTACGTGGCCGGCCGCGAACAATCAGCGACAGGCGTAGTCTGGCCACGAATTGGCACAGGATTTGAACCACAATTTGCTAATTGGTCGCTGTTGGCCGAATCCTGTGTATTCAATGTATTATTCTAAAATCTTCATAAATAAACTACATACATATTCTAGAATACCCGATGCGTTAGAATCGGGCTAGCATTTTAGTAAATAAATAATTGCCGAGAATAATATTTTTATAATTTATTTATCCCACAATATAAAATATCACTATACTATATTAAATCCATTCCCAAAAATTATAATAAACCCTGTGCTGAATATATCAGCTAAAAAAATAATGGAGAATGCCAAAGTGTTACAATGATGTTAAGTATATATCTACTATAAAGTGACAAGTGTAGCATCCTCAGTCATTACATAACTTATTACTCTAACTAAATGTAAATATTCCAAAGTGCGTAGTGACATAAAGTGACCTGGTGCCAAAAAAATAACCAAATAAAAAGTTACCAAGACCTGCCAATCCAACCAATAAATGGCTTAATTAATGATATAAAGTGCCAATGTGCTGTATATTGCTTCCATCCTAAGAATATAATAAACTATATACTAAATATCACATAATAAAACTATGATACACTATATAGTAAATACCCCAATAGGAAATAATAAATGACATGAAATTAATAAAATTATGAAATATTATACAAACAGATACTATACATTATCAAAACTAATAATAACTATTATTATTATATAGCATAGCCTCCATTATTCTTTTTTCTTCTTTTTTTTCTCTCTCTTTTTTTTTTCTCTTTTTTTCTCTTTTTTTCTTTGTCTTTTCTTTCTCTCCCTTTACGGCAACGCTTCTTCCTTCTCTTCAGATAGACAACTCCCCTTCACAGCACCACAACAAGAACCAGAACCTAGGAACCGACACCCCAAGAGAGGCCCAACGTAAGTGTAAGCTATAGTAAATAACACATAAAATATTAAAAACTAATAAAGACAATTAAAAACACATAAAACATAAACCCCAAAACCCTAACCTATAAAAATACCTCCATAAAACAGTAAATTAAATTAAATTATAGTGAATACAAATCTTCACAGAAAACTACAAATAAGAGTATAAGGATATGAACAACTAAAGAAATGAAGAAAAGCCAAAGTCTCATTAAGTCCATCAGGACCCAATGTGCCCAGGCTATAAATCCATCTACTCTCAACCTGCGCAAGAGTCCTAGCCAAATCTCCACCACAAAATCCCAAATCAACCTGGTCTATAGCTCTAATCATCAAACCCCGGGTATTGCAACCATGGTATAATTTAAAATGCCTAGGTAGGGGTTTGAGAGATGTCACATCCTCCTCATTTTTAGCCTTGGTAATATCCCTGATGTGTTCTCTCGTTCTTACCTTCAGCTCCCTGGTGGTCAGGCCCACATATACTTTGCCACAAGGGCAGTGCGCGTGGTAGATGACCCCTTGGGAATTACATCTGAGATGCTTCCGTATATTAAAAACTCGCGATCCATCATGATTCGGAAATGTTGTTGATCTAATATGATTTAAACAGCCTTTGCATAGACCACAAGGAAAAAAACCAGGCATTCCGGGTTCAGATTTAGTTTCAATCTCAAAATTACTACGGACCAAAATGTCCTTCAAATTTCTGGATCTTTTTGCCACAAAAGATGGTTGTTCAGGTAATAAATGTCTGAGTGGAGTCAGCTAATAAAATTTCCCAATGTTTTCGAATAACATCTTTCAAATCATTCCATTTATTGCTGTACGTACTTATAAAGCGTGGCTCTGTGAAGGGGAGTTGTCTATCTGAAGAGAAGGAAGAAGAGTTGTCGTAAAGGGATAGAATGAAAAGAGAAAGAAAGAAAGAAAAAAAAAGAATAATGGAGGCTATGGTATATAATAATAATAATAATTTTATTATTATTATTAGTTTTGATTATGTATAGTATCTGTTTGCATAATATTATTTCACAATTGTATTAATTTCATGTCATTTATTTCCTATTGGGATATTTACTATATAGTGTATTATACCCGTATTTTCTGGTGTATAAGATGACTGGGCGTATAAGACGACCCCCAACTTTTCCATATAAAATATGGAATTTGGGATATGCCCGCCGTATAAGACGGGGGTCATCTTATACGCCCAGTCATCTTATACGGCGTGTGGTTCCCAGGGTCTGGAGGAGAGGAGACTCTCCTTCAGGCCCTGGGATCCATATTCATGTAAAAAATAAAGAATAAAAATAAAAATATGGATATACTCACCCCTCCGACGGCCCCTGGACCTCATCGCTGCAAGCGTCTGCCTCCGTTCCTAAGAATGCAGAGTGAAGGACCTTCGATGATGTCGCGGCTTGTGATTGGTTGCGTGACCGCTCATGTGACCGCTCACGCGACCAATCACAAGCCGCGACGTCATCGCAGGTCCTACACTCACTGCATTCTTAGGAACGGAGGCATACCCTTGCAGCGGTGACAGCAGGGTTCATCAAAGGAGTGAGTATATCCATATTTTTTATTTTTATTCTTTATTTTTTACATGAATATGGATCCCAGGGCCTGAAGGAGAGTCTCCTCTCCTTCAGACCCTGGGAACATCCAGGATCGCTCCCTGCACACACCGTACCTGGCGTATAAGACGACCCCCGACTTTTGGGACAATTTTTAGTTTTATTTTGTGATATTTAGTGTATAGTTTATTATAGTCTTAGGATGGAGGCAATATACAGCACATTGCCACTTTTAAATCATTAATTAAGCCATTTATTGGTTAGATTGGCAGGTCTTGGTAACTTTTTATTTGGTTATTTAATTGGCACGAGGTCGCTTTATGTCACTACGCACTTTGGAATATTTACATTTAGTTAGAGTAATAAGTTATGTAATGAGGATGCTACACTTGTCACTTTATAGTAGATATATACATAAAATCATTGTAACACTTTGGCATTCCATTCATTATTTTTTTAGCTGATATATTCAGCACAGGGTTTATTATAGTTTTTGGGAATGGATTTAATATAGTATAGTGATATTTTATATTGTGGGATAAATAAATTATAAAAATATTATTCTCGGCAATTATTTATTTATCACTTGGTCACTTTGGATTATCATACACTTTAAGACTTTTAGTCTAATCAGTCACTTTATATTTCAATTCACAGTACGTATGAAGCATATTGTCACTTTACACTGTAGTGAACGCACATAAAATAAATTATTTATTTGCCCTATATATGGCATTTTTTGTGCACTATTACATTAGTAGCATGGTTGTCTCTTATGCGTTTTCTTTTTTAGGCACTTTAGCACTGTGTCACTTTGCATTATCCTTTCAGGAATTTTTCATTATTACTTTATTTATATTTATTTTTATATTTTTTTTTATTATTATTATTTTTAAATTTATTTTTGTTCCTTAATTTTTCTGGTTTAATTAATTATTTATTTAGTATGATTATTTATTTACTATTGAGTTGAAGATTAGGCTATATACAGGCACTCCCGGTTTTACTCTTTCCTCCCGTTCTTCTAATCACTTCACATCGCATTTTTTGGTGCACGTACATATGATAACATACTGGTGTTCTCCTTGAGGAGCGGTGCGCATGCGCTTACCATCATTACTCTGAGCTTTCCTGGCAGCGCCAATTGTGAAGCCGGCATGCGTATTACATGCAGTTCACGCGACGCATGTCAGGAAGGGATTATTCTTTACTTCTGGAGTATTTGATGGTCGCATGCGCCGTAAAGCTTCTCGGGGATGATCGGCGCACGTATCAGTATGCAGGGTAATCAGCTGGACTATTGGTCCCTTAAGGATATAAAAGGACCCCCTAACGCACTTGGGCACGCCCCCGGAAGGAGCTAGAGGTCGAATCGTGCGTCGGGGCGCAGAGAGTCACTCACCGGCACAAGTCTTTTCACCACGGCCACTACGGAGGTAAGGTGATGTGAAGATTTTGACCACTATTTTTATGAATAAATTCATTGATACGTCCCTCTTGAAGGACTTAGAATCAGGGTGCTCAAAGGTAAATTATTTATGGGCAGTTATCTTGCTTTCTTGCATAAGGAAACAGCTATTAATGATTGATGTATAAATTATTTCTAATACTATATATAATTGCTTTGTGATATTATGCAGTAGTAAGTAACTAGAAGGATGCTTTTTAGCACCTGAATTATTTACTTGGGCCTTTGTGTATTTAAGATTAACAAAAGAATACTTAAATACAGAGCCATTTTTCCTCCTTTTGATTATTTACTCTTAATTTGCTGGTTGTTTACCCTCCCTGGGGTTATAATATGGTGAGATTTTGAATATGTGGCTATTTTATTATTTTATTTTTATTTGTTATATTTTTTCAATAAAAGATTGTTGAATTTGATATGGATGATTATTGCTTCTTTGAAGTGACGGGTATTGTACCGTCTCTTGAGTGTTATAATTGTGCCTCTGACTAGCAGCATCCATGGGTCTGCAGCTTGCAGTGGTAGCAAGGGTTGCCTAGCGTGGGCTTTTTTCTACACTGCACAACATAAGCCAACTCATGTAATCTGCCAACTTTGCAAAAAAAAACTGAGTCTAAACAAAAAGTACAATAATTAGACTACTACATGTATGAATCTTCACATGCGCAATCAGCATGCTTTACTATGGGAGTCCCACTGTGCAAAAATGCGGACCTCAACAACCATCAGCCGCCCCATCAATCGCATCTGCTGCTTCTTCCTCCTCTTCTGTTACGGTGCCAACTATTGAGATGCAGGTCTCTGACCGCAGAACCTCGGGTTCTTTACCCTCTGGAGTCACGCTGACTGAGAGGCCACCTTCAGCTGTAATGGAAGCGGACATGCCTGCTGCTTTTGACCAATCTCCGAGAACGATCACACCTCAAGTTTCTCAATCCACAGTAACATCTCCACCTGCACCTCTTTCACAGTCCAGCAGTTTGTACAGTTCACGGTACTCCACCCTCCCACAGACCTACAGCCAGCCCACAGTTCTGCAATTGTGGTCACGTAAAAGATTGTTTCCTCCTATGCATGACAAAGCTAAGAGGTTGAACTCCACCATCTCCAATTTATTGGCCACGGAAATGCTTCCTTTCCGCCTGGTAGATACAGATGGTTGGCCGTTGCAGTCTCCCAGTACTAATTACCCAGTCGCCATAAGAAAGCTGTGCCTGCGCAACACCAGCATGTCATAGACAGCATCACCCATTTGTTGACAAAATCTCTGTCTGCCAGTGTGCATTTCACGACCGACACTTGGATGAGTAAGCATGGCCAAGGGCGTTACATCTCGCTGACTGGGCACTGGGTGACACTGGTGTCTGTGGGGACAGGCTCTGCTTCACAAGTCTTGGAATCCCGAAGGCTTGCAGGACAAACCTCTACATTTAACATGCTGAAAAAAAGAGAGTGGACAGCACCTCCAAAAATCATACAATTATTTAATGCCGCAAGGGAAAAATATATATAACTGAACCTGAGGTTCTTAGTTTAACATTCTGATCAGACTGTATGAAGCCCACTGCCACGTCATGGCAAACCTCGTAGTGGGTTCCTACTGCCCCAATGAAGCAGAGCCGTGCATCGACCACCACCACAGCGGCAATGCACAGGCAGGGCAGATGGCTGGTGTCTTCAGACTGTGCCAGCACAAAACCACAGCAATAATGGCCACCACACAGCACCAATCCCAAATGAAAGGAGTCCCCATCGCCCCCACGGAGTGGAGCTGCGCGCCGACCACCGCCACAGCTGCAATGCAGCAGCAGGACATATGGCCTGGTGTCTCACAGCACCCTTGCTGCAAGACAGAGTCCCCATGACTCCAGACCGTGCCAACCCACCAGCACAAAACCACAGCAACAATGGCCACCACACAGCATCAACACCAAATGTAATTATACTCACCTCTATCAAGCTCTTCAGTGAGAGCAGAAATGGGCAAGACCCCTTACTTTGCAGTCTCCTGCTAATTAAATTTTGTGTTTGTGCTGTGTTGCGGCCATTGTTTCTGTGGTTATGTGCTGGTGGCGCAGCATGGTCTGGAGACACCAGGCCATCTGAGCTGTCGGTGCATTGCCACTGTGGCGGTGGTCAGCGCATGGCTCCGCTCCGTTAGGGTGATAGGGACTCACTAAGAGGTTTGCTGTGAAGTGGTAGTAGGCTTCATACAGTCTTATCAGAATGTTAAACTAAGAATCTCATGTTATAAATTTTTGCCTGGCGGCCTTAGATCAGTGTATGATTTTTGGAGGTGCAGGATTTTTTTTTGTGTATAGCATGTTCTTTCCCCTTTATTGTACCAGCACTCCTCCCATTTGGCACATGTGATTTTAATTAGCAGGAGACTGCAAAGGGTCTAGCCCATTTTTGCTCTCACAGAAGAGCTTGAGGAAGGTAAGTTTCAGTGCTCCTTTCATTTGGGGTTGGTGCTATGTGGCGGCCATTGTTGCTGTGGTTTTGTGCTGGTGGGGCGGTGCAGTCTGGAGTCATGGGGACCCAGTCTTGCAGCATGGGCACTGTGAGGCACCAGGCTGTCTGCCCTGATGTTGCAGTGCCACTGCAGCGGTGGTCAGCATGCAGCTACGCTCCGTTGATGCAACACAGACTCCTTTCATTTGGTGTTAGTACATTGTGGTGGCCATTGTTGTTTTGGTTTTGTGCTGGTGGTGTGACGCAGTCTGGAGACATTGGGCTGTCACAACCGCCAGTGCATTGCCACTGTGGTGGTGGTCGGCACACAGCTCCACTCTGTGAGGGCGATAGGGACCCACTAAGAGGTTCGCCTAGAAGTGGCAGTGTGCTTCATGCACCATGTTCCAAATTATTATGCAAATTATATTTTTCTCGGATTTTCCTAAATGGTCTGTGCAAATGACAGTGAGTCTAATAAAAGTCATCACCCATTAGATTATACATCGAATTTTATTGAAGAAACCTCCCAATGATAACAGTATAATCTCCAAAATGAATAAAAACTCAAAATGCACTGTTCCAAATTATTAGGCACAGTAGAATTTCTAAACATTTGATATGTTTTAAAGAACTGAAAATGCTCATTTGTGGAATTTGCAGCATTAGGAGGTCACATTCACTGAACAAAAAAGATATTTAATAGTGATGAGCGAACACTAAAATGCTCGGGTGATCGTTGCTTGGGTCGAGCAGATTGGAATACTCGGGTACTCGGACAGAACAATGAGCCCAATTTAAGTCTATGGGAGACCCGAGTATTTTTACCGCGATCCCCCCCGGGGGTCCTTTTAAGGTCTAAAAACGTATGAAAATTATGGAAACACTGCTCAAATGACATAGGGACATCATGGGGATTGCCCCTGGAAGCATTCCTGACTCCCAGTTCACAGCTTTAAACACTTTTTTCCAAGATTTATGCCATTTTTCCCGGTGCCACAAAAAACACATTAAAACAAAACCAAAATGGATTTTGCTGGGAAATATGTTAAGGCACATCCTTTGCAGGTTAATGACTTGCCTGTAAGGCCAAATATTTAATCCCAGACCGAAAATTTCCTCCCACACTTAGGCTTAGTTCAGCCGCAGCGTTTTTGAAGCACTTTTCAACTTTAACATTGCTTTCAACCACTACAAATGCATTCACTGGGAAATGTTATTGTAACATGTAACAACCCTAGCTGGCCATGTGGTGTGTGACACATAAGCAGACCCATCTTGTTTCATTAATGAAGAAGGGACTCTTAAAGTCACAGAGCCTATTTTTACTGGTGCATCAGGTGGCATTAATATTCTTAAAGGGACATTATGAAACAGTGGTTCTCCTAAACTGTTGTAGCCTACTCTGTTAGTGGATGGGCTGCCAAGAATTACGACGCACCACAATACCCCTTTCATAAGATGTCCAGGGGGGACTCCTGGATGCACCTCAATAAGCCTTTGAACCCACATACTGGATGGGCCCATGAAAATCCACTTCACAATATGCATTTTGTACTCCCGTACTCCTTAGTTTTACACATTGGCAGCAAGGCCAGCACTGCATAGTTAGTCATATGCACCCCATTAGGCCTTGGAACACACATACTGGATGGGCCCATGAAAATCCACTCATATTTTTTAATGGTATGATGGTTGCCTCTTTGCAGAATTATTTACAGACGAATTTGGCAATTTTATTTGCCATGTTTTTAACACTAAGGTTCAGAAACAGCTTTAAAAAAGGCTAATACTTGCAATACAATGCAATTTTATTGCAAACTACAAAATTCAAGGAATATTATGATTGAATAGTGTGAGTGCATACACTTTTGTATTTTTTTGTATATGTTATCATAGAAAGGTTAATAAGTACACATAAGATGTAACATCATGTCCTCCCTCTATCTGAAACTGAACCTGTCAAAAACTGAACTCCTCGTGTTCTCTCCCTCTACTAACCTACCTTTGCCTGACATTGCCATCTCCGTGTGTGGTTCCACCATTACTCCAAAGCAACATGCCCGCTGCCTTGGGGTTATCCTTGATTCCGAGCTTTCATTCACCCCCCACATTCGATCACTGGCTCGCTCTTCTTATTTGCATCTCAAAAACATTTCTAGAATTCGCCCTTTTCTTACTTTCGACTCTGCAAAAACTCTTACTGTTTCTCTTATTCATTCCCGTCTGGACTATTGTAACTCTCTACTAATCGGCCTCCCTCTTACCAAACTCTCCCCGCTCCAATCTGTCCTGAATGCTGCTGCCAGGATCATATTCCTCACCAACCGTTACACCGATGCCTCTACCTTGTGCCAGTCATTACACTGGCTACCCATCCACTCCAGAATCCAGTACAAAACTACTACCCTCATCCACAAAGCACTCCATGGCTCAGCACCACCCTACATCTCCTCTCTGGTCTCAGTCTACCACCCTACCCGTGCCCTCCGCTCCACTAATGACCTCCGGTTAGCATCCTCAATAATCAGAACCTCCCACTCCCGTCTCCAAGACTTTACACGTGCTGCGCCGATTCTTTGGAATGCACTACCTAGGTTAATACGATTAATACCCAATCCCCACAGTTTTAAGCGTGCCCTAAAAACGCATTTGTTCAGACTGGCCTACTGCCTCAACGCATTAACCTAACTATCCCTGTGTGGCCTATTAAAAATAGAAAAAAAACCCAAAACACATAATCAGGTTCCTTGCATCGTGTTCTCATACACTTTATGCAGTTAATAGCACTCTGTGTCTGTACTGCTACATACTTAGGCAGTTAACTGGTTCATGCAGCTTTACATGAACACCCGATCCTTACACTATGGCTGGTCCGAATAACTAAAGCAATTGTTACCATCCACCTCTCGTGTCTCCCCTTTTCCTCATAGTTTGTAAGCTTGCGAGCAGGGCCCTCATTCCTCCTGGTATCTATTTTGAACTGTGATTTCTGTTATGCTGTAATGTCTATTGTCTGTACAAGTCCCCTCTATAAGTTGTTAAGCGCTGCGGAATATGTTGGCGCTATATAAATAAAAATTATTATTATTATTATAAGGATTACATAAATATTATGATTATGTATATATGAAGATTAACTACATATAGTATACTTAGATCATCACCAAGAGGCTTTTAAACATCATCCATCTGGAATATCAGAGAAGCAACACCAAGACTGAGAACCCCTGGGAGATTACCTACACTGCATGGGCATCCCCAATTATGCAGGTATCAGCACACTGTACATGTACAGGTACCCCAGTTTTGGCATCTGTCTTAGTCATGTTTCTCTGGTCTTATATAGTGATTTACACTATGTAGTAACTTTAGTTTCACCCAGACCTTCAAGTGGCCACTTTTCAAGGTTGGATGAAACTGAGATATCATGGAGTCATCAGATGAGTGGCCATAAACCCCTAGAAAATAAAAGCCACAAGGATTTAGATCAAGCCACCATAGGCATAGTTTCAGTAAACCTTAATGTTTTACAATGACAAACAGCAAACATATAGAGGCTTAGAACTGTTTGTGAAGTGAATAAAGAAACATTTATCAAGATTGTGTCTCTATGTGCATTGTCTGTCACATCTGTAAATGTTTTACAAGAAATGCAGATATGTGATTGTCTGAATGCATTCGGTATACAGTATTTCAATCTTGTTTACAAATCGCCATTTGTATATTCGCCATTTGTACATTTGAGGCAGCCAAAGTTAAGGCTCTCAAGGAGAGAAACTAATATAGTGGACAAAGAAATATTTTTAATGAACTACTGAGCCAAACTAACATCATTGCTTTATCAAATTTATATGAAGTCTATTGTGACCAATGTTAGCAACCAGGCAACTAAAAATGGATTTTTTCAAGTGAGCTCTTTAAGGTACACAAATGTTATGAAGTGTTTGCCAATAGGGATGTGGTTTCACCAATTTGGGGTACCTTTTTTTAAAAATATACTAGTGCCATCACAGCCCCCCTTGCCCAACCTTCATCGGCCTATAACAGTACAAAGCACGTTCACCCTGGTCTTCTATTGGAAGTTAAACAAGAGACATTGCAGGAGACTGAGTTAAGAATTAGGCCCAATGTATTGTTTTGTGTCTCTGAGACATGTAATTCAGTGCATGATCTGACAAACAATTCCCCAATGGTGGTACCTTTTTAAAAAATAGACTAATGCCATTGCAGGCCCCTTGACCAAACTTTACCGGCCTATAACAGTACAAAGCATGTACACCCTGGTGATCTACTGGCAGGTACAGGACAGATTGAAAGAGACCAAGTTAAGGAGTAGGCCCAATGTAATCGTAAAAGATCAGGGGGATCTTAGTCCAAATGTGGTGGAGTACTCCGGAAAATAACTATGTATCAATAGACTAATCCGAGGACTCTTTTCAGTAGATTCAAAATTTAGTTTATTAAGTCACAACCAGTCATACAAAATGCCAACGTTTTGGCAAAAAAGCCTTTATCAAGGCATTTATCTATAAAGAATAACAAAAAAATAATAAGTACAAATCTTTTCAAACAATAGAGACAGGTTGTGTATATATAACAGAAAAGAAATCTATGGCCAAATGAATATATTACATAACATATATCATAGCAATGCATCATAAATGGAATACGTATATGTCCTACATACAGAAAGAATAGGATATATACGTCACATCAAAAAGCATATGTGAATATATCAATAAAGGAAAAAGAGGGGACCATCCAGCTTGGAGGGCATATCCTAAATGTAACTAAAATATATTGAATATATTGGTCCAAAGAGCAGGGGTACAACGAAAAATGGTCCAGCACCAATAGACAACAAAAATAAAGTCCTATATATGAGAGCACATCCATCTGTGCAGAGTGATAAAGAGAGGAGAATGTTACCTGTATGGTGGTGAGGATAAGGCTAGAGAAATACAATAAATAGATAAGAATCACATTAGAATGGAAAATGAAATCAAAAAGGTAGAAGCACCGGATCACATATACATACCTGCTGCATAAAGGAAAGAGGGACGTAGGCACTACCGCTCGGGAGGCAAGGTAAAGAAAAAAGAAGGAACGGAGCTCTATTTAAGCGAACACTGACCTCTGACCCGGAAATGAACCAGCCAAATGGCCGTACAGACAAAGTGTGTGGCGCATGTGCGAACGCTTAAAGCCGACGGAAGTGGGGCAAAACAGGTCCGGAAAACCGGAAGAAGATGGCGGCGGACGCAATCTATAACATTAAATAAAAAAAGGAAAAAAAGAAAAGACTGCTAGGAAGACATAAAAGGTGTGCGTTTGCGCAATGTGTCCTAAAAGAAAATAATAATCAGGGGCCAGAACCAAATATATACACAAAACCGATAGGTACGAGACCCACATTAATGCAATAAAGGGAAAAGGGGAAAAAAAGACAAAAAGAAAAAAGAAGAAAAAAAGAAAAAAAGAAAGAAAGAAGGGGAAGGGGGAAAGGCACATGCTAAGAGATAGATATAGAGACCGATAACCAACAGGAAGAGGAAAGGAAAGAAAAAGGAAAGGAAAATAGTAGCCCCACAAACCTGTACAATGTAACCTAACACCAAAGGGTGATGGACCGCTGGATCTAGGTCTACAAAAAAGAAAAAAGAACAGACAATATATTATACATATATACACAAAAACATCACTATAGTCACAACTCTATCAGGACATAGGATAAGCCACTTTCTATTAAAACCAAGCGGAGGAGAGATAAGGAAAAATAAAAATAATAAACTAGTATACACTAGGGAATCTTGTGTTTTAACCCTATAGTGTGATATACTTTCAATAGAAGATCTCATACTCCCGATTGAGACCATGTGGTTCCAAGGTTTGAAGCACATGGATCCAATAGGACTCTCTCTGTTTTAATTTAAGAATCCTATTACCGCCTCTTCTTGCTATCGGAATGCTTTTGATAATTTGGTATCGCAGCTGTGCGATACTGTGGTTGTGTGAAATGAAATGAGCTGGTATTGGTAAAAGAAGTCTTTTACACCGGATCGTTGACTTATGTTGTGCAATGCGGTCTCGGATATGTTGGGTAGTTTCACCAACATATCCGAGACTGCACGGACACTTAATGAGATAAATAACAAATGTGGAATCACAGCTAAAAAAAACGGGAATCGAAAATCTCTTGCCTGATCTGGGGTGAGTAAACGTGTCCCCCCTCGTAATATTAGAGCATTGAACGCAATGCAAACATGGAAATGTTCCTTTGCGTGCCGTGGCCAAAAATGTTTGTCTTGGAACCAACTTGAAACTGCCAATATCGGCTGAAACCAAGAGATTACGAAGATTGGGGGGTTTCTTATGACAAATGAGTGGGGCTATTTGGAATTCAGGAATATTAGGATAAGATAGCCCTAAAAGGGGCCAATGTTTATGTATCAGACCATGAAAGATGGGCATAAATGGATGATAGGTGTTGACAAAGGCCATCCTGCTAACTCTTGGTTGTACTTTGGTAGGCAATGGACAATCCACAGGAAAATCCAGAAGTGAGTCAGGGTACCCTCGGTTGCGAAATTTGGATGCCATCTCATTCAATCTAACAGTCCGTAAAGAAGGGTCAGACACAATCCTGTTAATCCTACTATATTGTGATCTAGGAAGAGACCGCTTAATATGGCGAGGGTGACAACTAGTGAAAAAAAGCAGGCTATTCTTATCGGTGGACTTGACAAATAAGTCAGTGGATAAAGTCCTATCCTCATTAATAGTGACCAAGGTGTCTAAAAAAGAGATAGATTTTTGGTAATGCTGTATAGAAAAGGTCAATTTGTCAACAGATGTGTTGATAGACTGATAAAAGGACATAAGTGAATCTAAGTCCCCACTCCATATCAAAAAAATATCGTCAATGTATCTCTTCCACAGTGGACAAAACTGTTGGAAGAGTACATGTGTGTAGACAAATTTGGATTCAAAGTCAGCCATGAAGATATTGGCATAGGGGGGCGCAACGTTACTCCCCATTGCAGTACCGTTAAGTTGAATAAAGTATTCATCTTCAAATAAAAATAAATTTTTAGTCAAAATAAGTGTCAGTAGCGACCTACAGAATTCCTTCAGATTTGTACTTATTATTTTTTTGTTATTCTTTATAGATAAATGCCTTGATAAAGGCTTTTTTGCCGAAACGTTGGCATTTTGGCATTTTGTATGACTGGTTGTGACTTAATAAACTAAATTTTGAATCTACTGAAAAGAGTCCTCGGATTAGTCTATTGAGGCCCAATGTAATGGCATGCCCGATTCCCCAATGTTGGATCCTTTTTTAAAAAATAAGAGTGCCATCACAGCCCCCTTGACCAACATGCACCGTGCAGAGCACGTTCACCCTGGTGATCTACTGGCAGGTACAGGACAGATTGCAGGAGACCGAGTTAAGAAGTAGGCCCAAACTAATGTCATGCCCAATTCCCCAATGTGTTGTCCTTTTTGGACTTAAAAAAATAGTGCCATCACAGCTCCCTTGCCCAAAATTCACTGGCCTATAACAGTACAGACCTTGTTCACACTGGTGATCTCCTGGCAGGTACAGTACAGATTGCAGGAAACCAAGTTAAGAAGTAGGCCCAAAGTAATGTCATGCCAAATTCCACAATGTCTTTTCCTTTTTGGACTTAAAAAAATAGTGCCATCACAGCCCTCTTGGCCAAAATGCACTGTACAGAGCACGTTCACCCTGGTGATCTACTGGCAAGTACAGGACAGATTGCAGGAGACCAAATTAAGTAGTAGGCCCAAAGTAATGTCATGCCCAATTTCCCAATGTAGTTATTATGACGTTTCGGCCCTACCAGAGCCTTAATCATACAATCGCTATGAAAAAAATAAAAAAACAAAATATATAAACATTCAGTATATACAATAAACAATAATCAAAATCGATGGATAGGATGAAAATACAAATAATAAAGTTCCCAACCTGGATAAAAGAAACAAAGGAACGGGTAAAGAAAAGGGATAAAACATAGTAGCTGTTGATATGCTTTCTTAGTGACACACCATGTATGCCCGCAAAGGGAAACATAAACAAAAGCATGATCACAGGGATAGACTAAGGCTCAGGAAGCCAGACCATATGACAGTGTACATGGAACATTTAGTAGAAATAATTTACCTTTAATGTGCACATTGGAGAGGATAAATATCCTTGGAATTGAAGGCATACACTGTAGAGAAGATAGTTGAGGTACGTAAGATGAAGGAGGTACATAGAGGATATAGTGTTTATGATAGAGTGGTATATAATGTACCTTAAGTGCCAGGTTGTGGTGCGTGTGAACACGCAAAGGCTGCCCTGTTGTGGGGTCTGGGGAGAAGTAAGGTATGGGGAGGTAAGGGACATGTAGTTTTATAAAGGCATAAAGTAATGGGATGGCAGTGGCAAGGCCTGTGCCAAGTAGTGGAGAAGAAGTTACCTTGCTAATCAAGTCAGTAAGCGGCGCTCCCACGCCCTGCTGCCGGTGTGTAGCATGGCCGGCGCTGCTGTGCCTTAAATGCGTGAACCGGAAGTAGGACCTGCAATACCGGAAGTGATGCGGGCGGCTCGGGAATGCCACTGCGCATGCGCGGCTGGCGATCCTGTGTGTGCCTGGTTGCTAGGGAACCCAGGTGCTGCAGAGGTGTCAGCGGCTGGAGGCAAACTAGTGCGCCTGTGCGGGCAGTGATAAACTAAGTTTCCGGTACTAGGGAGATGCTTGGAGCTGCAGAATATCGCCTGAGGGCCGAAATATAATGGGAGATGTGTACGGCCCATGTGTCTAAATAAAGTGTAGCCAAGGGCATGGGTAATAAAACAATAATGTATGGGACATAATGTAAAAATGTAAGAATGACTGTTACAATATGGTAATAGTGGCGTCTGTGATGTGGAAATGGGTATTCATAAGGTGTTATGGGGAGAACGCCCCAGGGTCATGGACTAGTATGGGGACTGACGGCAATGTATTTACCATAAAGGGCAAATATGGGCAAAGGTATTATTATATATCTAAAGAAACTCACCAAGATATTCAACGGATCTGTAAGGAAAGGGTAGAGTATTAGTAGGCTACAGTGATGGTTAAAGCAGCCAGTCGATTTCCCTATTAAGGCCCCTAGGTGCGAGGGTATCTAATGTGTATATCCAATATGTTTCCCTGGACTTCAATCATTTAATATGATTACCACCCCGTCTGGGACGAGGTACCTGCTCCAAGACCTGGAATTTAAGTTGGTCCACTGTATGTCTCACCTTCATAAAGTGATCAGGGAGGGGGAGCCAAATTTTGTTACACCTGATGGTGGATTTGTGGCTTGCGATCCTATCACGTATGTGCTGCGTGGTTTCACCCACGTAGAGTAGGCCACAGGGGCACTTAATGATGTAGACCACAAAATTTGAGTCGCACGTGTAGAATCCGTGGATAGGGTAAGACTTCCCAGTCCTAGGGTGGGTCACATTGTCAGATTTAATCACGTTCGAGCAGGCAGCACAGTTCAAGCAAGGGAAGGTCCCATTGCGGCGTGAGCTTAAGAACCGTTGGGTTGTTACTCGATGTGTGCTACCCATATCGGCCCTGACTAATTGATCACGGATGTTGGGGGGTCTCCTCGTGTTCATGAGTGCGGGCACCTTGAAGGACGGGATTTTGGGGTGGGCTCTACCCAGGAGGGGCCAGTGCTTTTTAATGACAGAATAAACCTTGGTCATGAACGGATGATGGGTTTGCACGAACGGTATCCTTTCCTGGGGTTGGCGTGGTGCAGGACTCATCGGTGGATTAGAGGACCTACTGAGTTCCTGTGTCAGAAGGGTAGAGGGGTAGTTCCTGTCGCTGAACTTCTCCCATGGATGCTAGTCTGATTTGTCGTGTTTCGGGGTCCGTGACTATGCGGGAAACTCTTTTGAATTGAGACCGGGGTAAACTATTTTTGGTGGTAGTTGGATGACAGCTTGAATAGAGTAGCAAACTGTTGCAGTCAGTGGGTTTTGTATACAGATCCGTTTTAAGGAATCCATTGGCGTCCTTCAGTACAAGGGTATCCAAAAAGGCTATTTGCGTCTCATGGGTGTGGATGGTGAATTTAAGCTCTTGGAAAGTTGAATTGAGGGTGGAGAAGAATGAATCAAGGGTACCAGATGACCCTGTCCAAACCAGGAAGATATCGTCTATGTACCTACAGTAATTTAGGACATGTTGGGAAAATAGCTCATTGTTATAGACATGGTGTAACTCGAAATAGTTCATATACGCATTGGCGTAGGCCGGGGCCACATTTGAGCCCATAGCGGTCCCGCACGCTTGGACATAATATGTGTCCTCGTATAGGAAGTAATTTTCGAATAAGACCATACTCAAAAGATCGAGACAGAAGGATATAGCATTCCGAGACATATCAGTTTGTTCCAGGAGCTCTCTGGTGGCACGTATGCCCTTCTCGTGGGTTATAGATGTGTATAAGCTGTTAACGTCCATAGTGACGAGAAGACTATGGGGAGGTACCTGATGGATCTGTTTAATTTTTTCAAGAAATTGACTCGTGTCTAGTACAAAGGACCTGGTGTTTTTTGTTAGAGGTGTCAAAATTTTTTCAAGGAATATGGAAAGTGGTGAGAGGACCGAATCCGTGGAGGCCACGATTGGTCTGCCAGGGGGGTTATGGAGGGATTTGTGAATTTTCGGGAGGACATAGAAAACTGGGATGATAGGGTGGGGGTTCTGTAGGAAAGTAGCTGTCTTGCCATCGATGGTTCCGTTGTCCAGGTATACTTCAATGAGGTCCTTAATTTTCATGGTGATGGCTGCAGTGGGGTCCCTATGTATGGCCCTATAGGTATTGGTATCTGAAAGTTGTCTGAGTATCTCGCCTCGGTATTGCGACCGATCCATGACAACCGTAGCACCCCCTTTGTCAGCAGGTTTTATGGTAATAGTATTATTGGACCATATGGAAGAGAGTGCCTGTTTCTCTTCAAGTGTCATGTTAGTGTGTGTCGGAAAAAATCCTAATCTCTGTTCGTGTGACAAGGATTTGATGTCACAATCTACAAGAGAGATGAAAGTTTCGATGGCATGATAGGAGTGTGGAGGTGAAAAGGTGCTGACATTACGAAGCCCCAGAGAAGAGATAGATAGTGCCAAAGTGGTGTCAGTAGATCCAGAAGGCCTCCCAACTGGGTCCAATGCAAGCATATTGCCAAAGTGAGTCTTAAGTCTAATGGACCTGTAGAAACGATGTAAGTCTTTTTCCAGTTGGAATGGATCCCAGTGGGGTGTTGGACAGAAAGATAATCCTTTCTGTATGACTGTCAGTTCCGCTGGTGACAGGGAATAGGTGGAGATGTTAACCACTTGATTGGCTGGCTTACCTGGCTTCGGGTCACCATCCTTTCGCCGCGCTCGTCGGGTTGGTCTGTTTTGTGTCGTCCTCCCCTGCGGCTTGTGGCTAAAAAATGTTGCCTGGTGGAACCGGTAGAGGAGTCGCTGCCGGAGCTGTATGACCCTGGTTGCCTGTAATTGTTGCGATGCTGCCAGCTTGTGGTGTTGGTGAAGTCGCTCCATCTGTATACCTTGTCGTTGGCGTAGTCCTCGCTGTCTCTCTGGAACTTAAGTCTCTTACGTTCCTGTAGGCTCCTCTCAAATTCAGTAATGGCTTTGTCTGTCTTCATTTTGAGTGCAGTCCAATCGGTAGACGTGAGAGTGGTAGTCAGCTGGGTCTCGATGGCCTGAATGTTTTTTTTAACATAAATTTCCTTCTGGAGGTATTCAATAGTGAGGACAATAATGTCCAATGAGCATTTGTTAAGGATCTGTTTGTATCTTTCACAAAATTCAGGATTGTCTGCGAATAATGTAGGTCGCAAATTGCATCTCAATCCTCTAGGAATTTTGCTCTGGCGATAATATTCGGCAAGTGTAGTACAATGTAAGTTATATGAGACTAGCTTACGCTTAGTCTTTTCATAATCCCTGGTTCTCAGGTCGGTTACGGGTGTTCTGAGAAACTCAGTAGAACCAGTTACTGCTGAAATAATATTGGCGCTAGTAGCTGTATCGTAAGCAAAAGTGGTAGTGGACATTAGGGCAATCCGGTGCAGCGGCCAAGACTATGGCAAAATAGGCAGGGCCGTATTTAGAGTTTATGCCGCCCTAGGCACTTTTAGTGCTGCCTCCCCCATTGGTGAGTATGACTAATTCAGACACTATTGGCAGTCACTTAGGCTACTTTCACATCAGCGATTTTTGCCATTTGCAGCAGATCCGGAAGTTTTTCCACATCTGCCGCGTAACGGATCACTTACAGCAGCACTGCGTTCGGCCTCATTCATTCCCTATGGGACTTGCGGACATGTGCGGCACTTGCGGTTTTGCCATGATCCAGCAAATGCGGTACTTCCAGCAACAGAAAAAAACGCTGCTAGCGCTGTCTTTTTGTCTCACTGCAAGAGCCGCACATGTCCGCAAGTCCCATAGGGAATGAATGAGGCTGAATCTATGTATATGCCCATGTAGCTCTTTCAAAATATTCCAGCAATATTTTTACATGTCCAGTCCATTCATCTGAAATTGGTTTGCATACATATGCAAATGAGGGAGTAGATTTGTTACTCCAGCTATATACCCGCTCAGTGCCACCTCTTCCTGATCGACATACAGCTCTTTTTCCAGAAGGAAACACAGCATAGAGGCCATCAGTGAAGCAAAAGGAGGTGGCACTCTGTGGGAAATAGAGCTGGAGTGATAGAGGGTTAAGATCCACCATAGTGGTTAGGCATTATTTATATATCAATTGAAATGCTGATTTGGCCCATTATACTGATTACAATGATACCTGGTGATGAAATACGTCTTGTGGTTGTTTACCGTCACACAGTGCCATTTTCATCGCTACAACGGCACGATTCGTGACGTTGCAGCGTCGTATAAGTATCGCTCCAGCGTCGTATACTGCGGTCACACGTTGCAATACACGGCGCTGGAGCGATAATTTCATGACGTATTTGCGATGTAGAAGCCGTTGGTTACTGTGCGCACATCGTATACAACCTGTGTCACACAATGCAATCATGCCGCCACAGCGGGATACTAGACGACGAAAGAAAGTTTCAAACGATCTGCTACGACGTACGATTCTCAGTGGGGATCCGGATCGCAGTAGCGTGTCAGACACAGCGATATCGTAAATGCATCGCTGGAACGTCACGAATCGTGCCGTCGTAGCGATCAAAATTGCACTGTGTGATGGTACCCTAAACTGAAGATAAAGATTACTGATATGCTCCTGCTCTGTGGTGGCTTCATGTGGCGCTCTGATTAGCTATTCAACTGTATGGCTTCTGACAGGTCACTGAATATTTTATATATTAATTTAATTCCTTTATCTGGCATACATTTTTAATTATATATATATATATATATATATATATATATATATATATATATATATATATATATATATATATATATATATATATATATATATATATCTCAAAATGGCGATCCAATAGATGCTACTGCGCCAGCACACCATTTTGCTAGAGAGAAAAAAAAATCCTCCACCAAGATGGCGCCGTCTGCGTAGTAGCATCTATTGCATCGTCGATAGCTGCTACTGCGCAGGTGTCGCCCTTTGTATACAGATTTTATACCAACAAATAAAAGAATTAAATTCACATTATACATGCAATCATGCTGCAGTGCAGGCGCCTGCCTGCTGAAGGTGATTTATTTTAATCTTGCAATATATATAATTTCAGGATGTAAACTAGGGGGGCAGGTCAGTGAGGGATCAGTGATCTGTCAGAAGCCATACTGATGAATACATAAGCAGAGCACCACATGAAGACCCCCCCCCCCACAGGCCGCCCCGGAGCACGGGAATCTCATTAACTGAAAATAAAGATTAAACAACAACCACAAGACGAATTTCATCAACCAAGCTGTCATTTTAATCAGTATAACTGTGCCGACCAGACACTGTCTGTAGGTTACTGAGCACAATCCTGCTGACAGGTTCCCTTTAACCCCTTACTGCCAGCTGATGGAATAGTACGTCAGCTGGCAGTATCCCCCTTTTTGAGGTGGGCTCTGGCAGTGAGCCCACCTCAAAGCCGAGACATGTCAGCTGTTTAAACAGCTGACATGTGCCTACATTAGGTGTAAGCAGAACCACGATCCGCCCGTGCCTATTAACTAGTTAAATCCCGCTGTCAGACGCTGACATCAGGCATTTAACTAGAGCTTCCGTCGCGCGGACGGAAATACGCGCATCTCTGACCCCCGTCACATGAGCGGGGGATCAATGCTGCGTTTCCATAACAACCTGAGGTCTCCTCGAGACCGCTATGGTTGTTGATGCTGGATTGCTATGAGCGCCTCCCTGTGGTCGGTGCTCATAGCAATGCTGTAGTTCTACTACATAGGAGCGATCTATGCATCACCTCTATATAGCAGAGGCGATCACACTATGCCAGCTTCTAATCTCCTATGGAGGCTACTGAAGCATGCCAAAAGTTAAAAAAAAAAAGTGTTTAAAAAAAAAAATAAAGTTTAAATCACCCCCTTTTTGCTCAAATAAAAAAAAAATCAAACCTGTACATATTTGGTATCGCTGTGTTCAGAATCGCCCGATCTATCAATAAAACAAAAAAAAGATATAATCTGATCTCTAAACAGCGTAGCGGAAAAAAAATAAAAACGCCAGAATTACTATTTTTGGTCGCCGCAACATTACATTAAAATGCAATAACAGGCAATCAAAAAAACATATCTGCACAAAAGTGGTATCATTAAAAACGTGAGCTCGGCGCACAAAAAATAAGCCCTCACCCAACCCAAGATCATGAAAAATGGAGCCGCTACGGAAGGCGCCATTTTTTTTTTGTTTTAGCAAACTTTGGAATTTTTTTTTCACCAAGTAGATAAAAGAGAAGCTATATATGTTTGGTGTCTATGACCTAATAATGACCTGGGAATCATAATGACAGGTCAGTTTTAGCATTTAGTGAACCTAGCAAAAAAGCCAAAAACAAGTGTGGGATTACACTTTTTTTTTAAAATTTCACTGCTCTTGGAATTGAATTTTTTTCCTGATTTCGAGTACACGACTTTGGAAAACCAATGATGTCGCTCAAATGTGCAACTTGTCTCGCAAAAAATAAGCCCTCACATGGTCGTATTGACGGAAAAATAAAAAAGTTATGGCTCTGGGAAGAAGGGGAGTGGAAAACTAAAACTAAAAAAAGCTCCTGTCAAGAAGGGGTTAATATAATCAACAAGTCCCATTTTATTGATAAAGGAGATTCTTAGACTTGTAGTTCCACTAACTGCTGAGCCCCGTCCACTTTTAGAGAGGGGAGATGAGGCACATCAGAGGTGGATAGCTGCACATAACTGTAAGGCTTCTTTCACACTAGCGTCGGGCTTGGCCCGTCGCCGTGCGTCGGGCCGAGGTCCCCGACGCTAGCGTTGTCCCCGCCGCACAACGGGGGCAGCGGATGCATTTTTCCAGCGCATCCGCTGCCCCATTGTGAGGTGCGGGGAAGTGCGGGGAGGTGGGGGCTGAGTTCCGGCGGAGTTCCGGCTGCGCATGCGCGGTCGGAAAAAGCGGACCGTCGTGAGCAAAAAACGTTACATGTAGCGTTTTTTGCTCCCGACGGTCCGCCACTGCACGACGCATTCGTCGCACGACTGGTGCGATGTGTGGCAATCCGTCACAATGCGTCGCTTCATGTTAATCAATGGCGAAAAAACGCATCCTGCAAACACTTTTGCAGGATGCGTTTTTTCGGCAAAACGACGCATTGTGACGGAATGCAGTTAACGCTAGTGTGAAAGTAGCCTAAGGCTACTTTCACACTAGCGTCGGGAACAACCCGTCGCTGTGCGTCGGGCCGACGTTCCCGACGCTAGCGTGGTCTCCGCCGCACAACGGGGGCAGCGGATGCATTTTACCCACGCATCCGCTGCCCCATTGTGAGGTGCGGGGAAGTGCGGGGAGGTGGGGGCGGAGTTCCGGCCGCGCATGCGCGGTCGGAAAAAGCGGACCGTCGGGAGCAAAAAACGTTACATGTAACGTTTTTTTCTCCCGACGGTCCGCTACCACACGCCCAAGCGTCGCAAAACGGACGTGACGCTTGGCAATGCGTCGCAAATGCATCGCTATTGTTAGTCTATGACGAAAAAACGTATCCAGCAAGAACTTTTGCTGGATGCGTATTTTCGGCAAAACGACGCATTTGCGACGTATTGCAGTTAACGCTAGTGTGAAAGTAGCCTAAGCCATCAGATGTAGCAGAGCTGAAGCGGTCATGCTGCCCTGTATGTGCTGGGTATTAGACCAGCAGCCCCCAGGGTTATGCCAGAACATCGCAGAGGAACATGATGTGACATTAGTACAAGACATAATTTGAGCAAAGTCGCTTGATGCCCAATAAATGTGGTATAACCCCTTTTAAGAAATCACAATACGATTTCCCCAGATAACACACGACTCCTTCAGCACTGCTACATCCATACTCACGCGGCTGCTGTCCGGTCTCATAGTAACAATTTTGCACAATTCTTGACACCTGGAGATCAGTCATATTGTGCACTAATTCTGTGTATTTAGAAAGAACATTAGCTTCTCACTAGATTTCTAATGCACAAAGCAGATTTGCACCATCCACTAAGCTTCAGCCCTGCAGTGTGTGCTGGGACCTGTAGTTCCACTCAAGCTGCACAGCTATAAGCTTGCTAGCAACCCTTGCCCCAGAGACTGGATATCCCACCTGCAGCTTCTAATGCTCAAAGCACAAAGTCTGTGTCCCGTTCTCAGTGCAATAAGTAAAACAAGTTCTGCAGTCCGCCCCCCTTCCCCCACACAGGCTGCAGCGGACTGAGGCGTCAGACCGGACACAGCACTGACCTGCTGGAGGACACTGTGACTTGGCAGAGCAGGGAGCCTGGCCGCATCTGCACCGGAGCAGCTCCTGCTAGATATTGACGATAACTTAGGAACCACGTGACCCAGGCAGGTCCCTGCAACATTGGGGTCTGCAGTGTATAGCACAAGTGTATAGCCGGCGCCAGAGACCCCCTCCCCCCGCAGCAGCCGGGACTGAGGTGGGTGGGCGGGGCGACCCCCGCACTTTAAAAAAAATAAATAAATTTTTTTATTTTTTTTTTAAACCTTGCTCAGGTGCCGCCCCCTGCATTGTCCCCGCCCTAGGCACGTGCCCTCAAGTGCCTAGTGGCAAATAGGGCCCTGAAAATAGGTAAAGAAAATTGGCGCGCACTCAGGATAATGGGGGAGCCAGGTGCAGGTGTAGTGGGCTGCGGTAGCCCCACGTATATAGAGAATATAGTACACCGCACACTCTGTATGTATATTGCAAATGGTGAAGAATTTATTAACATAATGACTATGTGACATGAAAAGCGACCAGAGGTAATTATTATGACGTTTCGGCCCTACCAGAGCCTTAATCATACAATCACTATGGAAAAAATAAAAAAACAAAATATATAAACATACAGTATATACAATAAACAATAATCAAAATCGATGGATAGGATGAAAATACAAATAATAAAGTTCCCAACCTGGATAAAAGAAACAAAGGAACGGGTAAAGAAAAGGGAATAAAACATAGTAACTGTGTCGCAACATGATATGCTTTCTTAGTGACACACCACGTATGCCTGCAAAGGGAAACATAAACAAAAGCATTATCACAGGGATAGACTAAGGCTCAGGAAGCCAGACCATATGACAGTGTACATGGAATATTTAGTAGAAATAATTTACCTTTAATGTGCACAGAGGAGAGGATAAATATCCTTGGAATTGAAGGCATACACGGTAGTGTAGAAGATAGTTGAAGTACGTAAGATGAAGGAGGTACATAGAGAATATAGTGTTGATGATAGAGTGGTATATACTGTACCTTAAGTGCCAGGTTGTGGTGCGTGTGAACACGCAAAGGCTGCCCTGTTGTGGGGTCTGTGGAGAAGTAAGTTATGGGGAGGTAAGGGACATGTAGTTTTATAAAGGCATAAAGTAATGGGGTGGCAGTGGCAAGGCCTGTGCCAAGTAGTGGAGAAGACGTTACCTTGCTAATCAAGTCAGTAAGCGGCGCTCCCGCGCCCTGCTGCCAGTGTGTAGCGTGGCCAGCGCTGCTGTGCCGGCCATGCTACACACCGGCAGCAGGGCGCGGGAGCGCCGCTTACTGACTTGATTAGCAAGGTAACTTCTTCTCCACTACTTGGCACAGGCCTTGCCACTGCCATCCCATTACTTTATGCCTTTATAAAACTACATGTCCCTTACCTCCCCATACCTTACTTATCCACAGACCCCACAACAGGGCAGCCTTTGCGTGTTCACACGCACCACAACCTGGCACTTAAGGTAGATTATATACCACTCTATCATAAACACTATATCCTCTATGTACCTCCTTCATCTTACGTACCTCAACTATCTTCTCTACAGTGTATGCCTTCAATTCCAAGGATATTTATCCTCCCCTCTGTGCACATTAAAGGTAAATTATTTCTACTAAATGTTCCATGTACACTGTCATATGGCCTGGCTTCCTGAGCCTTAGTCTATCCCTGTGATCATGCTTTTGTTTATGTTTCCCTTTGCGGTCATACGTGGTGTGTCACTAGGCTGGTTTCACACTTGCGTTTTGATCTGCAGCGTTTTTTAAAAAAACGCATGTGGTGAAAAAATGCATGTAAACGCATGCAAACGCTGCATTTTTTAGATGCATGCGTTTTTGCATGAAAAAAAGTGGCGTTTTGCCGCGATACATGCGTTTTTTCCTGCGTTTGCGTTTTTGAAATGCATGATGAGAAGTGTGTGACAGCTGCCAATCATCAAAATCAACTGGAAAACCCACTATTAATAGAATTAGCTAGGGTTAGGGTTAGGGTTAGGATCCCTAGGGTTAGGGTTAGGGGTAGCTTTTTATTAGAAGAATGTCCTGGTCACCAGGTCACTGATAAGCCACCCCCCACCATCAAGGTGATAAAGGGATCCAAACCCTAACCCTAACCATAACCCTAGGGATCCAAACCCTAACCCTAACCCTAACCCTACACCTACCCCTAACCCTAACCCTACCCCTAACCATAACCCTAACCATAACCCTAGGGATCCAAACCCTAACCCTACCCCTAACCCTAACCCTACCCCTAACCCTAACCATAACCCTAAGGATCCAAACCCTACCCCTAACCCTACCCCTAACCCTAACCCTAACCCTACCCCTACCCCTAACCCTAACCCTAAGGGCTAGGATCCTAACCCTAACCCTAAGGGTTAGGGTTAGGATCCCTAGGGTTAGGCTTAGGGTTAGGATTCCTAGGGTTACTAGGGATCCTAACCCTAACCCTAACTGTTACCCTAGGGATCCTAACCCTAACCCTAAGGGTTAGGGTTAGGATCCCTAGGGTTAGGGTTAGGGTTAGGATCCTAACCCTAACCCTAACTGTTACCCTAGGGATCCTAACCCTAACCCTAAGGGTTAGGGTTAGGATCCCTAGGGTTAGGGTTAGGGTTAGGATCCCTAGGGTTACTAGGGATCCTAACCTTAGGGTTAGGGTTAGGGTTAGGGTTAGGGTTAGGATCCCTAGTAACCCAAGGGTTAGGGTTAGGGTTTTCTTGGTTTTTTTGTGTGTTTTCTTGTGTTTTTCTATAAAAACGCATGCGTTTTTAACGCAAACAAACGCATGTGCTTAAAAACGCATTCGTTTACATAGACAGCAATACATTTTTTTGCCGCGAATAAACGCATGCGTTTTTTTGCGGCAAAAAAACGCGGCTAGAAATTACCACAGGTTGCATTTCTGCAACTAAACGCATGCGTCAAAAAACACATGCGTTGCCGAAAACGCGTCAAAACGCACGCTAAAAAACGCATGCGGTTTTTAATGTTAAGTATAGAAAAAAAACGCATGCGTTTTTTAGCGCTAAAACGCTGCCGATCAAAACACAAGTGTGAAACCAGCCTAAGAAAGCATATAATGTTGCGACACAGTTACTATGTTTTATTCCCTTTTCTTTACCCATTCCTTTGTTTCTTTTATTCAGGTTGGGAACTTTATTATTTGTATTTTCATCCTATCCATCGATTTTGATTATTGTTTATTGTATATATATATATATATATATATATATATTGTACATATATTGTATATATATTGTATATATATTGTATATTACATGTTTACTGTATGTTTATATATTTTGTTTTTTTATTTTTTCCATAGCGATTGTATGATTAACCCCTTAACGACCACTGATTTTAACGGCGGCCGCTAAGGGTACTTAAACCACAGCGCTGTTAATTAACGGCGCTGTGGAAAAAGTGAATAGCGCCCCCCAGAGTCGGATTTTCTCTGGGGTCTCGGTTGCCGAGGGTAGCCGAGACCCCAGAGAACATGATTCGGGGGTTTTTTACCGACCCCCGAGTTGCGATCGCCGGTAATTAACCGTTTACCGGAGGTCGCAACAAAAAAAAAAAAAACGCGATTTGCCATTTAATTTCTCTGTCCTCCGATGTGATCGCACATCGGAGGACAGAGAAATAGGGTCCCCGATGGCCCGCAATAGCCCCCCAATACTCACCTATCTCCCCCGGTGCTCCTCGTGGCTCCCGATGGGTGCCGCCATCTTTTTTCCGGGGAAAAAATGGCGGGCGCATGCGCAGTGCGCCCGCCGCCTGGCACCCGGAAGATCTTTGGGGTCTCGGCTGCCGGGGGTAGCCGAGACCCCAAAGAACATGATCGGGGTCGGTTTTTACCGACCCCTGTTTTGCGATTGCCGGTAATTAACTGTTTACCGGCGACCGCAAAAAAAAAAAAAAAAAAAGGCGATCTGTAATTCTCTGTCCTCTGATGTGATCGCACATCAGAGGACAGAGAAATAGGGGGATTCGGGGACCCTATCATACTCACCTGGTGTACCTGGGTCCTCCTGCGTCTCCTCCTGCCGGCCGGCTTCTTCCTCGGGAAAGAAAATGGCGGGCACATGTGCAGTGCGCCCGCCATCTGCTGCCATCTGCCGGCCGGCAGGAGAGATGAGTTGGGGCTAAAATTAGGGTTAGGGCTAGGGTTAGGGCTAGGGTTAGGGCTAGGGTTAGGGTTAGGGCTAGGGTTAGGGTTAGGGCTAGGGTTAGGGTTAGGGCTAGGGTTGGGGCTAAATTTAGGGTTAGGGCTAGGGCTAGGGTTAGGCTACTTTCACACTAGCGTTTTTTGGCTTCCGTCGCAATGCGTCGTTGGAGAAAAAACGCATCCTGCAAAAGTGCTTGCAGGATGCGTTTTTTCTCCATTGACTTGCATTAGCGACACATTGCGACGGATTGCCACACGTTGCATCCGTCGTGCGACAGATGCGTCGTGCTTTGGCGGACCGTCGGCACAAAAAAAGCTACATGTAACTTTTTTTGTGTGACGTGTCTGCCATTTCCGACCGCGCATGCGCGGCCGGAACTCCGCCCCTGCCTCCCCGCACCTCACAATGGGGCAGCGTTGAAAAAACAGCATCCGCTGCACCCGTTGTGTGGCGCTTACAACGCTAGCGTCGGTACGTCGGCCCGACACACTGCGATGGGCCGAGTACGACGCTAGTGTGAAAGTAGCCTTAGGCTTCTTTCACACTTGCGTCGGTATGGGGCGGTCGCAATGCGTCAGGGTTAGGGGTGTGTCAGGGTTAGGGGTGTGGTTAGGGTTACAGTTGGGATTAGGGTTAGGGGTGTGTTTGGATTAGTTTCAGGTAGAATTAGGGAGTTTCCACTGTTCAGGCACATCAGGGGCTCTCCAAACGCGACATGGCGTCCGATCTCAATTCCAGACAATTCTGCGTTGAAAAAGTAAAACAGTGCTCCTTCCCTTCCGAGCTCTCCCGTGCGCCCAAACAGGGGTTTACCCCCACATATGGGGCATCAGCGTACTCGGGATAAATTGCACAACAATTTTTGGGGTCCAATTTCTCCTGTTACCCTTGTGAAAATAAAAACTTGGGGGCTAAAAATCTTTTTTGTGGGAAAAATTTTTTTTTTTTTATTTTCACTACTCTGCATTATAAACTTCTGTGAAGCACTTGAGCATTTAAAGTTCTCACCACATATCTAGATCAGTTCCTTACGGGGTCTAGTTTCCAAAATTTGGTCACTTGTGGGGGGTTTCTACTGTTTAGGTACATCAGGGGCTCTGCAAACGCAACATAACACCCACAGACAATTCTATAAAAGTCTGAATTCCAAAATGGCGCTCCTTCTCTTCCGAGCTCTGCCGTGTGCCCAAACAGTGGTTTACCCCCACATATTTGGTACCAGCATACTCAGGACAAATTGGACAACAAATTTTTTGGTCCAATTTCTTTTGTTACCCTTGTGAAAATAAAAATTGGGGGCTAAAAAATCTTTTTTGTGGGAAAAAAATATATTTTTTATTTTCACTACTCTGCATTATAAACTTCTGTGAAGCACTTGGGCATTCAAAGTTCTCACAACATATCTAGATAAGTTCCTTGGGGGGTCTATTTTCCAAAATGGGGTCACTTGTTGGGGGTTTCTACTGTTTAGGTACATTAGGGGTCTGCAAACCCAACATAACGCCAGCAGACAATTCTATCAAAGCCTGCATTCCAAAATGGCGCTCCTTCCCTTCCGAGCTCAGCCATGCACCCAAACAGTGGTTTACCCCCACATATGGGGTACCAGCATACTCAGGACAAATTGGACAACAACTCTTGGGGTCCAATTTCTCTTGTTACCCTTGTGAAAATAAAAACTTGGGGGCTAAAAAAATTTTTTGTTAAAAAAAAAAATATTTTTTATTTTCATGACTCTGCATTATAAACTTCTGTGATGCACTTGGGCATTCAAAGTTCTCACTACACATCTAGATAATTTCCATGGGGGGTCGTTTCCAAAATGGGGTCACTTTTGGGGGGTTTCTACTGTTTAAGCACATCAGTGGCTCTCCAAAAGCGACATGGCGTCCGATCTCAATTCCAGTCAATTTTGCATTGAAAAGTCAAATGGCGCTTCTTTGCTTCCGAGCTCAGCCGTGTGCCCAAACAGTGGTTTACCCCCACATATGGGGTGTCAGCGTACTCAGGACAAATTGTTCAACAACTTCTGGTGTCAATTTTCTCCTTTTACCCTTGGTAAAATAAAAATTTGGAGGCAAAAGATCATTTTTGTAGAAAAAATGCGATTTTTTTATTTTCACGGCTTTACATTATAAACTTCTGTGAAGCACTTGGGGGTTCAAAGTGCTCACCACACATCTAGATAAGTTCCTTAAGGGGTCTAGTTTCCAAAATGGTGTCACTTGTGGGGGGTTTCCACTGTTTAGGCACATTAGGGGCTCTCCAAACGCGACATGGCGTCCGATCTCAATTCCAGCCAATTCTGCATTGAAACAGTCAAACGGTGCTCCTTCACTTCCAAGCTCTGCGGTGTGCCCAAACAGTGGTTTACCTCCACATATGGGGTATCGGCGTACTCAGGAGAAATTGCACAACAAAATTCGTGGTTAAATTTCTGTTTTTACACTTGTGAAAATTAAAAAACATGGTTCTGAATTAAAATGTTTGCAAAAAAAAGTTAAATGTTCATTTTTTCTTCCACATTGTTTCAGTTCCTGTGAAGTACGTAAAGGGTTAATAAACTTCTTGAATGTGGTTTTGAGCAGCTTGAGGGGTGCAGTGTTTAGAATGGTGTCACACTTGGTTATTTTCTATCATATAGACCCCTCAAAATGACTTCAAAGGTGATGTGGTCCCTAAAAAAAAACATGGTGTTGTAAAAATGAGAAATTGCTGGTCAACTTTTAACCCTTATAACTCCCTAATAAAAAAAAAATTTGTTTCCAAAATTGTGCTGATGTAAAGTGGACATGTGGGAAATGTTATTTATTAACTATTTTTCGTGACATATCTCTCTGATTTAAGGGCACAAAAATACAAAGTTTGAAAATTGCAAAATTTTAAAAATTTTCGCCATATTTCCATTTTTTTCATAAATAATCGCAAGTAATATCGAAGAAATGTTACCACTAACTTGAAGTACAATATGTCACGAAAAAAGAATCTCAGAATCAGCGGGATCCGATAAAGCGTTCCAGAGTTATAACCTCTTAAAGTGACAGTGGTCAGAATTGTAAAAATTGGCTCGGTCATTAAGTACCAAATTGGCTCTGTCACTAAGGGGTTAAGGCTCTGGTAGGGCCGAAACGTCATAATAATTACCTCTGATCGCTTTTCATGTCACATAGTCATTTTGTTAATAAATTCTTCACCATTTGCAATATACATACAGAGTGTGCGGTGTACTATATTCCCTATATACGTGGGGCTACCGCAGCCCACTACACCAGCACCTCGCTCCTCCATTATCCTGAGTGCGCGCCAATTTTCTTTACCAATTCCCCAATGTGTTGTCCTTTTTGGACTTAAAAAAATAGTGCCATCACAGCTCCCTTGCCCAAAATTCACTGGCCTATAACAGTACAGAGCACGTTCACCCTGGTGATCTACTGGCGGGTACAGGACAGATTGCAGGAGACCGAGTTAAGAAGTAGGCCCAATGTAATGTCATGCCCAATTCCCCAATGTTGTATCCTTTTTTAAAAAAAGAAGAGTGCCATCACAGCCCCCTTGGCCAAAATGCACCGTACAGAGCACGTTCACCCTGGTCATCTACTGGCGGGTGCAGGACAGATTGCAGGAGACCGAGTCAAGAAGTAGGCCCAAAGTAATGTCATGCCCAATTCCCAAATGTGTTGTCCTTTTTGGACTTAAAAAAATAGTGCCATCACAGCCCCCTTGCCCAAAATTCACTGGCCTATAACAGTACAGACCACGTTCACCCTGGTGATCTAGTGGTTCTGGGTGATGAGGATAAGGAGGAGTTTAGGAACAAAGAGATCAAATCTGGAATCGTATACCTATGTGTGTTTGTGAAGAGGTGCATGAGAATACACCTCCCCAAAAGAGAGAATGTATTTGAGATTATGTTTCGCTGTTTTCACGTGGTGGTGTACAGAAGTCTTTCCCAATCCAGCCCTTGTTCATTTTTATAAGAGTCAGACTGTCAGCATTTTCAGTTGACAGGCGGATGTGCTTATCTGTTATAATTCCACCAGCGGCACTAAAAACTCTCTCTGACAGAACGCTAGCAGCAGGGCAGGCCAGGACCTCCAAGGCGTAGAGAGCCAGTTTATGCCACGTGTCCAGCTTGGACACCCAATAATTAAAAGGCACAGAGGAATCACTGAGGACTTTTGTACTATCTGCAAGGTTCTCCCTCACCATCTTCATAAACATTGCACTTCTTGTGACAGCACCCCTTGCCTCTCAGCCACCACGATGGGAGGGTCTGAGAAAACTGTCCTAGAACTTGGCCATTTTTCCCCTGCCTGAGCCGGATTGCACTTCTGTCTCTCTCGCTTGGACTCCTTGGTTGTACAACAAACTCTGACGTCTGCTGCCAGCGTTCTCACATGGGAATTGTCACGATCCATGTTTGGATCTGTGGCAGATCTGGTTTCCCCTTAGATTAGAACCTTTTTTCCTTTCAGGTCTTCGGGGGTTAATGCAGTTTTTCCCATGGTGCCCGCTGGTGTAATTGCATTGCAGCTTGCTCTGCTGATGTGAGTAGTGACCACTCCCACCTTCCTTTAAAAGGTCATCTGGTGCATCAGCTGACTGTTAATTATACAGGTCCTTTGGATACCAACCTTGCTGGAATAGGAGCTTGCTGAGTGTTGTTGTTCTACAGCTGAATACTCAGTCCTGGTGCCTTACTCTGCGTGCTGTGCATTGCAGCAGAGAAAGCTAAGTGTGGTGTTATTGTTTCTTTGTCCCTTTGTTGTTTGTTACTTTCCCAGTGTTGTATTAGTGCAGCGGTGGGACCAGTGCTTTCACCTGCCAGTTCCCTACATAGAGATTAGAGCAGGGCAAGTGAGGGACTAGGTATCCTGGTCGGCGACAGGTTGAAAGAACCCATATAGGGACGGTAGCAAGATCAGGGCACAGCCTCAGGTGAGTGCAGGAGGTGCCCATTCCCCAATCCCTACCGACAGGGCCCACCATTGTTAAAGTGTCCCCAACTGCCAGGTCATGTCACACCAGGACAGTCACATCGTGACAGGAATTTTCTAAGTAATAAAGCTGCAAGAGCCCTCTGGTACTGCAACATTTTAGTACACCTCTCTGCCTCTGGCAGAAGAGATTGAAAGTTCTCCTTGTAGCGTGGGTCTAGAAGTGTCACCAACCAGTAATGAGTGACACCCAAAATTTTGATAATGCGAGGGTCACGTGAAATGCAGCGCAACATAAAGTCAGCCATGCGTGCCAGACTGCTAACAGGCAAGACTTCCGTGTCCTCACCAACAAGATGACTGACCAAGCAGTCCTCCTTCTCCTCATCCTCCTCCTCCCTGTCCTCATGCCATCCTCGCTGAACAGACGCTAATACAGATGTGTTTGTAGTACCGTCTATAGCGCATGAAAGTAGCTACTGTTCTTCCTCCTCCTCCTCATTGCCTACCAATCCACGTTGAGAAGACATGAGGCTGGGTTGAGTGTAATCCCCCTGTATGTTTTCTTGCTCCATGTCCTCGTGCTCTACCTGCAATGCATCCTCTTTAATTGTGAACAGACAGGTTTTCAGAATGTTGAGAAGCAGGATGGTGACGCTAATTATGGTGTCATTGCTGCTCACCATCTCTGTGCAGTCCTCAAAGTTTTGGAAAATGTTACATATGTCTGACATCCATGTCCACTCCTGAGGTCTTATGTGTGGAGTCTGACCTGAAATTCGACAGCCTTGTTGATGTTGGTAGTCAACAACTGCCCTCTTCTGCTCACAGATCTTTTCCAACATATGCAGCGTAGAGTTCCAGTGCATAGGGACATCACACACCAGCCGATGAGCTGGAAGCTGCAAATGCTGCTGAACCAGGGCAAACATGGCTGAAGCTGCAGCTGACTTTTTAAAATGGGCATACAGATGTCGTGCTTTCACTAGCAGATCCGGCAGCTCCGTGTAGATTTCAGAAAACGTTGAACCACGAGGTTAAGCACATGGGCCAAGCAAGGTACGTGTGTGAGCTCACCTTGCCTCAGAGCCCTGCCACAAAGTTATGGCCATTGTCACACACGACCATGCCTGGCTGTAGGTTCAGTGTTGTCATCGAAACATCTGACTGCTCTTTCAGTGCTGTCGACAACTCTTCTGCATTGTGTGGTTTGTCACCTATGCAGATTAGCTTCAGCACAGCCGGTTGCCGCTTGGCTGAGGCAGTGCTGCAGTGCATCCAGCTTCTGACTGATGTGTTGATTTCAGAGATGGAGGATGAAGAGTGGGAGGAGGAGGAGGTGCAGGAGCTGTAGACTGTGGGGGCAACCCTGACTGACGTAGGGCCAGCAATCCTTGACATGGGGAGGATGTGTTCCATCCCAAGGTCTGACTGGGTCCCGGCTTCCACTATGTTAACCCAGTGTGCCATCAGTGAGATGTACAGTCCCTGCCCACAAGCACTTGTCCATGTATCTGTGGTTAGGTGGACTTTCCCTGGAACAGCATTGTTGTGGGCACGAGTAATGTGGGAAACATGCTGGTGTAATGCCGGTACGGCACGCCGGCAGAAATAGTGGCGACTGGGGACCGAGTACCTTGGGACGGCCATCACCATCAGGTTGCAGAAAGCTTCTATCTCAATGAGCCTAAAAGGCAGCATTTTTAGCGCAAGCAGAAGAGAAATATTAGAATTTAGGACTGTGGCCTGTGTGGCGTTGGCTGGGTATTTCCGCTTGCGTTCCAAAGACTGGGTTATAGACACCTGAAGGCTGCGCTGGGACAAGGACATGGACAGGCTTGATGATGGTTCTGCTTGACTGTAAGCCACAACAGGTGCAGGGGTAGAGGCATCTTCACATGCACGGTGTACTGGGGATTGGCTTCTCCGCAAAACAGTGGAAGAAGCAGTGGTGTGACCTGCAGGCAGTGGTCCTGGAGCCTTGGGTTCGGCCCACAAAGTCAGGTGCTTTGCTGCCATGTGCCTGATCATGCTGGTGGTGGTCAGGCTAGTTTTTTTGCTACCCCTGCTGATGCGCACATGGCAGGTGCTGCAAATGGCCTGTTTGGCGTTATCGGCAGTCTTTAAAAAATAGCCAGACTTGAGAAGGTCTAACAGGTGGAATGGCAACTTCACTCATGTTGGTGTTATGGGGAACAGATGCACGCCTTCTGTCTGTGGCCACCACACTGCTTCTTCCTGCCTGTTGGGGGGGATATGCCTCCTTCCCCCTGTGTGCTGCTGTCCTCGCTATGCATGTCCTCCTGCCAGGTTGGGTCACTCACAATGTCATCCAACACCTCATCTTCCACATCCGCACCCTGCTCCTCCTCCTGACTTTCTGGCAATTGTGTGTCATCATCGTCCACCTCTTGTGACACTTTCCCACCATCGCCTTCATGTGAACGGGGCTGGTCAAACCTTTGGGCAGCTCTACATGCGATATCATCTGTCCCCACTTGAGGTTGCCTGGCAGAGAATCCGGAATCTTGAAATGGAAAACTGAACAGCTCTTCAAAGTGTCCAAGTGTGGGATCAGTTGTCTCAGGGCACTCAACATGGTGGGAGGAAGGAGGATCAGGGTGAGGAATATCCGGGCCACACACACTGCTACTAAGACTTGACCGTGTGGAAGACATGGTGTTCTATCTAACCAACAACCGTTTCACACTGGTCTGGCTTCAATAGTGGTGTGCTGCGGTCCCCTAGAAACTGGGACAGGAAGGTCGAGCGAGAAGATGTGGGTCTTTGTTGTTGCCCACTTTCACCTTGGCACGGCCACGGCCTCGACCTCTGCATGCACCATCATCATCACATCCACTTCTCCGTTCCTTGCCTTGCCCATTTTAAATGGACAATTTCACTATTGCACTATTTGCACTATTTGCACTATTGCACAATTTGCACTATTTCAAATTTTCAACAAAAATATATTTATTGGTAGCGAAATAATTTCTGATCAGTATGCCTGCAAATCTACGATTTTTCTAACCCAAACACCAGGCAGGCCTCAGCCTGATCTAACAGACTGTATTCAATTTTGGGGGGCTCTTTAGTGAAGTAAATGTATGCTAAATACTGCTGTATAGAATTAGAGTATTAAACAGTAAAAAAATAGGTACACCGGCCTACAATGTCCAAACTTGGAAAACACAGATATATGTGGGCTGTCACGGAAATACCGCACTGTGAAATATGTGGCCTTTTTTTAAAAAAAAAAAAATGCAAAATACTGCTTTATTGATTTTGAGTGTCAGACAGCAAAAAAATAGGTCCACCGGCCTACAGTGCCCAAACTTGGAAAACACATATATGAGGGCTGTCACGGAAATACCACACTGGAAAAAATGTGGCCTTTTTTTAAGATGCAAAATACTGCTGTATAGAATTAGAGTATCAGACATCAAAAAAATAGGTACACCGGCCTACAGTGCTCAAACTTTGAAAACACAGATATATGAGGGCTGTCACGGAAATACCACACTGGCAAATATGTGTCCTTTTTTTTTTTAAAGATGCAAAATACTGCTGTATAGAATTAGAGTATCAGACATCAAAAAAATAGGTACACCGGCCTACAGTGCTCAAACTTTGAAAACACAGATATATGAGGGCTGTCACGGAAATACCACACTGGCAAATATGTGTCCTTTTTTTTTTTTAAAGATGCAAAATACTGCTGTAATGAATTTGAGGGTCAGACAGCAAAAAAATAGGTACACTGGCCTACAATGCCCAAACTTGGAAACCACAGATATATGAGGGCTGTCACAGAAATACCACACTGGCAAATATGTGGCCTTTTTTTAAGATTGAAAATACTTCTGTATAAAATTAGAGTATTAGACAGCAAAAAAATAGGTACACCGGCCTACAATGCCCAAACTTGGAAAACACAGATATATGAGCGCTGTCACGGAAATACCACACTGTCAAATATGTGGCCTTTTTTTTTTAAGATGCAAAATACTGCTGTATTGAATTTGAGTATCAGGCAGCAAAAACAGTGGCAAAACGGAATAAAATGCAAAAACTTGGAGCATGCAGATATATGAGGCCTTTTACAGTGAATTTAAAACACAAAAAAAAAGTGGCACAAGGCTAGCACACACAACTATGCTATGTATGCCTGACAAACTAGGATTTTTCCACAGGCCTCACTCTCACTGAACAGACTGTATATTTGTTTTTTGTGGGTGGATTTTTGGAGAAAAAAAAGGTATATAGTAAAGAAGCTGCAGCAGCAGAAACAGCAGCAGCAGACAGTTATGGAGCTTTGAGAGGGATGCAGTGGGAGCAATGGACGCACATACAGTGCCTGCAGGCCTTGCACTGATGTGCATATGCTGTGCCCTGCCTGCCTAGCGCTGCAATACTGGGACCCACGAATTAGCCCTAAAAAGGACTATTGGTTTCTCTGGAGTTGTGGATGTAAGAGTTGCAGACCTACACTACCTCTAAAAACCACGATTCTGACCCTATCTAGGCACCAGCTTTCCCTACTCTCGCTGAAACAGAAACAGAATGTGGCGAGCAGGGCGGCGCCAGGTATCTTATACTCAGGATGATGCTGTACAGCCAAGCCAATCACTGCATGACAACAACCAAGATGGCTGCGGCATTTCATGACCTGGCAGACAATCCCTGCACCATGATTGGTTCTCTAAAGTCCGCCAAAAATGCTGGGTGGAGACACCAGTTACCGCTGAATAATCCCGGAAATGCTCGCTGCTCGCCGAGTACACCGTGCATAGTGATACTCGGGCGAGTAACGAGCAGTGACGAGCACGTTCGCTCATCACTACTATTTAATTCCAAAACATCCTAACAGGCCAAGTTACATGTTAACATAGGAACCCTTCTTTGATATCACCTTCACAATTCTTGCATCCATTGAACTTGTGAGTTTTTGGAGAGTTTCTGCTTGTATTTCTGTGCATGAAGTCAGAGTAGCCTCCCAGAGCTGCTGTTTTGATGTGAACTGCCTCTCACCCTCATAGATGTTTTATTTGATGATGCTACAAAGGTAGTCTGTAGGGTTGAGGTGAAGGGAAGATGGTGGCCACACCATGTGTTTATCTCCTTTTATGCCCATAGCAGCCAATGACTCAGAGGTATTCTTTGCAGCATGAGAAGGTGCATTGTCATGCATGAAGAAGATTTTGCTCCTCAAGGCACGTTTCTGCTCTTTATACCATGGAAGAAAGTTGTCAGTCAGAAACTCTATATACTTTGCAGAGGTCATTTTCACACCTTCAGGTACCTTAAAGGGCCTTACCAGCTGTTTCCCTATGATTCCGGCCCAAAACATGACTCCTCTACCTCCTTGTTGACGTCGCAGCCTTGTTGGGACATGGTGGCCATCCACCAACCATTAACTACTCCATCCATCTGGACCATCCAGGGTTGCTCGACACTCATAAGTAAAAAAGACTGTTTGGAAATTAGTCTTCATGTAAGTCTTGGCCCACTGCAACCGTTTCTGCTTGTGAACACTGTTTAGGGGTGGCCGAATAGTAAGTTTATACACCACAGCAAGCCTTTGAAGGATCCTACACCTTGAGGTTCGAGGGACTCCAGAGGCACCAGCAGCTTCAAATAACTGTTTGCTGCTTTGTAATGGTATTTTGGCAGTTGCTCTCTATATCAAATGAATTTGTCTGGCAGAAACCTTCCTCATTATGCCTTTATCTGCTTGAACTCTCTCTGTGCTCTTTTTCAGTCACAAATCTTTTCAAAGTATGATGATCACTCTTAAGTTTTCGTGAAATATCTAATGTTTTCATACCTTGTCCAAGGCATTGCCCTATTTAACGCTTTTCAGCAGCAGAGAAATCCTTTTTAGTTCCCATATTGCTTGAAACCTGTGGCCTGCTTAATAATGTGGAACATCATTTATAGTTTAACTTTAATTAGAATCACCTGGAAAACTAATTATCACATGTGTTTAAGATTGATTTCAGTGATCCATTGAGCCCTGAGACACAATACCATCCATGAGTTTATTTGAAAAACAAAACAATTAAATCTTTATGAAACTTAAATCCAATTTGCATAATAATTTGGAACACTGTGTACAGTCTGATCAGAATGTTAAACTAAGAACCTCATGTTCAGTTATATATAAATTTTTGCCTAGCAGCTTTAGGTCAATGTATTATTTTTGGAGGTGCGGTTCATTCTCTTTTTTTTTTTGCTCTACATTTAACACTTCCTCCACTGCTTCTGCCTCCTCTATCTCGTCTAGGGCCTCCACCTGCGCCCTCAACCTCTGCAATAACGAGTTACGTTTTCTAACAGTGCAGAGCGAAACACCACCACCTCCTTACTGCGCAGCCAGGGCTCACTGTAATCAGGCAATCTTAAAATTGATATGCCTTGGAGTTCGCAGTCATGCAGCTGAAGCGTTGTGGACTAGGGTTGAGCGAAACGGATCAGACAAATTAAAAAATCGCCGACTTTCGCCAAAGTCGGGTTTCATGAAATCCGACCTGATCCTATTGTGGGATCGGCCATGAGGTCGCCGATCTGTGTGCAAAAGTCGCGTTTCATATGATGCTTTCAGCGCCATTTTTCAGCCAATGAAGGAGGACACAGAGTGTGGGCAGTGTGATGACATAGGTCTCGGTCCCCACCATCTTAGAGAAGGGCATGACAGTGATTGGCTTGCTTTCTGCAGCATCACAAGGGCTATAAAGGGGCGTGCACGCCAACCGCCATCTTACTTCTGCCGATCTTAGCATAGGGAGAGGTTGCTGCAGCTTCATCAGAAGAAGGGATATAGTTAGAGAGGGAAGATTAACCCCCAAACCGCTTGTGCTGTAGCGATTTCCACTGTCCAACACCACCTTTTATTTGCAGGGACAGTGGAGGCTAGATTTTTGTGCATCAGCTCTGTAGCTTATTAGGCTGCCTTATAAGGCTCCCTGATAGCTGCATTGCTGTTTGCACGCTGCTGTGCAAACCAACTGCTTTTTTAAAAGCAAAAATCCTGTTGTTCCTTTCTGCACAGTTATCTTGTTTATTTGTCCACACTTTTGTGTGCAGCAGTCCCTTTTTTTGCTGCCATACTTGTCCTGAGATCACTGTAGGGAGATTGAAATTGTACTACAGTCCTTGTATTTTTTCATATATTTTTCAGCCACTTTCTGCCACTTACATTGTGTTGTTTTATACACTGGGCCTGAGTTTTGGTTCAGTCTCCAACAAAAAAAAGTGAGATTCAAATTCTCACAAAGTGGATATAGTTCAGTCCTGTTAGTTTGTCATATGTCAGCCAGCCACTTTCTGCCACTTAGATTGCATTGTTATATACACTGGGCCTGAGTTTTGGTTCAGTCTCCCAAAAAAAAGTGAGATTCAAATTCTCACAAAGTGGATATACTTCAGTCCTGTTAGTTTGTCGTATATCAGCCAGCCACTTTCTGCCACTTACAATGTGTTGTTTTATGCACAGGGCCTGAGTTTTGGTTCAGTCTCCCCAAAAAAAGGGAGATTTAAATTCTCAACAAGTTTATATACACCTTCTACCTTGTTTTACAGTACCATATAACGGTTGTTATTTTGGTTAGATTTTCCAGAAAATGTGGAAGTCTGGTGGAAGAGCCCGTGGGCGGTGGTTGCCAGCTTGTACTGATGGTGGTGGTGGTGGTGGTGCATCTGGTGGGAGTGGCAAAAGCACAATAGCACCTAAGGCTGGAGGTGTTGAGCCAGCGTCATCGTCTGGCTACACAAGGCCTCGAAGGCTCCCTTATCTGGGAGTAGGAAAACAGCTTTTAAAGCCGGAGCAGCAGGAAAAAGTTTTGGCTTTCCTTGCTGACTCAGCCTCTAGCTCTTTCGCCTCTTCAGAAAGTTCCAAATATAAAAGCAGTGAGTCGTCAGTGGATGCTCCCGGTCAGGAACAAGACGTTTCCTTGTGTCCTTCACCCAAACCAAAAGTGAAGGATGCGTCAGGCAACACTACAGGTTATTCCATGGAGCTCTTTACACATACCGTGCCTGGGTTAGAAAGGGAAATTGTTAACTGCCCATTACAAGATGAATCAGACATGGAGTGCACTGATGCACAGCCACAGCTAGATTATTATGCTGTTCCATTGACTCATATCACTACATTGCCCTCGCAGTGTACTGAGCCAGAATCTGATCCTGATGAGACTATGGTGCCCCGTCCCGAACGCTATAGCACCTTACACGGTGACACAGAGAAAGGTGCACATGACATTGAAGAGGAGGCGATAGATGACCCAGTTGTTGACCCAGATTGGCAGCCATTGGGGGAAGAGGGTGCCACTGCCAGTAGGTCAGAAGCGGAGGAGGATGATCTGCAGCAGCCATCTACATCGCAATAGCTGTCATCTGGCAGGCCCATATCAGGAAAAAAATTTTTGTCAAAAACAAAAATACTTTTAGGACAGCGTGCAATGCCTGAAAAGGTATTCCATAGTAGGAAGAGTGTAGTGTGGCAATTTTTTAACCAAGATCCGAATAATCAGTCAAAAGTTATCTGTAAGAAATGCTCAAAGACCTTTAGCAGAGGGAAGAATCTTCAAAATGTAAATACAACGTGCATGCTTAGACATTTAACCAGCATGCACTTGCAAGCCTGGGCTAACTACCAAACGTCCCGTACTGTTGGTGCACCTGCACAGAATGAAGGTAGTCAGCAATACTACATTGCTTCCCTCACTGTAAGCCCACCGGTTAGGATACCACCAGCAGCAAATGTGGAGGTATCGTCGCAAGGAAAAGCAGTCAAGGAATCACAAGGTTATTGGTAGGAAACACTGTATGTGGGCCAACATCAAGAATACCATCACCAACCCTCTCTCAATCCGCCATGTCCACCACCACCACCGCTAGTTCCACCATATGCAGCTCTCCAGTCCAGCTCACCCTACAAGAGACTCATTAGGAAAAGAAAGTACTCATCCTCTCATCCGCGTACACAGGGTTTGAATGCCCACATTGCTATACTAATCTCGTTAGAGATGATGCCCTACCGGTTGGTTGAAAGCGAAGCTTTCAAAGATCTGATGGCCTACGCAGTACCACGCTATGACCTACCCAGTTGGCACTTCTTTGTGAGAAAAGCCATCCCAGCCCTCCACCAGCATGTCAAAGACCGCATTGTCCATGCACTGAGGCAATCAGTCAGTGGAAAGGTGCACCTCACAACAGATGCATGAACCAGTAGGCATGGCCAGTGACGTTACGTGTCCATCACGGCGCGCTGGGTTAATGTGATGGATGCAGGGTCCACAGGAGACAGCCACAGTGGGAGAGTTTTGCCTAGCCCACGGTCTAGGAAACAGTTGGCTGTAGGAGTTCGCCACCCCTCCTCCTCCTCCTTCAGAAGGGAAAGCTCATCCACAGAGCGCAGTCACACGACCACTCCATCCTCTGCTGCCAGTGTTGCACACGTGGTGTCCCATTATCGAACAGCTAGTGGTAAGCGTCAGCAGGCTGTGTTACAAATGAAGTGTTTGAGCGACAACAGACACACCGCGGAAGTACTGGCCGAGTACTTGCAGCAACAAACTCAGTCATGGCTGGGCAGTGTAAATCTTGAGGCAAGCAAGGTAGTCAGTGATAACGGAAGGAATTTTATGGCTGCCATAGCCCTTTCAGAACTGAAACACATACCTTGCCTGGCTCACACCTTGAACCTGGTGGTGCAGTGCTTCCTCAAAAATTATCCAAAGTTACCAGCCCTGCTCCTGAAGGTGCGAAGACTTTGCTTCCACATCCGCTGGTCGCCCGTACACTCCAGCCGTATGCTGAACCATCAACGATCGCTGAATCTTCACCAGCACCGCCTAAAATTCGACATTGCAACAAGGTGGAACTCCACACTGCACATGGTTCAGAGGCTGTGCGAACAGAGGCGTGCTGTAATTAATTTGTGGGAGGATACACATACACGGGCAGGCACTTGGATGGCAGACATGGAGTTGTCTGGTGTGCAGTGGTCGAACCAACAAGACCTCTGTCAAGTCCTTCAGTGTTTTGAGGAATGCACACGGCTGGTAAGTGCAGACGATGGCATCATCAGCATGAGCATCCCACTAATGCATCTGCTGATGCAAAGTTTGACACACATTAAGGAGCAGGCGTCTGCAGCCGAGGAGGAGGGAAGCCTTGATGACAGTCAGCCATTGTCTGCTCAGGGAACTCTCCTGGACGAGGTGGCGGACAAAGAGGAGGAGGAGGATGGTGATGGGTATGAATATATATGGGAGGAGGATGCTTCTCAGGGTGCAATAGAAACTGGTGGCGTTGCAAGGTCAGGTACAGGGTTTTTGCGGGACACAAGTGATGTTGATTTGCAAGAAAGTGCTCCTCAACCAGCACAAGCAGTGAATTGACACCTGGAACATTGGCCCACATGGCTGAGTATGCCTTGCGTATCCTAAAAAGGGACCCCCGCATTATCAAAATGATGACCGATGACGATTACTGGTTGGCCTGCCTCCTGGATCCACGATATAAAGGAAAATTTCAAAATATCATGCCACATGAGAACCTTGAGCAAATATTGGCTACCAAACAAGCAACTCTTGTAGACCGTTTGGTTCAGGCATTCCCAGCACACAGCGGCGATGATGGTTCTCACACGAGCCATAGGGGGCAACATGGCAGAGGTGTTAGAGGTGCACAAATGTGAAGTGGAGTTGGACAGAGGGGTTTTATGACCAGGTTGTGGAGTGATTTCGCAATGACCGCTGATACGACAGGTACTGCTGCATCGATTCAAAGTGACAGGAGATAGCATTTGTCCAGTATGGTTACGAACTACTTTTCCTCCCTTATTGATGTTCTCCCTCACAGGTCATTCCCCTTTGATTACTGGGCATCTAAATTAGACACCTGGCCTGAATTGGCAGAATATGCATTACAGGAGCTCACTTGCCCTGCTGCTAGTGTGCTATCAGAAAGAGTCTTCAGTGCTGCTGGTTCAATACTGACCGAAAAAAGGACACGTCTGGCTATTCAAAATGTTGATTATCAAACCTTCTTTAATCCCAATCATGGATTTCAAATTATTTTGCCCCACCTTCCCCTGCTGACACGTAGCTTGCCTGAAAAATGTCTTGCTTTTGGCCTCCTCTTACTGACTCCTCCATTTGCAGCTGCTGAATGTAGACCATAGGCCATTTTTATACCTCCCTAAATGGGCTGACTCCCCCCACAGGGCCGTGATCACCACCTGGTGCAAGCACCCGTGTCATTGCCGTTTGCTTGACAGGTGGGTGGTCCCACTCTTGGGCGATGGCACTGGCACAGGGTCCCTTATAGTACAATGAAGTGTCTCTGACGGTGGTGGTGCACAACCAACTTCAGACACACCGTCGTAATATGAGGGGCCCTGTGCCAGTACCGCCGCCAATGAGAGAGTGTTCCCACCCAGCTCGAACAGTGCTCTACCACTTGCAATACTTACCTCTCCCTGCTCCACCACTGTGTAGTCTGTGCTGTTAAATCCTTCAATGGCACTGCCAATACAAATTTGTTGAAATGATAGATGATAGTTAAAATATACAGGGGCCCTGGCCTTCATTTAGGCCAGTTAATACTTTGCGCCTGCTACCTCTGTCTGCTACTCAGCAGAGGAACCCACCCCTGTGCCTAGCTATGCCACCTGTTTATTTATGAACAATTTTTTGGCAGACATTTAGCCCACTTTATTATATGGGCCTACTAACTTAGCCTGCTACTCATTACAATTTTCTGACACTGAGCAAAGCAATGTCGCCTGTTTATTTATGAGCAATTTTTTGGCAGACATTTAGCCCACTTTATTATTTGGGCCTACTAACTGTGTCTGCCACTCATTACAGTTTTCCTCCACTGAACAAAGCAATGCCGCCTGTTTAGTCCTGTTACCACATTTGAACTGCATTTAGCCTACTTTATTATTTGGGCCTATATCTGTGTTTCCTCCTCATCCTGCCCATTGCCCAGCCACTGCTAGATGAGTTTGCTGGTACATTGACCCAGACCACTACATTCCCCTTGCACTCTGCACAGCCAGAATCTGACCCTGCTGAAAGTCTGAAAGTCAGGTTCCCCTTCCCGCATACTATACCTCCTTACATGGGGACAAAGAGGAAGGTGCAGATGAAAGTGCAGGTTCCTTCATCAGGTGGGGGGGGCTAAAACCAGAGCAACGAACCAGGAAAACTACCAGAAAGTATACCAGTTTAAGGGTAATTAAAATTATGCCTTTATTATAGACAAGTGGCAAATGATTACATAAATTGTGCAAAGAATAATATAAATATACACAAAATATACACAAAAATATGCGCAAGAACAGGATAAAATCATAGTAGTTCCCAGCAAGGAAATAACCACAGATACCACATTACAGGACTTTTTACTTCAGCTGTGCATAACAATTGTGCCAATGCACCAAAAAACAGGTGATAAAAATTGAAAATTATTTTAAAATATATAAATAAGAGCAAAAAAATAAAAATTTGCAACAATTAAAAAAAGTGCTACTGTGCATAAATGAATTTGTTTATAAAATATATATATATAAACTGAATAAATAAAGTGCCAAAGTGCTATGACCAAAATTAAGGTCAAAAACTGTGCACACCACACCGATCATGTGAGGATGTGTGCAAAGAAAATTGAGATAGCACAGCGATATATACATCTCTCATATACCTATGGGGTAGGCTGGGTCCCGTATCTGCGCACACCCGACGCGCATTTCGGAGCACTGTCCTTCGTCAGGGGGTGACTATTCCGGGCTTTAGTGAGGTTTTTATAGTGTGCTCATTCCGAGTGCTGTGGCCCGGGTATTGCCGGCGCATGCGCAGTCAGGAGGTCCCGGAAGTTCTGGTCTCCGAGTCACATGACCGGCTGCACAGGAACGGAGTACCTGATGTAACCAAGGGAACATGGACACAGAGAGCCGGGACTACAAGATGCAGACTGGGAACATATGGGCCACTTGCACATTGAACAAGTCTGTAGGAACCTGTTCACACCACCAGAAAACTTGAAGACACAAAAGAGCACACTGAGGTCAAAAATACTCTGTTGTAAAAAAAAAAAAAATCACAGTAATCAGCAAGTGCTAGTCAAAAGATGTAAAGAAAACAGGGTATTTAGTTGATACGTTTTTTTGCAAAAAAATGTATACTAAGCTGCTCCACCAAATCGTCAAGGTATACCCTTATAGAGCAGTCCTAACTAATGTATAAAATCCCTATCTGATGTATTTAAAACCTGATCATCTGTATAGTACCTGTATAAGCAGGGTTCAGAGAAGGACTATCCATGTGGACATGCAGGATGGAACAGCTTAAATGCAAATGACCCACAGAGGAGTGGTGGACTCCCCAGTCTTGTAGAAACAAGAGAACAATTATAGAACCAGAAACACATGGGCCACTTGCACATTGAACAAGTCTGTAGGAACCTGTTCACACCACCAGAAAACTTGAAGACACAAAAGAGCACACTGAGGTCAAAAATACTCTGTTGTAAAAAAAAAAAAGAAAAAAAAAAATCACAGTAATCAGCAAGTGCTAGTCAAAAGATGTAAAGAAAACAGGGTATTTAGTTGATACGTTTTTTTGCAAAAAAATGTATACTAAGCTGCTCCACCAAATCGTCAAGGTATACCCTTATAGAGCAGTCCTAACTAATGTATAAAATCCCTATCTGATGTATTTAAAACCTGATCATCTGTATAGTACCTGTATAAGCAGGGTTCAGAGAAGGACTATCCATGTGGACATGCAGGATGGAACAGCTTAAATGCAAATGACCCACAGAAGAGTGGTGGACTCCCCAGTCTTGTAGAAACAAGAGAACAATTATAGAACCAGAAACACATGGGCCACTTGCACATTGAACAAGTCTGTAGGAACCTGTTCACACCACCACAGACTTGTTCAATGTGCAAGTGGCCCATGTGTTTCTGGTTCTATAATTGTTAGTATACATTAGTTAGGACTGCTCTATAAGGGTATACCTTGACGATTTGGTGGAGCAGCTTAGTATACATTTTTTTGCAAAAAAACGTATCAACTAAATACCCTGTTTTCTTTACATCTTTTGACTAGCACTTGCTGATTACTGTGATTTTTTTTTTTACAACAGAGTATTTTTGACCTCAGTGTGCTCTTTTGTGTCTTCAAGTTTTCTGGTGGTGTGAACAGGTTCCTACAGACTTGTTCAATGTGCAAGTGGCCCATGTGTTTCTGGTTCTATAATTGTTCTCTTGTTTCTACAAGACTGGGGAGTCCACCACTCCTCTGTGGGTCATTTGCATTTAAGCTGTTCCATCCTGCATGTCCACATGGATAGTCCTTCTCTGAACCCTGCTTATACAGGTACTATACAGATGATCAGGTTTTAAATACATCAGATAGGGATTTTATACATTAGTTAGGACTGCTCTATAAGGGTATACCTTGACGATTTGGTGGAGCAGCTTAGTATACATTTTTTTGCAAAAAAACGTATCAACTAAATACCCTGTTTTCTTTACATCTTTTGACTAGCACTTGCTGATTACTGTGATTTTTTTTTTTTTTTTTTTTTTTTTTTACAACAGAGTATTTTTGACCTCAGTGTGCTCTTTTGTGTCTTCAAGTTTTCTGGTGGTGTGAACAGGTTCCTACAGACTTGTTCAATGTGCAAGTGGCCCATGTGTTTCTGGTTCTATAATTGTTCTCTTGTTTCTACAAGACTGGGGAGTCCACCACTCCTCTGTGGGTCATTTGCATTTAAGCTGTTCCATCCTGCATGTCCACATGGATAGTCCTTCTTTGAACCCTGCTTATACAGGTACTATACAGATGATCAGGTTTTAAATACATCAGATAGGGATTTTATACATTAGTTAGGACTGCTCTATAAGGGTATACCTTGACGATTTGGTGGAGCAGCTTAGTATACATTTTTTTGCAAAAAAACGTATCAACTAAATACCCTGTTTTCTTTACATCTTTTGACTAGCACTTGCTGATTGCTGTGATTTTTTTTTTTTTTTTTACAACAGAGTATTTTTGACCTCAGTGTGCTCTTTTGTGTCTTCAAGTTTTCTGGTGGTGTGAACAGGTTCCTACAGACTTGTTCAATGTGCAAGTGGCCCATGTGTTTCTGGTTCTATAATTGTTCTCTTGTTTCTACAAGACTGGGGAGTCCACCACTCCTCTGTGGGTCATTTGCATTTAAGCTGTTCCATCCTGCATGTCCACATGGATAGTCCTTCTCTGAACCCTGCTTATACAGGTACTATACAGATGATCAGGTTTTAAATACATCAGATAGGGATTTTATACATTAGTTAGGACTGCTCTATAAGGGTATACCTTGACGATTTGGTGGAGCAGCTTAGTATACATTTTTTTGCAAAAAAACGTATCAACTAAATACCCTGTTTTCTTTACATCTTTTGACTAGCACTTGCTGATTACTGTGATTTTTTTTTTTTTTTTTTTTTTTACAACAGAGTATTTTTGACCTCAGTGTGCTCTTTTGTGTCTTCAAGTTTTCTGGTGGTGTGAACAGGTTCCTACAGACTTGTTCAATGTGCAAGTGGCCCATGTGTTTCTGGTTCTATAATTGTTCTCTTGTTTCTACAAGACTGGGGAGTCCACCACTCCTCTGTGGGTCATTTGCATTTAAGCTGTTCCATCCTGCATGTCCACATGGATAGTCCTTCTCTGAACCCTGCTTATACAGGTACTATACAGATGATCAGGTTTTAAATACATCAGATAGGGATTTTAGACATTAGTTAGGACTGCTCTATAAGGGTATACCTTGACGATTTGGTGGAGCAGCTTAGTATACATTTTTTTGCAAAAAAACGTATCAACTAAATACCCTGTTTTCTTTACATCTTTTGACTAGCACTTGCTGATTACTGTGATTTTTTTTTTTTTTTTTTTACAACAGAGTATTTTTGACCTCAGTGTGCTCTTTTGTGTCTTCAAGTTTTCTGGTGGTGTGAACAGGTTCCTACAGACTTGTTCAATGTGCAAGTGGCCCATGTGTTTCTGGTTCTATAATTGTTCTCTTGTTTCTACAAGACTGGGGAGTCCACCACTCCTCTGTGGGTCATTTGCATTTAAGCTGTTCCATCCTGAATGTCCACATGGATAGTCCTTCTCTGAACCCTGCTTATACAGGTACTATACAGATGATCAGGTTTTAAATACATCAGATAGGGATTTTATACATTAGTTAGGACTGCTCTATAAGGGTATACCTTGACGATTTGGTGGAGCAGCTTAGTATACATTTTTTTGCAAAAAAACGTATCAACTAAATACCCTGTTTTCTTTACATCTTTTGACTAGCACTTGCTGATTACTGTGATTTTTTTTTTTTTTTTTACAACAGAGTATTTTTGACCTCAGTGTGCTCTTTTGTGTCTTCAAGTTTTCTGGTGGTGTGAACAGGTTCCTACAGACTTGTTCAATGTGCAAGTGGCCCATGTGTTTCTGGTTCTATAATTGTTCTCTTGTTTCTACAAGACTGGGGAGTCCACCACTCCTCTGTGGGTCATTTGCATTTAAGCTGTTCCATCCTGCATGTCCACATGGATAGTCCTTCTCTGAACCCTGCTTATACAGGTACTATACAGATGATCAGGTTTTAAATACATCAGGTAGGGATTTTATACATTAGTTAGGACTGCTCTATAAGGGTATACCTTGACGATTTGGTGGAGCAGCTTAGTATACATTTTTTTGCAAAAAAACGTATCAACTAAATACCCTGTTTTCTTTACATCTTTTGACTAGCACTTGCTGATTACTGTGATTTTTTTTTTGATTTTTTTTTTTACAACAGAGTATTTTTGACCTCAGTGTGCTCTTTTGTGTCTTCAAGTTTTCTGGTGGTGTGAACAGGTTCCTACAGACTTGTTCAATGTGCAAGTGGCCCATGTGTTTCTGGTTCTATAATTGTTCTCTTGTTTCTACAAGACTGGGGAGTCCACCACTCCTCTGTGGGTCATTTGCATTTAAGCTGTTCCATCCTGCATGTCCACATGGATAGTCCTTCTCTGAACCCTGCTTATACAGGTACTATACAGATGATCAGGTTTTAAATACATCAGATAGGGATTTTATACATTAGTTAGGACTGCTCTATAAGGGTATACCTTGACGATTTGGTGGAGCAGCTTAGTATACATTTTTTTGCAAAAAAACGTATCAACTAAATACCCTGTTTTCTTTACATCTTTTGACTAGCACTTGCTGATTACTGTGATTTTTTTTTTTTTTTACAACAGAGTATTTTTGACCTCAGTGTGCTCTTTTGTGTCTTCAAGTTTTCTGGTGGTGTGAACAGGTTCCTACAGACTTGTTCAATGTGCAAGTGGCCCATGTGTTTCTGGTTCTATAATTGTTCTCTTGTTTCTACAAGACTGGGGAGTCCACCACTCCTCTGTGGGTCATTTGCATTTAAGCTGTTCCATCCTGCATGTCCACATGGATAGTCCTTCTCTGAACCCTGCTTATACAGGTACTATACAGATGATCAGGTTTTAAATACATCAGATAGGGATTTTATACATTAGTTAGGACTGCTCTATAAGGGTATACTGTTGTGAAATTGGATTCTGGGCTCCCCCGGTGGCTGTTATGACCCCAATGGCGAGGGTCTCAGAGGAACGTGGAAGTCTGCACAATACAAAAATCCAGCTCATAGGGCAGTGGTAACTGGGTTGACCATATATCTACTCCTAACGCCAACACTAGAAGTAGCCGGGGATCATTCCTACGTTGATTCTAGATGACACGCTCCAGCCGGAGAATCTAGCTACCCCTAGTAGAGGAAAACGAAAGACCTTTCTTGCCTCCAGAGAAGGGGACCCCAAAGCTGGATAGAAGCCCCCCACAAATAATAACGGTGAGGTAAGAGGAAATGACAAACACAGAAATGAACCAGGTTTAGCACAGAGAGGCCCGCTAACTGATAGCAGAATAAAGAAAGGTAACTTATATGGTCAACAAAAACCCTATCAAAATCCACACTGGAAATTCAAGAACCCCCGAACCGTCTAACGGTCCGGGGGGAGAACACCAGCCCCCTAGAGCATCCAGCAAAGGTCAGGATATATATTTGGAATAAGCTGGACAAAAATACAAAACCAAAACAAATAGCAAAAAGCAAAAAGCAGACTTAGCTGATATTACTGGAACCAGGATCAGTAGACAAGAGCACAGCAGACTAGCTCTGATAACTACGTTGCCAGGCATTGAACTGAAGGTCCAGGGAGCTTATATAGCAACACCCTTAACTAACGACCCAGGTGCGGATAAAAGGAATGACAGAAAAACCAGAGTCAAAAAACTAGTAACCACTAGAGGGAGCAAAAAGCAAATTCACAACAGTACCCCCCCCTTAGTGAGGGGTCACCGAACCCTCACCACGACCACCAGGGCGATCAGGATGAGCGGCATGAAAGGCACGAACTAAATCGGCCGCATGAACATCAGAGGCGACCACCCAGGAATTATCCTCTTGACCATAGCCCTTCCACTTGACCAGGTACTGAAGCCTCCGCCTGGAGAGGCGGGAATCCAAGATCTTCTCCACCACGTACTCCAACTCGCCCTCAACCAACACCGGAGCAGGAGGCTCAGCAGAAGGAACTACAGGCACAATGTACCGCCGCAACAAGGACCTATGAAATACATTGTGAATAGCAAACGACACAGGAAGATCCAGACGAAAAGATACAGGATTAAGGATTTCCAATATCTTGTAAGGCCCAATAAAACGAGGTTTAAATTTGGGAGAGGAGACCTTCATAGGAACAAAGCGGGAAGAAAGCCATACCAAATCCCCAACGCGTAGTCGGGGACCCACACCGCGGCGGCGGTTGGCAAAGCGCTGAGCCCTCTCCTGTGACAACTTCAAGTTGTCCACCACATTATTCCAGATCCGCTGCAACCTATCCACCACAGAATCCACCCCAGGACAGTCAGAAGGCTCCACATGACCCGAAGAAAAGCGAGGATGGAAACCAGAGTTGCAGAAAAAAGGCGAAACCAAGGTGGCGGAACTAGCCCGATTATTAAGGGCAAACTCAGCCAATGGCAAGAATGTCACCCAATCGTCCTGATCAGCAGAGACAAAACACCTCAAATAAGCCTCCAAAGTCTGATTGGTTCGCTCCGTCTGTCCATTAGTCTGAGGATGGAAAGCAGACGAAAACGACAAATCAATGCCCATCCTACTACAAAAGGATCGCCAGAACCTGGAAACGAACTGGGATCCTCTGTCTGACACAATATTCTCAGGGATGCCGTGCAAATGAACCACGTTCTGGAAAAACACAGGAACCAGATCGGAAGAGGAAGGCAGCTTAGGCAAAGGAACCAAATGGACCATCTTTGAGAAGCGATCACATATCACCCAGATAACGGACATGCCCTGAGATAGCGGAAGATCAGAAATGAAATCCATGGAGATATGTGTCCAAGGTCTCTTCGGGACAGGCAAGGGCAAGAGCAACCCGCTGGCACGAGAACAGCAAGGCTTAGCTCGAGCACAAGTCCCACAGGACTGCACAAATGACCGCACATCCCTTGACAAGGAAGGCCACCAAAAGGACCTGGCCACCAGATCTCTGGTGCCAAAAATTCCCGGGTGACCTGCCAACACCGATGAATGAACCTCGGAAATGACTCTGCTGGTCCACTTATCCGGGACAAACAGTCTGTCAGGTGGACAAGACTCAGGCCTATCAGCCTGAAATCTCTGCAACACACGTCGCAGATCCGGAGAAATAGCTGACAAGATAACTCCATCTTTAAGAATACCAACAGGATCAGCGACTCCAGGAGCATCAGGCACAAAGCTCCTAGAAAGAGCATCGGCCTTCACATTCTTTGAACCTGGTAAATACGAGACAACAAAATCAAAGCGGGAGAAAAACAATGACCAGCGGGCCTGTCTCGGATTAAGGCGTTTAGCAGACTCGAGATACATCAGATTTTTGTGATCAGTCAAGACCACCACACGATGCTTAGCACCCTCGAGCCAATGACGCCACTCCTCAAATGCCCATTTCATGGCCAACAACTCCCGATTGCCCACATCATAATTTCGCTCGGCAGGCGAAAACTTCCTAGAGAAAAAGGCACAAGGCTTCATAATAGAGCAACCAGGGCCTCTCTGCGACAAAACGGCCCCTGCTCCAATCTCTGAAGCATCCACCTCAACCTGAAAGAGAAGTGAGACATCGGGCTGGCACAAAACAGGCGCCGAAGTAAACCGGCGTTTCAACTCCTGGAAAGCCTCCACGGCAGCAGGAGCCCAGTTAGCTACATCGGAGCCCTTCTTGGTCATATCCGTCAAAGGTTTCACAATGCTAGAAAAATTAGCGATAAAACGACGGTAGAAGTTAGCAAAACCCAAGAACTTCTGAAGACTCTTAACTGACGAGGGCTGAGTCCAATCAAGAATAGCTCGGACCTTGACTGGGTCCATCTCCACAGCAGAAGGGGAAAAAATGAACCCCAAAAAGGGAACCTTCTGTACACCAAAGAGACACTTTGAGCCCTTGACAAACAAAGAATTTTCACGCAAAATTTTAAAGACCAACCTGACCTGCTCCACATGCGAATCCCAATTATCAGAAAAAACCAAAATATCATCCAGATAAACAATCAAAAATTTATCCAGATACTTCCGGAAAATGTCATGCATAAAGGACTGAAAAACTGAAGGCGCATTGGAGAGCCCAAAAGGCATCACCAAGTACTCAAAATGACCCTCGGGCGTATTGAATGCGGTTTTCCATTCATCACCTTGCTTAATGCGCACAAGGTTGTACGCACCACGAAGGTCTATCTTGGTGAACCACTTGGCACCTTTAATCCGGGCAAACAAGTCAGACAACAGCGGTAAAGGATGCTGAAATTTGACAGTGATCTTATTTAAAAGCCGATAATCAATACAAGGTCTCAAAGATCCGTCCTTTTTTGCCACAAAAAAGAATCCCGCACCAAGAGGGGAAGAAGACGGACGAATATGTCCTTTCTCCAGAGACTCCTTGATATATGAACGCATAGCGGTATGTTCAGGTACCGACAGATTAAACAGTCTTCCCTTAGGAAATTTACTGCCTGGGATCAAATCTATAGCACAGTCACAGTCCCTATGAGGAGGCAGTGCACTGGACTCAGACTCACTGAAGACATCCTGATAATCAGACAAATACTCCGGAACTTCCGAAGGCGTAGAAGAAGCAATAGACACAGGCAAGGAATCCCCATGAATACCCCGACAGCCCCAACTTGAGACTGACATAGCCTTCCAGTCCAGGACTGGATTATGGGTCTGTAACCATGGCAGCCCTAAAACAACCAAATCATGCATTTTATGTAAAACCAGGAAACGTATCACCTCGCGGTGTTCAGGAGTCATGCACATGGTAACCTGTGTCCAATACTGCGGTTTATTTGCTGCCAATGGCGTAGCATCAATACCCCTAAGAGGAATAGGATTTTCCAATGGTTCAAGAGTAAAACCACAGTGCTTAGCAAATGATAGATCCATAAGACTCAGGGCAGCACCTGAATCTACAAACGCCATGACAGGATAAGACGACAGTGAGCAAATCAAAGTTACAGACAGAATAAATTTAGGTTGCAAATTACCAACGGTGACAGGACTAACAACCTTAGCTATACGTTTAGAGCATGCTGAGATAACATGTGTAGAATCACCACAGTAGTAGCACAAGCCATTCCGGCGTCTATGAATTTTCCGCTCATTTCTAGTCAGGATTCTATCACATTGCATTAAATCAGGTGTCTGTTCAGACAACACCATGAGGGAATTTGCGATTTTTCTATCACATTGCACCGAATTAGGTGTCTGTTCAGACAACACCATGAGGGAATTTGCGGTTTTGCGCTCCCGCAACCGCCGGTCAATTTGAATAGCCCGTGCCATAGTATCATTCAGACCTGTGGGAATGGGAAAACCCACCATAACATTCTTAATGGCTTCAGAAAGGCCATTTCTAAAATTAGCGGCCAGTGCACACTCGTTCCAATGTGTCAGCACGGACCATTTCCGAAATTTTTGGCAGTACACTTCAGCCTCGTCCTGCCCCTGAGACATAGCCAGCAAGGCCTTTTCTGCCTGAATCTCAAGATTGGGTTCCTCATAAAGTAAACCGAGCGCCAGAAAAAACGCATTAATATCAGCCAATGCCGGATCTCCTGGCGCCAGCGAAAAAGCCCAATCCTGAGGGTCGCCCCGTAAGAACGAAATAACAATTTTTACTTGCTGAGCAGAGTCTCCAGATGAACAGGGTCTCAGGGACAAAAACAATTTACAATTATTCACGAAATTCCTAAACTTAAACCTGTCTCCGGAAAACAGTTCAGGAATCGGTATTTTAGGTTCTGACCTAGGATTTCTGATAACATAGTCTTGTATGCCCTGCACACGAGTAGCCAGCTGGTCCACACTTGTAATCAAGGTCTGGACATTCATGTCTGCAGCAAGCATAGCCACTCTGAGGTAAAGGGGAAGAAGAAAAAAAAAAAAAAAAAACTCAGAATCTTCTTTCTTATAATCCCTCTTCTGCAATGCATTAAACCTTTAATACTGGCCTGGCAAACTGTTGTGACCCCAATGGCGAGGGTCTCAGAGGAACGTGGAAGTCTGCACAATACAAAAATCCAGCTCATAGGGCAGTGGTAACTGGGTTGACCATATATCTACTCCTAACGCCAACACTAGAAGTAGCCGGGGATCATTCCTACGTTGATTCTAGATGACACGCTCCAGCCGGAGAATCTAGCTACCCCTAGTAGAGGAAAACGAAAGACCTTTCTTGCCTCCAGAGAAGGGGACCCCAAAGCTGGATAGAAGCCCCCCACAAATAATAACGGTGAGGTAAGAGGAAATGACAAACACAGAAATGAACCAGGTTTAGCACAGAGAGGCCCGCTAACTGATAGCAGAATAAAGAAAGGTAACTTATATGGTCAACAAAAACCCTATCAAAATCCACACTGGAAATTCAAGAACCCCCGAACCGTCTAACGGTCCGGGGGGAGAACACCAGCCCCCTAGAGCATCCAGCAAAGGTCAGGATATATATTTGGAATAAGCTGGACAAAAATACAAAACCAAAACAAATAGCAAAAAGCAAAAAGCAGACTTAGCTGATATTACTGGAACCAGGATCAGTAGACAAGAGCACAGCAGACTAGCTCTGATAACTACGTTGCCAGGCATTGAACTGAAGGTCCAGGGAGCTTATATAGCAACACCCTTAACTAACGACCCAGGTGCGGATAAAAGGAATGACAGAAAAACCAGAGTCAAAAAACTAGTAACCACTAGAGGGAGCAAAAAGCAAATTCACAACAGGTGGCCACTTGTGGAATTGAACTTGTGTGCATCATCCCCTCTGTTCACCTGCTCCTATCAGGATGTGGGAGTCGCTATATAACCTTGCTCCTCTGTCAGTTTCATGCCGGTCAACAATGTAATCAGAAGCCTTCTGTGCTTGTTCCTGCTACTAGTCAACCCCCAGCTAAGTTGGACTTTTGTCCTTGTGTGTTTTTGCATTTTGTTCCTGTTCACAGCTGCTGTTTCGTTACTGTGTCTGGAAAGCTCTTGTGATCGGAAATTGCCACTCTGGTGTTATGAGTTAATGCTAGAGTCTTAAAGTAATTTCTGGATGGTGTTTTGATAGGGTTTTCTGCTGACCATGAAAGTGCCCTTTCTGTCTTCCTGCTATCTAGTAAGCGGACCTCGATTTTGCTAAACCTATTTTCATACTACGTTTGTCATTTCATCTAAAATCACCGCCAATATATGTGGGGGCCTCTGTCTGCCTTTTGGGAAAATTTCTCTAGAGGTGAGCCAGGACTGTCTTTTCCTCTGCTAGGATTAGGTAGTTCTCCGGCTGGCGCTGGGCATCTAGGGATAAAAAAACGTAGGCATGCTACCCGGCCACTTCTAGTTGTGCGGCAGGTTTAGTTCATGGTCAGTATAGTTTCCATCTTCCAAGAGCTAGTTCTCATATATGCTGGGCTATGTTCTCTCGCCATTGAGAATCATGACAGTTTGACCGGCCCAAAAAAGGGTTAAATTACTGGCTGAGAAAGGAGAGAAAAAAGAAGTCTGCTAAAAATTTTTTTTTTTTTTTTTTCCCTCTAGTTCTGAGTGTGCTCTTAATTGAATCACTTGCTAGTCTGCCTATACTGCAGCCTTCCTCTCTTTCTCTCCTTCTAATCCTTGAATGGCTCTGTGTTCACCTGTTTCAAATGGATCTTCAGAGTGTAGCTACAGGTTTGAATAATCTCGCCACAAAGGTACAAAATTTGCAAGATTTTGTTGTTCATGCACCTATGTCTGAGCCTAGAATTCCTTTGCCTGAGTTCTTCTCGGGGAATAGATCTCACTTTCAAAATTTTAAAAATAATTGCAAATTGTTTTTGTCCCTGAAGTCTCGCTCTGCCGGAGACCCTGCACAGCAGGTCAGGATTGTAATTTCCTTGCTCCGGGGCGACCCTCAAGACTGGGCTTTTGCATTGGCACCAGGGGATCCTGCGTTGCTCAATGTGGATGCGTTTTTTCTGGCCTTGGGGTTGCTTTATGAGGAACCTCATTTAGAGCTTCAGGCGGAAAAGGCCTTGATGTCCTTGTCTCAGGGGCAAGATGAAGCTGAAATATACTGCCAAAAATTCCGCAAATGGTCTGTGCTTACTCAGTGGAATGAGTGCGCCCTGGCGGCGATTTTCAGAGAAGGTCTCTCTGATGCCATTAAGGATGTTATGGTGGGGTTCCCTGTGCCTGCAAGTCTGAATGAGTCCATGACGATGGCTATTCAGATCGATAGGCGTCTGCGGGAGCGCAAACCTGTGCACCATTTGGCGGTGTCTACTGAGAAAACGCCAGAAAATATGCAATGTGATAGAATTCTGTCCAGAAGCGAGCGGCAGAATTTTAGACGAAAAAATGGGTTGTGCTTCTATTGTGGTGATTCAACTCATGTTATATCAGCATGCTTTAAGCGTACTAAGAAGCCTGACAAGTCTGTTTCAATTAGCACTTTACAGTCTAAGTTTATTCTATCTGTGACCCTGATTTGTTCTTTGTCATCTATTACCGCGGACGCCTATGTCGACTCTGGCGCTGCTTTGAGTCTTATGGATTGGTCCTTTGCCAAACGCTGTGGGTATGATTTGGAGCCATTGGAGGCTCCGATACCTCTAAAAGGGATTGACTCCACCCCATTGGCTAGTAATAAACCACAATACTGGACACAAGTGACTATGCGTGTTAATCCGGATCACCAGGAGGTTATTCGCTTTCTGGTGCTGTATAATCTACATGATGTTTTGGTGCTGGGATTGCCATGGCTGCAATCTCATAACCCAGTCCTCGACTGGAGAGCTATGTCTGTGTTAAGCTGGGGATGTAAAGGAACTCATGGGGACGTACCTTTGGTTTCCATTTCATCATCTACTCCCTCTGAGATTCCTGAATTCTTGTCTGACTTTCGTGACGTTTTTGAAGAACCCAAGGTTGGTTCACTACCTCCGCACCGGGAGTGCGATTGTGCCATAGACTTGATCCCGGGTAGTAAATACCCTAAGGGGCGTTTATTTAATCTGTCTGTGCCTGAACACGCTGCTATGCGAGAATATATAAAGGAGTCCTTGGAAAAGGGACATATTCGTCCTTCGTCATCTCCCTTAGGAGCCGGTTTTTTCTTTGTGTCTAAGAAAGACGGCTCTTTGAGGCCGTGTATTGATTATCGACTTTTGAATAAAATCACGGTTAAATATCAATATCCGTTACCACTGCTTACTGATTTGTTTGCTCGTATAAAGGGGGCCAAGTGGTTCTCTAAGATTGATCTCCGTGGGGCGTATAATTTGGTGCGAATCAAGCAGGGGGATGAGTGGAAAACCGCATTTAATACGCCCGAGGGCCATTTTGAGTATTTGGTGATGCCTTTTGGTCTTTCAAATGCCCCTTCAGTCTTCCAGTCCTTTATGCATGACATTTTCCGCAATTATTTGGATAAATTTATGATTGTGTATCTGGATGATATTCTGATTTTTTTCGGATGACTGGGACTCTCATGTCCAGCAGGTCAGGAGGGTTTTTCAGGTTTTGCGGTCTAATTCCTTGTGTGTGAAGGGTTCTAAGTGTGTTTTTGGGGTTCAGAAGATTTCCTTCTTGGGATACATTTTTTCCCCCTCTTCCATCGAGATGGATCCTGTCAAGGTTCAGGCTATTGGTGATTGGACGCAACCCTCTTCTCTTAAGAGTCTTCAGAAATTTTTGGGCTTTGCTAACTTTTATCGTCGATTTATTGCTGGTTTTTCTGATGTTGTAAAACCATTGACTGATTTGACTAAGAAGGGTGCTGATGTTGCTGATTGGTCCCCTGATGCTGTGGAGGCCTTTCGGGAGCTCAAGCGCCGCTTTTCTTCCGCCCCAGTGTTGCGTCAGCCTGATGTTGCTCTTCCTTTTCAGGTTGAGGTCGACGCTTCTGAAATCGGAGCTGGGGCGGTGTTGTCGCAGAGAAGTTCCGACTGCTCCGTGATGAGACCTTGTGCTTTTTTTTCCCGTAAATTTTCGCCCGCCGAGCGGAATTATGATATTGGGAATCGGGAGCTTTTGGCCATGAAGTGGGCTTTTGAGGAGTGGCGTCACTGGCTTGAGGGGGCCAGACATCAGGTGGTGGTATTGACCGACCACAAAAATTTAATTTACCTTGAGTCTGCCAGGCGCCTGAATCCTAGACAGGCGCGCTGGTCGTTGTTTTTCTCTCGGTTTAATTTTGTGGTGTCTTACCTACCGGGTTCTAAGAATGTTAAGGCGGATGCCCTTTCTAGGAGTTTTGAGCCTGACTCCCCTGGTAATTCTGAGCCCACAGGTATCCTTAAAGATGGAGTGATATTGTCTGCCGTTTCTCCAGACCTGCGGCGGGCCTTGCAGGAGTTTTAGGCGGATAGACCTGATCGTTGCCCACCTGGTAGACTGTTTGTTCCTGATGATTGGACCAGTAGAGTCATCTCTGAGGTTCATTCTTCTGCGTTGGCAGGTCATCCTGGAATCTTTGGTACCAGGGATTTGGTGGCAAGGTCCTTCTGGTGGCCTTCCCTGTCACGAGATGTGCGAGGCTTTGTGCAGTCTTGTGACGTTTGTGCTCGGGCCAAGCCTTGTTGCTCTCGGGCTAGTGGATTGTTGTTACCCTTGCCTATCCCGAAGAGGCCTTGGACGCACATCTCGATGGATTTTATTTCGGATCTGCCTGTTTCTCAGAAGATGTCTGTCATCTGGGTGGTGTGTGACCGTTTCTCTAAGATGGTCCATCTGGTTCCCTTGCCTAAGTTGCCTTCTTCTTCCGAGTTGGTTCCTCTGTTTTTTCAAAATGTTGTTCGTTTGCATGGTATTCCGGAGAATATCGTTTCTGACAGAGGGACCCAATTCGTGTCTAGATTTTGGCGGGCATTCTGTGCTAGGATGGGCATAGATTTGTCTTTTTCATCTGCTTTCCATCCTCAGACTAATGGCCAGACCGAGCGGACTAATCAGACCTTGGAGACATATTTGAGGTGTTTTGTGTCTGCGGATCAGGATGATTGGGTTGCTTTTTTGCCTTTGGCGGAGTTCGCCCTCAATAATCGGGCCAGCTCTGCCACCTTGGTGTCCCCGTTTTTCTGTAATTCGGGGTTTCATCCTCGATTTTCCTCCGGTCAAGTGGAATCTTCGGATTGTCCTGGAGTGGATGCTGTGGTGGAGAGGTTGCATCAGATTTGGGGGCAGGTGGTGGACAATTTGAAGTTGTCCCAGGAGAAGACTCAGCTTTTTGCCAACCGCCGTCGTCGTGTTGGTCCTCGGCTTTGTGTTGGGGACTTGGTGTGGTTGTCTTCTCGTTTTGTCCCTATGAGGGTTTCTTCTCCTAAATTTAAGCCTCGGTTCATCGGCCCGTACAAGATATTGGAGATTCTTAACCCTGTGTCCTTCCGTTTGGACCTCCCTGCATCCTTTTCGATTCATAATGTTTTTCATCGGTCATTGTTGCGCAGGTATGAGGTACCGGCTGTGCCTTCCGTTGAGCCTCCTGCTCCGGTGTTGGTTGAGGGTGAGTTGGAGTACGTTGTGGAAAAGATCTTAGACTCTCGTGTTTCCAGACGGAAACTCCAGTATCTGGTCAAATGGAAGGGATACGGTCAGGAGGATAATTCTTGGGTCACTGCCTCTGATGTTCATGCCTCCGATCTTGTCTGTGCCTTTCATAGGGCTCATCCTGATCGCCCTGGTGGTTCTGGTGAGGGTTCGGTGCCCCCTCCTTGAGGGGGGGGTACTGTTGTGAAATTGGATTCTGGGCTCCCCCGGTGGCCACTTGTGCAATTGAACTTGTGTGCATCATCCCCTCTGTTCACCTGCTCCTATCAGGATGTGGGAGTCGCTATATAACCTTGCTCCTCTGTCAGTTTCATGCCGGTCAACAATGTAATCAGAAGCCTTCTGTGCTTGTTCCTGCTACTAGTCAACCCCCAGCTAAGTTGGACTTTTGTCCTTGTGTGTTTTTGCATTTTGTTCCTGTTCACAGCTGCTATTTCGTTACTGTGTCTGGAAAGCTCTTGTGATCGGAAATTGCCACTCTGGTGTTATGAGTTAATGCTAGAGTCTTAAAGTAATTTCTGGATGGTGTTTTGATAGTGTTTTCTGCTGACCATGAAAGTGCCCTTTCTGTCTTCCTGCTATCTAGTAAGCGGACCTCGATTTTGCTAAACCTATTTTCATACTACGTTTGTCATTTCATCTAAAATCACCGCCAATATATGTGGGGGCCTCTGTCTGCCTTTTGGGAAAATTTCTCTAGAGGTGAGCCAGGACTGTCTTTTCCTCTGCTAGGATTAGGTAGTTCTCCAGCTGGCGCTGGGCATCTAGGGATAAAAAAACGTAGGCATGCTACCCGGCCACTTCTAGTTTTGCGGCAGGTTTAGTTCATGGTCAGTATAGTTTCCATCTTCCAAGAGCTAGTTCTCATATATGCTGGGCTATGTTCTCTCGCCATTGAGAATCATGACAGTATACCTTGACGATTTGGTGGAGCAGCTTAGTATACATTTTTTTGCAAAAAAACGTATCAACTAAATACCCTGTTTTCTTTACATCTTTTGACTAGCACTTGCTGATTACTGTGATTTTTTTTTTTTTTTTTTTACAACAGAGTATTTTTGACCTCAGTGTGCTCTTTTGTGTCTTCAAGTTTTCTGGTGGTGTGAACAGGTTCCTACAGACTTGTTCAATGTGCAAGTGGCCCATGTGTTTCTGGTTCTATAATTGTTCTCTTGTTTCTACAAGACTGGGGAGTCCACCACTCCTCTGTGGGTCATTTGCATTTAAGCTGTTCCATCCTGCATGTCCACATGGATAGTCCTTCTCTGAACCCTGCTTATACAGGTACTATACAGATGATCAGGTTTTAAATACATCAGATAGGGATTTTATACATTAGTTAGGACTGCTCTATAAGGGTATACCTTGACGATTTGGTGGAGCAGCTTAGTATACATTTTTTTGCAAAAAAACGTATCAACTAAATACCCTGTTTTCTTTACATCTTTTGACTAGCACTTGCTGATTACTGTGATTTTTTTTTTTTTTTTTTTACAACAGAGTATTTTTGACCTCAGTGTGCTCTTTTGTGTCTTCAAGTTTTCTGGTGGTGTGAACAGGTTCCTACAGACTTGTTCAATGTGCAAGTGGCCCATGTGTTTCTGGTTCTATAATTGTTCTCTTGTTTCTACAAGACTGGGGAGTCCACCACTCCTCTGTGGGTCATTTGCATTTAAGCTGTTCCATCCTGCATGTCCACATGGATAGTCCTTCTCTGAACCCTGCTTATACAGGTACTATACAGATGATCAGGTTTTAAATACATCAGATAGGGATTTTATACATTAGTTAGGACTGCTCTATAAGGGTATACCTTGACGATTTGGTGGAGCAGCTTAGTATACATTTTTTTGCAAAAAAACGTATCAACTAAATACCCTGTTTTCTTTACATCTTTTGACTAGCACTTGCTGATTACTGTGATTTTTTTTTTTTTTTCTTTACAACAGAGTATTTTTGACCTCAGTGTGCTCTTTTGTGTCTTCAAGTTTTCTGGTGGTGTGAACAGGTTCCTACAGACTTGTTCAATGTGCAAGTGGCCCATGTGTTTCTGGTTCTATAATTGTTCTCTTGTTTCTACAAGACTGGGGAGTCCACCACTCCTCTGTGGGTCATTTGCATTTAAGCTGTTCCATCCTGCATGTCCACATGGATAGTCCTTCTCTGAACCCTGCTTATACAGGTACTATACAGATGATCAGGTTTTAAATACATCAGATAGGGATTTTATACATTAGTTAGGACTGCTCTATAAGGGTATACCTTGACGATTTGGTGGAGCAGCTTAGTATACTTTTTTTGCAAAAAAACGTATCAACTAAATACCCTGTTTTCTTTACATCTTTTGACTAGCACTTGCTGATTACTGTGATTTTTTTTTTTTTTTTTTACAACAGAGTATTTTTGACCTCAGTGTGCTCTTTTGTGTCTTCAAGTTTTCTGGTGGTGTGAACAGGTTCCTACAGACTTGTTCAATGTGCAAGTGGCCCATGTGTTTCTGGTTCTATAATTGTTCTCTTGTTTCTACAAGACTGGGGAGTCCACCACTCCTCTGTGGGTCATTTGCATTTAACCCTTATCCGGCTGAATAGGTACAATTGTAACTATTCCGTTTTAAAATTGCAATAACTTTTTTTTGAAAAGACGTAGAGGGCTGAAATTTCGTGACATCTCTACATTTTTGGTCCAGAATATATTGGCCAAATTTCAATAAAATATCTCCACCCGCTTCCGAGATAAGGGGTCGAGATCTTTTTGCATCCATAACAAGCTGCATAGGTACAAATGTACCTCATATATTTTGAATGAAGATAATGCAAGGGAAAAAGCATACATTTTTTTTTAATGATAATGCTATTTAACTATTATAAACAAGTAAAAAACTGTTCATTTACATTATAAAAGAAAATGTGAGAAACTTTTTTTTATTGATTTTCTTTGCAAGTAATGCATGTTGGCTTTGCTACAGAGTGTTCATCGCAAATGGGTTTCACACAAACCACACAAGACTTTCTAGTCTTGCGTTGTTTTCGCCTCAGGTCTCTGCAGACATAGCAACTACCAACAACAGGGGAGGGTCCACGACTACCATGAGGTATGTTGGGGCCAGCTGCTGGCTGCGATGCTACCACAATGCATCCTCCAAGCACCATTTCTACTGCACCTCGAAGAAAATGGTTTCTCATTATCATTTTGTTTGTACTACGATCTTCAATTGCAATCATACACAGCTGATTTGCGAGATCTTTCAGGAACTTTCTTCGTTGATCCTTTGCCCTGAAGCTTGGATTGTGTTCTCTGTAGATGATGTAGGATGCTAACCCACTGACATCAATCATATTGTAGAAAAATGCCAAAGTCCAACGTGATGTTCGTCGTTTCACAGTGTACTCTCCCAACATTTTATCCATAACATCAACGCCACCTTTTGTTATGTTGTAGTATTTTATTATCTCTGGCTTGGCTGCTAGTGTCTCTTCAACTTCTCCCGTCATGTGCATAGATGATAGAAGCACGACTGATTTGTTCTTCTTTGGTACATATGAACAGACTGTTGCATCATGATTGTAGGCAAAATTTGTCGAGTTTACAGGCCTTTCTTTGGCAGGCTGCATGTTGCTAGGTAGGAACCTTTTGTTTTTTCTTACTGTACCAACTAGTGTCATGTTCCAGGAGTTCAATACCTTAGCTAGTTCCATGGTTGTAAAGAAGTTATCGGTGGTGACATTTCTTCCAGAGCCTTTATACGAGCTCACTAGGTCCAATACTGTTCGTTCTCCAATGTTTACTTGTCGAGGACCATCAGTTGGTTTCCCAGTGTAGAGCTGACCTTGTAAAGGGTAGGCATTTGATGAGTCACAAGCCCAGAAAATCTTTATGCCATATTTAGCTGGTTTTGAAGGTATATACTGGGTAAATTTAGTATGACCTCTAAATGGAAATAATTGCTCGTCGACGGTGATACAATGATATGGCTTGTAGGCTCTCTCCAGATTACTGTTCAGCATTGTCCAGATGTCCCGTATTGGTGCAGCTTTATCTGTTTGCACACGTTCTGCACGTGTATTTTCGTTGTCAAACCTGATAAATCTGAGTATCATCTTGAAGCGGTCACGAGACATGGCTGCACGTATAAGAGGCAGAGCAGCAACATTCCACATTTCCTCCAGATTCTCTTTGTTGGCTCTGTGCACACCAGCAGCAATCAGTATGCCCAAAAATGCATGAAGTTCAGTTTCAGTAAATTGCTTGAATGTTTTTTGTGGTGGCCGTTTAGAAGAATCAGGAAAACGTTGTACCAGTTCGTTGTTGTAAGCATCACAAACTCTCTTGGCCTTTCGATTCGTTTCCCGTAATATGATGTCACACATCTCGGGAGTCATGATGGACTTGAATAGCTCTTTTGCTGTATATAGGTTGCTGATTGCTGCAGGGCCACCTCTTTGTCGTAGGACATTACGAGATTTTGTTTGTGCATTTGGCAGTGGATTACTGCACCATTGAGTTTCATCCTTAGCAGTCCAAATGTCGCCTGCACTTTGAGGCACAGAATCATCCTCAACACTTTCGTCTGATTCGTATTCATTTTCATGCTCTATGACCATTTCTTGTTCAATGTCTGAATCTTCTTCAGTAACATCTACTTGTGGTACATAGTTTTCATCATCAGATGCAACATATGGTTCATCCTCATGCTCAGAATCAGATTCTTCTAGCATTCGCATTATTTCGTCAGACGTAAATCTGTAAATATGAAAAAATGTAAAATAAATAATTTTCCGAAATACTACATTATTGGCTTTTCACAAAATTATACTAACCTGCAAACACGTTTTCTTGGATTATGGCGGAAACTAGATCCAGCATTACTATCACTCATGATGACTTGCTAGATGAATTTTGGCTTCGTATTTTGTGCTGAATATAAATAAAACATCGTAAAACAATATGTAGATACTAATTATTATCCATTTTTCGTATAAAAATTATACCTATAGTGATAAGTTTCATACAAAATATATGTAAGCCAAGTCCAGGCTGAAAGACAATTTGACTGTTCTGTGCCCACATAATGAGAATAAAGGTATAACTGGCTGTTAGATGCTGTGAGACTTTCCTACCTTCGTTTCCAAGAAATTGAAGACTTCACAAGCCTAGAAATGTGTGCTCACAGCAATGAGATGAACAGCAAAATGGCTAATGAGAGGAGGGAGGCAGGAAGACAAGTAGAAGCCACTCCCAGTTTGAATTAACTTAATTGACAGCAACATAAGTGACCAGTAACAACACTGAACAATAGATATCAGCATAACATTTGTAGCTGAATGAACTTTAGTTTCTGAAACCAAGTAAAGTCTTCCCACAGTGGAGGTATATGTGAAGGTACAATTGTACCTATGCAGCCTGTTAAGGTTGTAAAATTATGCAGCCTGACAAGGGTTAAGCTGTTCCATCCTGCATGTCCACATGGATAGTCCTTCTCTGAACCCTGCTTATACAGGTACTATACAGATGATCAGGTTTTAAATACATCAGATAGGGATTTTATACATTAGTTAGGACTGCTCTATAAGGGTATACCTTGACGATTTGGTGGAGCAGCTTAGTATACATTTTTTTGCAAAAAAACGTATCAACTAAATACCCTGTTTTCTTTACATCTTTTGACTAGCACTTGCTGATTACTGTGATTTTTTTTTTTTTTTTACAACAGAGTATTTTTGACCTCAGTGTGCTCTTTTGTGTCTTCAAGTTTTCTGGTGGTGTGAACAGGTTCCTACAGACTTGTTCAATGTGCAAGTGGCCCATGTGTTTCTGGTTCTATAATTGTTCTCTTGTTTCTACAAGACTGGGGAGTCCACCACTCCTCTGTGGGTCATTTGCATTTAAGCTGTTCCATCCTGCATGTCCACATGGATAGTCCTTCTCTGAACCCTGCTTATACAGGTACTATACAGATGATCAGGTTTTAAATACATCAGATAGGGATTTTATACATTAGTTAGGACTGCTCTATAAGGGTATACCTTGACGATTTGGTGGAGCAGCTTAGTATACATTTTTTTGCAAAAAAACGTATCAACTAAATACCCTGTTTTCTTTACATCTTTTGACTAGCACTTGCTGATTACTGTGATTTTTTTTTTTTTTTTTTTTTTACAACAGAGTATTTTTGACCTCAGTGTGCTCTTTTGTGTCTTCAAGTTTTCTGGTGGTGTGAACAGGTTCCTACAGACTTGTTCAATGTGCAAGTGGCCCATGTGTTTCTGGTTCTATAATTGTTCTCTTGTTTCTACAAGACTGGGGAGTCCACCACTCCTCTGTGGGTCATTTGCATTTAAGCTGTTCCATCCTGCATGTCCACATGGATAGTCCTTCTCTGAACCCTGCTTATACAGGTACTATACAGATGATCAGGTTTTAAATACATCAGATAGGGATTTTATACATTAGTTAGGACTGCTCTATAAGGGTATACCTTGACGATTTGGTGGAGCAGCTTAGTATACATTTTTTTGCAAAAAAACGTATCAACTAAATACCCTGTTTTCTTTACATCTTTTGACTAGCACTTGCTGATTACTGTGATTTTTTTTTTTTTTTTTTTTTACAACAGAGTATTTTTGACCTCAGTGTGCTCTTTTGTGTCTTCAAGTTTTCTGGTGGTGTGAACAGGTTCCTACAGACTTGTTCAATGTGCAAGTGGCCCATGTGTTTCTGGTTCTATAATTGTTCTCTTGTTTCTACAAGACTGGGGAGTCCACCACTCCTCTGTGGGTCATTTGCATTTAAGCTGTTCCATCCTGCATGTCCACATGGATAGTCCTTCTCTGAACCCTGCTTATACAGGTACTATACAGATGATCAGGTTTTAAATACATCAGATAGGGATTTTATACATTAGTTAGGACTGCTCTATAAGGGTATACCTTGACGATTTGGTGGAGCAGCTTAGTATACATTTTTTTGCAAAAAAACGTATCAACTAAATACCCTGTTTTCTTTACATCTTTTGACTAGCACTTGCTGATTACTGTGATTTTTTTTTTTTTTTTTACAACAGAGTATTTTTGACCTCAGTGTGCTCTTTTGTGTCTTCAAGTTTTCTGGTGGTGTGAACAGGTTCCTACAGACTTGTTCAATGTGCAAGTGGCCCATGTGTTTCTGGTTCTATAATTGTTCTCTTGTTTCTACAAGACTTGGGAGTCCACCACTCCTCTGTGGGTCATTTGCATTTAAGCTGTTCCATCCTGCATGTCCACATGGATAGTCCTTCTCTGAACCCTGCTTATACAGGTACTATACAGATGATCAGGTTTTAAATACATCAGATAGGGATTTTATACATTAGTTAGGACTGCTCTATAAGGGTATACCTTGACGATTTGGTGGAGCAGCTTAGTATACATTTTTTTGCAAAAAAACGTATCAACTAAATACCCTGTTTTCTTTACATCTTTTGACTAGCACTTGCTGATTACTGTGATTTTTTTTTTTTTTTTTTTTACAACAGAGTATTTTTGACCTCAGTGTGCTCTTTTGTGTCTTCAAGTTTTCTGGTGGTGTGAACAGGTTCCTACAGACTTGTTCAATGTGCAAGTGGCCCATGTGTTTCTGGTTCTATAATTGTTCTCTTGTTTCTACAAGACTGGGGAGTGTTATGACCCCAATGGCGAGGGTCTCAGAGGTACGTGGAAGTCTGCAGAATACAAAAATCCAGCTCATAGGGCAGTGGTAACTGGGTTGACCATATATCTACTCCTAACGCCAACACTAGAAGTAGCCGGGGATCATTCCTACGTTGATTCTAGATGACACGCTGCAGCCGGAGAATCTAGCTACCCCTAGTAGAGGAAAACAAAAGACCTTTCTTGCCTCCAGAGAAGGGGACCCCAAAGCTGGATAGAAGCCCCCCACAAATAATAACGGTGAGGTAAGAGGAAATGACAAACACAGAAATGAACCAGGTTTAGCACAGAGAGGCCCGCTTACTGATAGCAGAATAAAGAAAGGTAACTTATATGGTCAACAAAAACCCTATCAAAATCCACACTGGAAATTCAAGAACCCCCGAACCGTCTAACGGTCCGGGGGGAGAACACCAGCCCCCTAGAGCTTCCAGCAAAGGTCAGGATACAGATTTGGAACAAGCTGGACAAAAATACAAAACCAAAACAAATAGCAAAAAGCAAAAGGCAGACTTAGCTGATATAACTGGAACCAGGATCAGTAGACAAGAGCACAGCAGACTAGCTCTGATAACTACGTTGCCAGGCATTGAACTGAAGGTCCAGGGAGCTTATATAGCAACACCCCTAACTAACGACCCAGGTGCGGATAAAAGGAATGACAGAAAAAACCAGAGTCAAAAAACTAGTAACCACTAGAGGGAGCAAAAAGCAAATTCACAACAGTACCCCCCCCTTAGTGAGGGGTCACCGAACCCTCACCACGACCACCAGGGCAATCAGGATGAGCGGCATGAAAGGCACGAACTAAATCGGCCGCATGAACATCAGAGGCGACCACCCAGGAATTATCCTCCTGACCATAGCCCTTTCACTTGACCAGGTACTGAAGCCTCCGCCTGGAGAGGCGAGAATCCAAGATCTTCTCCACCACATACTCCAACTCGCCCTCAACCAACACCGGAGCAGGAGGCTCAGCAGAAGGAACTACAGGCACAATGTACCGCCGCAACAAGGACCTATGAAATACATTGTGAATAGCAAACGACACAGGAAGATCCAGACGAAAAGATACAGGATTAAGGATTTCCAATATCTTGTAAGGCCCAATAAAACGAGGTTTAAATTTGGGAGAGGAGACCTTCATAGGAACAAAGCGGGAAGAAAGCCATACCAAATCCCCAACGCGTAGTCGGGGACCCACACCGCGGCGGCGGTTGGCAAAGCGCTGAGCCCTCTCCTGTGACAACTTCAAGTTGTCCACCACATGATTCCAGATCCGCTGCAACCTATCCACCACAGAATCCACCCCAGGACAGTCAGAAGGCTCCACATGACCCGAAGAAAAGCGAGGATGGAAACCAGAGTTGCAGAAAAAAGGCGAAACCAAGGTGGCGGAACTAGCCCGATTATTAAGGGCAAACTCAGCCAACGGCAAGAATGTCACCCAATCGTCCTGATCAGCAGAGACAAAACACCTCAAATAAGCCTCCAAAGTCTGATTGGTTCGCTCCGTCTGTCCATTAGTCTGAGGATGGAAAGCAGACGAAAACGACAAATCAATGCCCATCCTACTACAAAAGGATCGCCAGAACCTGGAAACGAACTGGGATCCTCTGTCTGACACAATATTCTCAGGGATGCCGTGCAAACGAACCACATTCTGGAAAAACACAGGAACCAGATCGGAAGAGGAAGGCAGCTTAGGCAAAGGAACCAAATGGACCATCTTAGAGAAGCGATCACATATCACCCAGATAACGGACATGCCCTGAGATAGCGGAAGATCAGAAATGAAATCCATGGAGATATGTGTCCAAGGTCTCTTCGGGACAGGCAAGGGCAAGAGCAAACCGCTGGCACGAGAACAGCAAGGCTTAGCTCGAGCACAAGTCCCACAGGACTGCACAAATGACCGCACATCCCTTGACAAGGAAGGCCACCAAAAGGACCTGGCCACCAGATCTCTGGTGCCAAAAATTCCCGGGTGACCTGCCAACACCGAGGAATGAACCTCGGAAATGACTCTGCTGGTCCACTTATCCGGGACAAACAGTCTGTCAGGTGGACAAGACTCAGGCCTATCAGCCTGAAATCTCTGCAACACACGTCGCAGATCCGGAGAAATAGCTGACAAGATAACTCCATCTTTAAGAATACCAACAGGATCAGCGACTCCAGGAGCATCAGGCACAAAGCTCCTAGAAAGAGCATCGGCCTTCACATTCTTTGAACCTGGTAAATACGAGACAACAAAATCAAAGCGGGAGAAAAACAATGACCAGCGGGCCTGTCTCAGATTAAGGCGTTTAGCAGACTCGAGATACATCAGATTTTTGTGATCAGTCAAGACCACCACACGATGCTTAGCACCCTCGAGCCAATGACGCCACTCCTCAAATGCCCATTTCATGGCCAACAACTCCCGATTGCCCACATCATAATTTCGCTCGGCAGGCGAAAACTTCCTAGAGAAAAAGGCACAAGGTTTCATAACAGAGCAACCAGGGCCTCTCTGCGACAAAACGGCCCCTGCTCCAATCTCTGAAGCATCCACCTCAACCTGAAAGGGAAGTGAGACATCGGGCTGGCACAAAACAGGCGCCGAAGTAAACCGGCGTTTCAACTCCTGGAAAGCCTCCACGGCAGCAGGAGCCCAGTTAGCTACATCGGAGCCCTTCTTGGTCATATCCGTCAAAGGTTTCACAATGCTAGAAAAATTAGCGATAAAACGACGGTAGAAGTTAGCGAAACCCAAGAACTTCTGAAGACTCTTAACTGACGAGGGCTGAGTCCAATCAAGAATAGCTCGGACCTTGACTGGGTCCATCTCCACAGCAGAAGGGGAAAAAATGAACCCCAAAAAGGGAACCTTCTGTACACCAAAGAGACACTTTGAGCCCTTGACAAACAAAGAATTTTCACGCAAAATTTTAAAGACCAACCTGACCTGCTCCACATGCGAATCCCAATTATCAGAAAAAACCAAAATATCATCCAGATAAACAATCAAAAATTTATCCAGATACTTCCGGAAAATGTCATGCATAAAGGACTGAAAAACTGAAGGCGCATTGGAGAGCCCAAAAGGCATCACCAAGTACTCAAAATGACCTTCGGGCGTATTGAATGCGGTTTTCCATTCATCACCTTGCTTAATGCGCACAAGGTTGTACGCACCACGAAGGTCTATCTTGGTGAACCACTTGGCACCTTTAATCCGGGCAAACAAGTCAGACAACAGCGGTAAAGGATACTGAAATTTGACAGTGATCTTATTTAAAAGCCGATAATCAATACAAGGTCTCAAAGATCCGTCCTTTTTTGCCACAAAAAAGAATCCCGCACCAAGAGGGGAAGAAGACGGACGAATATGTCCTTTCTCCAGAGACTCCTTGATATATGAACGCATAGCGGTATGTTCAGGTACCGACAGATTAAACAGTCTTCCCTTAGGAAATTTACTGCCTGGGATCAAATCTATAGCACAGTCACAGTCCCTATGAGGAGGCAGTGCACTGGACTCAGACTCACTGAAGACATCCTGATAATCAGACAAATACTCCGGAACTTCCGAAGGCGTAGAAGAAGCAATAGACACAGGCAGGGAATCCCCATGAATACCCCGACAGCCCCAACTTGAGACTGACATAGCCTTCCAGTCCAGGACTGGATTATGGGTCTGTAACCATGGCAGCCCTAAAACAACCAAATCATGCATTTTATGTAAAACCAGGAAACGTATCACCTCGCGGTGTTCAGGAGTCATGCACATGGTAACCTGTGTCCAATACTGCGGTTTATTTGCTGCCAATGGCGTAGCATCAATACCCCTAAGAGGAATAGGATTTTCTAATGGTTCAAGAGTAAAACCACAGTGCTTAGCAAATGACAGATCCATAAGACTCAGGGCAGCACCTGAATCTACAAACGCCATAACAGGATAAGACGACAGTGAGCAAATCAAAGTTACAGACAGAATAAATTTAGGTTGCAAATTACCAACGGTGACAGGACTAACAACCTTAGCTATACGTTTAGAGCATGCTGAGATAACATGTGTAGAATCACCACAGTAGTAGCACAAGCCATTCCGGCGTCTATGAATTTTCCGCTCATTTCTAGTCAGGATTCTATCACATTGCATTAAATCAGGTGTCTGTTCAGACAACACCATGAGGGAATTTGCGATTTTTCTATCACATTGCACCGAATTAGGTGTCTGTTCAGACAACACCATGAGGGAATTTGCGGTTTTGCGCTCCCGCAACCGCCGGTCAATTTGAATAGCCAGTGCCATAGTATCATTCAGACCTGTGGGAATGGGAAAACCCACCATAACATTCTTAATGGCTTCAGAAAGGCCATTTCTAAAATTAGCGGCCAGTGCACACTCGTTCCAATGTGTCAGCACGGACCATTTCCGAAATTTTTGGCAATACACTTCAGCCTCGTCCTGCCCCTGAGACATAGCCAGCAAGGCCTTTTCTGCCTGAATCTCAAGATTGGGTTCCTCATAAAGTAAACCGAGCGCCAGAAAAAACGCATCAATATCAGCCAATGCCGGATCTCCTGGCGCCAGCGAAAAAGCCCAATCCTGAGGGTCGCCCCGTAAGAACGAAATAACAATTTTTACTTGCTGAGCAGAGTCTCCAGATGAACAGGGTCTCAGGGACAAAAACAATTTACAATTATTCATGAAATTCCTAAACTTAAACCTGTCTCCGGAAAACAGTTCAGGAATCGGTATTTTAGGTTCTGACCTAGGATTTCTGATAACATAGTCTTGTATGCCCTGCACACGAGTAGCCAGCTGGTCCACACTTGTAATCAAGGTCTGGACATTCATGTCTGCAGCAAGCATAGCCACTCTGAGGTAAAGGGGAAGAAGAAAAAAAAAAAAAAAAAAAACTCAGAATCTTCTTTCTTATAATCCCTCTTCTGCAATGCATTAAACATTTAATACTGGCCTGGCAAACTGTTATGACCCCAATGGCGAGGGTCTCAGAGGTACGTGGAAGTCTGCAGAATACAAAAATCCAGCTCATAGGGCAGTGGTAACTGGGTTGACCATATATCTACTCCTAACGCCAACACTAGAAGTAGCCGGGGATCATTCCTACGTTGATTCTAGATGACACGCTCCAGCCGGAGAATCTAGCTACCCCTAGTAGAGGAAAACAAAAGACCTTTCTTGCCTCCAGAGAAGGGGACCCCAAAGCTGGATAGAAGCCCCCCACAAATAATAACGGTGAGGTAAGAGGAAATGACAAACACAGAAATGAACCAGGTTTAGCACAGAGAGGCCCGCTTACTGATAGCAGAATAAAGAAAGGTAACTTATATGGTCAACAAAAACCCTATCAAAATCCACACTGGAAATTCAAGAACCCCCGAACCGTCTAACGGTCCGGGGGGAGAACACCAGCCCACTAGAGCTTCCAGCAAAGGTCAGGATACAGATTTGGAACAAGCTGGACAAAAATACAAAACCAAAACAAATAGCAAAAAGCAAAAGGCAGACTTAGCTGATATAACTGGAACCAGGATCAGTAGACAAGAGCACAGCAGACTAGCTCTGATAACTACGTTGCCAGGCATTGAACTGAAGGTCCAGGGAGCTTATATAGCAACACCCCTAACTAACGACCCAGGTGCGGATAAAAGGAATGACAGAAAAAACCAGAGTCAAAAAACTAGTAACCACTAGAGGGAGCAAAAAGCAAATTCACAACAGGGGAGTCCACCACTCCTCTGTGGGTCATTTGCATTTAAGCTGTTCCATCCTGCATGTCCACATGGATAGTCCTTCTCTGAACCCTGCTTATACAGGTACTATACAGATGATCAGGTTTTAAATACATCAGATAGGGATTTTATACATTAGTTAGGACTGCTCTATAAGGGTATACCTTGACGATTTGGTGGAGCAGCATAGTATACATTTTTTTGCAAAAAAACGTATCAACTAAATACCCTGTTTTCTTTACATCTTTTGACTAGCACTTGCTGATTACTGTGATTTTTTTTTTTTTTTTTACAACAGAGTATTTTTGACCTCAGTGTGCTCTTTTGTGTCTTCAAGTTTTCTGGTGGTGTGAACAGGTTCCTACAGACTTGTTCAATGTGCAAGTGGCCCATGTGTTTCTGGTTCTATAATTGTTCTCTTGTTTCTACAAGACTGGGGAGTCCACCACTCCTCTGTGGGTCATTTGCATTTAAGCTGTTCCATCCTGCATGTCCACATGGATAGTCCTTCTCTGAACCCTGCTTATACAGGTACTATACAGATGATCAGGTTTTAAATACATCAGATAGGGATTTTATACATTAGTTAGGACTGCTCTATAAGGGTATACCTTGACGATTTGGTGGAGCAGCTTAGTATACATTTTTTTGCAAAAAAACGTATCAACTAAATACCCTGTTTTCTTTACATCTTTTGACTAGCACTTGCTGATTACTGTGATTTTTTTTTACAACAGAGTATTTTTGACCTCAGTGTGCTCTTTTGTGTCTTCAAGTTTTCTGGTGGTGTGAACAGGTTCCTACAGACTTGTTCAATGTGCAAGTGGCCCATGTGTTTCTGGTTCTATAATTGTTCTCTTGTTTCTACAAGACTGGGGAGTCCACCACTCCTCTGTGGGTCATTTGCATTTAAGCTGTTCCATCCTGCATGTCCACATGGATAGTCCTTCTCTGAACCCTGCTTATACAGGTACTATACAGATGATCAGGTTTTAAATACATCAGATAGGGATTTTATACATTAGTTAGGACTGCTCTATAAGGGTATACCTTGACGATTTGGTGGAGCAGCTTAGTATACATTTTTTTGCAAAAAAACGTATCAACTAAATACCCTGTTTTCTTTACATCTTTTGACTAGCACTTGCTGATTACTGTGATTTTTTTTTTTTTTTACAACAGAGTATTTTTGACCTCAGTGTGCTCTTTTGTGTCTTCAAGTTTTCTGGTGGTGTGAACAGGTTCCTACAGACTTGTTCAATGTGCAAGTGGCCCATGTGTTTCTGGTTCTATAATTGTTCTCTTGTTTCTACAAGACTGGGGAGTCCACCACTCCTCTGTGGGTCATTTGCATTTAAGCTGTTCCATCCTGCATGTCCACATGGATAGTCCTTCTCTGAACCCTGCTTATACAGGTACTATACAGATGATCAGGTTTTAAATACATCAGATAGGGATTTTATACATTAGTTAGGACTGCTCTATAAGGGTATACCTTGACGATTTGGTGGAGCAGCTTAGTATACATTTTTTTGCAAAAAAACGTATCAACTAAATACCCTGTTTTCTTTACATCTTTTGACTAGCACTTGCTGATTACTGTGATTTTTTTTTTTTTTTTTACAACAGAGTATTTTTGACCTCAGTGTGCTCTTTTGTGTCTTCAAGTTTTCTGGTGGTGTGAACAGGTTCCTACAGACTTGTTCAATGTGCAAGTGGCCCATGTGTTTCTGGTTCTATAATTGTTCTCTTGTTTCTACAAGACTGGGGAGTCCACCACTCCTCTGTGGGTCATTTGCATTTAAGCTGTTCCATCCTGCATGTCCACATGGATAGTCCTTCTCTGAACCCTGCTTATACAGGTACTATACAGATGATCAGGTTTTAAATACATCAGATAGGGATTTTATACATTAGTTAGGACTGCTCTATAAGGGTATACCTTGACGATTTGGTGGAGCAGCTTAGTATACATTTTTTTGCAAAAAAACGTATCAACTAAATACCCTGTTTTCTTTACATCTTTTGACTAGCACTTGCTGATTACTGTGATTTTTTTTTTTTTTTACAACAGAGTATTTTTGACCTCAGTGTGCTCTTTTGTGTCTTCAAGTTTTCTGGTGGTGTGAACAGGTTCCTACAGACTTGTTCAATGTGCAAGTGGCCCATGTGTTTCTGGTTCTATAATTGTTCTCTTGTTTCTACAAGACTGGGGAGTCCACCACTCCTCTGTGGGTCATTTGCATTTAAGCTGTTCCATCCTGCATGTCCACATGGATAGTCCTTCTCTGAACCCTGCTTATACAGGTACTATACAGATGATCAGGTTTTAAATACATCAGATAGGGATTTTATACATTAGTTAGGACTGCTCTATAAGGGTATACCTTGACGATTTGGTGGAGCAGCTTAGTATACATTTTTTTGCAAAAAAACGTATCAACTAAATACCCTGTTTTCTTTACATCTTTTGACTAGCACTTACTGATTACTGTGATTTTTTTTTTTTTTTTACAACAGAGTATTTTTGACCTCAGTGTGCTCTTTTGTGTCTTCAAGTTTTCTGGTGGTGTGAACAGGTTCCTACAGACTTGTTCAATGTGCAAGTGGCCCATGTGTTTCTGGTTCTATAATTGTTCTCTTGTTTCTACAAGACTGGGGAGTCCACCACTCCTCTGTGGGTCATTTGCATTTAAGCTGTTCCATCCTGCATGTCCACATGGATAGTCCTTCTCTGAACCCTGCTTATACAGGTACTATACAGATGATCAGGTTTTAAATACATCAGATAGGGATTTTATACATTAGTTAGGACTGCTCTATAAGGGTATACCTTGACGATTTGGTGGAGCAGCTTAGTATACATTTTTTTGCAAAAAAACGTATCAACTAAATACCCTGTTTTCTTTACATCTTTTGACTAGCACTTGCTGATTACTGTGATTTTTTTTTTTTTACAACAGAGTATTTTTGACCTCAGTGTGCTCTTTTGTGTCTTCAAGTTTTCTGGTGGTGTGAACAGGTTCCTACAGACTTGTTCAATGTGCAAGTGGCCCATGTGTTTCTGGTTCTATAATTGTTCTCTTGTTTCTACAAGACTGGGGAGTCCACCACTCCTCTGTGGGTCATTTGCATTTAAGCTGTTCCATCCTGCATGTCCACATGGATAGTCCTTCTCTGAACCCTGCTTATACAGGTACTATACAGATGATCAGGTTTTAAATACATCAGATAGGGATTTTATACATTAGTTAGGACTGCTCTATAAGGGTATACCTTGACGATTTGGTGGAGCAGCATAGTATACATTTTTTTGCAAAAAAACGTATCAACTAAATACCCTGTTTTCTTTACATCTTTTGACTAGCACTTGCTGATTACTGTGATTTTTTTTTTTTACAACAGAGTATTTTTGACCTCAGTGTGCTCTTTTGTGTCTTCAAGTTTTCTGGTGGTGTGAACAGGTTCCTACAGACTTGTTCAATGTGCAAGTGGCCCATGTGTTTCTGGTTCTATAATTGTTCTCTTGTTTCTACAAGACTGGGGAGTCCACCACTCCTCTGTGGGTCATTTGCATTTAAGCTGTTCCATCCTGCATGTCCACATGGATAGTCCTTCTCTGAACCCTGCTTATACAGGTACTATACAGATGATCAGGTTTTAAATACATCAGATAGGGATTTTATACATTAGTTAGGACTGCTCTATAAGGGTATACCTTGACGATTTGGTGGAGCAGCTTAGTATACATTTTTTTGCAAAAAAACGTATCAACTAAATACCCTGTTTTCTTTACATCTTTTGACTAGCACTTGCTGATTACTGTGATTTTTTTTTTTTTTTTTACAACAGAGTATTTTTGACCTCAGTGTGCTCTTTTGTGTCTTCAAGTTTTCTGGTGGTGTGAACAGGTTCCTACAGACTTGTTCAATGTGCAAGTGGCCCATGTGTTTCTGGTTCTATAATTGTTCTCTTGTTTCTACAAGACTGGGGAGTCCACCACTCCTCTGTGGGTCATTTGCATTTAAGCTGTTCCATCCTGCATGTCCACATGGATAGTCCTTCTCTGAACCCTGCTTATACAGGTACTATACAGATGATCAGGTTTTAAATACATCAGATAGGGATTTTATACATTAGTTAGGACTGCTCTATAAGGGTATACCTTGACGATTTGGTGGAGCAGCTTAGTATACATTTTTTTGCAAAAAAACATATCAACTAAATACCCTGTTTTCTTTACATCTTTTGACTAGCACTTGCTGATTGCTGTGATTTTTTTTTTTTTTACAACAGAGTATTTTTGACCTCAGTGTGCTCTTTTGTGTCTTCAAGTTTTCTGGTGGTGTGAACAGGTTCCTACAGACTTGTTCAATGTGCAAGTGGCCCATGTGTTTCTGGTTCTATAATTGTTCTCTTGTTTCTACAAGACTGGGGAGTCCACCACTCCTCTGTGGGTCATTTGCATTTAAGCTGTTCCATCCTGCATGTCCACATGGATAGTCCTTCTCTGAACCCTGCTTATACAGGTACTATACAGATGATCAGGTTTTAAATACATCAGATAGGGATTTTATACATTAGTTAGGACTGCTCTATAAGGGTATACCTTGACGATTTGGTGGAGCAGCTTAGTATACATTTTTTTGCAAAAAAAGTATCAACTAAATACCCTGTTTTCTTTACATCTTTTGACTAGCACTTGCTGATTACTGTGATTTTTTTTTTTTTTTTACAACAGAGTATTTTTGACCTCAGTGTGCTCTTTTGTGTCTTCAAGTTTTCTGGTGGTGTGAACAGGTTCCTACAGACTTGTTCAATGTGCAAGTGGCCCATGTGTTTCTGGTTCTATAATTGTTCTCTTGTTTCTACAAGACTGGGGAGTCCACCACTCCTCTGTGGGTCATTTGCATTTAAGCTGTTCCATCCTGCATGTCCACATGGATAGTCCTTCTCTGAACCCTGCTTATACAGGTACTATACAGATGATCAGGTTTTAAATACATCAGATAGGGATTTTATACATTAGTTAGGACTGCTCTATAAGGGTATACCTTGACGATTTGGTGGAGCAGCTTAGTATACATTTTTTTGCAAAAAAACGTATCAACTAAATACCCTGTTTTCTTTACATCTTTTGACTAGCACTTGCTGATTACTGTGATTTTTTTTTTTTTTTTTTACAACAGAGTATTTTTGACCTCAGTGTGCTCTTTTGTGTCTTCAAGTTTTCTGGTGGTGTGAACAGGTTCCTACAGACTTGTTCAATGTGCAAGTGGCCCATGTGTTTCTGGTTCTATAATTGTTCTCTTGTTTCTACAAGACTGGGGAGTCCACCACTCCTCTGTGGGTCATTTGCATTTAAGCTGTTCCATCCTGCATGTCCACATGGATAGTCCTTCTCTGAACCCTGCTTATACAGGTACTATACAGATGATCAGGTTTTAAATACATCAGATAGGGATTTTATACATTAGTTAGGACTGCTCTATAAGGGTATACCTTGACGATTTGGTGGAGCAGCTTAGTATACATTTTTTTGCAAAAAAACGTATCAACTAAATACCCTGTTTTCTTTACATCTTTTGACTAGCACTTACTGATTACTGTGATTTTTTTTTTTTTTTTACAACAGAGTATTTTTGACCTCAGTGTGCTCTTTTGTGTCTTCAAGTTTTCTGGTGGTGTGAACAGGTTCCTACAGACTTGTTCAATGTGCAAGTGGCCCATGTGTTTCTGGTTCTATAATTGTTCTCTTGTTTCTACAAGACTGGGGAGTCCACCACTCCTCTGTGGGTCATTTGCATTTAAGCTGTTCCATCCTGCATGTCCACATGGATAGTCCTTCTCTGAACCCTGCTTATACAGGTACTATACAGATGATCAGGTTTTAAATACATCAGATAGGGATTTTATACATTAGTTAGGACTGCTCTATAAGGGTATACCTTGACGATTTGGTGGAGCAGCTTAGTATACATTTTTTTGCAAAAAAACGTATCAACTAAATACCCTGTTTTCTTTACATCTTTTGACTAGCACTTGCTGATTACTGTGATTTTTTTTTTTTTACAACAGAGTATTTTTGACCTCAGTGTGCTCTTTTGTGTCTTCAAGTTTTCTGGTGGTGTGAACAGGTTCCTACAGACTTGTTCAATGTGCAAGTGGCCCATGTGTTTCTGGTTCTATAATTGTTCTCTTGTTTCTACAAGACTGGGGAGTCCACCACTCCTCTGTGGGTCATTTGCATTTAAGCTGTTCCATCCTGCATGTCCACATGGATAGTCCTTCTCTGAACCCTGCTTATACAGGTACTATACAGATGATCAGGTTTTAAATACATCAGATAGGGATTTTATACATTAGTTAGGACTGCTCTATAAGGGTATAACTTGACGATTTGGTGGAGCAGCTTAGTATACATTTTTTTGCAAAAAAACGTATCAACTAAATACCCTGTTTTCTTTACATCTTTTGACTAGCACTTGCTGATTACTGTGATTTTTTTTTTTTTACAACAGAGTATTTTTGACCTCAGTGTGCTCTTTTGTGTCTTCAAGTTTTCTGGTGGTGTGAACAGGTTCCTACAGACTTGTTCAATGTGCAAGTGGCCTATGTGTTTCTGGTTCTATAATTGTTCTCTTGTTTCTACAAGACTGGGGAGTCCACCACTCCTCTGTGGGTCATTTGCATTTAAGCTGTTCCATCCTGCATGTCCACATGGATAGTCCTTCTCTGAACCCTGCTTATACAGGTACTATACAGATGATCAGGTTTTAAATACATCAGATAGGGATTTTATACATTAGTTAGGACTGCTCTATAAGGGTATACCTTGACGATTTGGTGGAGCAGCTTAGTATACATTTTTTTGCAAAAAAACGTATCAACTAAATACCCTGTTTTCTTTACATCTTTTGACTAGCACTTGCTGATTACTGTGATTTTTTTTTTTTTTTTTTACAACAGAGTATTTTTGACCTCAGTGTGCTCTTTTGTGTCTTCAAGTTTTCTGGTGGTGTGAACAGGTTCCTACAGACTTGTTCAATGTGCAAGTGGCCCATGTGTTTCTGGTTCTATAATTGTTCTCTTGTTTCTACAAGACTGGGGAGTCCACCACTCCTCTGTGGGTCATTTGCATTTAAGCTGTTCCATCCTGCATGTCCACATGGATAGTCCTTCTCTGAACCCTGCTTATACAGGTACTATACAGATGATCAGGTTTTAAATACATCAGATAGGGATTTTATACATTAGTTAGGACTGCTCTATAAGGGTATAACTTGACGATTTGGTGGAGCAGCTTAGTATACATTTTTTTGCAAAAAAACGTATCAACTAAATACCCTGTTTTCTTTACATCTTTTGACTAGCACTTGCTGATTACTGTGATTTTTTTTTTTTTACAACAGAGTATTTTTGACCTCAGTGTGCTCTTTTGTGTCTTCAAGTTTTCTGGTGGTGTGAACAGGTTCCTACAGACTTGTTCAATGTGCAAGTGGCCTATGTGTTTCTGGTTCTATAATTGTTCTCTTGTTTCTACAAGACTGGGGAGTCCACCACTCCTCTGTGGGTCATTTGCATTTAAGCTGTTCCATCCTGCATGTCCACATGGATAGTCCTTCTCTGAACCCTGCTTATACAGGTACTATACAGATGATCAGGTTTTAAATACATCAGATAGGGATTTTATACATTAGTTAGGACTGCTCTATAAGGGTATACCTTGACGATTTGGTGGAGCAGCTTAGTATACATTTTTTTGCAAAAAAACGTATCAACTAAATACCCTGTTTTCTTTACATCTTTTGACTAGCACTTGCTGATTACTGTGATTTTTTTTTTTTTTTTACAACAGAGTATTTTTGACCTCAGTGTGCTCTTTTGTGTCTTCAAGTTTTCTGGTGGTGTGAACAGGTTCCTACAGACTTGTTCAATGTGCAAGTGGCCCATGTGTTTCTGGTTCTATAATTGTTCTCTTGTTTCTACAAGACTGGGGAGTCCACCACTCCTCTGTGGGTCATTTGCATTTAAGCTGTTCCATCCTGCATGTCCACATGGATAGTCCTTCTCTGAACCCTGCTTATACAGGTACTATACAGATGATCAGGTTTTAAATACATCAGATAGGGATTTTATACATTAGTTAGGACTGCTCTATAAGGGTATACCTTGACGATTTGGTGGAGCAGCTTAGTATACATTTTTTTGCAAAAAAACGTATCAACTAAATACCCTGTTTTCTTTACATCTTTTGACTAGCACTTGCTGATTACTGTGATTTTTTTTTTTTTTTTACAACAGAGTATTTTTGACCTCAGTGTGCTCTTTTGTGTCTTCAAGTTTTCTGGTGGTGTGAACAGGTTCCTACAGACTTGTTCAATGTGCAAGTGGCCCATGTGTTTCTGGTTCTATAATTGTTCTCTTGTTTCTACAAGACTGGGGAGTCCACCACTCCTCTGTGGGTCATTTGCATTTAAGCTGTTCCATCCTGCATGTCCACATGGATAGTCCTTCTCTGAACCCTGCTTATACAGGTACTATACAGATGATCAGGTTTTAAATACATCAGATAGGGATTTTATACATTAGTTAGGACTGCTCTGTAAGGGTATACCTTGACGATTTGGTGGAGCAGCTTAGTATACATTTTTTTGCAAAAAAACGTATCAACTAAATACCCTGTTTTCTTTACATCTTTTGACTAGCACTTGCTGATTACTGTGATTTTTTTTTTTTTTTACAACAGAGTATTTTTGACCTCAGTGTGCTCTTTTGTGTCTTCAAGTTTTCTGGTGGTGTGAACAGGTTCCTACAGACTTGTTCAATGTGCAAGTGGCCCATGTGTTTCTGGTTCTATAATTGTTCTCTTGTTTCTACAAGACTGGGGAGTCCACCACTCCTCTGTGGGTCATTTGCATTTAAGCTGTTCCATCCTGCATGTCCACATGGATAGTCCTTCTCTGAACCCTGCTTATACAGGTACTATACAGATGATCAGGTTTTAAATACATCAGATAGGGATTTTATACATTAGTTAGGACTGCTCTATAAGGGTATACCTTGACGATTTGGTGGAGCAGCTTAGTATACATTTTTTTGCAAAAAAACGTATCAACTAAATACCCTGTTTTCTTTACATCTTTTGACTAGCACTTGCTGATTACTGTGATTTTTTTTTTTTTACAACAGAGTATTTTTGACCTCAGTGTGCTCTTTTGTGTCTTCAAGTTTTCTGGTGGTGTGAACAGGTTCCTACAGACTTGTTCAATGTGCAAGTGGCCCATGTGTTTCTGGTTCTATAATTGTTCTCTTGTTTCTACAAGACTGGGGAGTCCACCACTCCTCTGTGGGTCATTTGCATTTAAGCTGTTCCATCCTGCATGTCCACATGGATAGTCCTTCTCTGAACCCTGCTTATACAGGTACTATACAGATGATCAGGTTTTAAATACATCAGATAGGGATTTTATACATTAGTTAGGACTGCTCTATAAGGGTATACCTTGACGATTTGGTGGAGCAGCTTAGTATACATTTTTTTGCAAAAAAACGTATCAACTAAATACCCTGTTTTCTTTACATCTTTTGACTAGCACTTGCTGATTACTGTGATTTTTTTTTTTTTTACAACAGAGTATTTTTGACCTCAGTGTGCTCTTTTGTGTCTTCAAGTTTTCTGGTGGTGTGAACAGGTTCCTACAGACTTGTTCAATGTGCAAGTGGCCTATGTGTTTCTGGTTCTATAATTGTTCTCTTGTTTCTACAAGACTGGGGAGTCCACCACTCCTCTGTGGGTCATTTGCATTTAAGCTGTTCCATCCTGCATGTCCACATGGATAGTCCTTCTCTGAACCCTGCTTATACAGGTACTATACAGATGATCAGGTTTTAAATACATCAGATAGGGATTTTATACATTAGTTAGGACTGCTCTATAAGGGTATACCTTGACGATTTGGTGGAGCAGCTTAGCATACATTTTTTTGCAAAAAAACGTATCAACTAAATACCCTGTTTTCTTTACATCTTTTGACTAGCACTTGCTGATTACTGTGATTTTTTTTTTTTTTTTTTACAACAGAGTATTTTTGACCTCAGTGTGCTCTTTTGTGTCTTCAAGTTTTCTGGTGGTGTGAACAGGTTCCTACAGACTTGTTCAATGTGCAAGTGGCCCATGTGTTTCTGGTTCTATAATTGTTCTCTTGTTTCTACAAGACTTGGGAGTCCACCACTCCTCTGTGGGTCATTTGCATTTAAGCTGTTCCATCCTGCATGTCCACATGGATAGTCCTTCTCTGAACCCTGCTTATACAGGTACTATACAGATGATCAGGTTTTAAATACATCAGATAGGGATTTTATACATTAGTTAGGACTGCTCTATAAGGGTATACCTTGACGATTTGGTGGAGCAGCTTAGTATACATTTTTTTGCAAAAAAACGTATCAACTAAATACCCTGTTTTCTTTACATCTTTTGACTAGCACTTGCTGATTACTGTGATTTTTTTTTTTTTTTACAACAGAGTATTTTTGACCTCAGTGTGCTCTTTTGTGTCTTCAAGTTTTCTGGTGGTGTGAACAGGTTCCTACAGACTTGTTCAATGTGCAAGTGGCCCATGTGTTTCTGGTTCTATAATTGTTCTCTTGTTTCTACAAGACTGGGGAGTCCACCACTCCTCTGTGGGTCATTTGCATTTAAGCTGTTCCATCCTGCATGTCCACATGGATAGTCCTTCTCTGAACCCTGCTTATACAGGTACTATACAGATGATCAGGTTTTAAATACATCAGATAGGGATTTTATACATTAGTTAGGACTGCTCTATAAGGGTATACCTTGACGATTTGGTGGAGCAGCTTAGTATACATTTTTTTGCAAAAAAACGTATCAACTAAATACCCTGTTTTCTTTACATCTTTTGACTAGCACTTGCTGATTACTGTGATTTTTTTTTTTTTTTTTTACAACAGAGTATTTTTGACCTCAGTGTGCTCTTTTGTGTCTTCAAGTTTTCTGGTGGTGTGAACAGGTTCCTACAGACTTGTTCAATGTGCAAGTGGCCCATGTGTTTCTGGTTCTATAATTGTTCTCTTGTTTCTACAAGACTGGGGAGTCCACCACTCCTCTGTGGGTCATTTGCATTTAAGCTGTTCCATCCTGCATGTCCACATGGATAGTCCTTCTCTGAACCCTGCTTATACAGGTACTATACAGATGATCAGGTTTTAAATACATCAGATAGGGATTTTATACATTAGTTAGGACTGCTCTGTAAGGGTATACCTTGACGATTTGGTGGAGCAGCTTAGTATACATTTTTTTGCAAAAAAACGTATCAACTAAATACCCTGTTTTCTTTACATCTTTTGACTAGCACTTGCTGATTACTGTGATTTTTTTTTTTTTTTACAACAGAGTATTTTTGACCTCAGTGTGCTCTTTTGTGTCTTCAAGTTTTCTGGTGGTGTGAACAGGTTCCTACAGACTTGTTCAATGTGCAAGTGGCCCATGTGTTTCTGGTTCTATAATTGTTCTCTTGTTTCTACAAGACTGGGGAGTCCACCACTCCTCTGTGGGTCATTTGCATTTAAGCTGTTCCATCCTGCATGTCCACATGGATAGTCCTTCTCTGAACCCTGCTTATACAGGTACTATACAGATGATCAGGTTTTAAATACATCAGATAGGGATTTTATACATTAGTTAGGACTGCTCTATAAGGGTATACCTTGACGATTTGGTGGAGCAGCTTAGTATACATTTTTTTGCAAAAAAACGTATCAACTAAATACCCTGTTTTCTTTACATCTTTTGACTAGCACTTGCTGATTACTGTGATTTTTTTTTTTTTTTTACAACAGAGTATTTTTGACCTCAGTGTGCTCTTTTGTGTCTTCAAGTTTTCTGGTGGTGTGAACAGGTTCCTACAGACTTGTTCAATGTGCAAGTGGCCCATGTGTTTCTGGTTCTATAATTGTTCTCTTGTTTCTACAAGACTGGGGAGTCCACCACTCCTCTGTGGGTCATTTGCATTTAAGCTGTTCCATCCTGCATGTCCACATGGATAGTCCTTCTCTGAACCCTGCTTATACAGGTACTATACAGATGATCAGGTTTTAAATACATCAGATAGGGATTTTATACATTAGTTAGGACTGCTCTGTAAGGGTATACCTTGACGATTTGGTGGAGCAGCTTAGTATACATTTTTTTGCAAAAAAACGTATCAACTAAATACCCTGTTTTCTTTACATCTTTTGACTAGCACTTGCTGATTACTGTGATTTTTTTTTTTTTTTACAACAGAGTATTTTTGACCTCAGTGTGCTCTTTTGTGTCTTCAAGTTTTCTGGTGGTGTGAACAGGTTCCTACAGACTTGTTCAATGTGCAAGTGGCCCATGTGTTTCTGGTTCTATAATTGTTCTCTTGTTTCTACAAGACTGGGGAGTCCACCACTCCTCTGTGGGTCATTTGCATTTAAGCTGTTCCATCCTGCATGTCCACATGGATAGTCCTTCTCTGAACCCTGCTTATACAGGTACTATACAGATGATCAGGTTTTAAATACATCAGATAGGGATTTTATACATTAGTTAGGACTGCTCTATAAGGGTATACCTTGACGATTTGGTGGAGCAGCTTAGTATACATTTTTTTGCAAAAAAACGTATCAACTAAATACCCTGTTTTGTTTACATCTTTTGACTAGCACTTGCTGATTACTGTGATTTTTTTTTTTTTTTTTACAACAGAGTATTTTTGACCTCAGTGTGCTCTTTTGTGTCTTCAAGTTTTCTGGTGGTGTGAACAGGTTCCTACAGACTTGTTCAATGTGCAAGTGGCCCATGTGTTTCTGGTTCTATAATTGTTCTCTTGTTTCTACAAGACTGGGGAGTCCACCACTCCTCTGTGGGTCATTTGCATTTAAGCTGTTCCATCCTGCATGTCCACATGGATAGTCCTTCTCTGAACCCTGCTTATACAGGTACTATACAGATGATCAGGTTTTAAATACATCAGATAGGGATTTTATACATTAGTTAGGACTGCTCTATAAGGGTATACCTTGACGATTTGGTGGAGCAGCTTAGTATACATTTTTTTGCAAAAAAACGTATCAACTAAATACCCTGTTTTCTTTACATCTTTTGACTAGCACTTGCTGATTACTGTGATTTTTTTTTTTTTACAACAGAGTATTTTTGGTCTCAGTGTGCTCTTTTGTGTCTTCAAGTTTTCTGGTGGTGTGAACAGGTTCCTACAGACTTGTTCAATGTGCAAGTGGCCCATGTGTTTCTGGTTCTATAATTGTTCTCTTGTTTCTACAAGACTGGGGAGTCCACCACTCCTCTGTGGGTCATTTGCATTTAAGCTGTTCCATCCTGCATGTCCACATGGATAGTCCTTCTCTGAACCCTGCTTATACAGGTACTATACAGATGATCAGGTTTTAAATACATCAGATAGGGATTTTATACATTAGTTAGGACTGCTCTATAAGGGTATACCTTGACGATTTGGTGGAGCAGCTTAGTATACATTTTTTTGCAAAAAAACGTATCAACTAAATACCCTGTTTTCTTTACATCTTTTGACTAGCACTTGCTGATTACTGTGATTTTTTTTTTTTTTTTTTTACAACAGAGTATTTTTGACCTCAGTGTGCTCTTTTGTGTCTTCAAGTTTTCTGGTGGTGTGAACAGGTTCCTACAGACTTGTTCAATGTGCAAGTGGCCCATGTGTTTCTGGTTCTATAATTGTTCTCTTGTTTCTACAAGACTGGGGAGTCCACCACTCCTCTGTGGGTAATTTGCATTTAAGCTGTTCCATCCTGCATGTCCACATGGATAGTCCTTCTCTGAACCCTGCTTATACAGGTACTATACAGATGATCAGGTTTTAAATACATCAGATAGGGATTTTATACATTAGTTAGGACTGCTCTATAAGGGTATACCTTGACGATTTGGTGGAGCAGCTTAGTATACATTTTTTTGCAAAAAAACGTATCAACTAAATACCCTGTTTTCTTTATATCTTTTGACTAGCACTTGCTGATTACTGTGATTTTTTTTTTTTTTTTTTTTACAACAGAGTATTTTTGACCTCAGTGTGCTCTTTTGTGTCTTCAAGTTTTCTGGTGGTGTGAACAGGTTCCTACAGACTTGTTCAATGTGCAAGTGGCCCATGTGTTTCTGGTTCTATAATTGTTCTCTTGTTTCTACAAGACTGGGGAGTCCACCACTCCTCTGTGGGTCATTTGCATTTAAGCTGTTCCATCCTGCATGTCCACATGGATAGTCCTTCTCTGAACCCTGCTTATACAGGTACTATACAGATGATCAGGTTTTAAATACATCAGATAGGGATTTTATACATTAGTTAGGACTGCTCTATAAGGGTATACCTTGACGATTTGGTGGAGCAGCTTAGTATACATTTTTTTGCAAAAAAACGTATCAACTAAATACCCTGTTTTCTTTACATCTTTTGACTAGCACTTGCTGATTACTGTGATTTTTTTTTTTTACAACAGAGTATTTTTGACCTCAGTGTGCTCTTTTGTGTCTTCAAGTTTTCTGGTGGTGTGAACAGGTTCCTACAGACTTGTTCAATGTGCAAGTGGCCCATGTGTTTCTGGTTCTATAAATATATAATTGTTCTCTTGTTTCTACAAGACTGGGGAGTCCACCACTCCTCTGTGGGTCATTTGCATTTAAGCTGTTCCATCCTGCATGTCCACATGGATAGTCCTTCTCTGAACCCTGCTTATACAGGTACTATACAGATGATCAGGTTTTAAATACATCAGATAGGGATTTTATACATTAGTTAGGACTGCTCTATAAGGGTATACCTTGACGATTTGGTGGAGCAGCTTAGTATACATTTTTTTGCAAAAAAACGTATCAACTAAATACCCTGTTTTCTTTACATCTTTTGACTAGCACTTGCTGATTACTGTGATTTTTTTTTTTTTTTTTTACAACAGAGTATTTTTGACCTCAGTGTGCTCTTTTGTGTCTTCAAGTTTTCTGGTGGTGTGAACAGGTTCCTACAGACTTGTTCAATGTGCAAGTGGCCCATGTGTTTCTGGTTCTATAATTGTTCTCTTGTTTCTACAAGACTGGGGAGTCCACCACTCCTCTGTGGGTCATTTGCATTTAAGCTGTTCCATCCTGCATGTCCACATGGATAGTCCTTCTCTGAACCCTGCTTATACAGGTACTATACAGATGATCAGGTTTTAAATACATCAGATAGGGATTTTATACATTAGTTAGGACTGCTCTATAAGGGTATACCTTGACGATTTGGTGGAGCAGCTTAGTATACATTTTTTTGCAAAAAAACGTATCAACTAAATACCCTGTTTTCTTTACATCTTTTGACTAGCACTTGCTGATTACTGTGATTTTTTTTTTTTTTTTTTACAACAGAGTATTTTTGACCTCAGTGTGCTCTTTTGTGTCTTCAAGTTTTCTGGTGGTGTGAACAGGTTCCTACAGACTTGTTCAATGTGCAAGTGGCCCATGTGTTTCTGGTTCTATAATTGTTCTCTTGTTTCTACAAGACTGGGGAGTCCACCACTCCTCTGTGGGTCATTTGCATTTAAGCTGTTCCATCCTGCATGTCCACATGGATAGTCCTTCTCTGAACCCTGCTTATACAGGTACTATACAGATGATCAGGTTTTAAATACATCAGATAGGGATTTTATACATTAGTTAGGACTGCTCTATAAGGGTATACCTTGACGATTTGGTGGAGCAGCTTAGTATACATTTTTTTGCAAAAAAACGTATCAACTAAATACCCTGTTTTCTTTACATCTTTTGACTAGCACTTGCTGATTACTGTGATTTTTTTTTTTTTTTTTTTTACAACAGAGTATTTTTGACCTCAGTGTGCTCTTTTGTGTCTTCAAGTTTTCTGGTGGTGTGAACAGGTTCCTACAGACTTGTTCAATGTGCAAGTGGCCCATGTGTTTCTGGTTCTATAATTGTTCTCTTGTTTCTACAAGACTGGGGAGTCCACCACTCCTCTGTGGGTCATTTGCATTTAAGCTGTTCCATCCTGCATGTCCACATGGATAGTCCTTCTCTGAACCCTGCTTATACAGGTACTATACAGATGATCAGGTTTTAAATACATCAGATAGGGATTTTATACATTAGTTAGGACTGCTCTATAAGGGTATACCTTGACGATTTGGTGGAGCAGCTTAGTATACATTTTTTTGCAAAAAAACGTATCAACTAAATACCCTGTTTTCTTTACATCTTTTGACTAGCACTTGCTGATTACTGTGATTTTTTTTTTTTTTTTTTACAACAGAGTATTTTTGACCTCAGTGTGCTCTTTTGTGTCTTCAAGTTTTCTGGTGGTGTGAACAGGTTCCTACAGACTTGTTCAATGTGCAAGTGGCCCATGTGTTTCTGGTTCTATAATTGTTCTCTTGTTTCTACAAGACTGGGGAGTCCACCACTCCTCTGTGGGTAATTTGCATTTAAGCTGTTCCATCCTGCATGTCCACATGGATAGTCCTTCTCTGAACCCTGCTTATACAGGTACTATACAGCTGATCAGGTTTTAAATACATCAGATAGGGATTTTATACATTAGTTAGGACTGCTCTATAAGGGTATACCTTGACGTTTTGGTGGAGCAGCTTAGTATACATTTTTTTGCAAAAAAAACGTATCAACTAAATACCCTGTTTTCTTTACATCTTTTGACTAGCACTTGCTGATTACTGTGATTTTTTTTTTTTTTTTTTTTTACAACAGAGTATTTTTGACCTCAGTGTGCTCTTTTGTGTCTTCAAGTTTTCTGGTGGTGTGAACAGGTTCCTACAGACTTGTTCAATGTGCAAGTGGCCCATGTGTTTCTGGTTCTATAATTGTTCTCTTGTTTCTACAAGACTGGGGAGTCCACCACTCCTCTGTGGGTCATTTGCATTTAAGCTGTTCCATCCTGCATGTCCACATGGATAGTCCTTCTCTGAACCCTGCTTATACAGGTACTATACAGATGATCAGGTTTTAAATACATCAGATAGGGATTTTATACATTAGTTAGGACTGCTCTATAAGGGTATACCTTGACGATTTGGTGGAGCAGCTTAGTATACATTTTTTTGCAAAAAAACGTATCAACTAAATACCCTGTTTTCTTTACATCTTTTGACTAGCACTTGCTGATTACTGTGATTTTTTTTTTTTTACAACAGAGTATTTTTGACCTCAGTGTGCTCTTTTGTGTCTTCAAGTTTTCTGGTGGTGTGAACAGGTTCCTACAGACTTGTTCAATGTGCAAGTGGCCCATGTGTTTCTGGTTCTATAATTGTTCTCTTGTTTCTACAAGACTGGGGAGTCCACCACTCCTCTGTGGGTCATTTGCATTTAAGCTGTTCCATCCTGCATGTCCACATGGATAGTCCTTCTCTGAACCCTGCTTATACAGGTACTATACAGATGATCAGGTTTTAAATACATCAGATAGGGATTTTATACATTAGTTAGGACTGCTCTATAAGGGTATACCTTGACGATTTGGTGGAGCAGCTTAGTATACATTTTTTTGCAAAAAAACGTATCAACTAAATACCCTGTTTTCTTTACATCTTTTGACTAGCACTTGCTGATTACTGTGATTTTTTTTTTTTTTTTTTTTACAACAGAGTATTTTTGACCTCAGTGTGCTCTTTTGTGTCTTCAAGTTTTCTGGTGGTGTGAACAGGTTCCTACAGACTTGTTCAATGTGCAAGTGGCCCATGTGTTTCTGGTTCTATAATTGTTCTCTTGTTTCTACAAGACTGGGGAGTCCACCACTCCTCTGTGGGTCATTTGCATTTAAGCTGTTCCATCCTGCATGTCCACATGGATAGTCCTTCTCTGAACCCTGCTTATACAGGTACTATACAGATGATCAGGTTTTAAATACATCAGATAGGGATTTTATACATTAGTTAGGACTGCTCTATAAGGGTATACCTTGACGATTTGGTGGAGCAGCTTAGTATACATTTTTTTGCAAAAAAACGTATCAACTAAATACCCTGTTTTCTTTACATCTTTTGACTAGCACTTGCTGATTACTGTGATTTTTTTTTTTTTTTTTTACAACAGAGTATTTTTGACCTCAGTGTGCTCTTTTGTGTCTTCAAGTTTTCTGGTGGTGTGAACAGGTTCCTACAGACTTGTTCAATGTGCAAGTGGCCCATGTGTTTCTGGTTCTATAATTGTTCTCTTGTTTCTACAAGACTGGGGAGTCCACCACTCCTCTGTGGGTAATTTGCATTTAAGCTGTTCCATCCTGCATGTCCACATGGATAGTCCTTCTCTGAACCCTGCTTATACAGGTACTATACAGCTGATCAGGTTTTAAATACATCAGATAGGGATTTTATACATTAGTTAGGACTGCTCTATAAGGGTATACCTTGACGTTTTGGTGGAGCAGCTTAGTATACATTTTTTTGCAAAAAAAACGTATCAACTAAATACCCTGTTTTCTTTACATCTTTTGACTAGCACTTGCTGATTACTGTGATTTTTTTTTTTTTTTTTTTTTACAACAGAGTATTTTTGACCTCAGTGTGCTCTTTTGTGTCTTCAAGTTTTCTGGTGGTGTGAACAGGTTCCTACAGACTTGTTCAATGTGCAAGTGGCCCATGTGTTTCTGGTTCTATAATTGTTCTCTTGTTTCTACAAGACTGGGGAGTCCACCACTCCTCTGTGGGTCATTTGCATTTAAGCTGTTCCATCCTGCATGTCCACATGGATAGTCCTTCTCTGAACCCTGCTTATACAGGTACTATACAGATGATCAGGTTTTAAATACATCAGATAGGGATTTTATACATTAGTTAGGACTGCTCTATAAGGGTATACCTTGACGATTTGGTGGAGCAGCTTAGTATACATTTTTTTGCAAAAAAACGTATCAACTAAATACCCTGTTTTCTTTACATCTTTTGACTAGCACTTGCTGATTACTGTGATTTTTTTTTTTTTTTTTTTTACAACAGAGTATTTTTGACCTCAGTGTGCTCTTTTGTGTCTTCAAGTTTTCTGGTGGTGTGAACAGGTTCCTACAGACTTGTTCAATGTGCAAGTGGCCCATGTGTTTCTGGTTCTATAATTGTTCTCTTGTTTCTACAAGACTGGGGAGTCCACCACTCCTCTGTGGGTTATTTGCATTTAAGCTGTTCCATCCTGCATGTCCACATGGATAGTCCTTCTCTGAACCCTGCTTATACAGGTACTATACAGATGATCAGGTTTTAAATACATCAGATAGGGATTTTATACATTAGTTAGGACTGCTCTATAAGGGTATACCTTGACGATTTGGTGGAGCAGCTTAGTATACATTTTTTTGCAAAAAAACGTATCAACTAAATACCCTGTTTTCTTTACATCTTTTGACTAGCACTTGCTGATTACTGTGATTTTTTTTTTTTTTTTTTACAACAGAGTATTTTTGACCTCAGTGTGCTCTTTTGTGTCTTCAAGTTTTCTGGTGGTGTGAACAGGTTCCTACAGACTTGTTCAATGTGCAAGTGGCCCATGTGTTTCTGGTTCTATAATTGTTCTCTTGTTTCTACAAGACTGGGGAGTCCACCACTCCTCTGTGGGTCATTTGCATTTAAGCTGTTCCATCCTGCATGTCCACATGGATAGTCCTTCTCTGAACCCTGCTTATACAGGTACTATACAGATGATCAGGTTTTAAATACATCAGATAGGGATTTTATACATTAGTTAGGACTGCTCTATAAGGGTATACCTTGACGATTTGGTGGAGCAGCTTAGTATACATTTTTTTGCAAAAAAACGTATCAACTAAATACCCTGTTTTCTTTACATCTTTTGACTAGCACTTGCTGATTACTGTGATTTTTTTTTTTTTACAACAGAGTATTTTTGACCTCAGTGTGCTCTTTTGTGTCTTCAAGTTTTCTGGTGGTGTGAACAGGTTCCTACAGACTTGTTCAATGTGCAAGTGGCCCATGTGTTTCTGGTTCTATAATTGTTCTCTTGTTTCTACAAGACTGGGGAGTCCACCACTCCTCTGTGGGTCATTTGCATTTAAGCTGTTCCATCCTGCATGTCCACATGGATAGCCCTTCTCTGAACCCTGCTTATACAGGTACTATACAGATGATCAGGTTTTAAATACATCAGATAGGGATTTTATACATTAGTTAGGACTGCTCTATAAGGGTATACCTTGACGATTTGGTGGAGCAGCTTAGTATACATTTTTTTGCAAAAAAACGTATCAACTAAATACCCTGTTTTCTTTACATCTTTTGACTAGCACTTGCTGATTACTGTGATTTTTTTTTTTTTTTACAACAGAGTATTTTTGACCTCAGTGTGCTCTTTTGTGTCTTCAAGTTTTCTGGTGGTGTGAACAGGTTCCTACAGACTTGTTCAATGTGCAAGTGGCCCATGTGTTTCTGGTTCTATAATTGTTCTCTTGTTTCTACAAGACTGGGGAGTCCACCACTCCTCTGTGGGTCATTTGCATTTAAGCTGTTCCATCCTGCATGTCCACATGGATAGCCCTTCTCTGAACCCTGCTTATACAGGTACTATACAGATGATCAGGTTTTAAATACATCAGATAGGGATTTTATACATTAGTTAGGACTGCTCTATAAGGGTATACCTTGACGATTTGGTGGAGCAGCTTAGTATACATTTTTTTGCAAAAAAACGTATCAACTAAATACCCTGTTTTCTTTACATCTTTTGACTAGCACTTGCTGATTACTGTGATTTTTTTTTTTTTTTACAACAGAGTATTTTTGACCTCAGTGTGCTCTTTTGTGTCTTCAAGTTTTCTGGTGGTGTGAACAGGTTCCTACAGACTTGTTCAATGTGCAAGTGGCCCATGTGTTTCTGGTTCTATAATTGTTCTCTTGTTTCTACAAGACTGGGGAGTCCACCACTCCTCTGTGGGTCATTTGCATTTAAGCTGTTCCATCCTGCATGTCCACATGGATAGTCCTTCTCTGAACCCTGCTTATACAGGTACTATACAGATGATCAGGTTTTAAATACATCAGATAGGGATTTTATACATTAGTTGGGACTGCTCTATAAGGGTATACCTTGACGATTTGGTGGAGCAGCTTAGTATACATTTTTTTGCAAAAAAACGTATCAACTAAATACCCTGTTTTCTTTACATCTTTTGACTAGCACTTGCTGATTACTGTGATTTTTTTTTTTTTTTACAACAGAGTATTTTTGACCTCAGTGTGCTCTTTTGTGTCTTCAAGTTTTCTGGTGGTGTGAACAGGTTCCTACAGACTTGTTCAATGTGCAAGTGGCCCATGTGTTTCTGGTTCTATAATTGTTCTCTTGTTTCTACAAGACTGGGGAGTCCACCACTCCTCTGTGGGTCATTTGCATTTAAGCTGTTCCATCCTGCATGTCCACATGGATAGTCCTTCTCTGAACCCTGCTTATACAGGTACTATACAGATGATCAGGTTTTAAATACATCAGATAGGGATTTTATACATTAGTTAGGACTGCTCTATAAGGGTATACCTTGACGATTTGGTGGAGCAGCTTAGTATACATTTTTTTGCAAAAAAACGTATCAACTAAATACCCTGTTTTCTTTACATCTTTTGACTAGCACTTGCTGATTACTGTGATTTTTTTTTTTTTTTTTTTACAACAGAGTATTTTTGACCTCAGTGTGCTCTTTTGTGTCTTCAAGTTTTCTGGTGGTGTGAACAGGTTCCTACAGACTTGTTCAATGTGCAAGTGGCCCATGTGTTTCTGGTTCTATAATTGTTCTCTTGTTTCTACAAGACTGGGGAGTCCACCACTCCTCTGTGGGTAATTTGCATTTAAGCTGTTCCATCCTGCATGTCCACATGGATAGTCCTTCTCTGAACCCTGCTTATACAGGTACTATACAGATGATCAGGTTTTAAATACATCAGATAGGGATTTTATACATTAGTTAGGACTGCTCTATAAGGGTATACCTTGACGATTTGGTGGAGCAGCTTAGTATACATTTTTTTGCAAAAAAACGTATCAACTAAATACCCTGTTTTCTTTACATCTTTTGACTAGCACTTGCTGATTACTGTGATTTTTTTTTTTTTTTTTTTTTTACAACAGAGTATTTTTGACCTCAGTGTGCTCTTTTGTGTCTTCAAGTTTTCTGGTGGTGTGAACAGGTTCCTACAGACTTGTTCAATGTGCAAGTGGCCCATGTGTTTCTGGTTCTATAATTGTTCTCTTGTTTCTACAAGACTGGGGAGTCCACCACTCCTCTGTGGGTCATTTGCATTTAAGCTGTTCCATCCTGCATGTCCACATGGATAGTCCTTCTCTGAACCCTGCTTATACAGGTACTATACAGATGATCAGGTTTTAAATACATCAGATAGGGATTTTATACATTAGTTAGGACTGCTCTATAAGGGTATACCTTGACGATTTGGTGGAGCAGCTTAGTATACATTTTTTTGCAAAAAAACGTATCAACTAAATACCCTGTTTTCTTTACATCTTTTGACTAGCACTTGCTGATTACTGTGATTTTTTTTTTTTTTTTTTACAACAGAGTATTTTTGACCTCAGTGTGCTCTTTTGTGTCTTCAAGTTTTCTGGTGGTGTGAACAGGTTCCTACAGACTTGTTCAATGTGCAAGTGGCCCATGTGTTTCTGGTTCTATAATTGTTCTCTTGTTTCTACAAGACTGGGGAGTCCACCACTCCTCTGTGGGTAATTTGCATTTAAGCTGTTCCATCCTGCATGTCCACATGGATAGTCCTTCTCTGAACCCTGCTTATACAGGTACTATACAGCTGATCAGGTTTTAAATACATCAGATAGGGATTTTATACATTAGTTAGGACTGCTCTATAAGGGTATACCTTGACGATTTGGTGGAGCAGCTTAGTATACATTTTTTTGCAAAAAAACGTATCAACTAAATACCCTGTTTTCTTTACATCTTTTGACTAGCACTTGCTGATTACTGTGATTTTTTTTTTTTTTTACAACAGAGTATTTTTGACCTCAGTGTGCTCTTTTGTGTCTTCAAGTTTTCTGGTGGTGTGAACAGGTTCCTACAGACTTGTTCAATGTGCAAGTGGCCCATGTGTTTCTGGTTCTATAATTGTTCTCTTGTTTCTACAAGACTGGGGAGTCCACCACTCCTCTGTGGGTCATTTGCATTTAAGCTGTTCCATCCTGCATGTCCACATGGATAGTCCTTCTCTGAACCCTGCTTATACAGGTACTATACAGATGATCAGGTTTTAAATACATCAGATAGGGATTTTATACATTAGTTAGGACTGCTCTATAAGGGTATACCTTGACGATTTGGTGGAGCAGCTTAGTATACATTTTTTTGCAAAAAAACGTATCAACTAAATACCCTGTTTTCTTTACATCTTTTGACTAGCACTTGCTGATTACTGTGATTTTTTTTTTTTACAACAGAGTATTTTTGACCTCAGTGTGCTCTTTTGTGTCTTCAAGTTTTCTGGTGGTGTGAACAGGTTCCTACAGACTTGTTCAATGTGCAAGTGGCCCATGTGTTTCTGGTTCTATAATTGTTCTCTTGTTTCTACAAGACTGGGGAGTCCACCACTCCTCTGTGGGTCATTTGCATTTAAGCTGTTCCATCCTGCATGTCCACATGGATAGTCCTTCTCTGAACCCTGCTTATACAGGTACTATACAGATGATCAGGTTTTAAATACATCAGATAGGGATTTTATACATTAGTTAGGACTGCTCTATAAGGGTATACCTTGACGATTTGGTGGAGCAGCTTAGTATACATTTTTTTGCAAAAAAACGTATCAACTAAATACCCTGTTTTCTTTACATCTTTTGACTAGCACTTGCTGATTACTGTGATTTTTTTTTTTTTTTTTTTTTTTTACAACAGAGTATTTTTGACCTCAGTGTGCTCTTTTGTGTCTTCAAGTTTTCTGGTGGTGTGAACAGGTTCCTACAGACTTGTTCAATGTGCAAGTGGCCCATGTGTTTCTGGTTCTATAATTGTTCTCTTGTTTCTACAAGACTGGGGAGTCCACCACTCCTCTGTGGGTCATTTGCATTTAAGCTGTTCCATCCTGCATGTCCACATGGATAGTCCTTCTCTGAACCCTGCTTATACAGGTACTATACAGATGATCAGGTTTTAAATACATCAGATAGGGATTTTATACATTAGTTAGGACTGCTCTATAAGGGTATACCTTGACGATTTGGTGGAGCAGCTTAGTATACATTTTTTTGCAAAAAAACGTATCAACTAAATACCCTGTTTTCTTTACATCTTTTGACTAGCACTTGCTGATTACTGTGATTTTTTTTTTTTTTTTTTTACAACAGAGTATTTTTGACCTCAGTGTGCTCTTTTGTGTCTTCAAGTTTTCTGGTGGTGTGAACAGGTTCCTACAGACTTGTTCAATGTGCAAGTGGCCCATGTGTTTCTGGTTCTATAATTGTTCTCTTGTTTCTACAAGACTGGGGAGTCCACCACTCCTCTGTGGGTAATTTGCATTTAAGCTGTTCCATCCTGCATGTCCACATGGATAGTCCTTCTCTGAACCCTGCTTATACAGGTACTATACAGCTGATCAGGTTTTAAATACATCAGATAGGGATTTTATACATTAGTTAGGACTGCTCTATAAGGGTATACCTTGACGATTTGGTGGAGCAGCTTAGTATACATTTTTTTGCAAAAAAACGTATCAACTAAATACCCTGTTTTCTTTACATCTTTTGACTAGCACTTGCTGATTACTGTGATTTTTTTTTTTTTTTTTACAACAGAGTATTTTTGACCTCAGTGTGCTCTTTTGTGTCTTCAAGTTTTCTGGTGGTGTGAACAGGTTCCTACAGACTTGTTCAATGTGCAAGTGGCCCATGTGTTTCTGGTTCTATAATTGTTCTCTTGTTTCTACAAGACTGGGGAGTCCACCACTCCTCTGTGGGTCATTTGCATTTAAGCTGTTCCATCCTGCATGTCCACATGGATAGTCCTTCTCTGAACCCTGCTTATACAGGTACTATACAGATGATCAGGTTTTAAATACATCAGATAGGGATTTTATACATTAGTTAGGACTGCTCTATAAGGGTATACCTTGACGATTTGGTGGAGCAGCTTAGTATACATTTTTTTGCAAAAAAACGTATCAACTAAATACCCTGTTTTCTTTACATCTTTTGACTAGCACTTGCTGATTACTGTGATTTTTTTTTTTTTACAACAGAGTATTTTTGACCTCAGTGTGCTCTTTTGTGTCTTCAAGTTTTCTGGTGGTGTGAACAGGTTCCTACAGACTTGTTCAATGTGCAAGTGGCCCATGTGTTTCTGGTTCTATAATTGTTCTCTTGTTTCTACAAGACTGGGGAGTCCACCACTCCTCTGTGGGTCATTTGCATTTAAGCTGTTCCATCCTGCATGTCCACATGGATAGTCCTTCTCTGAACCCTGCTTATACAGGTACTATACAGATGATCAGGTTTTAAATACATCAGATAGGGATTTTATACATTAGTTAGGACTGCTCTATAAGGGTATACCTTGACGATTTGGTGGAGCAGCTTAGTATACATTTTTTTGCAAAAAAACGTATCAACTAAATACCCTGTTTTCTTTACATCTTTTGACTAGCACTTGCTGATTACTGTGATTTTTTTTTTTTTTTACAACAGAGTATTTTTGACCTCAGTGTGCTCTTTTGTGTCTTCAAGTTTTCTGGTGGTGTGAACAGGTTCCTACAGACTTGTTCAATGTGCAAGTGGCCCATGTGTTTCTGGTTCTATAATTGTTCTCTTGTTTCTACAAGACTGGGGAGTCCACCACTCCTCTGTGGGTCATTTGCATTTAAGCTGTTCCATCCTGCATGTCCACATGGATAGTCCTTCTCTGAACCCTGCTTATACAGGTACTATACAGATGATCAGGTTTTAAATACATCAGATAGGGATTTTATACATTAGTTGGGACTGCTCTATAAGGGTATACCTTGACGATTTGGTGGAGCAGCTTAGTATACATTTTTTTGCAAAAAAACGTATCAACTAAATACCCTGTTTTCTTTACATCTTTTGACTAGCACTTGCTGATTACTGTGATTTTTTTTTTTTTTTTACAACAGAGTATTTTTGACCTCAGTGTGCTCTTTTGTGTCTTCAAGTTTTCTGGTGGTGTGAACAGGTTCCTACAGACTTGTTCAATGTGCAAGTGGCCCATGTGTTTCTGGTTCTATAATTGTTCTCTTGTTTCTACAAGACTGGGGAGTCCACCACTCCTCTGTGGGTCATTTGCATTTAAGCTGTTCCATCCTGCATGTCCACATGGATAGTCCTTCTCTGAACCCTGCTTATACAGGTACTATACAGATGATCAGGTTTTAAATACATCAGATAGGGATTTTATACATTAGTTAGGACTGCTCTATAAGGGTATACCTTGACGATTTGGTGGAGCAGCTTAGTATACATTTTTTTGCAAAAAAACGTATCAACTAAATACCCTGTTTTCTTTACATCTTTTGACTAGCACTTGCTGATTACTGTGATTTTTTTTTTTTTTTTTTTACAACAGAGTATTTTTGACCTCAGTGTGCTCTTTTGTGTCTTCAAGTTTTCTGGTGGTGTGAACAGGTTCCTACAGACTTGTTCAATGTGCAAGTGGCCCATGTGTTTCTGGTTCTATAATTGTTCTCTTGTTTCTACAAGACTGGGGAGTCCACCACTCCTCTGTGGGTAATTTGCATTTAAGCTGTTCCATCCTGCATGTCCACATGGATAGTCCTTCTCTGAACCCTGCTTATACAGGTACTATACAGATGATCAGGTTTTAAATACATCAGATAGGGATTTTATACATTAGTTAGGACTGCTCTATAAGGGTATACCTTGACGATTTGGTGGAGCAGCTTAGTATACATTTTTTTGCAAAAAAACGTATCAACTAAATACCCTGTTTTCTTTACATCTTTTGACTAGCACTTGCTGATTACTGTGATTTTTTTTTTTTTTTTTACAACAGAGTATTTTTGACCTCAGTGTGCTCTTTTGTGTCTTCAAGTTTTCTGGTGGTGTGAACAGGTTCCTACAGACTTGTTCAATGTGCAAGTGGCCCATGTGTTTCTGGTTCTATAATTGTTCTCTTGTTTCTACAAGACTGGGGAGTCCACCACTCCTCTGTGGGTCATTTGCATTTAAGCTGTTCCATCCTGCATGTCCACATGGATAGTCCTTCTCTGAACCCTGCTTATACAGGTACTATACAGATGATCAGGTTTTAAATACATCAGATAGGGATTTTATACATTAGTTAGGACTGCTCTATAAGGGTATACCTTGACGATTTGGTGGAGCAGCTTAGTATACATTTTTTTGCAAAAAAACGTATCAACTAAATACCCTGTTTTCTTTACATCTTTTGACTAGCACTTGCTGATTACTGTGATTTTTTTTTTTTACAACAGAGTATTTTTGACCTCAGTGTGCTCTTTTGTGTCTTCAAGTTTTCTGGTGGTGTGAACAGGTTCCTACAGACTTGTTCAATGTGCAAGTGGCCCATGTGTTTCTGGTTCTATAATTGTTCTCTTGTTTCTACAAGACTGGGGAGTCCACCACTCCTCTGTGGGTCATTTGCATTTAAGCTGTTCCATCCTGCATGTCCACATGGATAGTCCTTCTCTGAACCCTGCTTATACAGGTACTATACAGATGATCAGGTTTTAAATACATCAGATAGGGATTTTATACATTAGTTAGGACTGCTCTATAAGGGTATACCTTGACGATTTGGTGGAGCAGCTTAGTATACATTTTTTTGCAAAAAAACGTATCAACTAAATACCCTGTTTTCTTTACATCTTTTGACTAGCACTTGCTGATTACTGTGATTTTTTTTTTTTTTTTTTTACAACAGAGTATTTTTGACCTCAGTGTGCTCTTTTGTGTCTTCAAGTTTTCTGGTGGTGTGAACAGGTTCCTACAGACTTGTTCAATGTGCAAGTGGCCCATGTGTTTCTGGTTCTATAATTGTTCTCTTGTTTCTACAAGACTGGGGAGTCCACCACTCCTCTGTGGGTCATTTGCATTTAAGCTGTTCCATCCTGCATGTCCACATGGATAGTCCTTCTCTGAACCCTGCTTATACAGGTACTATACAGATGATCAGGTTTTAAATACATCAGATAGGGATTTTATACATTAGTTAGGACTGCTCTATAAGGGTATACCTTGACGATTTGGTGGAGCAGCTTAGTATACATTTTTTTGCAAAAAAACGTATCAACTAAATACCCTGTTTTCTTTACATCTTTTGACTAGCACTTGCTGATTACTGTGATTTTTTTTTTTTTTTACAACAGAGTATTTTTGACCTCAGTGTGCTCTTTTGTGTCTTCAAGTTTTCTGGTGGTGTGAACAGGTTCCTACAGACTTGTTCAATGTGCAAGTGGCCCATGTGTTTCTGGTTCTATAATTGTTCTCTTGTTTCTACAAGACTGGGGAGTCCACCACTCCTCTGTGGGTCATTTGCATTTAAGCTGTTCCATCCTGCATGTCCACATGGATAGTCCTTCTCTGAACCCTGCTTATACAGGTACTATACAGATGATCAGGTTTTAAATACATCAGATAGGGATTTTATACATTAGTTAGGACTGCTCTATAAGGGTATACCTTGACGATTTGGTGGAGCAGCTTAGTATACATTTTTTTGCAAAAAAACGTATCAACTAAATACCCTGTTTTCTTTACATCTTTTGACTAGTACTTGCTGATTACTGTGATTTTTTTTTTTTTTTTTACAACAGAGTATTTTTGACCTCAGTGTGCTCTTTTGTGTCTTCAAGTTTTCTGGTGGTGTGAACAGGTTCCTACAGACTTGTTCAATGTGCAAGTGGCCCATGTGTTTCTGGTTCTATAATTGTTCTCTTGTTTCTACAAGACTGGGGAGTCCACCACTCCTCTGTGGGTAATTTGCATTTAAGCTGTTCCATCCTGCATGTCCACATGGATAGTCCTTCTCTGAACCCTGCTTATACAGGTACTATACAGCTGATCAGGTTTTAAATACATCAGATAGGGATTTTATACATTAGTTAGGACTGCTCTATAAGGGTATACCTTGACGATTTGGTGGAGCAGCTTAGTATACATTTTTTTGCAAAAAAACGTATCAACTAAATACCCTGTTTTCTTTACATCTTTTGACTAGCACTTGCTGATTACTGTGATTTTTTTTTTTTTTTTTTTTTTACAACAGAGTATTTTTGACCTCAGTGTGCTCTTTTGTGTCTTCAAGTTTTCTGGTGGTGTGAACAGGTTCCTACAGACTTGTTCAATGTGCAAGTGGCCCATGTGTTTCTGGTTCTATAATTGTTCTCTTGTTTCTACAAGACTGGGGAGTCCACCACTCCTCTGTGGGTCATTTGCATTTAAGCTGTTCCATCCTGCATGTCCACATGGATAGTCCTTCTCTGAACCCTGCTTATACAGGTACTATACAGATGATCAGGTTTTAAATACATCAGATAGGGATTTTATACATTAGTTAGGACTGCTCTATAAGGGTATACCTTGACGATTTGGTGGAGCAGCTTAGTATACATTTTTTTGCAAAAAAACGTATCAACTAAATACCCTGTTTTCTTTACATCTTTTGACTAGCACTTGCTGATTACTGTGATTTTTTTTTTTTACAACAGAGTATTTTTGACCTCAGTGTGCTCTTTTGTGTCTTCAAGTTTTCTGGTGGTGTGAACAGGTTCCTACAGACTTGTTCAATGTGCAAGTGGCCCATGTGTTTCTGGTTCTATAATTGTTCTCTTGTTTCTACAAGACTGGGGAGTCCACCACTCCTCTGTGGGTCATTTGCATTTAAGCTGTTCCATCCTGCATGTCCACATGGATAGTCCTTCTCTGAACCCTGCTTATACAGGTACTATACAGATGATCAGGTTTTAAATACATCAGATAGGGATTTTATACATTAGTTAGGACTGCTCTATAAGGGTATACCTTGACGATTTGGTGGAGCAGCTTAGTATACATTTTTTTGCAAAAAAACGTATCAACTAAATACCCTGTTTTCTTTACATCTTTTGACTAGCACTTGCTGATTACTGTGATTTTTTTTTTTTTTTTTACAACAGAGTATTTTTGACCTCAGTGTGCTCTTTTGTGTCTTCAAGTTTTCTGGTGGTGTGAACAGGTTCCTACAGACTTGTTCAATGTGCAAGTGGCCCATGTGTTTCTGGTTCTATAATTGTTCTCTTGTTTCTACAAGACTGGGGAGTCCACCACTCCTCTGTGGGTCATTTGCATTTAAGCTGTTCCATCCTGCATGTCCACATGGATAGTCCTTCTCTGAACCCTGCTTATACAGGTACTATACAGATGATCAGGTTTTAAATACATCAGATAGGGATTTTATACATTAGTTAGGACTGCTCTATAAGGGTATACCTTGACGATTTGGTGGAGCAGCTTAGTATACATTTTTTTGCAAAAAAACGTATCAACTAAATACCCTGTTTTCTTTACATCTTTTGACTAGCACTTGCTGATTACTGTGATTTTTTTTTTTTTTTTTTACAACAGAGTATTTTTGACCTCAGTGTGCTCTTTTGTGTCTTCAAGTTTTCTGGTGGTGTGAACAGGTTCCTACAGACTTGTTCAATGTGCAAGTGGCCCATGTGTTTCTGGTTCTATAATTGTTCTCTTGTTTCTACAAGACTGGGGAGTCCACCACTCCTCTGTGGGTAATTTGCATTTAAGCTGTTCCATCCTGCATGTCCACATGGATAGTCCTTCTCTGAACCCTGCTTATACAGGTACTATACAGCTGATCAGGTTTTAAATACATCAGATAGGGATTTTATACATTAGTTAGGACTGCTCTATAAGGGTATACCTTGACGATTTGGTGGAGCAGCTTAGTATACATTTTTTTGCAAAAAAACGTATCAACTAAATACCCTGTTTTCTTTACATCTTTTGACTAGCACTTGCTGATTACTGTGATTTTTTTTTTTTTTTTTTTTTTACAACAGAGTATTTTTGACCTCAGTGTGCTCTTTTGTGTCTTCAAGTTTTCTGGTGGTGTGAACAGGTTCCTACAGACTTGTTCAATGTGCAAGTGGCCCATGTGTTTCTGGTTCTATAATTGTTCTCTTGTTTCTACAAGACTGGGGAGTCCACCACTCCTCTGTGGGTCATTTGCATTTAAGCTGTTCCATCCTGCATGTCCACATGGATAGTCCTTCTCTGAACCCTGCTTATACAGGTACTATACAGATGATCAGGTTTTAAATACATCAGATAGGGATTTTATACATTAGTTAGGACTGCTCTATAAGGGTATACCTTGACGATTTGGTGGAGCAGCTTAGTATACATTTTTTTGCAAAAAAACGTATCAACTAAATACCCTGTTTTCTTTACATCTTTTGACTAGCACTTGCTGATTACTGTGATTTTTTTTTTTTACAACAGAGTATTTTTGACCTCAGTGTGCTCTTTTGTGTCTTCAAGTTTTCTGGTGGTGTGAACAGGTTCCTACAGACTTGTTCAATGTGCAAGTGGCCCATGTGTTTCTGGTTCTATAATTGTTCTCTTGTTTCTACAAGACTGGGGAGTCCACCACTCCTCTGTGGGTCATTTGCATTTAAGCTGTTCCATCCTGCATGTCCACATGGATAGTCCTTCTCTGAACCCTGCTTATACAGGTACTATACAGATGATCAGGTTTTAAATACATCAGATAGGGATTTTATACATTAGTTAGGACTGCTCTATAAGGGTATACCTTGACGATTTGGTGGAGCAGCTTAGTATACATTTTTTTGCAAAAAAACGTATCAACTAAATACCCTGTTTTCTTTACATCTTTTGACTAGCACTTGCTGATTACTGTGATTTTTTTTTTTTTTTTTTTTTTTTACAACAGAGTATTTTTGACCTCAGTGTGCTCTTTTGTGTCTTCAAGTTTTCTGGTGGTGTGAACAGGTTCCTACAGACTTGTTCAATGTGCAAGTGGCCCATGTGTTTCTGGTTCTATAATTGTTCTCTTGTTTCTACAAGACTGGGGAGTCCACCACTCCTCTGTGGGTCATTTGCATTTAAGCTGTTCCATCCTGCATGTCCACATGGATAGTCCTTCTCTGAACCCTGCTTATACAGGTACTATACAGATGATCAGGTTTTAAATACATCAGATAGGGATTTTATACATTAGTTAGGACTGCTCTATAAGGGTATACCTTGACGATTTGGTGGAGCAGCTTAGTATACATTTTTTTGCAAAAAAACGTATCAACTAAATACCCTGTTTTCTTTACATCTTTTGACTAGCACTTGCTGATTACTGTGATTTTTTTTTTTTTTTTTTTTACAACAGAGTATTTTTGACCTCAGTGTGCTCTTTTGTGTCTTCAAGTTTTCTGGTGGTGTGAACAGGTTCCTACAGACTTGTTCAATGTGCAAGTGGCCCATGTGTTTCTGGTTCTATAATTGTTCTCTTGTTTCTACAAGACTGGGGAGTCCACCACTCCTCTGTGGGTTATTTGCATTTAAGCTGTTCCATCCTGCATGTCCACATGGATAGTCCTTCTCTGAACCCTGCTTATACAGGTACTATACAGATGATCAGGTTTTAAATACATCAGATAGGGATTTTATACATTAGTTAGGACTGCTCTATAAGGGTATACCTTGACGATTTGGTGGAGCAGCTTAGTATACATTTTTTTGCAAAAAAACGTATCAACTAAATACCCTGTTTTCTTTACATCTTTTGACTAGCACTTGCTGATTACTGTGATTTTTTTTTTTTTTTTTTTACAACAGAGTATTTTTGACCTCAGTGTGCTCTTTTGTGTCTTCAAGTTTTCTGGTGGTGTGAACAGGTTCCTACAGACTTGTTCAATGTGCAAGTGGCCCATGTGTTTCTGGTTCTATAATTGTTCTCTTGTTTCTACAAGACTGGGGAGTCCACCACTCCTCTGTGGGTCATTTGCATTTAAGCTGTTCCATCCTGCATGTCCACATGGATAGTCCTTCTCTGAACCCTGCTTATACAGGTACTATACAGATGATCAGGTTTTAAATACATCAGATAGGGATTTTATACATTAGTTAGGACTGCTCTATAAGGGTATACCTTGACGATTTGGCGGAGCAGCTTAGTATACATTTTTTTGCAAAAAAACGTATCAACTAAATACCCTGTTTTCTTTACATCTTTTGACTAGCACTTGCTGATTACTGTGATTTTTTTTTTTTTACAACAGAGTATTTTTGACCTCAGTGTGCTCTTTTGTGTCTTCAAGTTTTCTGGTGGTGTGAACAGGTTCCTACAGACTTGTTCAATGTGCAAGTGGCCCATGTGTTTCTGGTTCTATAATTGTTCTCTTGTTTCTACAAGACTGGGGAGTCCACCACTCCTCTGTGGGTCATTTGCATTTAAGCTGTTCCATCCTGCATGTCCACATGGATAGTCCTTCTCTGAACCCTGCTTATACAGGTACTATACAGATGATCAGGTTTTAAATACATCAGATAGGGATTTTATACATTAGTTAGGACTGCTCTATAAGGGTATACCTTGACGATTTGGTGGAGCAGCTTAGTATACATTTTTTTGCAAAAAAACGTATCAACTAAATACCCTGTTTTCTTTACATCTTTTGACTAGCACTTGCTGATTACTGTGATGTTTTTTTTTTTTTTTACAACAGAGTATTTTTGACCTCAGTGTGCTCTTTTGTGTCTTCAAGTTTTCTGGTGGTGTGAACAGGTTCCTACAGACTTGTTCAATGTGCAAGTGGCCCATGTGTTTCTGGTTCTATAATTGTTCTCTTGTTTCTACAAGACTGGGGAGTCCACCACTCCTCTGTGGGTCATTTGCATTTAAGCTGTTCCATCCTGCATGTCCACATGGATAGTCCTTCTCTGAACCCTGCTTATACAGGTACTATACAGATGATCAGGTTTTAAATACATCAGATAGGGATTTTATACATTAGTTAGGACTGCTCTATAAGGGTATACCTTGACGATTTGGTGGAGCAGCTTAGTATACATTTTTTTGCAAAAAAACGTATCAACTAAATACCCTGTTTTCTTTACATCTTTTGACTAGCACTTGCTGATTACTGTGATTTTTTTTTTTTTTTTTACAACAGAGTATTTTTGACCTCAGTGTGCTCTTTTGTGTCTTCAAGTTTTCTGGTGGTGTGAACAGGTTCCTACAGACTTGTTCAATGTGCAAGTGGCCCATGTGTTTCTGGTTCTATAATTGTTCTCTTGTTTCTACAAGACTGGGGAGTCCACCACTCCTCTGTGGGTTATTTGCATTTAAGCTGTTCCATCCTGCATGTCCACATGGATAGTCCTTCTCTGAACCCTGCTTATACAGGTACTATACAGATGATCAGGTTTTAAATACATCAGATAGGGATTTTATACATTAGTTAGGACTGCTCTATAAGGGTATACCTTGACGATTTGGTGAAGCAGCTTAGTATACATTTTTTTGCAAAAAAACGTATCAACTAAATACCCTGTTTTCTTTACATCTTTTGACTAGCACTTGCTGATTACTGTGATTTTTTTTTTTTTTTTTACAACAGAGTATTTTTGACCTCAGTGTGCTCTTTTGTGTCTTCAAGTTTTCTGGTGGTGTGAACAGGTTCCTACAGACTTGTTCAATGTGCAAGTGGCCCATGTGTTTCTGGTTCTATAATTGTTCTCTTGTTTCTACAAGACTGGGGAGTCCACCACTCCTCTGTGGGTCATTTGCATTTAAGCTGTTCCATCCTGCATGTCCACATGGATAGTCCTTCTCTGAACCCTGCTTATACAGGTACTATACAGATGATCAGGTTTTAAATACATCAGATAGGGATTTTATACATTAGTTAGGACTGCTCTATAAGGGTATACCTTGACGATTTGGTGGAGCAGCTTAGTATACATTTTTTTGCAAAAAAACGTATCAACTAAATACCCTGTTTTCTTTACATCTTTTGACTAGCACTTGCTGATTACTGTGATTTTTTTTTTTTACAACAGAGTATTTTTGACCTCAGTGTGCTCTTTTGTGTCTTCAAGTTTTCTGGTGGTGTGAACAGGTTCCTACAGACTTGTTCAATGTGCAAGTGGCCCATGTGTTTCTGGTTCTATAATTGTTCTCTTGTTTCTACAAGACTGGGGAGTTCACCACTCCTCTGTGGGTCATTTGCATTTAAGCTGTTCCATCCTGCATGTCCACATGGATAGTCCTTCTCTGAACCCTGCTTATACAGGTACTATACAGATGATCAGGTTTTAAATACATCAGATAGGGATTTTATACATTAGTTAGGACTGCTCTATAAGGGTATACCTTGACGATTTGGTGGAGCAGCTTAGTATACATTTTTTTGCAAAAAAACGTATCAACTAAATACCCTGTTTTCTTTACATCTTTTGACTAGCACTTGCTGATTACTGTGATTTTTTTTTTTTTTACAACAGAGTATTTTTGACCTCAGTGTGCTCTTTTGTGTCTTCAAGTTTTCTGGTGGTGTGAACAGGTTCCTACAGACTTGTTCAATGTGCAAGTGGCCCATGTGTTTCTGGTTCTATAATTGTTCTCTTGTTTCTACAAGACTGGGGAGTCCACCACTCCTCTGTGGGTCATTTGCATTTAAGCTGTTCCATCCTGCATGTCCACATGGATAGTCCTTCTCTGAACCCTGCTTATACAGGTACTATACAGATGATCAGGTTTTAAATACATCAGATAGGGATTTTATACATTAGTTAGGACTGCTCTATAAGGATATACCTTGACGATTTGGTGGAGCAGCTTAGTATACATTTTTTTGCAAAAAAACGTATCAACTAAATACCCTGTTTTCTTTACATCTTTTGACTAGCACTTGCTGATTACTGTGATTTTTTTTTTTTTTTTTACAACAGAGTATTTTTGACCTCAGTGTGCTCTTTTGTGTCTTCAAGTTTTCTGGTGGTGTGAACAGGTTCCTACAGACTTGTTCAATGTGCAAGTGGCCCATGTGTTTCTGGTTCTATAATTGTTCTCTTGTTTCTACAAGACTGGGGAGTCCACCACTCCTCTGTGGGTCATTTGCATTTAAGCTGTTCCATCCTGCATGTCCACATTTATAGTCCTTCTCTGAACCCTGCTTATACAGGTACTATACAGATGATCAGGTTTTAAATACATCAGATAGGGATTTTATACATTAGTTAGGACTGCTCTATAAGGGTATACCTTGACGATTTGGTGGAGCAGCTTAGTATACATTTTTTTGCAAAAAAACGTATAAACTAAATACCCTGTTTTCTTTACATCTTTTGACTAGCACTTGCTGATTACTGTGATTTTTTTTTTTTTTTTTTTTACAACAGAGTATTTTTGACCTCAGTGTGCTCTTTTGTGTCTTCAAGTTTTCTGGTGGTGTGAACAGGTTCCTACAGACTTGTTCAATGTGCAAGTGGCCCATGTGTTTCTGGTTCTATAATTGTTCTCTTGTTTCTACAAGACTGGGGAGTCCACCACTCCTCTGTGGGTCATTTGCATTTAAGCTGTTCCATCCTGCATGTCCACATGGATAGTCCTTCTCTGAACCCTGCTTATACAGGTACTATACAGATGATCAGGTTTTAAATACATCAGATAGGGATTTTATACATTAGTTAGGACTGCTCTATAAGGGTATACCTTGACGATTTGGCGGAGCAGCTTAGTATACATTTTTTTGCAAAAAAACGTATCAACTAAATACCCTGTTTTCTTTACATCTTTTGACTTGCACTTGCTGATTACTGTGATTTTTTTTTTTTTACAACAGAGTATTTTTGACCTCAGTGTGCTCTTTTGTGTCTTCAAGTTTTCTGGTGGTGTGAACAGGTTCCTACAGACTTGTTCAATGTGCAAGTGGCCCATGTGTTTCTGGTTCTATAATTGTTCTCTTGTTTCTACAAGACTGGGGAGTCCACCACTCCTCTGTGGGTCATTTGCATTTAAGCTGTTCCATCCTGCATGTCCACATGGATAGTCCTTCTCTGAACCCTGCTTATACAGGTACTATACAGATGATCAGGTTTTAAATACATCAGATAGGGATTTTATACATTAGTTAGGACTGCTCTATAAGGGTATACCTTGACGATTTGGTGGAGCAGCTTAGTATACATTTTTTTGCAAAAAAACGTATCAACTAAATACCCTGTTTTCTTTACATCTTTTGACTAGCACTTGCTGATTACTGTGATGTTTTTTTTTTTTTTTACAACAGAGTATTTTTGACCTCAGTGTGCTCTTTTGTGTCTTCAAGTTTTCTGGTGGTGTGAACAGGTTCCTACAGACTTGTTCAATGTGCAAGTGGCCCATGTGTTTCTGGTTCTATAATTGTTCTCTTGTTTCTACAAGACTGGGGAGTCCACCACTCCTCTGTGGGTCATTTGCATTTAAGCTGTTCCATCCTGCATGTCCACATGGATAGTCCTTCTCTGAACCCTGCTTATACAGGTACTATACAGATGATCAGGTTTTAAATACATCAGATAGGGATTTTATACATTAGTTAGGACTGCTCTATAAGGGTATACCTTGACGATTTGGTGGAGCAGCTTAGTATACATTTTTTTGCAAAAAAACGTATCAACTAAATACCCTGTTTTCTTTACATCTTTTGACTAGCACTTGCTGATTACTGTGATTTTTTTTTTTTTTTTTACAACAGAGTATTTTTGACCTCAGTGTGCTCTTTTGTGTCTTCAAGTTTTCTGGTGGTGTGAACAGGTTCCTACAGACTTGTTCAATGTGCAAGTGGCCCATGTGTTTCTGGTTCTATAATTGTTCTCTTGTTTCTACAAGACTGGGGAGTCCACCACTCCTCTGTGGGTTATTTGCATTTAAGCTGTTCCATCCTGCATGTCCACATGGATAGTCCTTCTCTGAACCCTGCTTATACAGGTACTATACAGATGATCAGGTTTTAAATACATCAGATAGGGATTTTATACATTAGTTAGGACTGCTCTATAAGGGTATACCTTGACGATTTGGTGAAGCAGCTTAGTATACATTTTTTTGCAAAAAAACGTATCAACTAAATACCCTGTTTTCTTTACATCTTTTGACTAGCACTTGCTGATTACTGTGATTTTTTTTTTTTTTTTTACAACAGAGTATTTTTGACCTCAGTGTGCTCTTTTGTGTCTTCAAGTTTTCTGGTGGTGTGAACAGGTTCCTACAGACTTGTTCAATGTGCAAGTGGCCCATGTGTTTCTGGTTCTATAATTGTTCTCTTGTTTCTACAAGACTGGGGAGTCCACCACTCCTCTGTGGGTCATTTGCATTTAAGCTGTTCCATCCTGCATGTCCACATGGATAGTCCTTCTCTGAACCCTGCTTATACAGGTACTATACAGATGATCAGGTTTTAAATACATCAGATAGGGATTTTATACATTAGTTAGGACTGCTCTATAAGGGTATACCTTGACGATTTGGCGGAGCAGCTTAGTATACATTTTTTTGCAAAAAAACGTATCAACTAAATACCCTGTTTTCTTTGCATCTTTTGACTAGCACTTGCTGATTACTGTGATTTTTTTTTTTTTACAACAGAGTATTTTTGACCTCAGTGTGCTCTTTTGTGTCTTCAAGTTTTCTGGTGGTGTGAACAGGTTCCTACAGACTTGTTCAATGTGCAAGTGGCCCATGTGTTTCTGGTTCTATAATTGTTCTCTTGTTTCTACAAGACTGGGGAGTCCACCACTCCTCTGTGGGTCATTTGCATTTAAGCTGTTCCATCCTGCATGTCCACATGGATAGTCCTTCTCTGAACCCTGCTTATACAGGTACTATACAGATGATCAGGTTTTAAATACATCAGATAGGGATTTTATACATTAGTTAGGACTGCTCTATAAGGGTATACCTTGACGATTTGGTGGAGCAGCTTAGTATACATTTTTTTGCAAAAAAACGTATCAACTAAATACCCTGTTTTCTTTACATCTTTTGACTAGCACTTGCTGATTACTGTGATGTTTTTTTTTTTTTTTACAACAGAGTATTTTTGACCTCAGTGTGCTCTTTTGTGTCTTCAAGTTTTCTGGTGGTGTGAACAGGTTCCTACAGACTTGTTCAATGTGCAAGTGGCCCATGTGTTTCTGGTTCTATAATTGTTCTCTTGTTTCTACAAGACTGGGGAGTTCACCACTCCTCTGTGGGTCATTTGCATTTAAGCTGTTCCATCCTGCATGTCCACATGGATAGTCCTTCTCTGAACCCTGCTTATACAGGTACTATACAGATGATCAGGTTTTAAATACATCAGATAGGGATTTTATACATTAGTTAGGACTGCTCTATAAGGGTATACCTTGACGATTTGGTGGAGCAGCTTAGTATACATTTTTTTGCAAAAAAACGTATCAACTAAATACCCTGTTTTCTTTACATCTTTTGACTAGCACTTGCTGATTACTGTGATTTTTTTTTTTTTTACAACAGAGTATTTTTGACCTCAGTGTGCTCTTTTGTGTCTTCAAGTTTTCTGGTGGTGTGAACAGGTTCCTACAGACTTGTTCAATGTGCAAGTGGCCCATGTGTTTCTGGTTCTATAATTGTTCTCTTGTTTCTACAAGACTGGGGAGTCCACCACTCCTCTGTGGGTCATTTGCATTTAAGCTGTTCCATCCTGCATGTCCACATGGATAGTCCTTCTCTGAACCCTGCTTATACAGGTACTATACAGATGATCAGGTTTTAAATACATCAGATAGGGATTTTATACATTAGTTAGGACTGCTCTATAAGGGTATACCTTGACGATTTGGTGGAGCAGCTTAGTATACATTTTTTTGCAAAAAAACGTATCAACTAAATACCCTGTTTTCTTTACATCTTTTGACTAGCACTTGCTGATTACTGTGATTTTTTTTTTTTTTTTTACAACAGAGTATTTTTGACCTCAGTGTGCTCTTTTGTGTCTTCAAGTTTTCTGGTGGTGTGAACAGGTTCCTACAGACTTGTTCAATGTGCAAGTGGCCCATGTGTTTCTGGTTCTATAATTGTTCTCTTGTTTCTACAAGACTGGGGAGTCCACCACTCCTCTGTGGGTCATTTGCATTTAAGCTGTTCCATCCTGCATGTCCACATTTATAGTCCTTCTCTGAACCCTGCTTATACAGGTACTATACAGATGATCAGGTTTTAAATACATCAGATAGGGATTTTATACATTAGTTAGGACTGCTCTATAAGGGTATACCTTGACGATTTGGTGGAGCAGCTTAGTATACATTTTTTTGCAAAAAAACGTATAAACTAAATACCCTGTTTTCTTTACATCTTTTGACTAGCACTTGCTGATTACTGTGATTTTTTTTTTTTTTTTACAACAGAGTATTTTTGACCTCAGTGTGCTCTTTTGTGTCTTCAAGTTTTCTGGTGGTGTGAACAGGTTCCTACAGACTTGTTCAATGTGCAAGTGGCCCATGTGTTTCTGGTTCTATAATTGTTCTCTTGTTTCTACAAGACTGGGGAGTCCACCACTCCTCTGTGGGTCATTTGCATTTAAGCTGTTCCATCCTGCATGTCCACATGGATAGTCCTTCTCTGAACCCTGCTTATACAGGTACTATACAGATGATCAGGTTTTAAATACATCAGATAGGGATTTTATACATTAGTTAGGACTGCTCTATAAGGGTATACCTTGACGATTTGGTGGAGCAGCTTAGTATACATTTTTTTGCAAAAAAACGTATCAACTAAATACCCTGTTTTCTTTACATCTTTTGACTAGCACTTGCTGATTACTGTGATTTTTTTTTTTTTTTTACAACAGAGTATTTTTGACCTCAGTGTGCTCTTTTGTGTCTTCAAGTTTTCTGGTGGTGTGAACAGGTTCCTACAGACTTGTTCAATGTGCAAGTGGCCCATGTGTTTCTGGTTCTATAATTGTTCTCTTGTTTCTACAAGACTGGGGAGTCCACCACTCCTCTGTGGGTCATTTGCATTTAAGCTGTTCCATCCTGCATGTCCACATGGATAGTCCTTCTCTGAACCCTGCTTATACAGGTACTATACAGATGATCAGGTTTTAAATACATCAGATAGGGATTTTATACATTAGTTAGGACTGCTCTATAAGGGTATACCTTGACGATTTGGTGGAGCAGCTTAGTATACATTTTTTTGCAAAAAAACGTATCAACTAAATACCCTGTTTTCTTTACATCTTTTGACTAGCACTTGCTGATTACTGTGATTTTTTTTTTTTTTTTTTAACAACAGAGTATTTTTGACCTCAGTGTGCTCTTTTGTGTCTTCAAGTTTTCTGGTGGTGTGAACAGGTTCCTACAGACTTGTTCAATGTGCAAGTGGCCCATGTGTTTCTGGTTCTATAATTGTTCTCTTGTTTTACAAGACTGGGGAGTCCACCACTCCTCTGTGGGTCATTTGCATTTAAGCTGTTCCATCCTGCATGTCCACATGGATAGTCCTTCTCTGAACCCTGCTTATACAGGTACTATACAGATGATCAGGTTTTAAATACATCAGATAGGGATTTTATACATTAGTTAGGACTGCTCTATAAGGGTATACCTTGACGATTTGGTGGAGCAGCTTAGTATACATTTTTTTGCAAAAAAACGTATCAACTAAATACCCTGTTTTCTTTACATCTTTTGACTAGCACTTGCTGATTACTGTGATTTTTTTTTTTTTTACAACAGAGTATTTCGCGCATCTCAGAGTAGTGTGCTCTTTTGTGTCTTCAAGTTTTCTGGTGGTGTGAACAGGTTCCTACAGACTTGTTCAATGTGCAAGTGGCCCATGTGTTTCTGGTTCTATAATTGTTCTCTTGTTTCTACAAGACTGGGGAGTCCACCACTCCTCTGTGGGTCATTTGCATTTAAGCTGTTCCATCCTGCATGTCCACATGGATAGTCCTTCTCTGAACCCTGCTTATACAGGTACTATACAGATGATCAGGTTTTAAATACATCAGATAGGGATTTTATACATTAGTTAGGACTGCTCTATAAGGGTATACCTTGACGATTTGGTGGAGCAGCTTAGTATACATTTTTTTGCAAAAAAACGTATCAACTAAATACCCTGTTTTCTTTACATCTTTTGACTAGCACTTGCTGATTACTGTGATTTTTTTTTTTTTTTTACAACAGAGTATTTTTGACCTCAGTGTGCTCTTTTGTGTCTTCAAGTTTTCTGGTGGTGTGAACAGGTTCCTACAGACTTGTTCAATGTGCAAGTGGCCCATGTGTTTCTGGTTCTATAATTGTTCTCTTGTTTCTACAAGACTGGGGAGTCCACCACTCCTCTGTGGGTCATTTGCATTTAAGCTGTTCCATCCTGCATGTCCACATGGATAGTCCTTCTCTGAACCCTGCTTATACAGGTACTATACAGATGATCAGGTTTTAAATACATCAGATAGGGATTTTATACATTAGTTAGGACTGCTCTATAAGGGTATACCTTGACGATTTGGCGGAGCAGCTTAGTATACATTTTTTTGCAAAAAAACGTATCAACTAAATACCCTGTTTTCTTTACATCTTTTGACTAGCACTTGCTGATTACTGTGATTTTTTTTTTTTTTACAACAGAGTATTTTTGACCTCAGTGTGCTCTTTTGTGTCTTCAAGTTTTCTGGTGGTGTGAACAGGTTCCTACAGACTTGTTCAATGTGCAAGTGGCCCATGTGTTTCTGGTTCTATAATTGTTCTCTTGTTTCTACAAGACTGGGGAGTCCACCACTCCTCTGTGGGTCATTTGCATTTAAGCTGTTCCATCCTGCATGTCCACATGGATAGTCCTTCTCTGAACCCTGCTTATACAGGTACTATACAGATGATCAGGTTTTAAATACATCAGATAGGGATTTTATACATTAGTTAGGACTGCTCTATAAGGGTATACCTTGACGATTTGGTGGAGCAGCTTAGTATACATTTTTTTGCAAAAAAACGTATCAACTAAATACCCTGTTTTCTTTACATCTTTTGACTAGCACTTGCTGATTACTGTGATGTTTTTTTTTTTTTTTACAACAGAGTATTTTTGACCTCAGTGTGCTCTTTTGTGTCTTCAAGTTTTCTGGTGGTGTGAACAGGTTCCTACAGACTTGTTCAATGTGCAAGTGGCCCATGTGTTTCTGGTTCTATAATTGTTCTCTTGTTTCTACAAGACTGGGGAGTCCACCACTCCTCTGTGGGTCATTTGCATTTAAGCTGTTCCATCCTGCATGTCCACATGGATAGTCCTTCTCTGAACCCTGCTTATACAGGTACTATACAGATGATCAGGTTTTAAATACATCAGATAGGGATTTTATACATTAGTTAGGACTGCTCTATAAGGGTATACCTTGACGATTTGGTGGAGCAGCTTAGTATACATTTTTTTTGCAAAAAAACGTATCAACTAAATACCCTGTTTTCTTTACATCTTTTGACTAGCACTTGCTGATTACTGTGATTTTTTTTTTTTTTTTTACAACAGAGTATTTTTGACCTCAGTGTGCTCTTTTGTGTCTTCAAGTTTTCTGGTGGTGTGAACAGGTTCCTACAGACTTGTTCAATGTGCAAGTGGCCCATGTGTTTCTGGTTCTATAATTGTTCTCTTGTTTCTACAAGACTGGGGAGTCCACCCACTCCTCTGTGGGTCATTTGCATTTAAGCTGTTCCATCCTGCATGTCCACATGGATAGTCCTTCTCTGAACCCTGCTTATACAGGTACTATACAGATGATCAGGTTTTAAATACATCAGATAGGGATTTTATACATTAGTTAGGACTGCTCTATAAGGGTATACCTTGACGATTTTGTGAGCAGCTTAGTATACATTTTTTTGCAAAAAAACGTATCAACTAAATACCCTGTTTTCTTTACATCTTTTGACTAGCACTTGCTGATTACTGTGATTTTTTTTTTTTTACAACAGAGTATTTTGACCTCAGTGTGCTCTTTTGTGTCTTCAAGTTTCTGGTGGTGTGAACAGGTTCCTACAAGACTTGTTCAATGTGCAAGTGGCCCATGTGTTTTCTGGTTCTATAATTGTTCTCTTGTTTCTACAAGACTGGGGAGTTCACCACTCCTCTGTGGGTCATTTGCATTTAAGCTGTTCCATCCTGCATGTCCACATGGATAGTCCTTCTCTGAACCCTGCTTATACAGGTACTATACAGATGATCAGGTTTTAAATACATCAGATAGGGATTTTATACATAGTTAGGACTGCTCTATAAGGGTATACTTGACGATTTGGTGGAGCAGCTAGTATACATTTTTTTGCAAAAAACGTATCAACTAAATACCCTGTTTTCTTACATCTTTTGACTAGCACTTGCTGATTACTGTGATTTTTTTTTTTTTTTACCAACAGAGTATTTTTGACCTCAGTGTGCTCTTTTGTGTCTTCAAGTTTTCTGGTGGTGTGAACAGGTTTCCTACAGACTTGTTCAATGTGCAAGTGGCCCATGTGTTTCTGGTTCTATAATTGTTCTCTTGTTTCTACAAGACTGGGGAGTCCACCACTCCTCTGTGGGTCATTTGCATTTAAGCTGTTCCATCCTGCATGTCCACATGGATAGTCCTTCTCTGAACCCTGCTTATACAGGTACTATACAGATGATCAGGTTTAAATACATCAGATAGGATTTTAATACATTAGTTAGGACTGCTCTATAAGGGATATACCTTGACGATTTGGTGGAGCAGCTTAGTATACATTTTTTTGCAAAAAAACGTATCAACTAAATACCCTGTTTTCTTTACATCTTTTGACTAGCACTTGCTGATTACTGTGATTTTTTTTTTTTTTTTTTACAACAGAGTATTTTGACCTCAGTGTGCTCTTTTGTGTCTTCAAGTTTTCTGGTGGTGTGAACAGGTTCCTACAGACTTGTTCAATGTGCAAGTGGCCCATGTGTTTCTGGTTCTATAATTGTTCTCTTGTTTCTACAAGACTGGGGAGTCCACCACTCCTCTGTGGGTCATTTGCATTTAAGCTGTTCCATCCTGCATGTCCACATTTATAGTCCTTCTCTGAACCCTGCTTATACAGGTACTATACAGATGATCAGGTTTTAAATACATCAGATAGGGATTTTATACATTAGTTAGGACTGCTCTATAGGTATACCTTGACGATTTGGTGGAGCAGCTTAGTATACATTTTTTTGCAAAAAAACGTATCAACTAAATACCCTGTTTTCTTTACATCTTTTGACTAGCACTTGCTGATTACTGTGATTTTTTTTTTTTTTTACAACAGAGTATTTTTGACCTCAGTGTGCTCTTTTGTGTCTTCAAGTTTTCTGGGTGGTGTGAACAGGTTCCTACAGACTTGTTCAATGTGCAAGTGGCCCATGTGTTTCTGGTTCTATAATTGTTCTCTTGTTTCTACAAGACTGGGGAGTCCACCACTCCTCTGTGGGTCATTTGCATTTAAGCTGTTCCATCCTGCATGTTCCACATGGATAGTCCTTCTCTGAACCCTGCTTATACAGTACTATACAGATGATCAGGTTTTAAATACATCAGATAGGGATTTTATACATTAGTTAGGACTGCTCTATAAGGGTATACCTTGACGATTTGGCGGAGCAGCTTAGTATACATTTTTTTGCAAAAAAACGTATCAACTAAATACCCTGTTTTCTTTACATCTTTTGACTAGCACTTGCTGATTACTGTGATTTTTTTTTTTTTTACAACAGAGTATTTTTGACCTCAGTGTGCTCTTTTGTGTCTTCAAGTTTTCTGGTGGTGTGAACAGGTTCCTACAGACTTGTTCAATGTGCAAGTGGCCCATGTGTTTCTGGTTCTATAATTGTTCTCTTGTTTCTACAAGACTGGGGAGTCCACCACTCCTCTGTGGGTCATTTGCATTTAAGCTGTTCCATCCTGCATGTCCACATGGATAGTCCTTCTCTGAACCCTGCTTATACAGGTACTATACAGATGATCAGGTTTTAAATACATCAGATAGGGATTTTATACATTAGTTAGGACTGCTCTATAAGGGTATACCTTGACGATTTGGTGGAGCAGCTTAGTATACATTTTTTTGCAAAAAAACGTATCAACTAAATACCCTGTTTTCTTTACATCTTTTGACTAGCACTTGCTGATTACTGTGATTTTTTTTTTTTTTTACAACAGAGTATTTTTGACCTCAGTGTGCTCTTTTGTGTCTTCAAGTTTTCTGGTGGTGTGAACAGGTTCCTACAGACTTGTTCAATGTGCAAGTGGCCCATGTGTTTCTGGTTCTATAATTGTTCTCTTGTTTCTACAAGACTGGGGAGTCCACCACTCCTCTGTGGGTCATTTGCATTTAAGCTGTTCCATCCTGCATGTCCACATGGATAGTCCTTCTCTGAACCCTGCTTATACAGGTACTATACAGATGATCAGGTTTTAAATACATCAGATAGGGATTTTATACATTAGTTAGGACTGCTCTATAAGGGTATACCTTGACGATTTGGTGGAGCAGCTTAGTATACATTTTTTTGCAAAAAAACGTATCAACTAAATACCCTGTTTTCTTTACATCTTTTGACTAGCACTTGCTGATTACTGTGATTTTTTTTTTTTTTTTTACAACAGAGTATTTTTGACCTCAGTGTGCTCTTTTGTGTCTTCAAGTTTTCTGGTGGTGTGAACAGGTTCCTACAGACTTGTTCAATGTGCAAGTGGCCCATGTGTTTCTGGTTCTATAATTGTTCTCTTGTTTCTACAAGACTGGGGAGTCCACCACTCCTCTGTGGGTCATTTGCATTTAAGCTGTTCCATCCTGCATGTCCACATGGATAGTCCTTCTCTGAACCCTGCTTATACAGGTACTATACAGATGATCAGGTTTTAAATACATCAGATAGGGATTTTATACATTAGTTAGGACTGCTCTATAAGGGTATACCTTGACGATTTGGTGGAGCAGCTTAGTATACATTTTTTTGCAAAAAAACGTATCAACTAAATACCCTGTTTTCTTTACATCTTTTGACTAGCACTTGCTGATTACTGTGATTTTTTTTTTTTTTTACAACAGAGTATTTTTGACCTCAGTGTGCTCTTTTGTGTCTTCAAGTTTTCTGGTGGTGTGAACAGGTTCCTACAGACTTGTTCAATGTGCAAGTGGCCCATGTGTTTCTGGTTCTATAATTGTTCTCTTGTTTCTACAAGACTGGGGAGTCCACCACTCCTCTGTGGGTCATTTGCATTTAAGCTGTTCCATCCTGCATGTCCACATGGATAGTCCTTCTCTGAACCCTGCTTATACAGGTACTATACAGATGATCAGGTTTTAAATACATCAGATAGGGATTTTATACATTAGTTAGGACTGCTCTATAAGGGTATACCTTGACGATTTGGTGGAGCAGCTTAGTATACATTTTTTTGCAAAAAAACGTATCAACTAAATACCCTGTTTTCTTTACATCTTTTGACTAGCACTTGCTGATTACTGTGATTTTTTTTTTTTTTTTACAACAGAGTATTTTTGACCTCAGTGTGCTCTTTTGTGTCTTCAAGTTTTCTGGTGGTGTGAACAGGTTCCTACAGACTTGTTCAATGTGCAAGTGGCCCATGTGTTTCTGGTTCTATAATTGTTCTCTTGTTTCTACAAGACTGGGGAGTCCACCACTCCTCTGTGGGTCATTTGCATTTAAGCTGTTCCATCCTGCATGTCCACATGGATAGTCCTTCTCTGAACCCTGCTTATACAGGTACTATACAGATGATCAGGTTTTAAATACATCAGATAGGGATTTTATACATTAGTTAGGACTGCTCTATAAGGGTATACCTTGACGATTTGGTGGAGCAGCTTAGTATACATTTTTTTGCAAAAAAACGTATCAACTAAATACCCTGTTTTCTTTACATCTTTTGACTAGCACTTGCTGATTACTGTGATTTTTTTTTTTTTTACAACAGAGTATTTTTGACCTCAGTGTGCTCTTTTGTGTCTTCAAGTTTTCTGGTGGTGTGAACAGGTTCCTACAGACTTGTTCAATGTGCAAGTGGCCCATGTGTTTCTGGTTCTATAATTGTTCTCTTGTTTCTACAAGACTGGGGAGTCCACCACTCCTCTGTGGGTCATTTGCATTTAAGCTGTTCCATCCTGCATGTCCACATGGATAGTCCTTCTCTGAACCCTGCTTATACAGGTACTATACAGATGATCAGGTTTTAAATACATCAGATAGGGATTTTATACATTAGTTAGGACTGCTCTATAAGGGTATACCTTGACGATTTGGTGGAGCAGCTTAGTATACATTTTTTGCAAAAAAACGTATCAACTAAATACCCTGTTTTCTTTACATCTTTTGACTAGCACTTGCTGATTACTGTGATTTTTTTTTTTTTTTTTACAACAGAGTATTTTTGACCTCAGTGTGCTCTTTTGTGTCTTCAAGTTTTCTGGTGGTGTGAACAGGTTCCTACAGACTTGTTCAATGTGCAAGTGGCCCATGTGTTTCTGGTTCTATAATTGTTCTCTTGTTTCTACAAGACTGGGGAGTCCACCACTCCTCTGTGGGTCATTTGCATTTAAGCTGTTCCATCCTGCATGTCCACATGGATAGTCCTTCTCTGAACCCTGCTTATACAGGTACTATACAGATGATCAGGTTTTAAATACATCAGATAGGGATTTTATACATTAGTTAGGACTGCTCTATAAGGGTATACCTTGACGATTTGGTGGAGCAGCTTAGTATACATTTTTTTGCAAAAAAACGTATCAACTAAATACCCTGTTTTCTTTACATCTTTTGACTAGCACTTGCTGATTACTGTGATTTTTTTTTTTTTTTTTTACAACAGAGTATTTTTGACCTCAGTGTGCTCTTTTGTGTCTTCAAGTTTTCTGGTGGTGTGAACAGGTTCCTACAGACTTGTTCAATGTGCAAGTGGCCCATGTGTTTCTGGTTCTATAATTGTTCTCTTGTTTCTACAAGACTGGGGAGTCCACCACTCCTCTGTGGGTCATTTGCATTTAAGCTGTTCCATCCTGCATGTCCACATGGATAGTCCTTCTCTGAACCCTGCTTATACAGGTACTATACAGATGATCAGGTTTTAAATACATCAGATAGGGATTTTATACATTAGTTAGGACTGCTCTATAAGGGTATACCTTGACGATTTGGTGGAGCAGCTTAGTATACATTTTTTTGCAAAAAAACGTATCAACTAAATACCCTGTTTTCTTTACATCTTTTGACTAGCACTTGCTGATTACTGTGATTTTTTTTTTTTTTTACAACAGAGTATTTTTGACCTCAGTGTGCTCTTTTGTGTCTTCAAGTTTTCTGGTGGTGTGAACAGGTTCCTACAGACTTGTTCAATGTGCAAGTGGCCCATGTGTTTCTGGTTCTATAATTGTTCTCTTGTTTCTACAAGACTGGGGAGTCCACCACTCCTCTGTGGGTCATTTGCATTTAAGCTGTTCCATCCTGCATGTCCACATGGATAGTCCTTCTCTGAACCCTGCTTATACAGGTACTATACAGATGATCAGGTTTTAAATACATCAGATAGGGATTTTATACATTAGTTAGGACTGCTCTATAAGGGTATACCTTGACGATTTGGTGGAGCAGCTTAGTATACATTTTTTTGCAAAAAAACGTATCAACTAAATACCCTGTTTTCTTTACATCTTTTGACTAGCACTTGCTGATTACTGTGATTTTTTTTTTTTTTTTACAACAGAGTATTTTTGACCTCAGTGTGCTCTTTTGTGTCTTCAAGTTTTCTGGTGGTGTGAACAGGTTCCTACAGACTTGTTCAATGTGCAAGTGGCCCATGTGTTTCTGGTTCTATAATTGTTCTCTTGTTTCTACAAGACTGGGGAGTCCACCACTCCTCTGTGGGTCATTTGCATTTAAGCTGTTCCATCCTGCATGTCCACATGGATAGTCCTTCTCTGAACCCTGCTTATACAGGTACTATACAGATGATCAGGTTTTAAATACATCAGATAGGGATTTTATACATTAGTTAGGACTGCTCTATAAGGGTATACCTTGACGATTTGGTGGAGCAGCTTAGTATACATTTTTTTGCAAAAAAACGTATCAACTAAATACCCTGTTTTCTTTACATCTTTTGACTAGCACTTGCTGATTACTGTGATTTTTTTTTTTTTTTTTACAACAGAGTATTTTTGACCTCAGTGTGCTCTTTTGTGTCTTCAAGTTTTCTGGTGGTGTGAACAGGTTCCTACAGACTTGTTCAATGTGCAAGTGGCCCATGTGTTTCTGGTTCTATAATTGTTCTCTTGTTTCTACAAGACTGGGGAGTCCACCACTCCTCTGTGGGTCATTTGCATTTAAGCTGTTCCATCCTGCATGTCCACATGGATAGTCCTTCTCTGAACCCTGCTTATACAGGTACTATACAGATGATCAGGTTTTAAATACATCAGATAGGGATTTTATACATTAGTTAGGACTGCTCTATAAGGGTATACCTTGACGATTTGGTGGAGCAGCTTAGTATACATTTTTTTGCAAAAAAACGTATCAACTAAATACCCTGTTTTCTTTACATCTTTTGACTAGCACTTGCTGATTACTGTGATTTTTTTTTTTTTTTTTACAACAGAGTATTTTTGACCTCAGTGTGCTCTTTTGTGTCTTCAAGTTTTCTGGTGGTGTGAACAGGTTCCTACAGACTTGTTCAATGTGCAAGTGGCCCATGTGTTTCTGGTTCTATAATTGTTCTCTTGTTTCTACAAGACTGGGGAGTCCACCACTCCTCTGTGGGTCATTTGCATTTAAGCTGTTCCATCCTGCATGTCCACATGGATAGTCCTTCTCTGAACCCTGCTTATACAGGTACTATACAGATGATCAGGTTTTAAATACATCAGATAGGGATTTTATACATTAGTTAGGACTGCTCTATAAGGGTATACCTTGACGATTTGGTGGAGCAGCTTAGTATACATTTTTTTGCAAAAAAACGTATCAACTAAATACCCTGTTTTCTTTACATCTTTTGACTAGCACTTGCTGATTACTGTGATTTTTTTTTTTTTTTTACAACAGAGTATTTTTGACCTCAGTGTGCTCTTTTGTGTCTTCAAGTTTTCTGGTGGTGTGAACAGGTTCCTACAGACTTGTTCAATGTGCAAGTGGCCCATGTGTTTCTGGTTCTATAATTGTTCTCTTGTTTCTACAAGACTGGGGAGTCCACCACTCCTCTGTGGGTCATTTGCATTTAAGCTGTTCCATCCTGCATGTCCACATGGATAGTCCTTCTCTGAACCCTGCTTATACAGGTACTATACAGATGATCAGGTTTTAAATACATCAGATAGGGATTTTATACATTAGTTAGGACTGCTCTATAAGGGTATACCTTGACGATTTGGTGGAGCAGCTTAGTATACATTTTTTTGCAAAAAAACGTATCAACTAAATACCCTGTTTTCTTTACATCTTTTGACTAGCACTTGCTGATTACTGTGATTTTTTTTTTTTTTACAACAGAGTATTTTTGACCTCAGTGTGCTCTTTTGTGTCTTCAAGTTTTCTGGTGGTGTGAACAGGTTCCTACAGACTTGTTCAATGTGCAAGTGGCCCATGTGTTTCTGGTTCTATAATTGTTCTCTTGTTTCTACAAGACTGGGGAGTCCACCACTCCTCTGTGGGTCATTTGCATTTAAGCTGTTCCATCCTGCATGTCCACATGGATAGTCCTTCTCTGAACCCTGCTTATACAGGTACTATACAGATGATCAGGTTTTAAATACATCAGATAGGGATTTTATACATTAGTTAGGACTGCTCTATAAGGGTATACCTTGACGATTTGGTGGAGCAGCTTAGTATACATTTTTTTGCAAAAAAACGTATCAACTAAATACCCTGTTTTCTTTACATCTTTTGACTAGCACTTGCTGATTACTGTGATTTTTTTTTTTTTTTTTACAACAGAGTATTTTTGACCTCAGTGTGCTCTTTTGTGTCTTCAAGTTTTCTGGTGGTGTGAACAGGTTCCTACAGACTTGTTCAATGTGCAAGTGGCCCATGTGTTTCTGGTTCTATAATTGTTCTCTTGTTTCTACAAGACTGGGGAGTCCACCACTCCTCTGTGGGTCATTTGCATTTAAGCTGTTCCATCCTGCATGTCCACATGGATAGTCCTTCTCTGAACCCTGCTTATACAGGTACTATACAGATGATCAGGTTTTAAATACATCAGATAGGGATTTTATACATTAGTTAGGACTGCTCTATAAGGGTATACCTTGACGATTTGGTGGAGCAGCTTAGTATACATTTTTTTGCAAAAAAACGTATCAACTAAATACCCTGTTTTCTTTACATCTTTTGACTAGCACTTGCTGATTACTGTGATTTTTTTTTTTTTTTTTACAACAGAGTATTTTTGACCTCAGTGTGCTCTTTTGTGTCTTCAAGTTTTCTGGTGGTGTGAACAGGTTCCTACAGACTTGTTCAATGTGCAAGTGGCCCATGTGTTTCTGGTTCTATAATTGTTCTCTTGTTTCTACAAGACTGGGGAGTCCACCACTCCTCTGTGGGTCATTTGCATTTAAGCTGTTCCATCCTGCATGTCCACATGGATAGTCCTTCTCTGAACCCTGCTTATACAGGTACTATACAGATGATCAGGTTTTAAATACATCAGATAGGGATTTTATACATTAGTTAGGACTGCTCTATAAGGGTATACCTTGACGATTTGGTGGAGCAGCTTAGTATACATTTTTTTGCAAAAAAACGTATCAACTAAATACCCTGTTTTCTTTACATCTTTTGACTAGCACTTGCTGATTACTGTGATTTTTTTTTTTTTTTACAACAGAGTATTTTTGACCTCAGTGTGCTCTTTTGTGTCTTCAAGTTTTCTGGTGGTGTGAACAGGTTCCTACAGACTTGTTCAATGTGCAAGTGGCCCATGTGTTTCTGGTTCTATAATTGTTCTCTTGTTTCTACAAGACTGGGGAGTCCACCACTCCTCTGTGGGTCATTTGCATTTAAGCTGTTCCATCCTGCATGTCCACATGGATAGTCCTTCTCTGAACCCTGCTTATACAGGTACTATACAGATGATCAGGTTTTAAATACATCAGATAGGGATTTTATACATTAGTTAGGACTGCTCTATAAGGGTATACCTTGACGATTTGGTGGAGCAGCTTAGTATACATTTTTTTGCAAAAAAACGTATCAACTAAATACCCTGTTTTCTTTACATCTTTTGACTAGCACTTGCTGATTACTGTGATTTTTTTTTTTTTTTTACAACAGAGTATTTTTGACCTCAGTGTGCTCTTTTGTGTCTTCAAGTTTTCTGGTGGTGTGAACAGGTTCCTACAGACTTGTTCAATGTGCAAGTGGCCCATGTGTTTCTGGTTCTATAATTGTTCTCTTGTTTCTACAAGACTGGGGAGTCCACCACTCCTCTGTGGGTCATTTGCATTTAAGCTGTTCCATCCTGCATGTCCACATGGATAGTCCTTCTCTGAACCCTGCTTATACAGGTACTATACAGATGATCAGGTTTTAAATACATCAGATAGGGATTTTATACATTAGTTAGGACTGCTCTATAAGGGTATACCTTGACGATTTGGTGGAGCAGCTTAGTATACATTTTTTTGCAAAAAAACGTATCAACTAAATACCCTGTTTTCTTTACATCTTTTGACTAGCACTTGCTGATTACTGTGATTTTTTTTTTTTTTTACAACAGAGTATTTTTGACCTCAGTGTGCTCTTTTGTGTCTTCAAGTTTTCTGGTGGTGTGAACAGGTTCCTACAGACTTGTTCAATGTGCAAGTGGCCCATGTGTTTCTGGTTCTATAATTGTTCTCTTGTTTCTACAAGACTGGGGAGTCCACCACTCCTCTGTGGGTCATTTGCATTTAAGCTGTTCCATCCTGCATGTCCACATGGATAGTCCTTCTCTGAACCCTGCTTATACAGGTACTATACAGATGATCAGGTTTTAAATACATCAGATAGGGATTTTATACATTAGTTAGGACTGCTCTATAAGGGTATACCTTGACGATTTGGTGGAGCAGCTTAGTATACATTTTTTTGCAAAAAAACGTATCAACTAAATACCCTGTTTTCTTTACATCTTTTGACTAGCACTTGCTGATTACTGTGATTTTTTTTTTTTTTTACAACAGAGTATTTTTGACCTCAGTGTGCTCTTTTGTGTCTTCAAGTTTTCTGGTGGTGTGAACAGGTTCCTACAGACTTGTTCAATGTGCAAGTGGCCCATGTGTTTCTGGTTCTATAATTGTTCTCTTGTTTCTACAAGACTGGGGAGTCCACCACTCCTCTGTGGGTCATTTGCATTTAAGCTGTTCCATCCTGCATGTCCACATGGATAGTCCTTCTCTGAACCCTGCTTATACAGGTACTATACAGATGATCAGGTTTTAAATACATCAGATAGGGATTTTATACATTAGTTAGGACTGCTCTATAAGGGTATACCTTGACGATTTGGTGGAGCAGCTTAGTATACATTTTTTTGCAAAAAAACGTATCAACTAAATACCCTGTTTTCTTTACATCTTTTGACTAGCACTTGCTGATTACTGTGATTTTTTTTTTTTTTTTTACAACAGAGTATTTTTGACCTCAGTGTGCTCTTTTGTGTCTTCAAGTTTTCTGGTGGTGTGAACAGGTTCCTACAGACTTGTTCAATGTGCAAGTGGCCCATGTGTTTCTGGTTCTATAATTGTTCTCTTGTTTCTACAAGACTGGGGAGTCCACCACTCCTCTGTGGGTCATTTGCATTTAAGCTGTTCCATCCTGCATGTCCACATGGATAGTCCTTCTCTGAACCCTGCTTATACAGGTACTATACAGATGATCAGGTTTTAAATACATCAGATAGGGATTTTATACATTAGTTAGGACTGCTCTATAAGGGTATACCTTGACGATTTGGTGGAGCAGCTTAGTATACATTTTTTTGCAAAAAAACGTATCAACTAAATACCCTGTTTTCTTTACATCTTTTGACTAGCACTTGCTGATTACTGTGATTTTTTTTTTTTTTTACAACAGAGTATTTTTGACCTCAGTGTGCTCTTTTGTGTCTTCAAGTTTTCTGGTGGTGTGAACAGGTTCCTACAGACTTGTTCAATGTGCAAGTGGCCCATGTGTTTCTGGTTCTATAATTGTTCTCTTGTTTCTACAAGACTGGGGAGTCCACCACTCCTCTGTGGGTCATTTGCATTTAAGCTGTTCCATCCTGCATGTCCACATGGATAGTCCTTCTCTGAACCCTGCTTATACAGGTACTATACAGATGATCAGGTTTTAAATACATCAGATAGGGATTTTATACATTAGTTAGGACTGCTCTATAAGGGTATACCTTGACGATTTGGTGGAGCAGCTTAGTATACATTTTTTTGCAAAAAAACGTATCAACTAAATACCCTGTTTTCTTTACATCTTTTGACTAGCACTTGCTGATTACTGTGATTTTTTTTTTTTTTTACAACAGAGTATTTTTGACCTCAGTGTGCTCTTTTGTGTCTTCAAGTTTTCTGGTGGTGTGAACAGGTTCCTACAGACTTGTTCAATGTGCAAGTGGCCCATGTGTTTCTGGTTCTATAATTGTTCTCTTGTTTCTACAAGACTGGGGAGTCCACCACTCCTCTGTGGGTCATTTGCATTTAAGCTGTTCCATCCTGCATGTCCACATGGATAGTCCTTCTCTGAACCCTGCTTATACAGGTACTATACAGATGATCAGGTTTTAAATACATCAGATAGGGATTTTATACATTAGTTAGGACTGCTCTATAAGGGTATACCTTGACGATTTGGTGGAGCAGCTTAGTATACATTTTTTTGCAAAAAAACGTATCAACTAAATACCCTGTTTTCTTTACATCTTTTGACTAGCACTTGCTGATTACTGTGATTTTTTTTTTTTTTTACAACAGAGTATTTTTGACCTCAGTGTGCTCTTTTGTGTCTTCAAGTTTTCTGGTGGTGTGAACAGGTTCCTACAGACTTGTTCAATGTGCAAGTGGCCCATGTGTTTCTGGTTCTATAATTGTTCTCTTGTTTCTACAAGACTGGGGAGTCCACCACTCCTCTGTGGGTCATTTGCATTTAAGCTGTTCCATCCTGCATGTCCACATGGATAGTCCTTCTCTGAACCCTGCTTATACAGGTACTATACAGATGATCAGGTTTTAAATACATCAGATAGGGATTTTATACATTAGTTAGGACTGCTCTATAAGGGTATACCTTGACGATTTGGTGGAGCAGCTTAGTATACATTTTTTTGCAAAAAAACGTATCAACTAAATACCCTGTTTTCTTTACATCTTTTGACTAGCACTTGCTGATTACTGTGATTTTTTTTTTTTTTTTTACAACAGAGTATTTTTGACCTCAGTGTGCTCTTTTGTGTCTTCAAGTTTTCTGGTGGTGTGAACAGGTTCCTACAGACTTGTTCAATGTGCAAGTGGCCCATGTGTTTCTGGTTCTATAATTGTTCTCTTGTTTCTACAAGACTGGGGAGTCCACCACTCCTCTGTGGGTCATTTGCATTTAAGCTGTTCCATCCTGCATGTCCACATGGATAGTCCTTCTCTGAACCCTGCTTATACAGGTACTATACAGATGATCAGGTTTTAAATACATCAGATAGGGATTTTATACATTAGTTAGGACTGCTCTATAAGGGTATACCTTGACGATTTGGTGGAGCAGCTTAGTATACATTTTTTTGCAAAAAAACGTATCAACTAAATACCCTGTTTTCTTTACATCTTTTGACTAGCACTTGCTGATTACTGTGATTTTTTTTTTTTTTACAACAGAGTATTTTTGACCTCAGTGTGCTCTTTTGTGTCTTCAAGTTTTCTGGTGGTGTGAACAGGTTCCTACAGACTTGTTCAATGTGCAAGTGGCCCATGTGTTTCTGGTTCTATAATTGTTCTCTTGTTTCTACAAGACTGGGGAGTCCACCACTCCTCTGTGGGTCATTTGCATTTAAGCTGTTCCATCCTGCATGTCCACATGGATAGTCCTTCTCTGAACCCTGCTTATACAGGTACTATACAGATGATCAGGTTTTAAATACATCAGATAGGGATTTTATACATTAGTTAGGACTGCTCTATAAGGGTATACCTTGACGATTTGGTGGAGCAGCTTAGTATACATTTTTTTGCAAAAAAACGTATCAACTAAATACCCTGTTTTCTTTACATCTTTTGACTAGCACTTGCTGATTACTGTGATTTTTTTTTTTTTTTACAACAGAGTATTTTTGACCTCAGTGTGCTCTTTTGTGTCTTCAAGTTTTCTGGTGGTGTGAACAGGTTCCTACAGACTTGTTCAATGTGCAAGTGGCCCATGTGTTTCTGGTTCTATAATTGTTCTCTTGTTTCTACAAGACTGGGGAGTCCACCACTCCTCTGTGGGTCATTTGCATTTAAGCTGTTCCATCCTGCATGTCCACATGGATAGTCCTTCTCTGAACCCTGCTTATACAGGTACTATACAGATGATCAGGTTTTAAATACATCAGATAGGGATTTTATACATTAGTTAGGACTGCTCTATAAGGGTATACCTTGACGATTTGGTGGAGCAGCTTAGTATACATTTTTTTGCAAAAAAACGTATCAACTAAATACCCTGTTTTCTTTACATCTTTTGACTAGCACTTGCTGATTACTGTGATTTTTTTTTTTTTTTTTACAACAGAGTATTTTTGACCTCAGTGTGCTCTTTTGTGTCTTCAAGTTTTCTGGTGGTGTGAACAGGTTCCTACAGACTTGTTCAATGTGCAAGTGGCCCATGTGTTTCTGGTTCTATAATTGTTCTCTTGTTTCTACAAGACTGGGGAGTCCACCACTCCTCTGTGGGTCATTTGCATTTAAGCTGTTCCATCCTGCATGTCCACATGGATAGTCCTTCTCTGAACCCTGCTTATACAGGTACTATACAGATGATCAGGTTTTAAATACATCAGATAGGGATTTTATACATTAGTTAGGACTGCTCTATAAGGGTATACCTTGACGATTTGGTGGAGCAGCTTAGTATACATTTTTTTGCAAAAAAACGTATCAACTAAATACCCTGTTTTCTTTACATCTTTTGACTAGCACTTGCTGATTACTGTGATTTTTTTTTTTTTTTTACAACAGAGTATTTTTGACCTCAGTGTGCTCTTTTGTGTCTTCAAGTTTTCTGGTGGTGTGAACAGGTTCCTACAGACTTGTTCAATGTGCAAGTGGCCCATGTGTTTCTGGTTCTATAATTGTTCTCTTGTTTCTACAAGACTGGGGAGTCCACCACTCCTCTGTGGGTCATTTGCATTTAAGCTGTTCCATCCTGCATGTCCACATGGATAGTCCTTCTCTGAACCCTGCTTATACAGGTACTATACAGATGATCAGGTTTTAAATACATCAGATAGGGATTTTATACATTAGTTAGGACTGCTCTATAAGGGTATACCTTGACGATTTGGTGGAGCAGCTTAGTATACATTTTTTTGCAAAAAAACGTATCAACTAAATACCCTGTTTTCTTTACATCTTTTGACTAGCACTTGCTGATTACTGTGATTTTTTTTTTTTTTTTTGATTTTTTTTTTTTTTTTTACAACAGAGTATTTTTGACCTCAGTGTGCTCTTTTGTGTCTTCAAGTTTTCTGGTGGTGTGAACAGGTTCCTACAGACTTGTTCAATGTGCAAGTGGCCCATGTGTTTCTGGTTCTATAATTGTTCTCTTGTTTCTACAAGACTGGGGAGTCCACCACTCCTCTGTGGGTCATTTGCATTTAAGCTGTTCCATCCTGCATGTCCACATGGATAGTCCTTCTCTGAACCCTGCTTATACAGGTACTATACAGATGATCAGGTTTTAAATACATCAGATAGGGATTTTATACATTAGTTAGGACTGCTCTATAAGGGTATACCTTGACGATTTGGTGGAGCAGCTTAGTATACATTTTTTTGCAAAAAAACGTATCAACTAAATACCCTGTTTTCTTTACATCTTTTGACTAGCACTTGCTGATTACTGTGATTTTTTTTTTTTTTTTTACAACAGAGTATTTTTGACCTCAGTGTGCTCTTTTGTGTCTTCAAGTTTTCTGGTGGTGTGAACAGGTTCCTACAGACTTGTTCAATGTGCAAGTGGCCCATGTGTTTCTGGTTCTATAATTGTTCTCTTGTTTCTACAAGACTGGGGAGTCCACCACTCCTCTGTGGGTCATTTGCATTTAAGCTGTTCCATCCTGCATGTCCACATGGATAGTCCTTCTCTGAACCCTGCTTATACAGGTACTATACAGATGATCAGGTTTTAAATACATCAGATAGGGATTTTATACATTAGTTAGGACTGCTCTATAAGGGTATACCTTGACGATTTGGTGGAGCAGCTTAGTATACATTTTTTTGCAAAAAAACGTATCAACTAAATACCCTGTTTTCTTTACATCTTTTGACTAGCACTTGCTGATTACTGTGATTTTTTTTTTTTTTTTTACAACAGAGTATTTTTGACCTCAGTGTGCTCTTTTGTGTCTTCAAGTTTTCTGGTGGTGTGAACAGGTTCCTACAGACTTGTTCAATGTGCAAGTGGCCCATGTGTTTCTGGTTCTATAATTGTTCTCTTGTTTCTACAAGACTGGGGAGTCCACCACTCCTCTGTGGGTCATTTGCATTTAAGCTGTTCCATCCTGCATGTCCACATGGATAGTCCTTCTCTGAACCCTGCTTATACAGGTACTATACAGATGATCAGGTTTTAAATACATCAGATAGGGATTTTATACATTAGTTAGGACTGCTCTATAAGGGTATACCTTGACGATTTGGTGGAGCAGCTTAGTATACATTTTTTTGCAAAAAAACGTATCAACTAAATACCCTGTTTTCTTTACATCTTTTGACTAGCACTTGCTGATTACTGTGATTTTTTTTTTTTTTTTTACAACAGAGTATTTTTGACCTCAGTGTGCTCTTTTGTGTCTTCAAGTTTTCTGGTGGTGTGAACAGGTTCCTACAGACTTGTTCAATGTGCAAGTGGCCCATGTGTTTCTGGTTCTATAATTGTTCTCTTGTTTCTACAAGACTGGGGAGTCCACCACTCCTCTGTGGGTCATTTGCATTTAAGCTGTTCCATCCTGCATGTCCACATGGATAGTCCTTCTCTGAACCCTGCTTATACAGGTACTATACAGATGATCAGGTTTTAAATACATCAGATAGGGATTTTATACATTAGTTAGGACTGCTCTATAAGGGTATACCTTGACGATTTGGTGGAGCAGCTTAGTATACATTTTTTTGCAAAAAAACGTATCAACTAAATACCCTGTTTTCTTTACATCTTTTGACTAGCACTTGCTGATTACTGTGATTTTTTTTTTTTTTTTACAACAGAGTATTTTTGACCTCAGTGTGCTCTTTTGTGTCTTCAAGTTTTCTGGTGGTGTGAACAGGTTCCTACAGACTTGTTCAATGTGCAAGTGGCCCATGTGTTTCTGGTTCTATAATTGTTCTCTTGTTTCTACAAGACTGGGGAGTCCACCACTCCTCTGTGGGTCATTTGCATTTAAGCTGTTCCATCCTGCATGTCCACATGGATAGTCCTTCTCTGAACCCTGCTTATACAGGTACTATACAGATGATCAGGTTTTAAATACATCAGATAGGGATTTTATACATTAGTTAGGACTGCTCTATAAGGGTATACCTTGACGATTTGGTGGAGCAGCTTAGTATACATTTTTTTGCAAAAAAACGTATCAACTAAATACCCTGTTTTCTTTACATCTTTTGACTAGCACTTGCTGATTACTGTGATTTTTTTTTTTTTTACAACAGAGTATTTTTGACCTCAGTGTGCTCTTTTGTGTCTTCAAGTTTTCTGGTGGTGTGAACAGGTTCCTACAGACTTGTTCAATGTGCAAGTGGCCCATGTGTTTCTGGTTCTATAATTGTTCTCTTGTTTCTACAAGACTGGGGAGTCCACCACTCCTCTGTGGGTCATTTGCATTTAAGCTGTTCCATCCTGCATGTCCACATGGATAGTCCTTCTCTGAACCCTGCTTATACAGGTACTATACAGATGATCAGGTTTTAAATACATCAGATAGGGATTTTATACATTAGTTAGGACTGCTCTATAAGGGTATACCTTGACGATTTGGTGGAGCAGCTTAGTATACATTTTTTTGCAAAAAAACGTATCAACTAAATACCCTGTTTTCTTTACATCTTTTGACTAGCACTTGCTGATTACTGTGATTTTTTTTTTTTTTTTACAACAGAGTATTTTTGACCTCAGTGTGCTCTTTTGTGTCTTCAAGTTTTCTGGTGGTGTGAACAGGTTCCTACAGACTTGTTCAATGTGCAAGTGGCCCATGTGTTTCTGGTTCTATAATTGTTCTCTTGTTTCTACAAGACTGGGGAGTCCACCACTCCTCTGTGGGTCATTTGCATTTAAGCTGTTCCATCCTGCATGTCCACATGGATAGTCCTTCTCTGAACCCTGCTTATACAGGTACTATACAGATGATCAGGTTTTAAATACATCAGATAGGGATTTTATACATTAGTTAGGACTGCTCTATAAGGGTATACCTTGACGATTTGGTGGAGCAGCTTAGTATACATTTTTTTGCAAAAAAACGTATCAACTAAATACCCTGTTTTCTTTACATCTTTTGACTAGCACTTGCTGATTACTGTGATTTTTTTTTTTTTTTTACAACAGAGTATTTTTGACCTCAGTGTGCTCTTTTGTGTCTTCAAGTTTTCTGGTGGTGTGAACAGGTTCCTACAGACTTGTTCAATGTGCAAGTGGCCCATGTGTTTCTGGTTCTATAATTGTTCTCTTGTTTCTACAAGACTGGGGAGTCCACCACTCCTCTGTGGGTCATTTGCATTTAAGCTGTTCCATCCTGCATGTCCACATGGATAGTCCTTCTCTGAACCCTGCTTATACAGGTACTATACAGATGATCAGGTTTTAAATACATCAGATAGGGATTTTATACATTAGTTAGGACTGCTCTATAAGGGTATACCTTGACGATTTGGTGGAGCAGCTTAGTATACATTTTTTTGCAAAAAAACGTATCAACTAAATACCCTGTTTTCTTTACATCTTTTGACTAGCACTTGCTGATTACTGTGATTTTTTTTTTTTTTTTACAACAGAGTATTTTTGACCTCAGTGTGCTCTTTTGTGTCTTCAAGTTTTCTGGTGGTGTGAACAGGTTCCTACAGACTTGTTCAATGTGCAAGTGGCCCATGTGTTTCTGGTTCTATAATTGTTCTCTTGTTTCTACAAGACTGGGGAGTCCACCACTCCTCTGTGGGTCATTTGCATTTAAGCTGTTCCATCCTGCATGTCCACATGGATAGTCCTTCTCTGAACCCTGCTTATACAGGTACTATACAGATGATCAGGTTTTAAATACATCAGATAGGGATTTTATACATTAGTTAGGACTGCTCTATAAGAGTATACCTTGACGATTTGGTGGAGCAGCTTAGTATACATTTTTTTGCAAAAAAACGTATCAACTAAATACCCTGTTTTCTTTACATCTTTTGACTAGCACTTGCTGATTACTGTGATTTTTTTTTTTTTTTTTACAACAGAGTATTTTTGACCTCAGTGTGCTCTTTTGTGTCTTCAAGTTTTCTGGTGGTGTGAACAGGTTCCTACAGACTTGTTCAATGTGCAAGTGGCCCATGTGTTTCTGGTTCTATAATTGTTCTCTTGTTTCTACAAGACTGGGGAGTCCACCACTCCTCTGTGGGTCATTTGCATTTAAGCTGTTCCATCCTGCATGTCCACATGGATAGTCCTTCTCTGAACCCTGCTTATACAGGTACTATACAGATGATCAGGTTTTAAATACATCAGATAGGGATTTTATACATTAGTTAGGACTGCTCTATAAGGGTATACCTTGACGATTTGGTGGAGCAGCTTAGTATACATTTTTTTGCAAAAAAACGTATCAACTAAATACCCTGTTTTCTTTACATCTTTTGACTAGCACTTGCTGATTACTGTGATTTTTTTTTTTTTTTTTACAACAGAGTATTTTTGACCTCAGTGTGCTCTTTTGTGTCTTCAAGTTTTCTGGTGGTGTGAACAGGTTCCTACAGACTTGTTCAATGTGCAAGTGGCCCATGTGTTTCTGGTTCTATAATTGTTCTCTTGTTTCTACAAGACTGGGGAGTCCACCACTCCTCTGTGGGTCATTTGCATTTAAGCTGTTCCATCCTGCATGTCCACATTTATAGTCCTTCTCTGAACCCTGCTTATACAGGTACTATACAGATGATCAGGTTTTAAATACATCAGATAGGGATTTTATACGTTAGTTAGGACTGCTCTATAAGGGTATACCTTGACGATTTGGTGGAGCAGCTTAGTATACATTTTTTTGCAAAAAAACGTATAAACTAAATACCCTGTTTTCTTTACATCTTTTGACTAGCACTTGCTGATTACTGTGATTTTTTTTTTTTTTTTACAACAGAGTATTTTTGACCTCAGTGTGCTCTTTTGTGTCTTCAAGTTTTCTGGTGGTGTGAACAGGTTCCTACAGACTTGTTCAATGTGCAAGTGGCCCATGTGTTTCTGGTTCTATAATTGTTCTCTTGTTTCTACAAGACTGGGGAGTCCACCACTCCTCTGTGGGTCATTTGCATTTAAGCTGTTCCATCCTGCATGTCCACATGGATAGTCCTTCTCTGAACCCTGCTTATACAGGTACTATACAGATGATCAGGTTTTAAATACATCAGATAGGGATTTTATACATTAGTTAGGACTGCTCTATAAGGGTATACCTTGACGATTTGGTGGAGCAGCTTAGTATACATTTTTTTGCAAAAAAACGTATCAACTAAATACCCTGTTTTCTTTACATCTTTTGACTAGCACTTGCTGATTACTGTGATTTTTTTTTTTTTTTACAACAGAGTATTTTTGACCTCAGTGTGCTCTTTTGTGTCTTCAAGTTTTCTGGTGGTGTGAACAGGTTCCTACAGACTTGTTCAATGTGCAAGTGGCCCATGTGTTTCTGGTTCTATAATTGTTCTCTTGTTTCTACAAGACTGGGGAGTCCACCACTCCTCTGTGGGTCATTTGCATTTAAGCTGTTCCATCCTGCATGTCCACATGGATAGTCCTTCTCTGAACCCTGCTTATACAGGTACTATACAGATGATCAGGTTTTAAATACATCAGATAGGGATTTTATACATTAGTTAGGACTGCTCTATAAGGGTATACCTTGACGATTTGGTGGAGCAGCTTAGTATACATTTTTTTGCAAAAAAACGTATCAACTAAATACCCTGTTTTCTTTACATCTTTTGACTAGCACTTGCTGATTACTGTGATTTTTTTTTTTTTTTTTAACAACAGAGTATTTTTGACCTCAGTGTGCTCTTTTGTGTCTTCAAGTTTTCTGGTGGTGTGAACAGGTTCCTACAGACTTGTTCAATGTGCAAGTGGCCCATGTGTTTCTGGTTCTATAATTGTTCTCTTGTTTCTACAAGACTGGGGAGTCCACCACTCCTCTGTGGGTCATTTGCATTTAAGCTGTTCCATCCTGCATGTCCACATGGATAGTCCTTCTCTGAACCCTGCTTATACAGGTACTATACAGATGATCAGGTTTTAAATACATCAGATAGGGATTTTATACATTAGTTAGGACTGCTCTATAAGGGTATACCTTGACGATTTGGTGGAGCAGCTTAGTATACATTTTTTTGCAAAAAAACGTATCAACTAAATACCCTGTTTTCTTTACATCTTTTGACTAGCACTTGCTGATTACTGTGATTTTTTTTTTTTTTTTTTTACAACAGAGTATTTTTGACCTCAGTGTGCTCTTTTGTGTCTTCAAGTTTTCTGGTGGTGTGAACAGGTTCCTACAGACTTGTTCAATGTGCAAGTGGCCCATGTGTTTCTGGTTCTATAATTGTTCTCTTGTTTCTACAAGACTGGGGAGTCCACCACTCCTCTGTGGGTCATTTGCATTTAAGCTGTTCCATCCTGCATGTCCACATGGATAGTCCTTCTCTGAACCCTGCTTATACAGGTACTATACAGATGATCAGGTTTTAAATACATCAGATAGGGATTTTATACATTAGTTAGGACTGCTCTATAAGGGTATACCTTGACGATTTGGTGGAGCAGCTTAGTATACATTTTTTTGCAAAAAAACGTATCAACTAAATACCCTGTTTTCTTTACATCTTTTGACTAGCACTTGCTGATTACTGTGATTTTTTTTTTTTTTTACAACAGAGTATTTTTGACCTCAGTGTGCTCTTTTGTGTCTTCAAGTTTTCTGGTGGTGTGAACAGGTTCCTACAGACTTTTTCAATGTGCAAGTGGCCCATGTGTTTCTGGTTCTATAATTGTTCTCTTGTTTCTACAAGACTGGGGAGTCCACCACTCCTCTGTGGGTCATTTGCATTTAAGCTGTTCCATCCTGCATGTCCACATGGATAGTCCTTCTCTGAACCCTGCTTATACAGGTACTATACAGATGATCAGGTTTTAAATACATCAGATAGGGATTTTATACATTAGTTAGGACTGCTCTATAAGGGTATACCTTGACGATTTGGTGGAGCAGCTTAGTATACATTTTTTTGCAAAAAAACGTATCAACTAAATACCCTGTTTTCTTTACATCTTTTGACTAGCACTTGCTGATTACTGTGATTTTTTTTTTTTTTTTTACAACAGAGTATTTTTGACCTCAGTGTGCTCTTTTGTGTCTTCAAGTTTTCTGGTGGTGTGAACAGGTTCCTACAGACTTGTTCAATGTGCAAGTGGCCCATGTGTTTCTGGTTCTATAATTGTTCTCTTGTTTCTACAAGACTGGGGAGTCCACCACTCCTCTGTGGGTCATTTGCATTTAAGCTGTTCCATCCTGCATGTCCACATGGATAGTCCTTCTCTGAACCCTGCTTATACAGGTACTATACAGATGATCAGGTTTTAAATACATCAGATAGGGATTTTATACATTAGTTAGGACTGCTCTATAAGGGTATACCTTGACGATTTGGTGGAGCAGCTTAGTATACATTTTTTTGCAAAAAAACGTATCAACTAAATACCCTGTTTTCTTTACATCTTTTGACTAGCACTTGCTGATTACTGTGATTTTTTTTTTTTTTTTACAACAGAGTATTTTTGACCTCAGTGTGCTCTTTTGTGTCTTCAAGTTTTCTGGTGGTGTGAACAGGTTCCTACAGACTTGTTCAATGTGCAAGTGGCCCATGTGTTTCTGGTTCTATAATTGTTCTCTTGTTTCTACAAGACTGGGGAGTCCACCACTCCTCTGTGGGTCATTTGCATTTAAGCTGTTCCATCCTGCATGTCCACATGGATAGTCCTTCTCTGAACCCTGCTTATACAGGTACTATACAGATGATCAGGTTTTAAATACATCAGATAGGGATTTTATACATTAGTTAGGACTGCTCTATAAGGGTATACCTTGACGATTTGGTGGAGCAGCTTAGTATACATTTTTTTGCAAAAAAACGTATCAACTAAATACCCTGTTTTCTTTACATCTTTTGACTAGCACTTGCTGATTACTGTGATTTTTTTTTTTTTTTTTACAACAGAGTATTTTTGACCTCAGTGTGCTCTTTTGTGTCTTCAAGTTTTCTGGTGGTGTGAACAGGTTCCTACAGACTTGTTCAATGTGCAAGTGGCCCATGTGTTTCTGGTTCTATAATTGTTCTCTTGTTTCTACAAGACTGGGGAGTCCACCACTCCTCTGTGGGTCATTTGCATTTAAGCTGTTCCATCCTGCATGTCCACATGGATAGTCCTTCTCTGAACCCTGCTTATACAGGTACTATACAGATGATCAGGTTTTAAATACATCAGATAGGGATTTTATACATTAGTTAGGACTGCTCTATAAGGGTATACCTTGACGATTTGGTGGAGCAGCTTAGTATACATTTTTTTGCAAAAAAACGTATCAACTAAATACCCTGTTTTCTTTACATCTTTTGACTAGCACTTGCTGATTACTGTGATTTTTTTTTTTTTTTTACAACAGAGTATTTTTGACCTCAGTGTGCTCTTTTGTGTCTTCAAGTTTTCTGGTGGTGTGAACAGGTTCCTACAGACTTGTTCAATGTGCAAGTGGCCCATGTGTTTCTGGTTCTATAATTGTTCTCTTGTTTCTACAAGACTGGGGAGTCCACCACTCCTCTGTGGGTCATTTGCATTTAAGCTGTTCCATCCTGCATGTCCACATGGATAGTCCTTCTCTGAACCCTGCTTATACAGGTACTATACAGATGATCAGGTTTTAAATACATCAGATAGGGATTTTATACATTAGTTAGGACTGCTCTATAAGGGTATACCTTGACGATTTGGTGGAGCAGCTTAGTATACATTTTTTTGCAAAAAAACGTATCAACTAAATACCCTGTTTTCTTTACATCTTTTGACTAGCACTTGCTGATTACTGTGTTTTTTTTTTTTTACAACAGAGTATTTTTGACCTCAGTGTGCTCTTTTGTGTCTTCAAGTTTTCTGGTGGTGTGAACAGGTTCCTACAGACTTGTTCAATGTGCAAGTGGCCCATGTGTTTCTGGTTCTATAATTGTTCTCTTGTTTCTACAAGACTGGGGAGTCCACCACTCCTCTGTGGGTCATTTGCATTTAAGCTGTTCCATCCTGCATGTCCACATGGATAGTCCTTCTCTGAACCCTGCTTATACAGGTACTATACAGATGATCAGGTTTTAAATACATCAGATAGGGATTTTATACATTAGTTAGGACTGATCTATAAGGGTATACCTTGACGATTTGGTGGAGCAGCTTAGTATACATTTTTTTGCAAAAAAACGTATCAACTAAATACCCTGTTTTCTTTACATCTTTTGACTAGCACTTGCTGATTACTGTGATTTTTTTTTTTTTTTTTACAACAGAGTATTTTTGACCTCAGTGTGCTCTTTTGTGTCTTCAAGTTTTCTGGTGGTGTGAACAGGTTCCTACAGACTTGTTCAATGTGCAAGTGGCCCATGTGTTTCTGGTTCTATAATTGTTCTCTTGTTTCTACAAGACTGGGGAGTCCACCACTCCTCTGTGGGTCATTTGCATTTAAGCTGTTCCATCCTGCATGTCCACATGGATAGTCCTTCTCTGAACCCTGCTTATACAGGTACTATACAGATGATCAGGTTTTAAATACATCAGATAGGGATTTTATACATTAGTTAGGACTGCTCTATAAGGGTATACCTTGACGATTTGGTGGAGCAGCTTAGTATACATTTTTTTGCAAAAAAACGTATCAACTAAATACCCTGTTTTCTTTACATCTTTTGACTAGCACTTGCTGATTACTGTGATTTTTTTTTTTTTTTTTAACAACAGAGTATTTTTGACCTCAGTGTGCTCTTTTGTGTCTTCAAGTTTTCTGGTGGTGTGAACAGGTTCCTACAGACTTGTTCAATGTGCAAGTGGCCCATGTGTTTCTGGTTCTATAATTGTTCTCTTGTTTCTACAAGACTGGGGAGTCCACCACTCCTCTGTGGGTCATTTGCATTTAAGCTGTTCCATCCTGCATGTCCACATGGATAGTCCTTCTCTGAACCCTGCTTATACAGGTACTATACAGATGATCAGGTTTTAAATACATCAGATAGGGATTTTATACATTAGTTAGGACTGCTCTATAAGGGTATACCTTGACGATTTGGTGGAGCAGCTTAGTATACATTTTTTTGCAAAAAAACGTATCAACTAAATACCCTGTTTTCTTTACATCTTTTGACTAGCACTTGCTGATTACTGTGATTTTTTTTTTTTTTTTTTACAACAGAGTATTTTTGACCTCAGTGTGCTCTTTTGTGTCTTCAAGTTTTCTGGTGGTGTGAACAGGTTCCTACAGACTTGTTCAATGTGCAAGTGGCCCATGTGTTTCTGGTTCTATAATTGTTCTCTTGTTTCTACAAGACTGGGGAGTCCACCACTCCTCTGTGGGTCATTTGCATTTAAGCTGTTCCATCCTGCATGTCCACATGGATAGTCCTTCTCTGAACCCTGCTTATACAGGTACTATACAGATGATCAGGTTTTAAATACATCAGATAGGGATTTTATACATTAGTTAGGACTGCTCTATAAGGGTATACCTTGACGATTTGGTGGAGCAGCTTAGTATACATTTTTTTGCAAAAAAACGTATCAACTAAATACCCTGTTTTCTTTACATCTTTTGACTAGCACTTGCTGATTACTGTGATTTTTTTTTTTTTTTACAACAGAGTATTTTTGACCTCAGTGTGCTCTTTTGTGTCTTCAAGTTTTCTGGTGGTGTGAACAGGTTCCTACAGACTTTTTCAATGTGCAAGTGGCCCATGTGTTTCTGGTTCTATAATTGTTCTCTTGTTTCTACAAGACTGGGGAGTCCACCACTCCTCTGTGGGTCATTTGCATTTAAGCTGTTCCATCCTGCATGTCCACATGGATAGTCCTTCTCTGAACCCTGCTTATACAGGTACTATACAGATGATCAGGTTTTAAATACATCAGATAGGGATTTTATACATTAGTTAGGACTGCTCTATAAGGGTATACCTTGACGATTTGGTGGAGCAGCTTAGTATACATTTTTTTGCAAAAAAACGTATCAACTAAATACCCTGTTTTCTTTACATCTTTTGACTAGCACTTGCTGATTACTGTGATTTTTTTTTTTTTTTTTACAACAGAGTATTTTTGACCTCAGTGTGCTCTTTTGTGTCTTCAAGTTTTCTGGTGGTGTGAACAGGTTCCTACAGACTTGTTCAATGTGCAAGTGGCCCATGTGTTTCTGGTTCTATAATTGTTCTCTTGTTTCTACAAGACTGGGGAGTCCACCACTCCTCTGTGGGTCATTTGCATTTAAGCTGTTCCATCCTGCATGTCCACATGGATAGTCCTTCTCTGAACCCTGCTTATACAGGTACTATACAGATGATCAGGTTTTAAATACATCAGATAGGGATTTTATACATTAGTTAGGACTGCTCTATAAGGGTATACCTTGACGATTTGGTGGAGCAGCTTAGTATACATTTTTTTGCAAAAAAACGTATCAACTAAATACCCTGTTTTCTTTACATCTTTTGACTAGCACTTGCTGATTACTGTGATTTTTTTTTTTTTTTTACAACAGAGTATTTTTGACCTCAGTGTGCTCTTTTGTGTCTTCAAGTTTTCTGGTGGTGTGAACAGGTTCCTACAGACTTGTTCAATGTGCAAGTGGCCCATGTGTTTCTGGTTCTATAATTGTTCTCTTGTTTCTACAAGACTGGGGAGTCCACCACTCCTCTGTGGGTCATTTGCATTTAAGCTGTTCCATCCTGCATGTCCACATGGATAGTCCTTCTCTGAACCCTGCTTATACAGGTACTATACAGATGATCAGGTTTTAAATACATCAGATAGGGATTTTATACATTAGTTAGGACTGCTCTATAAGGGTATACCTTGACGATTTGGTGGAGCAGCTTAGTATACATTTTTTTGCAAAAAAACGTATCAACTAAATACCCTGTTTTCTTTACATCTTTTGACTAGCACTTGCTGATTACTGTGATTTTTTTTTTTTTTTTTACAACAGAGTATTTTTGACCTCAGTGTGCTCTTTTGTGTCTTCAAGTTTTCTGGTGGTGTGAACAGGTTCCTACAGACTTGTTCAATGTGCAAGTGGCCCATGTGTTTCTGGTTCTATAATTGTTCTCTTGTTTCTACAAGACTGGGGAGTCCACCACTCCTCTGTGGGTCATTTGCATTTAAGCTGTTCCATCCTGCATGTCCACATGGATAGTCCTTCTCTGAACCCTGCTTATACAGGTACTATACAGATGATCAGGTTTTAAATACATCAGATAGGGATTTTATACATTAGTTAGGACTGCTCTATAAGGGTATACCTTGACGATTTGGTGGAGCAGCTTAGTATACATTTTTTTGCAAAAAAACGTATCAACTAAATACCCTGTTTTCTTTACATCTTTTGACTAGCACTTGCTGATTACTGTGATTTTTTTTTTTTTTTTACAACAGAGTATTTTTGACCTCAGTGTGCTCTTTTGTGTCTTCAAGTTTTCTGGTGGTGTGAACAGGTTCCTACAGACTTGTTCAATGTGCAAGTGGCCCATGTGTTTCTGGTTCTATAATTGTTCTCTTGTTTCTACAAGACTGGGGAGTCCACCACTCCTCTGTGGGTCATTTGCATTTAAGCTGTTCCATCCTGCATGTCCACATGGATAGTCCTTCTCTGAACCCTGCTTATACAGGTACTATACAGATGATCAGGTTTTAAATACATCAGATAGGGATTTTATACATTAGTTAGGACTGCTCTATAAGGGTATACCTTGACGATTTGGTGGAGCAGCTTAGTATACATTTTTTTGCAAAAAAACGTATCAACTAAATACCCTGTTTTCTTTACATCTTTTGACTAGCACTTGCTGATTACTGTGTTTTTTTTTTTTACAACAGAGTATTTTTGACCTCAGTGTGCTCTTTTGTGTCTTCAAGTTTTCTGGTGGTGTGAACAGGTTCCTACAGACTTGTTCAATGTGCAAGTGGCCCATGTGTTTCTGGTTCTATAATTGTTCTCTTGTTTCTACAAGACTGGGGAGTCCACCACTCCTCTGTGGGTCATTTGCATTTAAGCTGTTCCATCCTGCATGTCCACATGGATAGTCCTTCTCTGAACCCTGCTTATACAGGTACTATACAGATGATCAGGTTTTAAATACATCAGATAGGGATTTTATACATTAGTTAGGACTGCTCTATAAGGGTATACCTTGACGATTTGGTGGAGCAGCTTAGTATACATTTTTTTGCAAAAAAACGTATCAACTAAATACCCTGTTTTCTTTACATCTTTTGACTAGCACTTGCTGATTACTGTGATTTTTTTTTTTTTTTTACAACAGAGTATTTTTGACCTCAGTGTGCTCTTTTGTGTCTTCAAGTTTTCTGGTGGTGTGAACAGGTTCCTACAGACTTGTTCAATGTGCAAGTGGCCCATGTGTTTCTGGTTCTATAATTGTTCTCTTGTTTCTACAAGACTGGGGAGTCCACCACTCCTCTGTGGGTCATTTGCATTTAAGCTGTTCCATCCTGCATGTCCACATGGATAGTCCTTCTCTGAACCCTGCTTATACAGGTACTATACAGATGATCAGGTTTTAAATACATCAGATAGGGATTTTATACATTAGTTAGGACTGCTCTATAAGGGTATACCTTGACGATTTGGTGGAGCAGCTTAGTATACATTTTTTTGCAAAAAAACGTATCAACTAAATACCCTGTTTTCTTTACATCTTTTGACTAGCACTTGCTGATTACTGTGATTTTTTTTTTTTTTTTACAACAGAGTATTTTTGACCTCAGTGTGCTCTTTTGTGTCTTCAAATTTTCTGGTGGTGTGAACAGGTTCCTACAGACTTGTTCAATGTGCAAGTGGCCCATGTGTTTCTGGTTCTATAATTGTTCTCTTGTTTCTACAAGACTGGGGAGTCCACCACTCCTCTGTGGGTCATTTGCATTTAAGCTGTTCCATCCTGCATGTCCACATGGATAGTCCTTCTCTGAACCCTGCTTATACAGGTACTATACAGATGATCAGGTTTTAAATACATCAGATAGGGATTTTATACATTAGTTAGGACTGCTCTATAAGAGTATACCTTGACGATTTGGTGGAGCAGCTTAGTATACATTTTTTTGCAAAAAAACGTATCAACTAAATACCCTGTTTTCTTTACATCTTTTGACTAGCACTTGCTGATTACTGTGATTTTTTTTTTTTTTTTTTACAACAGAGTATTTTTGACCTCAGTGTGCTCTTTTGTGTCTTCAAGTTTTCTGGTGGTGTGAACAGGTTCCTACAGACTTGTTCAATGTGCAAGTGGCCCATGTGTTTCTGGTTCTATAATTGTTCTCTTGTTTCTACAAGACTGGGGAGTCCACCACTCCTCTGTGGGTCATTTGCATTTAAGCTGTTCCATCCTGCATGTCCACATGGATAGTCCTTCTCTGAACCCTGCTTATACAGGTACTATACAGATGATCAGGTTTTAAATACATCAGATAGGGATTTTATACATTAGTTAGGACTGCTCTATAAGGGTATACCTTGACGATTTGGTGGAGCAGCTTAGTATACATTTTTTTGCAAAAAAACGTATCAACTAAATACCCTGTTTTCTTTACATCTTTTGACTAGCACTTGCTGATTACTGTGATTTTTTTTTTTTTTACAACAGAGTATTTTTGACCTCAGTGTGCTCTTTTGTGTCTTCAAGTTTTCTGGTGGTGTGAACAGGTTCCTACAGACTTTTTCAATGTGCAAGTGGCCCATGTGTTTCTGGTTCTATAATTGTTCTCTTGTTTCTACAAGACTGGGGAGTCCACCACTCCTCTGTGGGTCATTTGCATTTAAGCTGTTCCATCCTGCATGTCCACATGGATAGTCCTTCTCTGAACCCTGCTTATACAGGTACTATACAGATGATCAGGTTTTAAATACATCAGATAGGGATTTTATACATTAGTTAGGACTGCTCTATAAGGGTATACCTTGACGATTTGGTGGAGCAGCTTAGTATACATTTTTTTGCAAAAAAACGTATCAACTAAATACCCTGTTTTCTTTACATCTTTTGACTAGCACTTGCTGATTACTGTGATTTTTTTTTTTTTTTTTTACAACAGAGTATTTTTGACCTCAGTGTGCTCTTTTGTGTCTTCAAGTTTTCTGGTGGTGTGAACAGGTTCCTACAGACTTGTTCAATGTGCAAGTGGCCCATGTGTTTCTGGTTCTATAATTGTTCTCTTGTTTCTACAAGACTGGGGAGTCCACCACTCCTCTGTGGGTCATTTGCATTTAAACTGTTCCATCCTGCATGTCCACATGGATAGTCCTTCTCTGAACCCTGCTTATACAGGTACTATACAGATGATCAGGTTTTAAATACATCAGATAGGGATTTTATACATTAGTTAGGACTGCTCTATAAGGGTATACCTTGACGATTTGGTGGAGCAGCTTAGTATACATTTTTTTGCAAAAAAACGTATCAACTAAATACCCTGTTTTCTTTACATCTTTTGACTAGCACTTGCTGATTACTGTGATTTTTTTTTTTTTTTTTTACAACAGAGTATTTTTGACCTCAGTGTGCTCTTTTGTGTCTTCAAGTTTTCTGGTGGTGTGAACAGGTTCCTACAGACTTGTTCAATGTGCAAGTGGCCCATGTGTTTCTGGTTCTATAATTGTTCTCTTGTTTCTACAAGACTGGGGAGTCCACCACTCCTCTGTGGGTCATTTGCATTTAAGCTGTTCCATCCTGCATGTCCACATGGATAGTCCTTCTCTGAACCCTGCTTATACAGGTACTATACAGATGATCAGGTTTTAAATACATCAGATAGGGATTTTATACATTAGTTAGGACTGCTCTATAAGGGTATACCTTGACGATTTGGTGGAGCAGCTTAGTATACATTTTTTGCAAAAAAACGTATCAACTAAATACCCTGTTTTCTTTACATCTTTTGACTAGCACTTGCTGATTACTGTGATTTTTTTTTTTTTTTTACAACAGAGTATTTTTGACCTCAGTGTGCTCTTTTGTGTCTTCAAGTTTTCTGGTGGTGTGAACAGGTTCCTACAGACTTGTTCAATGTGCAAGTGGCCCATGTGTTTCTGGTTCTATAATTGTTCTCTTGTTTCTACAAGACTGGGGAGTCCACCACTCCTCTGTGGGTCATTTGCATTTAAGCTGTTCCATCCTGCATGTCCACATGGATAGTCCTTCTCTGAACCCTGCTTATACAGGTACTATACAGATGATCAGGTTTTAAATACATCAGATAGGGATTTTATACATTAGTTAGGACTGCTCTATAAGGGTATACCTTGACGATTTGGTGGAGCAGCTTAGTATACATTTTTTTGCAAAAAAACGTATCAACTAAATACCCTGTTTTCTTTACATCTTTTGACTAGCACTTGCTGATTACTGTGATTTTTTTTTTTTTTTTTACAACAGAGTATTTTTGACCTCAGTGTGCTCTTTTGTGTCTTCAAGTTTTCTGGTGGTGTGAACAGGTTCCTACAGACTTGTTCAATGTGCAAGTGGCCCATGTGTTTCTGGTTCTATAATTGTTCTCTTGTTTCTACAAGACTGGGGAGTCCACCACTCCTCTGTGGGTCATTTGCATTTAAGCTGTTCCATCCTGCATGTCCACATGGATAGTCCTTCTCTGAACCCTGCTTATACAGGTACTATACAGATGATCAGGTTTTAAATACATCAGATAGGGATTTTATACATTAGTTAGGACTGCTCTATAAGGGTATACCTTGACGATTTGGTGGAGCAGCTTAGTATACATTTTTTTGCAAAAAAACGTATCAACTAAATACCCTGTTTTCTTTACATCTTTTGACTAGCACTTGCTGATTACTGTGATGTTTTTTTTTTTTTTTACAACAGAGTATTTTTGACCTCAGTGTGCTCTTTTGTGTCTTCAAGTTTTCTGGTGGTGTGAACAGGTTCCTACAGACTTGTTCAATGTGCAAGTGGCCCATGTGTTTCTGGTTCTATAATTGTTCTCTTGTTTCTACAAGACTGGGGAGTCCACCACTCCTCTGTGGGTCATTTGCATTTAAGCTGTTCCATCCTGCATGTCCACATGGATAGTCCTTCTCTGAACCCTGCTTATACAGGTACTATACAGATGATCAGGTTTTAAATACATCAGATAGGGATTTTATACATTAGTTAGGACTGCTCTATAAGGGTATACCTTGACGATTTGGTGGAGCAGCTTAGTATACATTTTTTTGCAAAAAAACGTATCAACTAAATACCCTGTTTTCTTTACATCTTTTGACTAGCACTTGCTGATTACTGTGATTTTTTTTTTTTTTTTTTACAACAGAGTATTTTTGACCTCAGTGTGCTCTTTTGTGTCTTCAAGTTTTCTGGTGGTGTGAACAGGTTCCTACAGACTTGTTCAATGTGCAAGTGGCCCATGTGTTTCTGGTTCTATAATTGTTCTCTTGTTTCTACAAGACTGGGGAGTCCACCACTCCTCTGTGGGTCATTTGCATTTAAGCTGTTCCATCCTGCATGTCCACATGGATAGTCCTTCTCTGAACCCTGCTTATACAGGTACTATACAGATGATCAGGTTTTAAATACATCAGATAGGGATTTTATACATTAGTTAGGACTGATCTATAAGGGTATACCTTGACGATTTGGTGGAGCAGCTTAGTATACATTTTTTTGCAAAAAAACGTATCAACTAAATACCCTGTTTTCTTTACATCTTTTGACTAGCACTTGCTGATTACTGTGATTTTTTTTTTTTTTTACAACAGAGTATTTTTGACCTCAGTGTGCTCTTTTGTGTCTTCAAGTTTTCTGGTGGTGTGAACAGGTTCCTACAGACTTGTTCAATGTGCAAGTGGCCCATGTGTTTCTGGTTCTATAATTGTTCTCTTGTTTCTACAAGACTGGGGAGTCCACCACTCCTCTGTGGGTCATTTGCATTTAAGCTGTTCCATCCTGCATGTCCACATGGATAGTCCTTCTCTGAACCCTGCTTATACAGGTACTATACAGATGATCAGGTTTTAAATACATCAGATAGGGATTTTATACATTAGTTAGGACTGCTCTATAAGGGTATACCTTGACGATTTGGTGGAGCAGCTTAGTATACATTTTTTTGCAAAAAAACGTATCAACTAAATACCCTGTTTTCTTTACATCTTTTGACTAGCACTTGCTGATTACTGTGATTTTTTTTTTTTTTTTACAACAGAGTATTTTTGACCTCAGTGTGCTCTTTTGTGTCTTCAAGTTTTCTGGTGGTGTGAACAGGTTCCTACAGACTTGTTCAATGTGCAAGTGGCCCATGTGTTTCTGGTTCTATAATTGTTCTCTTGTTTCTACAAGACTGGGGAGTCCACCACTCCTCTGTGGGTCATTTGCATTTAAGCTGTTCCATCCTGCATGTCCACATGGATAGTCCTTCTCTGAACCCTGCTTATACAGGTACTATACAGATGATCAGGTTTTAAATACATCAGATAGGGATTTTATACATTAGTTAGGACTGCTCTATAAGGGTATACCTTGACGATTTGGTGGAGCAGCTTAGTATACATTTTTTTGCAAAAAAACGTATCAACTAAATACCCTGTTTTCTTTACATCTTTTGACTAGCACTTGCTGATTACTGTGATTTTTTTTTTTTTTTTTTACAACAGAGTATTTTTGACCTCAGTGTGCTCTTTTGTGTCTTCAAGTTTTCTGGTGGTGTGAACAGGTTCCTACAGACTTGTTCAATGTGCAAGTGGCCCATGTGTTTCTGGTTCTATAATTGTTCTCTTGTTTCTACAAGACTGGGGAGTCCACCACTCCTCTGTGGGTCATTTGCATTTAAGCTGTTCCATCCTGCATGTCCACATGGATAGTCCTTCTCTGAACCCTGCTTATACAGGTACTATACAGATGATCAGGTTTTAAATACATCAGATAGGGATTTTATACATTAGTTAGGACTGCTCTATAAGGGTATACCTTGACGATTTGGTGGAGCAGCTTAGTATACATTTTTTTGCAAAAAAACGTATCAACTAAATACCCTGTTTTCTTTACATCTTTTGACTAGCACTTGCTGATTACTGTGATTTTTTTTTTTTTTTTTACAACAGAGTATTTTTGACCTCAGTGTGCTCTTTTGTGTCTTCAAGTTTTCTGGTGGTGTGAACAGGTTCCTACAGACTTGTTCAATGTGCAAGTGGCCCATGTGTTTCTGGTTCTATAATTGTTCTCTTGTTTCTACAAGACTGGGGAGTCCACCACTCCTCTGTGGGTCATTTGCATTTAAGCTGTTCCATCCTGCATGTCCACATGGATAGTCCTTCTCTGAACCCTGCTTATACAGGTACTATACAGATGATCAGGTTTTAAATACATCAGATAGGGATTTTATACATTAGTTAGGACTGCTCTATAAGGGTATACCTTGACGATTTGGTGGAGCAGCTTAGTATACATTTTTTTGCAAAAAAACGTATCAACTAAATACCCTGTTTTCTTTACATCTTTTGACTAGCACTTGCTGATTACTGTGATTTTTTTTTTTTTTTTTACAACAGAGTATTTTTGACCTCAGTGTGCTCTTTTGTGTCTTCAAGTTTTCTGGTGGTGTGAACAGGTTCCTACAGACTTGTTCAATGTGCAAGTGGCCCATGTGTTTCTGGTTCTATAATTGTTCTCTTGTTTCTACAAGACTGGGGAGTCCACCACTCCTCTGTGGGTCATTTGCATTTAAGCTGTTCCATCCTGCATGTCCACATGGATAGTCCTTCTCTGAACCCTGCTTATACAGGTACTATACAGATGATCAGGTTTTAAATACATCAGATAGGGATTTTATACATTAGTTAGGACTGCTCTATAAGGGTATACCTTGACGATTTGGTGGAGCAGCTTAGTATACATTTTTTTGCAAAAAAACGTATCAACTAAATACCCTGTTTTCTTTACATCTTTTGACTAGCACTTGCTGATTACTGTGATTTTTTTTTTTTTTTTTTTACAACAGAGTATTTTTGACCTCAGTGTGCTCTTTTGTGTCTTCAAGTTTTCTGGTGGTGTGAACAGGTTCCTACAGACTTGTTCAATGTGCAAGTGGCCCATGTGTTTCTGGTTCTATAATTGTTCTCTTGTTTCTACAAGACTGGGGAGTCCACCACTCCTCTGTGGGTCATTTGCATTTAAGCTGTTCCATCCTGCATGTCCACATGGATAGTCCTTCTCTGAACCCTGCTTATACAGGTACTATACAGATGATCAGGTTTTAAATACATCAGATAGGGATTTTATACATTAGTTAGGACTGCTCTATAAGGGTATACCTTGACGATTTGGTGGAGCAGCTTAGTATACATTTTTTTGCAAAAAAACGTATCAACTAAATACCCTGTTTTCTTTACATCTTTTGACTAGCACTTGCTGATTACTGTGATTTTTTTTTTTTTTTTACAACAGAGTATTTTTGACCTCAGTGTGCTCTTTTGTGTCTTCAAGTTTTCTGGTGGTGTGAACAGGTTCCTACAGACTTGTTCAATGTGCAAGTGGCCCATGTGTTTCTGGTTCTATAATTGTTCTCTTGTTTCTACAAGACTGGGGAGTCCACCACTCCTCTGTGGGTCATTTGCATTTAAGCTGTTCCATCCTGCATGTCCACATGGATAGTCCTTCTCTGAACCCTGCTTATACAGGTACTATACAGATGATCAGGTTTTAAATACATCAGATAGGGATTTTATACATTAGTTAGGACTGCTCTATAAGGGTATACCTTGACGATTTGGTGGAGCAGCTTAGTATACATTTTTTTGCAAAAAAACGTATCAACTAAATACCCTGTTTTCTTTACATCTTTTGACTAGCACTTGCTGATTACTGTGATTTTTTTTTTTTTTTTTACAACAGAGTATTTTTGACCTCAGTGTGCTCTTTTGTGTCTTCAAGTTTTCTGGTGGTGTGAACAGGTTCCTACAGACTTGTTCAATGTGCAAGTGGCCCATGTGTTTCTGGTTCTATAATTGTTCTCTTGTTTCTACAAGACTGGGGAGTCCACCACTCCTCTGTGGGTCATTTGCATTTAAGCTGTTCCATCCTGCATGTCCACATGGATAGTCCTTCTCTGAACCCTGCTTATACAGGTACTATACAGATGATCAGGGTTTAAATACATCAGATAGGGATTTTATACATTAGTTAGGACTGCTCTATAAGGGTATACCTTGACGATTTGGTGGAGCAGCTTAGTATACATTTTTTTGCAAAAAAACGTATCAACTAAATACCCTGTTTTCTTTACATCTTTTGACTAGCACTTGCTGATTACTGTGATTTTTTTTTTTTTTTTTACAACAGAGTATTTTTGACCTCAGTGTGCTCTTTTGTGTCTTCAAGTTTTCTGGTGGTGTGAACAGGTTCCTACAGACTTGTTCAATGTGCAAGTGGCCCATGTGTTTCTGGTTCTATAATTGTTCTCTTGTTTCTACAAGACTGGGGAGTCCACCACTCCTCTGTGGGTCATTTGCATTTAAGCTGTTCCATCCTGCATGTCCACATGGATAGTCCTTCTCTGAACCCTGCTTATACAGGTACTATACAGATGATCAGGTTTTAAATACATCAGATAGGGATTTTATACATTAGTTAGGACTGCTCTATAAGGGTATACCTTGACGATTTGGTGGAGCAGCTTAGTATACATTTTTTTGCAAAAAAACGTATCAACTAAATACCCTGTTTTCTTTACATCTTTTGACTAGCACTTGCTGATTACTGTGATTTTTTTTTTTTTTTTTTTACAACAGAGTATTTTTGACCTCAGTGTGCTCTTTTGTGTCTTCAAGTTTTCTGGTGGTGTGAACAGGTTCCTACAGACTTGTTCAATGTGCAAGTGGCCCATGTGTTTCTGGTTCTATAATTGTTCTCTTGTTTCTACAAGACTGGGGAGTCCACCACTCCTCTGTGGGTCATTTGCATTTAAGCTGTTCCATCCTGCATGTCCACATGGATAGTCCTTCTCTGAACCCTGCTTATACAGGTACTATACAGATGATCAGGTTTTAAATACATCAGATAGGGATTTTATACATTAGTTAGGACTGCTCTATAAGGGTATACCTTGACGATTTGGTGGAGCAGCTTAGTATACATTTTTTTGCAAAAAAACGTATCAACTAAATACCCTGTTTTCTTTACATCTTTTGACTAGCACTTGCTGATTACTGTGATTTTTTTTTTTTTTTACAACAGAGTATTTTTGACCTCAGTGTGCTCTTTTGTGTCTTCAAGTTTTCTGGTGGTGTGAACAGGTTCCTACAGACTTTTTCAATGTGCAAGTGGCCCATGTGTTTCTGGTTCTATAATTGTTCTCTTGTTTCTACAAGACTGGGGAGTCCACCACTCCTCTGTGGGTCATTTGCATTTAAGCTGTTCCATCCTGCATGTCCACATGGATAGTCCTTCTCTGAACCCTGCTTATACAGGTACTATACAGATGATCAGGTTTTAAATACATCAGATAGGGATTTTATACATTAGTTAGGACTGCTCTATAAGGGTATACCTTGACGATTTGGTGGAGCAGCTTAGTATACATTTTTTTGCAAAAAAACGTATCAACTAAATACCCTGTTTTCTTTACATCTTTTGACTAGCACTTGCTGATTACTGTGATTTTTTTTTTTTTTTTTTTACAACAGAGTATTTTTGACCTCAGTGTGCTCTTTTGTGTCTTCAAGTTTTCTGGTGGTGTGAACAGGTTCCTACAGACTTGTTCAATGTGCAAGTGGCCCATGTGTTTCTGGTTCTATAATTGTTCTCTTGTTTCTACAAGACTGGGGAGTCCACCACTCCTCTGTGGGTCATTTGCATTTAAGCTGTTCCATCCTGCATGTCCACATGGATAGTCCTTCTCTGAACCCTGCTTATACAGGTACTATACAGATGATCAGGTTTTAAATACATCAGATAGGGATTTTATACATTAGTTAGGACTGCTCTATAAGGGTATACCTTGACGATTTGGTGGAGCAGCTTAGTATACATTTTTTTGCAAAAAAACGTATCAACTAAATACCCTGTTTTCTTTACATCTTTTGACTAGCACTTGCTGATTACTGTGATTTTTTTTTTTTTTTTTACAACAGAGTATTTTTGACCTCAGTGTGCTCTTTTGTGTCTTCAAGTTTTCTGGTGGTGTGAACAGGTTCCTACAGACTTGTTCAATGTGCAAGTGGCCCATGTGTTTCTGGTTCTATAATTGTTCTCTTGTTTCTACAAGACTGGGGAGTCCACCACTCCTCTGTGGGTCATTTGCATTTAAGCTGTTCCATCCTGCATGTCCACATGGATAGTCCTTCTCTGAACCCTGCTTATACAGGTACTATACAGATGATCAGGTTTTAAATACATCAGATAGGGATTTTATACATTAGTTAGGACTGCTCTATAAGGGTATACCTTGACGATTTGGTGGAGCAGCTTAGTATACATTTTTTTGCAAAAAAACGTATCAACTAAATACCCTGTTTTCTTTACATCTTTTGACTAGCACTTGCTGATTACTGTGATTTTTTTTTTTTTTTTACAACAGAGTATTTTTGACCTCAGTGTGCTCTTTTGTGTCTTCAAGTTTTCTGGTGGTGTGAACAGGTTCCTACAGACTTGTTCAATGTGCAAGTGGCCCATGTGTTTCTGGTTCTATAATTGTTCTCTTTTTTCTACAAGACTGGGGAGTCCACCACTCCTCTGTGGGTCATTTGCATTTAAGCTGTTCCATCCTGCATGTCCACATGGATAGTCCTTCTCTGAACCCTGCTTATACAGGTACTATACAGATGATCAGGTTTTAAATACATCAGATAGGGATTTTATACATTAGTTAGGACTGCTCTATAAGGGTATACCTTGACGATTTGGTGGAGCAGCTTAGTATACATTTTTTTGCAAAAAAACGTATCAACTAAATACCCTGTTTTCTTTACATCTTTTGACTAGCACTTGCTGATTACTGTGATTTTTTTTTTTTTTTTTACAACAGAGTATTTTTGACCTCAGTGTGCTCTTTTGTGTCTTCAAGTTTTCTGGTGGTGTGAACAGGTTCCTACAGACTTGTTCAATGTGCAAGTGGCCCATGTGTTTCTGGTTCTATAATTGTTCTCTTGTTTCTACAAGACTGGGGAGTCCACCACTCCTCTGTGGGTCATTTGCATTTAAGCTGTTCCATCCTGCATGTCCACATGGATAGTCCTTCTCTGAACCCTGCTTATACAGGTACTATACAGATGATCAGGTTTTAAATACATCAGATAGGGATTTTATACATTAGTTAGGACTGCTCTATAAGGGTATACCTTGACGATTTGGTGGAGCAGCTTAGTATACATTTTTTTGCAAAAAAACGTATCAACTAAATACCCTGTTTTCTTTACATCTTTTGACTAGCACTTGCTGATTACTGTGATTTTTTTTTTTTTTTTTTACAACAGAGTATTTTTGACCTCAGTGTGCTCTTTTGTGTCTTCAAGTTTTCTGGTGGTGTGAACAGGTTCCTACAGACTTGTTCAATGTGCAAGTGGCCCATGTGTTTCTGGTTCTATAATTGTTCTCTTGTTTCTACAAGACTGGGGAGTCCACCACTCCTCTGTGGGTCATTTGCATTTAAGCTGTTCCATCCTGCATGTCCACATGGATAGTCCTTCTCTGAACCCTGCTTATACAGGTACTATACAGATGATCAGGTTTTAAATACATCAGATAGGGATTTTATACATTAGTTAGGACTGCTCTATAAGGGTATACCTTGACGATTTGGTGGAGCAGCTTAGTATACATTTTTTTGCAAAAAAACGTATCAACTAAATACCCTGTTTTCTTTACATCTTTTGACTAGCACTTGCTGATTACTGTGATTTTTTTTTTTTTTTTTTACAACAGAGTATTTTTGACCTCAGTGTGCTCTTTTGTGTCTTCAAGTTTTCTGGTGGTGTGAACAGGTTCCTACAGACTTGTTCAATGTGCAAGTGGCCCATGTGTTTCTGGTTCTATAATTGTTCTCTTGTTTCTACAAGACTGGGGAGTCCACCACTCCTCTGTGGGTCATTTGCATTTAAGCTGTTCCATCCTGCATGTCCACATGGATAGTCCTTCTCTGAACCCTGCTTATACAGGTACTATACAGATGATCAGGTTTTAAATACATCAGATAGGGATTTTATACATTAGTTAGGACTGCTCTATAAGGGTATACCTTGACGATTTGGTGGAGCAGCTTAGTATACATTTTTTTGCAAAAAAACGTATCAACTAAATACCCTGTTTTCTTTACATCTTTTGACTAGCACTTGCTGATTACTGTGATTTTTTTTTTTTTTACAACAGAGTATTTTTGACCTCAGTGTGCTCTTTTGTGTCTTCAAGTTTTCTGGTGGTGTGAACAGGTTCCTACAGACTTTTTCAATGTGCAAGTGGCCCATGTGTTTCTGGTTCTATAATTGTTCTCTTGTTTCTACAAGACTGGGGAGTCCACCACTCCTCTGTGGGTCATTTGCATTTAAGCTGTTCCATCCTGCATGTCCACATGGATAGTCCTTCTCTGAACCCTGCTTATACAGGTACTATACAGATGATCAGGTTTTAAATACATCAGATAGGGATTTTATACATTAGTTAGGACTGCTCTATAAGGGTATACCTTGACGATTTGGTGGAGCAGCTTAGTATACATTTTTTTGCAAAAAAACGTATCAACTAAATACCCTGTTTTCTTTACATCTTTTGACTAGCACTTGCTGATTACTGTGATTTTTTTTTTTTTTTTTTACAACAGAGTATTTTTGACCTCAGTGTGCTCTTTTGTGTCTTCAAGTTTTCTGGTGGTGTGAACAGGTTCCTACAGACTTGTTCAATGTGCAAGTGGCCCATGTGTTTCTGGTTCTATAATTGTTCTCTTGTTTCTACAAGACTGGGGAGTCCACCACTCCTCTGTGGGTCATTTGCATTTAAGCTGTTCCATCCTGCATGTCCACATGGATAGTCCTTCTCTGAACCCTGCTTATACAGGTACTATACAGATGATCAGGTTTTAAATACATCAGATAGGGATTTTATACATTAGTTAGGACTGCTCTATAAGGGTATACCTTGACGATTTGGTGGAGCAGCTTAGTATACATTTTTTTGCAAAAAAACGTATCAACTAAATACCCTGTTTTCTTTACATCTTTTGACTAGCACTTGCTGATTACTGTGATTTTTTTTTTTTTTTTTTTACAACAGAGTATTTTTGACCTCAGTGTGCTCTTTTGTGTCTTCAAGTTTTCTGGTGGTGTGAACAGGTTCCTACAGACTTGTTCAATGTGCAAGTGGCCCATGTGTTTCTGGTTCTATAATTGTTCTCTTGTTTCTACAAGACTGGGGAGTCCACCACTCCTCTGTGGGTCATTTGCATTTAAGCTGTTCCATCCTGCATGTCCACATGGATAGTCCTTCTCTGAACCCTGCTTATACAGGTACTATACAGATGATCAGGTTTTAAATACATCAGATAGGGATTTTATACATTAGTTAGGACTGCTCTATAAGGGTATACCTTGACGATTTGGTGGAGCAGCTTAGTATACATTTTTTTGCAAAAAAACGTATCAACTAAATACCCTGTTTTCTTTACATCTTTTGACTAGCACTTGCTGATTACTGTGATTTTTTTTTTTTTTTTTACAACAGAGTATTTTTGACCTCAGTGTGCTCTTTTGTGTCTTCAAGTTTTCTGGTGGTGTGAACAGGTTCCTACAGACTTGTTCAATGTGCAAGTGGCCCATGTGTTTCTGGTTCTATAATTGTTCTCTTGTTTCTACAAGACTGGGGAGTCCACCACTCCTCTGTGGGTCATTTGCATTTAAGCTGTTCCATCCTGCATGTCCACATGGATAGTCCTTCTCTGAACCCTGCTTATACAGGTACTATACAGATGATCAGGTTTTAAATACATCAGATAGGGATTTTATACATTAGTTAGGACTGCTCTATAAGGGTATACCTTGACGATTTGGTGGAGCAGCTTAGTATACATTTTTTTGCAAAAAAACGTATCAACTAAATACCCTGTTTTCTTTACATCTTTTGACTAGCACTTGCTGATTACTGTGATTTTTTTTTTTTTTTTTTACAACAGAGTATTTTTGACCTCAGTGTGCTCTTTTGTGTCTTCAAGTTTTCTGGTGGTGTGAACAGGTTCCTACAGACTTGTTCAATGTGCAAGTGGCCCATGTGTTTCTGGTTCTATAATTGTTCTCTTGTTTCTACAAGACTGGGGAGTCCACCACTCCTCTGTGGGTCATTTGCATTTAAGCTGTTCCATCCTGCATGTCCACATGGATAGTCCTTCTCTGAACCCTGCTTATACAGGTACTATACAGATGATCAGGTTTTAAATACATCAGATAGGGATTTTATACATTAGTTAGGACTGCTCTATAAGGGTATACCTTGACGATTTGGTGGAGCAGCTTAGTATACATTTTTTTGCAAAAAAACGTATCAACTAAATACCCTGTTTTCTTTACATCTTTTGACTAGCACTTGCTGATTACTGTGATTTTTTTTTTTTTTTTTTACAACAGAGTATTTTTGACCTCAGTGTGCTCTTTTGTGTCTTCAAGTTTTCTGGTGGTGTGAACAGGTTCCTACAGACTTGTTCAATGTGCAAGTGGCCCATGTGTTTCTGGTTCTATAATTGTTCTCTTGTTTCTACAAGACTGGGGAGTCCACCACTCCTCTGTGGGTCATTTGCATTTAAGCTGTTCCATCCTGCATGTCCACATGGATAGTCCTTCTCTGAACCCTGCTTATACAGGTACTATACAGATGATCAGGTTTTAAATACATCAGATAGGGATTTTATACATTAGTTAGGACTGCTCTATAAGGGTATACCTTGACGATTTGGTGGAGCAGCTTAGTATACATTTTTTTGCAAAAAAACGTATCAACTAAATACCCTGTTTTCTTTACATCTTTTGACTAGCACTTGCTGATTACTGTGATTTTTTTTTTTTTTTTTTTACAACAGAGTATTTTTGACCTCAGTGTGCTCTTTTGTGTCTTCAAGTTTTCTGGTGGTGTGAACAGGTTCCTACAGACTTGTTCAATGTGCAAGTGGCCCATGTGTTTCTGGTTCTATAATTGTTCTCTTGTTTCTACAAGACTGGGGAGTCCACCACTCCTCTGTGGGTCATTTGCATTTAAGCTGTTCCATCCTGCATGTCCACATGGATAGTCCTTCTCTGAACCCTGCTTATACAGGTACTATACAGATGATCAGGTTTTAAATACATCAGATAGGGATTTTATACATTAGTTAGGACTGCTCTATAAGGGTATACCTTGACGATTTGGTGGAGCAGCTTAGTATACATTTTTTTGCAAAAAAACGTATCAACTAAATACCCTGTTTTCTTTACATCTTTTGACTAGCACTTGCTGATTACTGTGATTTTTTTTTTTTTTTTTACAACAGAGTATTTTTGACCTCAGTGTGCTCTTTTGTGTCTTCAAGTTTTCTGGTGGTGTAAACAGGTTCCTACAGACTTGTTCAATGTGCAAGTGGCCCATGTGTTTCTGGTTCTATAATTGTTCTCTTGTTTCTACAAGACTGGGGAGTCCACCACTCCTCTGTGGGTCATTTGCATTTAAGCTGTTCCATCCTGCATGTCCACATGGATAGTCCTTCTCTGAACCCTGCTTATACAGGTACTATACAGATGATCAGGTTTTAAATACATCAGATAGGGATTTTATACATTAGTTAGGACTGCTCTATAAGGGTATACCTTGACGATTTGGTGGAGCAGCTTAGTATACATTTTTTTGCAAAAAAACGTATCAACTAAATACCCTGTTTTCTTTACATCTTTTGACTAGCACTTGCTGATTACTGTGATTTTTTTTTTTTTTTTACAACAGAGTATTTTTGACCTCAGTGTGCTCTTTTGTGTCTTCAAGTTTTCTGGTGGTGTGAACAGGTTCCTACAGACTTGTTCAATGTGCAAGTGGCCCATGTGTTTCTGGTTCTATAATTGTTCTCTTGTTTCTACAAGACTGGGGAGTCCACCACTCCTCTGTGGGTCATTTGCATTTAAGCTGTTCCATCCTGCATGTCCACATGGATAGTCCTTCTCTGAACCCTGCTTATACAGGTACTATACAGATGATCAGGTTTTAAATACATCAGATAGGGATTTTATACATTAGTTAGGACTGCTCTATAAGGGTATACCTTGACGATTTGGTGGAGCAGCTTAGTATACATTTTTTTGCAAAAAAACGTATCAACTAAATACCCTGTTTTCTTTACATCTTTTGACTAGCACTTGCTGATTACTGTGATTTTTTTTTTTTTTTTTTTACAACAGAGTATTTTTGACCTCAGTGTGCTCTTTTGTGTCTTCAAGTTTTCTGGTGGTGTGAACAGGTTCCTACAGACTTGTTCAATGTGCAAGTGGCCCATGTGTTTCTGGTTCTATAATTGTTCTCTTGTTTCTACAAGACTGGGGAGTCCACCACTCCTCTGTGGGTCATTTGCATTTAAGCTGTTCCATCCTGCATGTCCACATGGATAGTCCTTCTCTGAACCCTGCTTATACAGGTACTATACAGATGATCAGGTTTTAAATACATCAGATAGGGATTTTATACATTAGTTAGGACTGCTCTATAAGGGTATACCTTGACGATTTGGTGGAGCAGCTTAGTATACATTTTTTTGCAAAAAAACGTATCAACTAAATACCCTGTTTTCTTTACATCTTTTGACTAGCACTTGCTGATTACTGTGATTTTTTTTTTTTTTTTTTACAACAGAGTATTTTTGACCTCAGTGTGCTCTTTTGTGTCTTCAAGTTTTCTGGTGGTGTGAACAGGTTCCTACAGACTTGTTCAATGTGCAAGTGGCCCATGTGTTTCTGGTTCTATAATTGTTCTCTTGTTTCTACAAGACTGGGGAGTCCACCACTCCTCTGTGGGTCATTTGCATTTAAGCTGTTCCATCCTGCATGTCCACATGGATAGTCCTTCTCTGAACCCTGCTTATACAGGTACTATACAGATGATCAGGTTTTAAATACATCAGATAGGGATTTTATACATTAGTTAGGACTGCTCTATAAGGGTATACCTTGACGATTTGGTGGAGCAGCTTAGTATACATTTTTTTGCAAAAAAACGTATCAACTAAATACCCTGTTTTCTTTACATCTTTTGACTAGCACTTGCTGATTACTGTGATTTTTTTTTTTTTTTTTTTACAACAGAGTATTTTTGACCTCAGTGTGCTCTTTTGTGTCTTCAAGTTTTCTGGTGGTGTGAACAGGTTCCTACAGACTTGTTCAATGTGCAAGTGGCCCATGTGTTTCTGGTTCTATAATTGTTCTCTTGTTTCTACAAGACTGGGGAGTCCACCACTCCTCTGTGGGTCATTTGCATTTAAGCTGTTCCATCCTGCATGTCCACATGGATAGTCCTTCTCTGAACCCTGCTTATACAGGTACTATACAGATGATCAGGTTTTAAATACATCAGATAGGGATTTTATACATTAGTTAGGACTGCTCTATAAGGGTATACCTTGACGATTTGGTGGAGCAGCTTAGTATACATTTTTTTGCAAAAAAACGTATCAACTAAATACCCTGTTTTCTTTACATCTTTTGACTAGCACTTGCTGATTACTGTGATTTTTTTTTTTTTTTTACAACAGAGTATTTTTGACCTCAGTGTGCTCTTTTGTGTCTTCAAGTTTTCTGGTGGTGTGAACAGGTTCCTACAGACTTGTTCAATGTGCAAGTGGCCCATGTGTTTCTGGTTCTATAATTGTTCTCTTGTTTCTACAAGACTGGGGAGTCCACCACTCCTCTGTGGGTCATTTGCATTTAAGCTGTTCCATCCTGCATGTCCACATGGATAGTCCTTCTCTGAACCCTGCTTATACAGGTACTATACAGATGATCAGGTTTTAAATACATCAGATAGGGATTTTATACATTAGTTAGGACTGCTCTATAAGGGTATACCTTGACGATTTGGTGGAGCAGCTTAGTATACATTTTTTTGCAAAAAAACGTATCAACTAAATACCCTGTTTTCTTTACATCTTTTGACTAGCACTTGCTGATTACTGTGATTTTTTTTTTTTTTTTACAACAGAGTATTTTTGACCTCAGTGTGCTCTTTTGTGTCTTCAAGTTTTCTGGTGGTGTGAACAGGTTCCTACAGACTTGTTCAATGTGCAAGTGGCCCATGTGTTTCTGGTTCTATAATTGTTCTCTTGTTTCTACAAGACTGGGGAGTCCACCACTCCTCTGTGGGTCATTTGCATTTAAGCTGTTCCATCCTGCATGTCCACATGGATAGTCCTTCTCTGAACCCTGCTTATACAGGTACTATACAGATGATCAGGTTTTAAATACATCAGATAGGGATTTTATACATTAGTTAGGACTGCTCTATAAGGGTATACCTTGACGATTTGGTGGAGCAGCTTAGTATACATTTTTTTGCAAAAAAACGTATCAACTAAATACCCTGTTTTCTTTACATCTTTTGACTAGCACTTGCTGATTACTGTGATTTTTTTTTTTTTTTTTACAACAGAGTATTTTTGACCTCAGTGTGCTCTTTTGTGTCTTCAAGTTTTCTGGTGGTGTGAACAGGTTCCTACAGACTTGTTCAATGTGCAAGTGGCCCATGTGTTTCTGGTTCTATAATTGTTCTCTTGTTTCTACAAGACTGGGGAGTCCACCACTCCTCTGTGGGTCATTTGCATTTAAGCTGTTCCATCCTGCATGTCCACATGGATAGTCCTTCTCTGAACCCTGCTTATACAGGTACTATACAGATGATCAGGTTTTAAATACATCAGATAGGGATTTTATACATTAGTTAGGACTGCTCTATAAGGGTATACCTTGACGATTTGGTGGAGCAGCTTAGTATACATTTTTTTGCAAAAAAACGTATCAACTAAATACCCTGTTTTCTTTACATCTTTTGACTAGCACTTGCTGATTACTGTGATTTTTTTTTTTTTTTTACAACAGAGTATTTTTGACCTCAGTGTGCTCTTTTGTGTCTTCAAGTTTTCTGGTGGTGTGAACAGGTTCCTACAGACTTGTTCAATGTGCAAGTGGCCCATGTGTTTCTGGTTCTATAATTGTTCTCTTGTTTCTACAAGACTGGGGAGTCCACCACTCCTCTGTGGGTCATTTGCATTTAAGCTGTTCCATCCTGCATGTCCACATGGATAGTCCTTCTCTGAACCCTGCTTATACAGGTACTATACAGATGATCAGGTTTTAAATACATCAGATAGGGATTTTATACATTAGTTAGGACTGCTCTATAAGGGTATACCTTGACGATTTGGTGGAGCAGCTTAGTATACATTTTTTTGCAAAAAAACGTATCAACTAAATACCCTGTTTTCTTTACATCTTTTGACTAGCACTTGCTGATTACTGTGATTTTTTTTTTTTTTTTTACAACAGAGTATTTTTGACCTCAGTGTGCTCTTTTGTGTCTTCAAGTTTTCTGGTGGTGTGAACAGGTTCCTACAGACTTGTTCAATATGCAAGTGGCCCATGTGTTTCTGGTTCTATAATTGTTCTCTTGTTTCTACAAGACTGGGGAGTCCACCACTCCTCTGTGGGTCATTTGCATTTAAGCTGTTCCATCCTGCATGTCCACATGGATAGTCCTTCTCTGAACCCTGCTTATACAGGTACTATACAGATGATCAGGTTTTAAATACATCAGATAGGGATTTTATACATTAGTTAGGACTGCTCTATAAGGGTATACCTTGACGATTTGGTGGAGCAGCTTAGTATACATTTTTTTGCAAAAAAACGTATCAACTAAATACCCTGTTTTCTTTACATCTTTTGACTAGCACTTGCTGATTACTGTGATTTTTTTTTTTTTTTTTACAACAGAGTATTTTTGACCTCAGTGTGCTCTTTTGTGTCTTCAAGTTTTCTGGTGGTGTGAACAGGTTCCTACAGACTTGTTCAATGTGCAAGTGGCCCATGTGTTTCTGGTTCTATAATTGTTCTCTTGTTTCTACAAGACTGGGGAGTCCACCACTCCTCTGTGGGTCATTTGCATTTAAGCTGTTCCATCCTGCATGTCCACATGGATAGTCCTTCTCTGAACCCTGCTTATACAGGTACTATACAGATGATCAGGTTTTAAATACATCAGATAGGGATTTTATACATTAGTTAGGACTGCTCTATAAGGGTATACCTTGACGATTTGGTGGAGCAGCTTAGTATACATTTTTTTGCAAAAAAACGTATCAACTAAATACCCTGTTTTCTTTACATCTTTTGACTAGCACTTGCTGATTACTGTGATTTTTTTTTTTTTTTTTTACAACAGAGTATTTTTGACCTCAGTGTGCTCTTTTGTGTCTTCAAGTTTTCTGGTGGTGTGAACAGGTTCCTACAGACTTGTTCAATGTGCAAGTGGCCCATGTGTTTCTGGTTCTATAATTGTTCTCTTGTTTCTACAAGACTGGGGAGTCCACCACTCCTCTGTGGGTCATTTGCATTTAAGCTGTTCCATCCTGCATGTCCACATGGATAGTCCTTCTCTGAACCCTGCTTATACAGGTACTATACAGATGATCAGGTTTTAAATACATCAGATAGGGATTTTATACATTAGTTAGGACTGCTCTATAAGGGTATACCTTGACGATTTGGTGGAGCAGCTTAGTATACATTTTTTTGCAAAAAAACGTATCAACTAAATACCCTGTTTTCTTTACATCTTTTGACTAGCACTTGCTGATTACTGTGATTTTTTTTTTTTTTTTTTACAACAGAGTATTTTTGACCTCAGTGTGCTCTTTTGTGTCTTCAAGTTTTCTGGTGGTGTGAACAGGTTCCTACAGACTTGTTCAATGTGCAAGTGGCCCATGTGTTTCTGGTTCTATAATTGTTCTCTTGTTTCTACAAGACTGGGGAGTCCACCACTCCTCTGTGGGTCATTTGCATTTAAGCTGTTCCATCCTGCATGTCCACATGGATAGTCCTTCTCTGAACCCTGCTTATACAGGTACTATACAGATGATCAGGTTTTAAATACATCAGATAGGGATTTTATACATTAGTTAGGACTGCTCTATAAGGGTATACCTTGACGATTTGGTGGAGCAGCTTAGTATACATTTTTTTGCAAAAAAACGTATCAACTAAATACCCTGTTTTCTTTACATCTTTTGACTAGCACTTGCTGATTACTGTGATTTTTTTTTTTTTTTTTTACAACAGAGTATTTTTGACCTCAGTGTGCTCTTTTGTGTCTTCAAGTTTTCTGGTGGTGTGAACAGGTTCCTACAGACTTGTTCAATGTGCAAGTGGCCCATGTGTTTCTGGTTCTATAATTGTTCTCTTGTTTCTACAAGACTGGGGAGTCCACCACTCCTCTGTGGGTCATTTGCATTTAAGCTGTTCCATCCTGCATGTCCACATGGATAGTCCTTCTCTGAACCCTGCTTATACAGGTACTATACAGATGATCAGGTTTTAAATACATCAGATAGGGATTTTATACATTAGTTAGGACTGCTCTATAAGGGTATACCTTGACGATTTGGTGGAGCAGCTTAGTATACATTTTTTTGCAAAAAAACGTATCAACTAAATACCCTGTTTTCTTTACATCTTTTGACTAGCACTTGCTGATTACTGTGATTTTTTTTTTTTTTTTACAACAGAGTATTTTTGACCTCAGTGTGCTCTTTTGTGTCTTCAAGTTTTCTGGTGGTGTGAACAGGTTCCTACAGACTTGTTCAATGTGCAAGTGGCCCATGTGTTTCTGGTTCTATAATTGTTCTCTTGTTTCTACAAGACTGGGGAGTCCACCACTCCTCTGTGGGTCATTTGCATTTAAGCTGTTCCATCCTGCATGTCCACATGGATAGTCCTTCTCTGAACCCTGCTTATACAGGTACTATACAGATGATCAGGTTTTAAATACATCAGATAGGGATTTTATACATTAGTTAGGACTGCTCTATAAGGGTATACCTTGACGATTTGGTGGAGCAGCTTAGTATACATTTTTTTGCAAAAAAACGTATCAACTAAATACCCTGTTTTCTTTACATCTTTTGACTAGCACTTGCTGATTACTGTGATTTTTTTTTTTTTTTTTACAACAGAGTATTTTTGACCTCAGTGTGCTCTTTTGTGTCTTCAAGTTTTCTGGTGGTGTGAACAGGTTCCTACAGACTTGTTCAATGTGCAAGTGGCCCATGTGTTTCTGGTTCTATAATTGTTCTCTTGTTTCTACAAGACTGGGGAGTCCACCACTCCTCTGTGGGTCATTTGCATTTAAGCTGTTCCATCCTGCATGTCCACATGGATAGTCCTTCTCTGAACCCTGCTTATACAGGTACTATACAGATGATCAGGTTTTAAATACATCAGATAGGGATTTTATACATTAGTTAGGACTGCTCTATAAGGGTATACCTTGACGATTTGGTGGAGCAGCTTAGTATACATTTTTTTGCAAAAAAACGTATCAACTAAATACCCTGTTTTCTTTACATCTTTTGACTAGCACTTGCTGATTACTGTGATTTTTTTTTTTTTTTTACAACAGAGTATTTTTGACCTCAGTGTGCTCTTTTGTGTCTTCAAGTTTTCTGGTGGTGTGAACAGGTTCCTACAGACTTGTTCAATGTGCAAGTGGCCCATGTGTTTCTGGTTCTATAATTGTTCTCTTGTTTCTACAAGACTGGGGAGTCCACCACTCCTCTGTGGGTCATTTGCATTTAAGCTGTTCCATCCTGCATGTCCACATGGATAGTCCTTCTCTGAACCCTGCTTATACAGGTACTATACAGATGATCAGGTTTTAAATACATCAGATAGGGATTTTATACATTAGTTAGGACTGCTCTATAAGGGTATACCTTGACGATTTGGTGGAGCAGCTTAGTATACATTTTTTTGCAAAAAAACGTATCAACTAAATACCCTGTTTTCTTTACATCTTTTGACTAGCACTTGCTGATTACTGTGATTTTTTTTTTTTTTTTTTACAACAGAGTATTTTTGACCTCAGTGTGCTCTTTTGTGTCTTCAAGTTTTCTGGTGGTGTGAACAGGTTCCTACAGACTTGTTCAATATGCAAGTGGCCCATGTGTTTCTGGTTCTATAATTGTTCTCTTGTTTCTACAAGACTGGGGAGTCCACCACTCCTCTGTGGGTCATTTGCATTTAAGCTGTTCCATCCTGCATGTCCACATGGATAGTCCTTCTCTGAACCCTGCTTATACAGGTACTATACAGATGATCAGGTTTTAAATACATCAGATAGGGATTTTATACATTAGTTAGGACTGCTCTATAAGGGTATACCTTGACGATTTGGTGGAGCAGCTTAGTATACATTTTTTTGCAAAAAAACGTATCAACTAAATACCCTGTTTTCTTTACATCTTTTGACTAGCACTTGCTGATTACTGTGATTTTTTTTTTTTTTTTACAACAGAGTATTTTTGACCTCAGTGTGCTCTTTTGTGTCTTCAAGTTTTCTGGTGGTGTGAACAGGTTCCTACAGACTTGTTCAATGTGCAAGTGGCCCATGTGTTTCTGGTTCTATAATTGTTCTCTTGTTTCTACAAGACTGGGGAGTCCACCACTCCTCTGTGGGTCATTTGCATTTAAGCTGTTCCATCCTGCATGTCCACATGGATAGTCCTTCTCTGAACCCTGCTTATACAGGTACTATACAGATGATCAGGTTTTAAATACATCAGATAGGGATTTTATACATTAGTTAGGACTGCTCTATAAGGGTATACCTTGACGATTTGGTGGAGCAGCTTAGTATACATTTTTTTGCAAAAAAACGTATCAACTAAATACCCTGTTTTCTTTACATCTTTTGACTAGCACTTGCTGATTACTGTGATTTTTTTTTTTTTTTTTTACAACAGAGTATTTTTGACCTCAGTGTGCTCTTTTGTGTCTTCAAGTTTTCTGGTGGTGTGAACAGGTTCCTACAGACTTGTTCAATGTGCAAGTGGCCCATGTGTTTCTGGTTCTATAATTGTTCTCTTGTTTCTACAAGACTGGGGAGTCCACCACTCCTCTGTGGGTCATTTGCATTTAAGCTGTTCCATCCTGCATGTCCACATGGATAGTCCTTCTCTGAACCCTGCTTATACAGGTACTATACAGATGATCAGGTTTTAAATACATCAGATAGGGATTTTATACATTAGTTAGGACTGCTCTATAAGGGTATACCTTGACGATTTGGTGGAGCAGCTTAGTATACATTTTTTTGCAAAAAAACGTATCAACTAAATACCCTGTTTTCTTTACATCTTTTGACTAGCACTTGCTGATTACTGTGATTTTTTTTTTTTTTTTTACAACAGAGTATTTTTGACCTCAGTGTGCTCTTTTGTGTCTTCAAGTTTTCTGGTGGTGTGAACAGGTTCCTACAGACTTGTTCAATGTGCAAGTGGCCCATGTGTTTCTGGTTCTATAATTGTTCTCTTGTTTCTACAAGACTGGGGAGTCCACCACTCCTCTGTGGGTCATTTGCATTTAAGCTGTTCCATCCTGCATGTCCACATGGATAGTCCTTCTCTGAACCCTGCTTATACAGGTACTATACAGATGATCAGGTTTTAAATACATCAGATAGGGATTTTATACATTAGTTAGGACTGCTCTATAAGGGTATACCTTGACGATTTGGTGGAGCAGCTTAGTATACATTTTTTTGCAAAAAAACGTATCAACTAAATACCCTGTTTTCTTTACATCTTTTGACTAGCACTTGCTGATTACTGTGATTTTTTTTTTTTTTTTTTTACAACAGAGTATTTTTGACCTCAGTGTGCTCTTTTGTGTCTTCAAGTTTTCTGGTGGTGTGAACAGGTTCCTACAGACTTGTTCAATGTGCAAGTGGCCCATGTGTTTCTGGTTCTATAATTGTTCTCTTGTTTCTACAAGACTGGGGAGTCCACCACTCCTCTGTGGGTCATTTGCATTTAAGCTGTTCCATCCTGCATGTCCACATGGATAGTCCTTCTCTGAACCCTGCTTATACAGGTACTATACAGATGATCAGGTTTTAAATACATCAGATAGGGATTTTATACATTAGTTAGGACTGCTCTATAAGGGTATACCTTGACGATTTGGTGGAGCAGCTTAGTATACATTTTTTTGCAAAAAAACGTATCAACTAAATACCCTGTTTTCTTTACATCTTTTGACTAGCACTTGCTGATTACTGTGATTTTTTTTTTTTTTTTACAACAGAGTATTTTTGACCTCAGTGTGCTCTTTTGTGTCTTCAAGTTTTCTGGTGGTGTGAACAGGTTCCTACAGACTTGTTCAATGTGCAAGTGGCCCATGTGTTTCTGGTTCTATAATTGTTCTCTTGTTTCTACAAGACTGGGGAGTCCACCACTCCTCTGTGGGTCATTTGCATTTAAGCTGTTCCATCCTGCATGTCCACATGGATAGTCCTTCTCTGAACCCTGCTTATACAGGTACTATACAGATGATCAGGTTTTAAATACATCAGATAGGGATTTTATACATTAGTTAGGACTGCTCTATAAGGGTATACCTTGACGATTTGGTGGAGCAGCTTAGTATACATTTTTTTGCAAAAAAACGTATCAACTAAATACCCTGTTTTCTTTACATCTTTTGACTAGCACTTGCTGATTACTGTGATTTTTTTTTTTTTTTTTACAACAGAGTATTTTTGACCTCAGTGTGCTCTTTTGTGTCTTCAAGTTTTCTGGTGGTGTGAACAGGTTCCTACAGACTTGTTCAATGTGCAAGTGGCCCATGTGTTTCTGGTTCTATAATTGTTCTCTTGTTTCTACAAGACTGGGGAGTCCACCACTCCTCTGTGGGTCATTTGCATTTAAGCTGTTCCATCCTGCATGTCCACATGGATAGTCCTTCTCTGAACCCTGCTTATACAGGTACTATACAGATGATCAGGTTTTAAATACATCAGATAGGGATTTTATACATTAGTTAGGACTGCTCTATAAGGGTATACCTTGACGATTTGGTGGAGCAGCTTAGTATACATTTTTTTGCAAAAAAACGTATCAACTAAATACCCTGTTTTCTTTACATCTTTTGACTAGCACTTGCTGATTACTGTGATTTTTTTTTTACAACAGAGTATTTTTGACCTCAGTGTGCTCTTTTGTGTCTTCAAGTTTTCTGGTGGTGTGAACAGGTTCCTACAGACTTGTTCAATGTGCAAGTGGCCCATGTGTTTCTGGTTCTATAATTGTTCTCTTGTTTCTACAAGACTGGGGAGTCCACCACTCCTCTGTGGGTCATTTGCATTTAAGCTGTTCCATCCTGCATGTCCACATGGATAGTCCTTCTCTGAACCCTGCTTATACAGGTACTATACAGATGATCAGGTTTTAAATACATCAGATAGGGATTTTATACATTAGTTAGGACTGCTCTATAAGGGTATACCTTGACGATTTGGTGGAGCAGCTTAGTATACATTTTTTTGCAAAAAAACGTATCAACTAAATACCCTGTTTTCTTTACATCTTTTGACTAGCACTTGCTGATTACTGTGATTTTTTTTTTTTTTTTTTACAACAGAGTATTTTTGACCTCAGTGTGCTCTTTTGTGTCTTCAAGTTTTCTGGTGGTGTGAACAGGTTCCTACAGACTTGTTCAATGTGCAAGTGGCCCATGTGTTTCTGGTTCTATAATTGTTCTCTTGTTTCTACAAGACTGGGGAGTCCACCACTCCTCTGTGGGTCATTTGCATTTAAGCTGTTCCATCCTGCATGTCCACATGGATAGTCCTTCTCTGAACCCTGCTTATACAGGTACTATACAGATGATCAGGTTTTAAATACATCAGATAGGGATTTTATACATTAGTTAGGACTGCTCTATAAGGGTATACCTTGACGATTTGGTGGAGCAGCTTAGTATACATTTTTTTGCAAAAAAACGTATCAACTAAATACCCTGTTTTCTTTACATCTTTTGACTAGCACTTGCTGATTACTGTGATTTTTTTTTTTTTTTTTTTTACAACAGAGTATTTTTGACCTCAGTGTGCTCTTTTGTGTCTTCAAGTTTTCTGGTGGTGTGAACAGGTTCCTACAGACTTGTTCAATGTGCAAGTGGCCCATGTGTTTCTGGTTCTATAATTGTTCTCTTGTTTCTACAAGACTGGGGAGTCCACCACTCCTCTGTGGGTCATTTGCATTTAAGCTGTTCCATCCTGCATGTCCACATGGATAGTCCTTCTCTGAACCCTGCTTATACAGGTACTATACAGATGATCAGGTTTTAAATACATCAGATAGGGATTTTATACATTAGTTAGGACTGCTCTATAAGGGTATACCTTGACGATTTGGTGGAGCAGCTTAGTATACATTTTTTTGCAAAAAAACGTATCAACTAAATACCCTGTTTTCTTTACATCTTTTGACTAGCACTTGCTGATTACTGTGATTTTTTTTTTTTTTTTTTACAACAGAGTATTTTTGACCTCAGTGTGCTCTTTTGTGTCTTCAAGTTTTCTGGTGGTGTGAACAGGTTCCTACAGACTTGTTCAATGTGCAAGTGGCCCATGTGTTTCTGGTTCTATAATTGTTCTCTTGTTTCTACAAGACTGGGGAGTCCACCACTCCTCTGTGGGTCATTTGCATTTAAGCTGTTCCATCCTGCATGTCCACATGGATAGTCCTTCTCTGAACCCTGCTTATACAGGTACTATACAGATGATCAGGTTTTAAATACATCAGATAGGGATTTTATACATTAGTTAGGACTGCTCTATAAGGGTATACCTTGACGATTTGGTGGAGCAGCTTAGTATACATTTTTTTGCAAAAAAACGTATCAACTAAATACCCTGTTTTCTTTACATCTTTTGACTAGCACTTGCTGATTACTGTGATTTTTTTTTTTTTTTTTTACAACAGAGTATTTTTGACCTCAGTGTGCTCTTTTGTGTCTTCAAGTTTTCTGGTGGTGTGAACAGGTTCCTACAGACTTGTTCAATGTGCAAGTGGCCCATGTGTTTCTGGTTCTATAATTGTTCTCTTGTTTCTACAAGACTGGGGAGTCCACCACTCCTCTGTGGGTCATTTGCATTTAAGCTGTTCCATCCTGCATGTCCACATGGATAGTCCTTCTCTGAACCCTGCTTATACAGGTACTATACAGATGATCAGGTTTTAAATACATCAGATAGGGATTTTATACATTAGTTAGGACTGCTCTATAAGGGTATACCTTGACGATTTGGTGGAGCAGCTTAGTATACATTTTTTTGCAAAAAAACGTATCAACTAAATACCCTGTTTTCTTTACATCTTTTGACTAGCACTTGCTGATTACTGTGATTTTTTTTTTTTTTTTTTTACAACAGAGTATTTTTGACCTCAGTGTGCTCTTTTGTGTCTTCAAGTTTTCTGGTGGTGTGAACAGGTTCCTACAGACTTGTTCAATGTGCAAGTGGCCCATGTGTTTCTGGTTCTATAATTGTTCTCTTGTTTCTACAAGACTGGGGAGTCCACCACTCCTCTGTGGGTCATTTGCATTTAAGCTGTTCCATCCTGCATGTCCACATGGATAGTCCTTCTCTGAACCCTGCTTATACAGGTACTATACAGATGATCAGGTTTTAAATACATCAGATAGGGATTTTATACATTAGTTAGGACTGCTCTATAAGGGTATACCTTGACGATTTGGTGGAGCAGCTTGGTATACATTTTTTTGCAAAAAAACGTATCAACTAAATACCCTGTTTTCTTTACATCTTTTGACTAGCACTTGCTGATTACTGTGATTTTTTTTTTTTTTTTTTTACAACAGAGTATTTTTGACCTCAGTGTGCTCTTTTGTGTCTTCAAGTTTTCTGGTGGTGTGAACAGGTTCCTACAGACTTGTTCAATGTGCAAGTGGCCCATGTGTTTCTGGTTCTATAATTGTTCTCTTGTTTCTACAAGAATGGGGAGTCCACCACTCCTCTGTGGGTCATTTGCATTTAAGCTGTTCCATCCTGCATGTCCACATGGATAGTCCTTCTCTGAACCCTGCTTATACAGGTACTATACAGATGATCAGGTTTTAAATACATCAGATAGGGATTTTATACATTAGTTAGGACTGCTCTATAAGGGTATACCTTGACGATTTGGTGGAGCAGCTTAGTATACATTTTTTTGCAAAAAAACGTATCAACTAAATACCCTGTTTTCTTTACATCTTTTGACTAGCACTTGCTGATTACTGTGATTTTTTTTTTTTTTTTTTTACAACAGAGTATTTTTGACCTCAGTGTGCTCTTTTGTGTCTTCAAGTTTTCTGGTGGTGTGAACAGGTTCCTACAGACTTGTTCAATGTGCAAGTGGCCCATGTGTTTCTGGTTCTATAATTGTTCTCTTGTTTCTACAAGACTGGGGAGTCCCCACTCCTATGTGGGTCATTTGCATTTAAGCTGTTCCATCCTGCATGTCCACATGGATAGTCCTTCTCTGAACCCTGCTTATACAGGTACTATACAGATGATCAGGTTTTAAATACATCAGATAGGGATTTTATACATTAGTTAGGACTGCTCTATAAGGGTATACCTTGACGATTTGGTGGAGCAGCTTAGTATACATTTTTTTGCAAAAAAACGTATCAACTAAATACCCTGTTTTCTTTACATCTTTTGACTAGCACTTGCTGATTACTGTGATTTTTTTTTTTTTTTACAACAGAGTATTTTTGACCTCAGTGTGCTCTTTTGTGTCTTCAAGTTTTCTGGTGGTGTGAACAGGTTCCTACAGACTTGTTCAATGTGCAAGTGGCCCATGTGTTTCTGGTTCTATAATTGTTCTCTTGTTTCTACAAGACTGGGGAGTCCACCACTCCTCTGTGGGTCATTTGCATTTAAGCTGTTCCATCCTGCATGTCCACATGGATAGTCCTTCTCTGAACCCTGCTTATACAGGTACTATACAGATGATCAGGTTTTAAATACATCAGATAGGGATTTTATACATTAGTTAGGACTGCTCTATAAGGGTATACCTTGACGATTTGGTGGAGCAGCTTAGTATACATTTTTTTGCAAAAAAACGTATCAACTAAATACCCTGTTTTCTTTACATCTTTTGACTAGCACTTGCTGATTACTGTGATTTTTTTTTTTTTACAACAGAGTATTTTTGACCTCAGTGTGCTGTTTTGTGTCTTCAAGTTTTCTGGTGGTGTGAACAGTTCCCTACAGACTTGTTCAATGTGCAGGTGGCCCATGTGTTTCTGGTTCTATAATTGTTCTCTTGTTTCTACAAGACTGGGGAGTCCACCACTCCTCTGTGGGTCATTTGCATTTAAGCTGTTCCATCCTGCATGTCCACATGGATAGTCCTTCTCTGAACCCTGCTTATACAGGTACTATACAGATGATCAGGTTTTAAATACATCAGATAGGGATTTTATACATTAGTTAGGACTGCTCTATAAGGGTATACCTTGACGATTTGGTGGATCAGCTTAGTATACATTTTTTTGCAAAAAAACGTATCAACTAAATACCCTGTTTTCTTTACATCTTTTGACTAGCACTTGCTGATTACTGTGATTTTTTTTTTTTTTTTACAACAGAGTATTTTTGACCTCAGTGTGCTCTTTTGTGTCTTCAAGTTTTCTGGTGGTGTGAACAGGTTCCTACAGACTTGTTCAATGTGCAAGTGGCCCATGTGTTTCTGGTTCTATAATTGTTCTCTTGTTTCTACAAGACTGGGGAGTCCACCACTCCTCTGTGGGTCATTTGCATTTAAGCTGTTCCATCCTGCATGTCCACATGGATAGTCCTTCTCTGAACCCTGCTTATACAGGTACTATACAGATGATCAGGTTTTAAATACATCAGATAGGGATTTTATACATTAGTTAGGACTGCTCTATAAGGGTATACCTTGACGATTTGGTGGAGCAGCTTAGTATACATTTTTTTGCAAAAAAACGTATCAACTAAATACCCTGTTTTCTTTACATCTTTTGACTAGCACTTGCTGATTACTGTGATTTTTTTTTTACAACAGAGTATTTTTGACCTCAGTGTGCTCTTTTGTGTCTTCAAGTTTTCTGGTGGTGTGAACAGGTTCCTACAGACTTGTTCAATGTGCAAGTGGCCCATGTGTTTCTGGTTCTATAATTGTTCTCTTGTTTCTACAAGACTGGGGAGTCCACCACTCCTCTGTGGGTCATTTGCATTTAAGCTGTTCCATCCTGCATGTCCACATGGATAGTCCTTCTCTGAACCCTGCTTATACAGGTACTATACAGATGATCAGGTTTTAAATACATCAGATAGGGATTTTATACATTAGTTAGGACTGCTCTATAAGGGTATACCTTGACGATTTGGTGGAGCAGCTTAGTATACATTTTTTTGCAAAAAAACGTATCAACTAAATACCCTGTTTTCTTTACATCTTTTGACTAGCACTTGCTGATTACTGTGATTTTTTTTTTTTTTTTTTACAACAGAGTATTTTTGACCTCAGTGTGCTCTTTTGTGTCTTCAAGTTTTCTGGTGGTGTGAACAGGTTCCTACAGACTTGTTCAATGTGCAAGTGGCCCATGTGTTTCTGGTTCTATAATTGTTCTCTTGTTTCTACAAGACTGGGGAGTCCACCACTCCTCTGTGGGTCATTTGCATTTAAGCTGTTCCATCCTGCATGTCCACATGGATAGTCCTTCTCTGAACCCTGCTTATACAGGTACTATACAGATGATCAGGTTTTAAATACATCAGATAGGGATTTTATACATTAGTTAGGACTGCTCTATAAGGGTATACCTTGACGATTTGGTGGAGCAGCTTAGTATACATTTTTTTGCAAAAAAACGTATCAACTAAATACCCTGTTTTCTTTACATCTTTTGACTAGCACTTGCTGATTACTGTGATTTTTTTTTTTTTTTTTACAACAGAGTATTTTTGACCTCAGTGTGCTCTTTTGTGTCTTCAAGTTTTCTGGTGGTGTGAACAGGTTCCTACAGACTTGTTCAATGTGCAAGTGGCCCATGTGTTTCTGGTTCTATAATTGTTCTCTTGTTTCTACAAGACTGGGGAGTCCACCACTCCTCTGTGGGTCATTTGCATTTAAGCTGTTCCATCCTGCATGTCCACATGGATAGTCCTTCTCTGAACCCTGCTTATACAGGTACTATACAGATGATCAGGTTTTAAATACATCAGATAGGGATTTTATACATTAGTTAGGACTGCTCTATAAGGGTATACCTTGACGATTTGGTGGAGCAGCTTAGTATACATTTTTTTGCAAAAAAACGTATCAACTAAATACCCTGTTTTCTTTACATCTTTTGACTAGCACTTGCTGATTACTGTGATTTTTTTTTTTTTTTTTTACAACAGAGTATTTTTGACCTCAGTGTGCTCTTTTGTGTCTTCAAGTTTTCTGGTGGTGTGAACAGGTTCCTACAGACTTGTTCAATGTGCAAGTGGCCCATGTGTTTCTGGTTCTATAATTGTTCTCTTGTTTCTACAAGACTGGGGAGTCCACCACTCCTCTGTGGGTCATTTGCATTTAAGCTGTTCCATCCTGCATGTCCACATGGATAGTCCTTCTCTGAACCCTGCTTATACAGGTACTATACAGATGATCAGGTTTTAAATACATCAGATAGGGATTTTATACATTAGTTAGGACTGCTCTATAAGGGTATACCTTGACGATTTGGTGGAGCAGCTTAGTATACATTTTTTTGCAAAAAAACGTATCAACTAAATACCCTGTTTTCTTTACATCTTTTGACTAGCACTTGCTGATTACTGTGATTTTTTTTTTACAACAGAGTATTTTTGACCTCAGTGTGCTCTTTTGTGTCTTCAAGTTTTCTGGTGGTGTGAACAGGTTCCTACAGACTTGTTCAATGTGCAAGTGGCCCATGTGTTTCTGGTTCTATAATTGTTCTCTTGTTTCTACAAGACTGGGGAGTCCACCACTCCTCTGTGGGTCATTTGCATTTAAGCTGTTCCATCCTGCATGTCCACATGGATAGTCCTTCTCTGAACCCTGCTTATACAGGTACTATACAGATGATCAGGTTTTAAATACATCAGATAGGGATTTTATACATTAGTTAGGACTGCTCTATAAGGGTATACCTTGACGATTTGGTGGAGCAGCTTAGTATACATTTTTTTGCAAAAAAACGTATCAACTAAATACCCTGTTTTCTTTACATCTTTTGACTAGCACTTGCTGATTACTGTGATTTTTTTTTTTTTTTTTTTACAACAGAGTATTTTTGACCTCAGTGTGCTCTTTTGTGTCTTCAAGTTTTCTGGTGGTGTGAACAGGTTCCTACAGACTTGTTCAATGTGCAAGTGGCCCATGTGTTTCTGGTTCTATAATTGTTCTCTTGTTTCTACAAGACTGGGGAGTCCACCACTCCTCTGTGGGTCATTTGCATTTAAGCTGTTCCATCCTGCATGTCCACATGGATAGTCCTTCTCTGAACCCTGCTTATACAGGTACTATACAGATGATCAGGTTTTAAATACATCAGATAGGGATTTTATACATTAGTTAGGACTGCTCTATAAGGGTATACCTTGACGATTTGGTGGAGCAGCTTAGTATACATTTTTTTGCAAAAAAACGTATCAACTAAATACCCTGTTTTCTTTACATCTTTTGACTAGCACTTGCTGATTACTGTGATTTTTTTTTTTTTTTTACAACAGAGTATTTTTGACCTCAGTGTGCTCTTTTGTGTCTTCAAGTTTTCTGGTGGTGTGAACAGGTTCCTACAGACTTGTTCAATGTGCAAGTGGCCCATGTGTTTCTGGTTCTATAATTGTTCTCTTGTTTCTACAAGACTGGGGAGTCCACCACTCCTCTGTGGGTCATTTGCATTTAAGCTGTTCCATCCTGCATGTCCACATGGATAGTCCTTCTCTGAACCCTGCTTATACAGGTACTATACAGATGATCAGGTTTTAAATACATCAGATAGGGATTTTATACATTAGTTAGGACTGCTCTATAAGGGTATACCTTGACGATTTGGTGGAGCAGCTTAGTATACATTTTTTTGCAAAAAAACGTATCAACTAAATACCCTGTTTTCTTTACATCTTTTGACTAGCACTTGCTGATTACTGTGATTTTTTTTTTTTTTTTTACAACAGAGTATTTTTGACCTCAGTGTGCTCTTTTGTGTCTTCAAGTTTTCTGGTGGTGTGAACAGGTTCCTACAGACTTGTTCAATGTGCAAGTGGCCCATGTGTTTCTGGTTCTATAATTGTTCTCTTGTTTCTACAAGACTGGGGAGTCCACCACTCCTCTGTGGGTCATTTGCATTTAAGCTGTTCCATCCTGCATGTCCACATGGATAGTCCTTCTCTGAACCCTGCTTATACAGGTACTATACAGATGATCAGGTTTTAAATACATCAGATAGGGATTTTATACATTAGTTAGGACTGCTCTATAAGGGTATACCTTGACGATTTGGTGGAGCAGCTTAGTATACATTTTTTTGCAAAAAAACGTATCAACTAAATACCCTGTTTTCTTTACATCTTTTGACTAGCACTTGCTGATTACTGTGATTTTTTTTTTTTTTTTTTTACAACAGAGTATTTTTGACCTCAGTGTGCTCTTTTGTGTCTTCAAGTTTTCTGGTGGTGTGAACAGGTTCCTACAGACTTGTTCAATGTGCAAGTGGCCCATGTGTTTCTGGTTCTATAATTGTTCTCTTGTTTCTACAAGACTGGGGAGTCCACCACTCCTCTGTGGGTCATTTGCATTTAAGCTGTTCCATCCTGCATGTCCACATGGATAGTCCTTCTCTGAACCCTGCTTATACAGGTACTATACAGATGATCAGGTTTTAAATACATCAGATAGGGATTTTATACATTAGTTAGGACTGCTCTATAAGGGTATACCTTGACGATTTGGTGGAGCAGCTTAGTATACATTTTTTTGCAAAAAAACGTATCAACTAAATACCCTGTTTTCTTTACATCTTTTGACTAGCACTTGCTGATTACTGTGATTTTTTTTTTTTTTTTTTTACAACAGAGTATTTTTGACCTCAGTGTGCTCTTTTGTGTCTTCAAGTTTTCTGGTGGTGTGAACAGGTTCCTACAGACTTGTTCAATGTGCAAGTGGCCCATGTGTTTCTGGTTCTATAATTGTTCTCTTGTTTCTACAAGACTGGGGAGTCCACCACTCCTCTGTGGGTCATTTGCATTTAAGCTGTTCCATCCTGCATGTCCACATGGATAGTCCTTCTCTGAACCCTGCTTATACAGGTACTATACAGATGATCAGGTTTTAAATACATCAGATAGGGATTTTATACATTAGTTAGGACTGCTCTATAAGGGTATACCTTGACGATTTGGTGGAGCAGCTTGGTATACATTTTTTTGCAAAAAAACGTATCAACTAAATACCCTGTTTTCTTTACATCTTTTGACTAGCACTTGCTGATTACTGTGATTTTTTTTTTTTTTTTTTTACAACAGAGTATTTTTGACCTCAGTGTGCTCTTTTGTGTCTTCAAGTTTTCTGGTGGTGTGAACAGGTTCCTACAGACTTGTTCAATGTGCAAGTGGCCCATGTGTTTCTGGTTCTATAATTGTTCTCTTGTTTCTACAAGAATGGGGAGTCCACCACTCCTCTGTGGGTCATTTGCATTTAAGCTGTTCCATCCTGCATGTCCACATGGATAGTCCTTCTCTGAACCCTGCTTATACAGGTACTATACAGATGATCAGGTTTTAAATACATCAGATAGGGATTTTATACATTAGTTAGGACTGCTCTATAAGGGTATACCTTGACGATTTGGTGGAGCAGCTTAGTATACATTTTTTTGCAAAAAAACGTATCAACTAAATACCCTGTTTTCTTTACATCTTTTGACTAGCACTTGCTGATTACTGTGATTTTTTTTTTTTTTTTTTTTTACAACAGAGTATTTTTGACCTCAGTGTGCTCTTTTGTGTCTTCAAGTTTTCTGGTGGTGTGAACAGGTTCCTACAGACTTGTTCAATGTGCAAGTGGCCCATGTGTTTCTGGTTCTATAATTGTTCTCTTGTTTCTACAAGACTGGGGAGTCCCCACTCCTATGTGGGTCATTTGCATTTAAGCTGTTCCATCCTGCATGTCCACATGGATAGTCCTTCTCTGAACCCTGCTTATACAGGTACTATACAGATGATCAGGTTTTAAATACATCAGATAGGGATTTTATACATTAGTTAGGACTGCTCTATAAGGGTATACCTTGACGATTTGGTGGAGCAGCTTAGTATACATTTTTTTGCAAAAAAACGTATCAACTAAATACCCTGTTTTCTTTACATCTTTTGACTAGCACTTGCTGATTACTGTGATTTTTTTTTTTTTTTACAACAGAGTATTTTTGACCTCAGTGTGCTCTTTTGTGTCTTCAAGTTTTCTGGTGGTGTGAACAGGTTCCTACAGACTTGTTCAATGTGCAAGTGGCCCATGTGTTTCTGGTTCTATAATTGTTCTCTTGTTTCTACAAGACTGGGGAGTCCACCACTCCTCTGTGGGTCATTTGCATTTAAGCTGTTCCATCCTGCATGTCCACATGGATAGTCCTTCTCTGAACCCTGCTTATACAGGTACTATACAGATGATCAGGTTTTAAATACATCAGATAGGGATTTTATACATTAGTTAGGACTGCTCTATAAGGGTATACCTTGACGATTTGGTGGAGCAGCTTAGTATACATTTTTTTGCAAAAAAACGTATCAACTAAATACCCTGTTTTCTTTACATCTTTTGACTAGCACTTGCTGATTACTGTGATTTTTTTTTTTTTACAACAGAGTATTTTTGACCTCAGTGTGCTGTTTTGTGTCTTCAAGTTTTCTGGTGGTGTGAACAGTTTCCTACAGACTTGTTCAATGTGCAGGTGGCCCATGTGTTTCTGGTTCTATAATTGTTCTCTTGTTTCTACAAGACTGGGGAGTCCACCACTCCTCTGTGGGTCATTTGCATTTAAGCTGTTCCATCCTGCATGTCCACATGGATAGTCCTTCTCTGAACCCTGCTTATACAGGTACTATACAGATGATCAGGTTTTAAATACATCAGATAGGGATTTTATACATTAGTTAGGACTGCTCTATAAGGGTATACCTTGACAATTTGGTGGATCAGCTTAGTATACATTTTTTTGCAAAAAAACGTATCAACTAAATACCCTGTTTTCTTTACATCTTTTGACTAGCACTTGCTGATTACTGTGATTTTTTTTTTTACAACAGAGTATTTTTGACCTCAGTGTGCTCTTTTGTGTCTTCAAGTTTTCTGGTGGTGTGAACAGGTTCCTACAGACTTGTTCAATGTGCAAGTGGCCCATGTGTTTCTGGTTCTATAATTGTTCTCTTGTTTCTACAAGACTGGGGAGTCCACCACTCCTCTGTGGGTCATTTGCATTTAAGCTGTTCCATCCTGCATGTCCACATGGATAGTCCTTCTCTGAACCCTGCTTTTACAGGTACTATACAGATGATCAGGTTTTAAATACATCAGATAGGGATTTTATACATTAGTTAGGACTGCCTCTATAAGGGTATACCTTGACGATTTGGTGGAGCAGCTTAGTATACATTTTTTTGCAAAAAAACGTATCAACTAAATACCCTGTTTTCTTTACATCTTTTGACTAGCACTTGCTGATTACTGTGATTTTTTTTTTTTTTACAACAGATTATTTTTGACCTCAGTGTGCTCTTTTGTGTCTTCAAGACGCAGACTGGGCATGCGCACAACCTGAGACACAGTGTGGCAAACATGTAGCGTATAACGCTAAATGTGTAAGTAAGAATTAAAATATAAAAAGCACATATATATACGTTCAACCATATATCTATGGTGTTCACAGAGTACATGGACAAAAAGAGTCGTGACAGTAGCATAGAAACTGGATATGTGCAAAAAATCATGCAATATAAAAAGGGAAAAGAGAAATTGTGAATATGGCCAATATCTCACGCCATATTAGACTAAGATGTAAACAAAAAAATAATTAGAATGTGGAAGTTATTAACTAAAAATATCCAAAAAATATAAATACCCACAGATATACAATCTCCACTATCACCACCAAAGCAGAATATATACATAAATATTTAAAATATGCACAATGATTCGGGTCATGATGTGGTGAATAAAATATTAGATTCCACATTATAAAGCCAGAATTAGGAAAAAGATTAGATTAGAATAATATAAATAAAATATTACAGAGGCAGAAAAAATGTAATAATATATTAATCTTCTTTTATATTTTCCACAGGGTCTTCCAGTTTTTCTTGATCCACTGATTCACAGTCCAATATTCAGTATAACTGGTGGAAGATAATGTGTCCGAAAACCGAAGTCCACGTACGGTAAGTTAAAATAGATCTAAAAATAATAAAATGAATGGTTAAACGTTATACACATAAAACCTGAAATATCAGAAGAGATAAAAGATTAAAAAGGTAAAAGATAAAAACGATGGTTTACAAAAAGGGTGCGAAGCTCAAATTTTCATTCAGTCCTTTTGGTGACAAAGTATCAAGAGTCCATATCCATTTAGTTTCTTTTTTGGCCAAAGCTATACTTATTTCCCCACCTCTTTCATTAGCTTTAATCATGTCTATGCCAATAACCTTCAACAAGGATGCATCACAATCATGGTATAATTTAAAGTGTTTTGGGATTGTTTTTAAACCCTTAAGCCCCGAGGGTGGTTTAAACGTTAATGACCGGGCCAATTTTTACAATTCTGACCACTGTCTCTTTATGAGGTTATAACTCTGGAATGCTTCAATGGATCTTGGCGATTCTGACAATGTTTTCTCGTGAGATATTGTACTTCATGTTAGTGGTAAAATTTATTCGATATAACTTGTGTTTATTTGTGAAAAAAATGGAAATTTGGCAAAAAATTTGAAAATTTCACAATTTTCCAACTTTGAATTTTTATGCCCTTAAATCACAGAGATACGTCATGCAAAATACTTAATAAGTAACATTTCCGACATGTCTACTTTACATCAGCACACTTTTGGAACCAAAATTTTTTTTTGTTAGGGAGTTATAAGGGTTAAAAGTTGACCAGCAATTTCTCATTTTTACAACACCATTTTTTTTAGGGACCACATCTCATTTGAAGTCATTTTGAGGGGTCTATATGATAGAAAATATCAAAGTGTGACACCATTCTAAAAACTGCACCCCTCAAGGTGCTCAAAACCACATTCAAGAAGTTTATTAACCCTTCAGGTGTTTCACAGGAATGTTTGGAATGTTTAAATAAAAATGAAGATTTCACTTTTTTTCACACAAAATTTACTTCAGCTCCAATTTGTTTTATTTTACCAAGGGTAACAGGAGAAAATGGACCCCAGAAGTTGTTGTACAATTTGTCCTGAGTACGCCGATACCCCATATGTGGGGGTAAACCACTGTTTGGGCGCATGGCAGAGCTCGGAAGGGAAGGAGCGCCATTTGACTTTTCAATGCAAAATTGACTGGAATTGAGATGGGACGCCATGTTACGTTTGGAGAGCCCCTGATGTGCCTAAACATTGAAACCCCCCACAAGTGACACCATTTTGGAAAGTAGACCCCTTAAGGAACTTATCTAGATGTGTGGTGAGCACTTTGACCCAACAAGTGCTTCACAGAAGTTTATAATGCAGAGCCGTTAAAATACAAAATCATATTTTTTCACAAAAATGATCTTTTCGCCCCCAATTTTTTATTTTCCCAAGTGTAAGAGAAGAAATTAGACCACAGAAGTTGTTGTGCAATTTGTCCTGAGTACAGCGATACCCCATATGTGGGGGTAAACCACTGTTTGGGCTCATAGCAGAGCTCGGAAGGGAAGGAGCGCCATTTGACTTTTCAATGCAAAATTGACTGGAATTGAGATGGGACGCCATGTTGCGTTTGGAGAGCCCCTGATGGGCCTAAACATTAAAACCCCCCACAAGTGACACAATTTTGGAAAGTAGACCCCCTAAGGAACTTATCTTGATGTGTTTTGAGAGCTTTGAACCCCCAAGTGTTTCACTACAGTTTATGATGCAGAGCCCTGAAAAGAAAAATTATTTTTTTTCAGAAAAATGATTTTTTAGCCCCCAGTTTTGTATTTTCACAAGGGTAACAGGATAAATTGGACTCCAAAAGTTGTTGTCCAATTTGTCCTGAGTACGCTGATACCCCATATGTGGGGGGAACCACTGTTTGGGCGCATGGCAGAGCTCGGAAGGGAAGGAGCGCCATTTGGAATGCAGACTTAGATGGATTGGTCTGCAGGTGTCACGTTGCATTTGCAGAGCCCCTGATGTACCCAAACAGTACAACCCCCCCACAAGTGACCCCATATTGGAAACTAGACCTCCCGAGGAACTTATCTAGATGTGTTTTGAGAGCTTTGAACCCCCAAGTGTTTCACTACAGTTTATAACGCAGAGCCGTGAAACTAAAAAATTTTTTTTTTCAGAAAAATGATTTTTTAGCCCCCAGTTTTGTATTTTCACAAGGGTAACAGGATAAATTGGACCACAAAAGTTGTTGTCCAATTTGTCCTGAGTACGCTGATACCCCATATGTGGGGGGAACCACTGTTTGGGCGCATGGCAGAGCTTGGAAGGGAAGGAGCGCCATTTGGAATGCAGACTTAGATGGATTGGTCTGCAGGCGTCATGTTGCATTTGCAGAGCCCCTGATGTACCCAAACAGTATAAACCCCCATAAGTGACCCTATATTGGAAACTAGACCTCCCAAGGAACTTATCTAGATGTGTTGTGAGAACTTTGAACCCCCAAGTGTTTCACTACAGTTTACAACGCAGTGCCGTGAAAATAAAAAATCCTTTTTTCCCCACAAAAATGATTTTTAGCCCCCCAAATTTTTATGTTCCCAGAGATAACAAGAGAACTTGTCCCGAGTACGCTGATGCCCCATATGTTGGGGTAAACCCCTGTTTGGGCGTACGGGAGAGCTCGGAAGGGAAGGAGCACTGTTTTACTTTTTCAACGCAGAATTGTCTGGAATTGAGATCGGACGCCATGTCGCGTTTGGAGAGCCCCCGATGTGCCTGAACAGTGGAAACTCCCTAATTCTACCTGAAACTAATCCAAACACACCCCTAACCCTAATCCCAACTGTAACCCTAACCACACCCCTAACCCTGACACACCCCTAATTCTAATCCCAACCCTAATCCCAACTTTAAATGTAATCCAAACCCTAACCCTAACTTTAGCCCCAACCCTAACCCTAACTTTATCTCCAACCCTAACTTTAGCCCCAACCCTATCCCTTACTTTAGCCCCAACCCTAACTTTAGCTCCAACCCTAGCCCCAACCCTAACCCTAGCCCTAACCCTAGCCCTAACCCTAGCCCTAACCCTAGCCCTAACCCTAGCCCTAACCTTAACCCTAACCCTAGCCCTAACCCTAGCCCTAATGGGAAAATGGAAATAAATAAATTTTTTTAATTTTATTATTTTTCCCTAACTAAGGGGGTGATGAAGGGGGTTTGATTTACTCTTATAGCTTTTTTTATATCGGATTTTTATGATTGGCAGCTGTCACACACTAAAAGACGCTTTTTATAGCAAAAAAGTTTTTGCGTCTCCACATTTTGAGACCTATAATTTTTCCGTATTTTGGTCCACAGTCATGTGAGGTCTTGTTTTTTGCGAGACGAGTTGACGTTTTTATTGGTAACATTTTCGGACATGTGACAGTTTTTGATAACTTTTTATTCCGATTTTTGTGAGGCAGAATGACCAAAAACCAGCTATTCATGAATTTCTTTTGGGGGAGGCGTTTATACCGTTCCACGTTTGGTAAAATTGATAAAGCAGTTTTATTCGTCAGTACGATTACAGCGATATCTCATTTATATCTTTTTTTATGTTTTGGCGCTTTTATACGATAAAAGCTATTTTATAGAAAAAATAATTATTTTGGCATCGCTTTATTCTGAGGACGTTTTCAGCGGTACCATGGTTATTTATATCCGTCTTTTTGATCGCGTGTTATTTCACTTTTTGTTCATCGGTATGATAATAAAGCGTTTTTTGGCTCGTTTTTTTTTTTTTTTCTTACGGTGTTCACTGAAGGGGTTAACTAGTGGAACAGTTTTATAGGTTGGGTCGTTACGGACGTGGCGATACTAAATATGTGTACTTTTATTGTTTTTTTTTTTTTTTTTTTTTAGATAAAGAAATGTATTTATGGGAATACATTTTTTTTTTCTTCATTATTTAGGAATTTTTTTTAATTTTTTTTTTTACACACGTGGACATTTTTTTTTTAACTTTTTTACTTTGTCCCAAGGGGGGACATCACAGATCGCCGATCTGATAGTTTGCATAGCACTCTATCAGATCGGCGATCTCACTCACATCGCCGCAGGCTTACCAGCGCCTGCACGGCACCCGGAAGTACTCCCTGCAGGACCCGGATACAGCCCCGTGGCCATTTTGGATCCGGGGCCTGCAGAGAGGAGACGCTCGGTACAAGGTGAGTACATCGCCTTGTACCGATCGTCTCAGGGAAGCCCGCAGGGAGCCCCCTCCCTGCGCGATGCTTCCCTGTACCGCCGGTACACCGCGATCATGTTTGATTGCGGTGTGCCAGGGGTTAATGTGCTGGGGGCGGTCCGTGACCGCTCCTGGCACATAGTGCCGGATGTCAGCTGCGATAGTCAGCTGACACCCGGCTGCGATCGGCCGCGCTCCCCCCGTGAGCGCGGCCGATCGCTATGACATACTATCCCTTCACTGGGAATTAAGTCCCTGGTCACCTTGACGGGATAGTACGTCATATGGGATTAAGGAGTTAATAGGGATGCATCCTTCACTTCCTTTGCCGTTTGAATTCCCAAAATGTGTTCCCTGGTTCTAACCTTGAGCTGTCTGGTTGTCATGCCCACATAGATGAAAGAACATGTGCATGTCGCATGATATATCACAGCTTTTGATGTACACATTATATTCTGTTTAATTTTATATATGGTTGTACCGTCATGATTACAAAAGGTATTAGTTCTTACAATATTGGGACATGCGACACATTGTCCACATGGTTTACAGCCTGGAATTGCCTTTGTGCCCATGAGAAAAGAGGGGATTACTGAATTGTAGGTGTAATGACTTTTAACTAAATGATCTTTCAAATTTCTCGATCTGCGGTAGGTAATATTGGGTATTTCTCCAATATACTGAGACAAAACAGGATCAGCTTTCAGAATTGCTCATGATTAGTGTTGAGCATTCCGATACCGCAAGTATCGGGTATCGGCCGATACTTGCGGTATCGGAATTCCGATACCGGGATTCCGATACTTGCCGCGTATCGGATACCGGAATCGGAAGTTCCAAGATTCAAAATGCAGAAATTCAGCCAATGAGAATGATTCCAAGTGTGGGCACATCCTGTTTAGCATGGAGGGCATGAAACTACTGGCAAGTCTGTGATTGGCTGCTGAAATGATGTCATGATGCAGTTTAAAAGTCGCTGGCGCCATTTTGCGATCACTCTGCTGTGAATTCAGTTAGTGACAGGACGCTGTTTGCTGACTGAGGGACAGTTTATAGATAGTGATTTGCTTCTTTGTGCTTTCCAAAGGCTAATTTAGCAACCGCTGTGTTCACCTACTATTCACCTTGCTTTTGCCTTGTAGCGCTGTTTTCACAGCGATCTGCAAGGTCTGTGTGTGTGTGTGTGTGAGTGCAGCCCACTCACTAGTCTGAGTGCAGCCACATAGGCCATCCATAGCTGGTTGTATTCAGTTCAGGGAGGGTGGTTCATTGCCTCATACTGCTTTTTTTTTTTTTTTTTTCAAGTAGTGTAGTCTGCTGCAAATTTATTCAAAAAAATCCTATTAGTGTCTTTCCACCCGTCTCCAGCTAATTTGTGGAAAAACACTACATAGGATAACGTAGAGGAGGGTTTTTGGGCCTTGCAGCGCCGTTTACGGCTGTCTGCACGGTCTCCGTGTGATTGCAGCTCGCCCTGTAGTCTGTGAGCAGCCATAGCCTGGTTGTCTCCAGCTCAGGGTTGTTCACTGCGTCATACCGCCAAATCAATTTTCATTTTGTTTTAAGTAGTGCAGGCTGCTGCACATTTTTTCAAAAAATTCCTATTAGTGTCTTTCCACCCGTCTCCAGCTAATTTGTGGAAAAACACTACATAGGATAACGTAGAGGAGGGTTTTTGGGCCTTGCAGCGCCGTTTACGGCTGTCTGCACGGTCTCCGTGTGACTGCAGCTCACCCTGTAGTCTGTGAGCAGCCATAGCCTGGTTGTCTCCAGCTCAGGGTTGTTCACTGCGTCATACCGCCAAATCAATTTTCATTTTGTTTTAAGTAGTGCAGGCTGCTGCACATTTTTTCAAAAAATTCCTATTAGTGTCTTTCCACCCGTCTCCAGCTAATTTGTGGAAAAACACTACATAGGATAACGTAGAGGAGGGTTTTTGGGCCTTGCAGCGCCGTTTACGGCTGTCTGCACGGTCTCCGTGTGACTGCAGCTCGCCCTGTAGTCTGTGAGCAGCCATAGCCTGGTTGTCTCCAGCTCAGGGTTCTTCACTGCGTCATACCGCCAAATCAATTTTCATTTTGTTTTAAGTAGTGCAGGCTGCTGCACATTTTTTCAAAAAAATCCTATTAGTGTCTTTCCACCCGTCTCCAGCTAACTTGTGGAAAAACACTACATAGGATAACGTAGAGGAGGGTTTTTGGGCCTTGCAGCGCCGTTTACGTCTGTCTGCACGGTCTCCGTGTGACTGCAGCTCTATCCGTTGTCAGTTCAGCCCCCAAAAAATAAATAAATAATAAAGTTCACCAAACACACCAGTTACACCACTTTACATTTGTGTAGGCCACATTAGCTCATATTAAAGTCTAGTCCACACTTTAGAAAATTAGTGTTTCTTATACCTGTTAGGAGGAGTTGCTCAGGAATAAGCACACAAAGCCGTTAGTACTTTTCTGCTTATCTTTATCAGTCAACCAAGATGAAGAAGGCAGTGAGTAAGGCACGTGGGCGTGGGCGTGGGCGCGGAGCAGGGAGGGGACGTGGGGATTCTGTGCCTGCTGCGGGCACCGGTGACTCATCAGCACCCACTTTCACCAGGCAACAGTCATTCATGCGCAGCTTTGTGTCAGAGCGCCGTACACCGCTGCTGCGTGAAGAACAAACTGAAGCCGTTGTCGGATGGATGGCAGCTAATGCATCAACTTCAATTAGTGCCACATCCTCTCAGACACAGAGCACTGGAGAGCAGCCATCTGTCTCTTCACCACCTGCCAAATTGCCCAGGCAGACAGAGAGCCCAGGACAGGAGCCGTCTCTACTTCTGTTCTCTGAATCTCTTGGCTTGGAAACAGGGGGCCAGCCAAGCAGCATTGGAGAAATGGAAGAAGAGGCAGGGTGCAGTGATGCCCAACAGCTTTTTCTCTCTTCCTCTGAAGAGGCGGGTGGGCCAGTGGCTCCGGTCACCACATCGCAGGCCGCATCAGCTGATGATGACACTCAGGTGCCACTTACTGGTGCGTGCTCTGCTGCTGAGACTACCCAGGAGGAGCAGTTGGGGGCAGAGGGTAGTGTAGATGATGAGGTCCTTGACCCATCTTGGCGTGAGGGACAGGAAGGTGGTGGGAGCAGCTCTGAGGAAGAGATTCCCCGTACAGCCCAAAGAGGGAGAGGGAGGGGGAAGACTGCGGATCCTGCAGCCTCCGCTTTGGCACCCGTTAGGAGCATGTCTCTTCCAAAAGCCAAAAAGGGCGCTCCCAAGACTTGCAGTGCCTGGTCCTTTTTTGACACAGTTGCAGATGACATTTGCTATGTCAGATGCAAGGTGTGTCATCAAAAAGTCAAAAGAGGTCGAAATGTCAGCAACCTCAATACCTCCAACATGTGGAAACATGTGCGCAACAGGCACCCGGCGGAGTTAGAAAAACACACTGAAGAGCTAGGCCAACCAACAGCGGCAGCTACCACCTCTTCAGCTCGTGTTGCCTCTTCCTCTAGCTCACACGCAGCTGGTTCGGCTTCCTCCCAGGATCGCTGTGGAAGAACCTCTGGCCCTGTTGTCCAGAGACCCGCTGTAATTCCACCCGCAGCACCACTTTCCCAGTCATCCACACACTCCCAGCCCAGTCTACAGCCATCGGTAGTACAGGCATGGGAGAAAAGGCGGCCTTTCTCGTCAAACCACCCACGAGCACAGGCTTTGACTGCAGGCATTGCCAAACTTCTGTCACTGGAAATGCTGTCATTCAGGCTGGTGGAGACTGACAGCTTCCGTGACTTGATGTCATTGGCAGTCCCACAGTACAATGTGCCCAGCCGCTTTTACTTCAGCAGGCAAGCCGTCCCTGCCCTGCACAAGCATGTGGAGGGACACATAAAACACGCGCTACTGAACGCCGTCAGTAGCAAGGTCCACCTCACCACCGATGCGTGGACCAGTCAACATGGACAGGGGCGATACCTTTCCCTCACTGCCCATTGGGTTAATGTCGTTGAGCCGGGTACAGACCGTGCGAGTGGCGCAGGACGTGTCCTGCCCACTCCAAGGATTGCAGGAATCCATTCTGTACGCATTGACTCCTCCTCTTACACCAGTTCCTCAGAATCATCGCTGCAGGAGCCGTCACAGTCCACCTCCACATGGACCCGTGATGAACGTGTACCTGTTACGACCGACATGAGCACAGCCGTGGCCAAACGTCAACAGGCCGTCTTGAAATTAATTTTTTGGGGGAATCGTAGCCACACAGTGCAGGAGCTCTGGAATGCCATCAAGCAGGAAAGCGATGTGTGGTTTGTGCCAGCGAATCTCCAGCCAGGCATGGTAGTGTGTGATAATGGCCGAAATCTGGTGGCAGCTCTGGGCCTCGGCAACCTCACTCACATCCCATGTCTGGCACATGTGCTCAATTTGGTCGTGCAGAGCTTTTTGAGGGACTATCCGGATCTTGATGCACTGCTGCACAAGGTCCGCCTAGAGTGTGCTCACTTGCGGCGTTCCAGCACGGCAAAAGCGCGCATTGCGGCTCTGCAGCGCCGACACCGCCTGCCGGAACATCGCATCATATGTGACCTACCTACCAGGTGGAATTCCACGTTACATATGTTGGAGCGGTTGTGTGAGCAGCAGCAAGCTGTAATGGAGTACCAGCTGCTTCAGGCGCAAAAAAGTCGCAGTCAGCGCCGTACAGACTTCACAACCACAGAGTGGGCCACTATGAATGACGTCTGCCAGGTTTTGCGTCCCTTTGATTATTCCACGCGGATGGCGAGTGCAGATGATGCACTAGTCAGCATGACTGTCCCCCTTATCTGCCTGCTTGAAAAATCACTGCAAGCGCTAAGGGATGATGTTGTGGAAGAGGTGGAGGATGAGGATTCACCATTTCCATCATCTTCTGGACAGTCAGCGCCACGTGGTTCCTCACAAACGCGTAGGCAGGGGACAGTTTGTGAGGAGGATGAGGAGGAGTCAATGGAGGAGGAAGACGTCCGTCCAGAGGAGGGAGTTACCGAATTGTCCAGTACTCAGTGTGTACAGCGAGGGTGGGGTGATGACGAGCAGGCAGAGATCACGCCTCCAGCAGGGGACAGCGTTTCTTGGGCAGTTGGCAGTCTGCAGCACATGGTGGATTACATGCTGCAGTGCCTGAGAAACGACCGCCGCATCGCCCACATTCTCAACATGTCTGATTATTGGGTGTTCACCCTCCTCGATCCTCGCTACCGGGACAACGTAGAAAGCCTCATCACACCGTTGAACCGGGAGCGAAAAATGCGGGAGTACCAAGACACACTGGTCAATTCCATCATCTTCTCCATTCCAACTGAGAGAAGTGCTGCTAGTGCATTCCAAAGCAGCTCAGTGCGTCCAGGCAGTGGTGGAGGCTCTGCACAAAGAGGGAGCAGAAGCAGTGCCTCTGCCCAAGGCAAGACCAGTATGGCCCAACTGTGGCACAGTTTTCTGTGCCCCCCACAAAAGTCTACACCATCACAGACGGCTCCAGTCAGCAGGAGGCAACGGTTCCGTCAGATGGTGACAGACTACATGTCTTGCCCTCTTGCTGTACTCCCAGACGGCTCTTCCCCTTTCAAGTTTTGGGTCTCAAAGCTGGATAAATGGCCAGAGCTAAGCCAGTATGCATTGGAGGTGCTGTCTTGCCCTGCGGCCAGTGTATTATCGGAACGTGTCTTTAGTGCTGCAGGTGGTGTACTAACTGACCGTCGCATGCGACTATCCTCCGATAACGTTGACCGGCTTACTTTCCTGAAAATGAACAAGGCCTGGATCTCGCAGGAATTTGCCACTCCTCCTCCTGATTAAATAATTAGGTCACTGTATACGTTATCCAGGTCTCCTGTTGTGTTCATCTTTCTACCACCTGAACTTAAATTCCTGTGCTCCAACACCGCCAGTTGAGGCTCAGAAGTGCCGTCTGCACAGTCAAAACATACGACCCAGTGTTATTGGGTTTCAGTAACGTCAGCTGATCCCCAGCTGTGTAGCCGGCAATGTGTCATGCGACCGCCACGCTGACACAACAACTGAAATGTAAGGGAATCTGTCCCCCCCCCAAGGCGTTTGTTACTGAAAGAGCCACCTTGTGCAGCAGTAATGCTGCACAAGGAAAAGGTAGCTATTTTTGTTTAGCTCCTTGCACACGCAGAACTTAACACTTATAAAATGTGTCCACTGATACCGTAAAACCGTCCCGGAGGTGGGACTTTCCTTCGTAATGTGACGCAGCCCAGCCGTCATTCCTACCCCCACGGCGCCGCGCACCGGCTCCTCAGCGTTGTTTTATTCCGTCCCGGAGCCTGCGCTGTTATGTTATCCCGTGGCCAGGCACACTTAGCGCTGCCCGTCTTCTGGCATCATTTGGTGTCAGGATGGCTGCGCCTGTGCGGCCGCGCTGGCAGAGAGCCCGCCTCGCAGTGTCTTCTGATTTAATCCCACTGGGGGCCTGGGATCCATGGACATGCGCAGTGCATATCTGAACCTCCACCTCTCACTCATTTCCCTATGGCTTCTTCAGACTGTTCGGTGTCAGCTGGTCCCTAACAGCATGCCACGGCCGTGACACCGCACAGTCTTAAGAAGCCGTAGGGAGGGGAGTGAGAGGCGAGGATATGCACTGCGCATGTCCATGGATCCCAGGCCCCCAGTGGGATTAAATCAGAAGACACTGCGAGGCGGGCTCTCTGCCAGCGCGGCCGCACAGGCGCAGCCATCCAGACACCAAATGATGCCAGAAGACGGGCAGCGCTAAGTGTGCCTGGCCACGGGATAACATAACAGCGCAGGCTCCGGGACGGAATAAAACAACGCTGAGGAGCCGGTGCGCGGCGCCGGGGGGGTAGGAATGACGGCTGGGCTGCGTCACATTACGAAGGAAAGTCCCACCTCCGGGACGGTTTTACGGTTGCAGGGGACACATTTTATAAGTGTTTAGTTCTGTGTTTGCAAGGAGCATGATGAAAAGAGCCACCTTTTCCTTTTGCATCTTTTGTGCTGCACAAGCTGGCTCTTTCAGCTACAAACGCCTTGGGGGGGGGGTTAAAGGTTCCCTTTCGACTTTCTCAGGCTTCGGCCTACATTGTGTTCCTCTGCTTTTCCACCTGTCCCTGGGCTCCAACACCGCCAGTTGCCGTCCAGAAGTGCTGTACGCACAGTCAACAGTCGCTCCTCTGTTATTGGGGTTCAGTAACGTCAGCTGTTCCCCTGCTGTGTGTGTGGCAATCCCTCCTACCTCCTCCAACCTCCTCCTCCTCCACCTGTCCCTGGGCTCCAACACCGCCAGTTGCCATCCAGAAGTGCTGTACGCACAGTCAACAGTCGCTCCTCTGTTATTGGGGTTCAGTAACGTCAGCTGTTCCCCTGCTGTGTGTGTGGCAATCCCTCCTACCTCCTCCAACCTCCTCCTCCTCCACCTGTCCCTGGGCTCCAACACCGCCAGTTGCCGTCCAGAAGTGCTGTACGCACAGTCAACAGTCGCTCCTCTGTTATTGGGGTTCAGTAACGTCAGCTGTTCCCCTGCTGTGTGTGTGGCAATCCCTCCTACCTCCTCCAACCTCCTCCTCCTCCACCTGTCCCTGGGCTCCAACACCGCCAGTTGCCGTCCAGAAGTGCTGTACGCACAGTCAACAGTCCCTCCTCTGTTATTGGGGTTCAGTAACGTCAGCTGTTCCCCTGCTGTGTGTGTGGCAATCCCTCCTACCTCCTCCAACCTCCTCCTCCTCCACCTGTCCCTGGGCTCCAACACCGCCAGTTGCCGTCCAGAAGTGCTGTACGCACAGTCAACAGTCCCTCCTCTGTTATTGGGGTTCAGTAACGTCAGCTGTTCCCCTGCTGTGTGTGTGGCAATCCCTCCTACCTCCTCCAACCTCCTCCTCCTCCACCTGTCCCTGGGCTCCAACACCGCCAGTTGCCGTCCAGAAGTGCTGTACGCACAGTCAACAGTCGCTCCTCTGTTATTGGGGTTCAGTAACGTCAGCTGTTCCCCTGCTGTGTGTGTGGCAATCCCTCCTACCTCCTCCAACCTCCTCCTCCTCCACCTGTCCCTGGGCTCCAACACCGCCAGTTGCCGTCCAGAAGTGCTGTACGCACAGTCAACAGTCCCTCCTCTGTTATTGGGGTTCAGTAACGTCAGCTGTTCCCCTGCTGTGTGTGTGGCAATCCCTCCTACCTCCTCCAACCTCCTCCTCCTCCACCTGTCCCTGGGCTCCAACACCGCCAGTTGCCGTCCAGAAGTGCTGTACGCACAGTAAACAGTCCCTCCTCTGTTATTGGGGTTCAGTAACGTCAGCTGTTCCCCTGCTGTGTGTGTGGCAATCCCTCCTACCTCCTCCAACCTCCTCCTCCTCCACCTGTCCCTGGGCTCCAACACCGCCAGTTGCCGTCCAGAAGTGCTGTACGCACAGTCAACAGTCGCTCCTCTGTTATTGGGGTTCAGTAACGTCAGCTGTTCCCCTGCTGTGTGTGTGGCAATCCCTCCTACCTCCTCCAACCTCCTCCTCCTCCACCTGTCCCTGGGCTCCAACACCGCCAGTTGCCGTCCAGAAGTGCTGTACGCACAGTCAACAGTCCCTCCTCTGTTATTGGGGTTCAGTAACGTCAGCTGTTCCCCTGCTGTGTGTGTGGCAATCCCTCCTACCTCCTCCAACCTCCTCCTCCTCCACCTGTCCCTGGGCTCCAACACCGCCAGTTGCCGTCCAGAAGTGCTGTACGCACAGTCAACAGTCCCTCCTCTGTTATTGGGGTTCAGTAACGTCAGCTGTTCCCCTGCTGTGTGTGTGGCAATCCCTCCTACCTCCTCCAACCTCCTCCTCCTCCACCTGTCCCTGGGCTCCAACACCGCCAGTTGCCGTCCAGAAGTGCTGTACGCACAGTCAACAGTCGCTCCTCTGTTATTGGGGTTCAGTAACGTCAGCTGTTCCCCTGCTGTGTGTGTGGCAATCCCTCCTACCTCCTCCAACCTCCTCCTCCTCCACCTGTCCCTGGGCTCCAACACCGCCAGTTGCCGTCCAGAAGTGCTGTACGCACAGTCAACAGTCGCTCCTCTGTTATTGGGGTTCAGTAACGTCAGCTGTTCCCCTGCTGTGTGTGTGGCAATCCCTCCTACCTCCTCCAACCTCCTCCTCCTCCACCTGTCCATGGGCTCCAACACCGCCAGTTGCCGTCCAGAAGTGCTGTACGCACAGTCAACAGTCCCTCCTCTGTTATTGGGGTTCAGTAACGTCAGCTGTTCCCCTGCTGTGTGTGTGGCAATCCCTCCTACCTCCTCCAACCTCCTCCTCCTCCACCTGTCCCTGGGCTCCAACACCGCCAGTTGCCGTCCAGAAGTGCTGTACGCACAGTCAACAGTCCCTCCTCTGTTATTGGGGTTCAGTAACGTCAGCTGTTCCCCTGCTGTGTGTGTGGCAATCCCTCCTACCTCCTCCAACCTCCTCCTCCTCCACCTGTCCCTGGGCTCCAACACCGCCAGTTGCCGTCCAGAAGTGCTGTACGCACAGTAAACAGTCCCTCCTCTGTTATTGGGGTTCAGTAACGTCAGCTGTTCCCCTGCTGTGTGTGTGGCAATCCCTCCTACCTCCTCCAACCTCCTCCTCCTCCACCTGTCCCTGGGCTCCAACACCGCCAGTTGCCGTCCAGAAGTGCTGTACGCACAGTCAACAGTCGCTCCTCTGTTATTGGGGTTCAGTAACGTCAGCTGTTCCCCTGCTGTGTGTGTGGCAATCCCTCCTACCTCCTCCAACCTCCTCCTCCTCCACCTGTCCCTGGGCTCCAACACCGCCAGTTGCCGTCCAGAAGTGCTGTACGCACAGTCAACAGTCCCTCCTCTGTTATTGGGGTTCAGTAACGTCAGCTGTTCCCCTGCTGTGTGTGTGGCAATCCCTCCTACCTCCTCCAACCTCCTCCTCCTCCACCTGTCCCTGGGCTCCAACACCGCCAGTTGCCGTCCAGAAGTGCTGTACGCACAGTCAACAGTCCCTCCTCTGTTATTGGGGTTCAGTAACGTCAGCTGTTCCCCTGCTGTGTGTGTGGCAATCCCTCCTACCTCCTCCAACCTCCTCCTCCTCCACCTGTCCCTGGGCTCCAACACCGCCAGTTGCCGTCCAGAAGTGCTGTACGCACAGTAAACAGTCCCTCCTCTGTTATTGGGGTTCAGTAACGTCAGCTGTTCCCCTGCTGTGTGTGTGGCAATCCCTCCTACCTCCTCCAACCTCCTCCTCCTCCACCTGTCCCTGGGCTCCAACACCGCCAGTTGCCGTCCAGAAGTGCTGTACGCACAGTCAACAGTCGCTCCTCTGTTATTGGGGTTCAGTAACGTCAGCTGTTCCCCTGCTGTGTGTGTGGCAATCCCTCCTACCTCCTCCAACCTCCTCCTCCTCCACCTGTCCCTGGGCTCCAACACCGCCAGTTGCCGTCCAGAAGTGCTGTACGCACAGTCAACAGTCCCTCCTCTGTTATTGGGGTTCAGTAACGTCAGCTGTTCCCCTGCTGTGTGTGTGGCAATCCCTCCTACCTCCTCCAACCTCCTCCTCCTCCACCTGTCCCTGGGCTCCAACACCGCCAGTTGCCGTCCAGAAGTGCTGTACGCACAGTCAACAGTCCCTCCTCTGTTATTGGGGTTCAGTAACGTCAGCTGTTCCCCTGCTGTGTGTGTGGCAATCCCTCCTACCTCCTCCAACCTCCTCCTCCTCCACCTGTCCCTGGGCTCCAACACCGCCAGTTGCCGTCCAGAAGTGCTGTACGCACAGTCAACAGTCGCTCCTCTGTTATTGGGGTTCAGTAACGTCAGCTGTTCCCCTGCTGTGTGTGTGGCAATCCCTCCTACCTCCTCCAACCTCCTCCTCCTCCACCTGTCCCTGGGCTCCAACACCGCCAGTTGCCGTCCAGAAGTGCTGTACGCACAGTCAACAGTCCCTCCTCTGTTATTGGGGTTCAGTAACGTCAGCTGTTCCCCTGCTGTGTGTGTGGCAATCCCTCCTACCTCCTCCAACCTCCTCCTCCTCCACCTGTCCCTGGGCTCCAACACCGCCAGTTGCCGTCCAGAAGTGCTGTACGCACAGTCAACAGTCGCTCCTCTGTTATTGGGGTTCAGTAACGTCAGCTGTTCCCCTGCTGTGTGTGTGGCAATCCCTCCTACCTCCTCCAACCTCCTCCTCCTCCACCTGTCCCTGGGCTCCAACACCGCCAGTTGCCGTCCAGAAGTGCTGTACGCACAGTCAACAGTCCCTCCTCTGTTATTGGGGTTCAGTAACGTCAGCTGTTCCCCTGCTGTGTGTGTGGCAATCCCTCCTACCTCCTCCAACCTCCTCCTCCTCCACCTGTCCCTGGGCTCCAACACCGCCAGTTGCCGTCCAGAAGTGCTGTACGCACAGAGCCAAACACCTCGCCAATGTGTTAGTGGGGTTCAGCACCGCCAGCTGTTCCCCTGCTGTGTATACGGCAACGTGTACTGCGACCGCCACGCAGGCACAACAAGTTAAATTTAAGGGAACCTGTCCCCCCCCCCCAGGCGTTTGTTACTGAAGGAGCCACCTTGTGCAGCAGTAATGATGCAAAGGGAAAAAGTGCCTCTTTTCGTGGTGCTCCTTGCAGATGCTGAACCTAACACTTATGAAATGTGTCCCCTCACAGCGTTCAACCGTCCGGTAGGTGGAACTTTCCTTTGTCATGTGACGCAGCACAGCCGTCATTTTTACCCCCTTGTCGCCGTGCGCCGCCTCCTCAGCGTTGTTTGAATCTGTCCCGGAGCCTGCGCTGTTAGGTTACCCCTTGGCCATGCACACATTTTGCGCTGCCCGTCTTCTGACATCATTTGCTGTCAGGCTGGCTGCGCCTGTGCGGGTGCGCTGTCCGAGATTCAGCCTCGCGGTGTCGTCTAATGTAATTCCACCGCGGGCCTGGGATCCGTGTCCATGCGCAGTGCATATCCTCGCCTCTCACTCCCCTCCCTACGGCTTCTAAAGACTGTTCGGTGTCAGCTGATCCCTAATAGCATGCCACGGCCGTGACACCGCACAGTCTTAAGAAGCCGTAGGGAGGGGAGTGAGAGGCGAGGATATGCACTGCGCATGGACACGGATCCCAGGCCCGCGGTGGGATTACATTAGACGACACCGCGAGGCTGAATCTCGGACAGCGCACCCGCACAGGCGCAGCCAGCCTGACAGCAAATGATGTCAGAAGATGGGCAGCGCAAAATGTGTGCATGGCCAAGGGGTAACCTAACAGCGCAGGCTCCGGGACAGATTCAAACAAAGCTGAGGAGGCGGCACACGGCGACAAGGGGGTAAAAATGACGGCTGTGCTGCGTCACATGACAAAGGAAAGTTCCACCTACCGGACGGTTGAACGCTGTGAGGGGACACATTTCATAAGTGTTAGGTTCAGCATCTGCAAGGACCATAATTAAAAGAGCTAAGTTTACCTTTTCCAGCATTAGTGCTGTACACGATGGCTCTTCCAGCTACAAACGCCTGGGGGGGGGTTAAAGGTTTCCTTTCAACTTGCTCCAGTGCAGGCTTCGGCCTACACTCCGCTCCCCCTGCTCCTCCTGCTGACCCTGGGCTCTAACAAACCGCCAGTTGGGGCCCAGATGTGCTAGCTGCACAGAGAAAAACACCTCGCCAATGTGTCAGTGGGGTCCAGCACCGCCAGCTGTTCCCCTGCTGTGCAGCCGGCATCGTGTCCTGCAAAAGCCACGCAGACACAAGAACTGAAATTGAAGGGAACCTGTCCCCCCTCCCCCAGGCGTTTTTACGTTATCCAGCCACCTTGTACAGCGGTAATGCTGCATGTGTGCAAGGTGGCTCAGAAACGTATTCTCCTCGCACATGTGGAACTGAAAACACGTCTGCAATGTGTCCTCTGTGTGACCATTTAACCGTCCCGGTGGTGTGACTTTCCTTTGTAATGACACGCTGCAACCCCCTTGGTAGCGCTGCCCGTCTTCTGGCATCATTGTTTGGCTGCCTGCGCCTCTGCGGCCGCCCTGACCCAGACAACGCCCCTCGGTGTCTTATTTCTTGGGACTGCGAGGGTGTGTTTGATGGGCAGGAGCAGTGCATCAGTTCGCCTGTCCCTCATCTCCTTCCGCCTTCTTCAGACTGTGCGGCTTCATGGCCGTGGCATGCGATAAGGGATCAGCTGATGCCACATAGTCTGAAGCAGGTGTAAGAACCCAAGCGAGAGGCGAACATATGTACTGCGCCAGGCCATGAATCCCAGCCCCGCAGTGTTTTAACTATGTCAATACACTGCGGGGCTGTGATTCATGGGCATCGCGAACCGCACCGGCCAACATTAAATGAGGTCAGAAGATGGGCAGCGCTAACAGCGCTAGGCCAGGGGATAACACGACAGCGCAGACTCCTGTACAGCAAATAACAACGCTCAGGAGGCTGCACCCAGCACCAAGGTGGGATTCTTGACATCTGTGCTGCGTCTCATTACAAAGGGAACTCGCGCCTCCAACACAGTTTGACTGTATAAAGGGCTAAATGTTATACGTGTTTCATTCAGCGTGTGCAAGGAGAAAAATTAAAAGAGCAACCTTTGACTTGTGCAGCACTACTGCTGCATAAGCTGTGGCTCTTCTACTTTCTAACCCCTGAGGGGGGGTTAAAGGTTACCTTTGAAATTGGTTCAAGTAGGCTTCGGCCTACACTCTGCTCCCCCTGCAGAGCCCGGGCTCCAACACCACCAGTTCGGGCCCGGTACTGCTAGCTGCACAGAGAAAAACACCAGCCAATGTGTCAGTGGGGTTCAGCACCGCCAGCTGTTCCCCTGCTGTGCAGCCGGCATCGTGTCCTGCAAAAGCCACGCAGACACAACACACCCAAAGCTGCCGCCAGTGCAGGCTTCGGCCTACACTCCCCTCCCCCTGCTCCTGCTCCTCCTCCTCCTGCTGACCCTGGGCTCTAACAAACCGCCAGTTGGGGCCCAGATGTGCTAGCTGCACAGAGAAAAACACCTCGCCAATGTGTCAGTGGGGTCCAGCACCGCCAGCTGTTCCCCTGCTGTGCAGCCGGCATCGTGTCCTGCAAAAGCCACGCAGACACAAGAACTGAAATTGAAGGGAACCTGTCCCCCCTCCCCCAGGCGTTTTTACGTTATCCAGCCACCTTGTACAGCGGTAATGCTGCATGTGTGCAAGGTGGCTCAGAAACGTATTCTCCTCGCACATGTGGAACTGAAAACACGTCTGCAATGTGTCCTCTGTGTGACCATTTAACCGTCCCGGTGGTGTGACTTTCCTTTGTAATGACATGCTGCAACCCCCTTGGTAGCGCTGCCCGTCTTCTGGCATCATTGTTTGGCTGCCTGCGCCTCTGCGGCCGCCCTGACCCACACAACGCCCCTCGGTGTCTTATTTCTTGGGACTGCGAGGGTGTGTTTGATGGGCAGGAGCAGTGCATCAGTTCGCCTGTCCCTCATCTCCTTCCGCCTTCTTCAGACTGTGCGGCTTCATGGCCGTGGCATGCGATAAGGGATCAGCTGACGCCACATAGTCTGAAGCAGGTGTAAGAACCCAAGCGAGAGGCGAACATATGTACTGCGTCAGGCCATGAATCCCAGCCCCGCAGTGTTTTAACTATGTCAATACACTGCGGGGCTGTGATTCATGGGCATCGCGAACCGCACCGGCCAACATTAAATGAGGTCAGAAGATGGGCAGCGCTAACAGCGCTAGGCCAGGGGATAACACGACAGCGCAGACTCCTGTACAGCAAATAACAACGCTCAGGAGGCTGCACCCAGCACCAAGGTGGGATTCTTGACATCTGTGCTGCGTCTCATTACAAAGGGAACTCGCGCCTCCAACACAGTTTGACTGTATAAAGGGCTAAATGTTATACGTGTTTCATTCAGCGTGTGCAAGGAGAAAAATTAAAAGAGCAACCTTTGACTTGTGCAGCACTACTGCTGCATAAGCTGTGGCTCTTCTACTTTCTAACCCCTGAGGGGGGGTTAAAGGTTACCTTTGAAATTGGTTCAAGTAGGCTTCGGCCTACACTCTGCTCCCCCTGCAGAGCCCGGGCTCCAACACCGCTAGTTGCTGTCCGGAAGTGCTGGCTGCACAGAGCCAAACACCTCGCCAATGTGTCAGTGGGGTCCAGCACCGCCAGCTGTTCCCCTGCTGTGTAGCCGGCAACGTGTCCTGCGACCGCCACGCAGACACAACAGACCCAAAGCTGCCGCCAGTGCAGGCTTCGGCCTACACTCCCCTCCCCCTGCTCCTGCTCCTCCTCCTCCTGCTGACCCTGGGCTCTAACAAACCGCCAGTTGGGGCCCAGATGTGCTAGCTGCACAGAGAAAAACACCTCGCCAATGTGTCAGTGGGGTCCAGCACCGCCAGCTGTTCCCCTGCTGTGCAGCCGGCATCGTGTCCTGCAAAAGCCACGCAGACACAAGAACTGAAATTGAAGGGAACCTGTCCCCCCTCCCCCAGGCGTTTTTACGTTATCCAGCCACCTTGTACAGCGATAATGCTGCATGTGTGCAAGGTGGCTCAGAAACGTATTCTCCTCGCACATGTGGAACTGAAAACACGTCTGCAATGTGTCCTCTGTGTGACCATTTAACCGTCCCGGTGGTGTGACTTTCCTTTGTAATGACACGCTGCAACCCCCTTGGTAGCGCTGCCCGTCTTCTGGCATCATTGTTTGGCTGCCTGCGCCTCTGCGGCCGCCCTGACCCACACAACGCCCCTCGGTGTCTTATTTCTTGGGACTGCGAGGGTGTGTTTGATGGGCATTAGCAGTGCATCAGTTCGCCTGTCCCTCATCTCCTTCCGCCTTCTTCAGACTGTGCGGCTTCATGGCCGTGGCATGCGATAAGGGATCAGCTGACGCCACATAGTCTGAAGCAGGTGTAAGAACCCAAGCGAGAGGCGAACATATGTACTGCGCCAGGCCATGAATCCCAGCCCCGCAGTGTTTTAACTATGTCAATACACTGCGGGGCTGTGATTCATGGGCATCGCGAACCGCACCGGCCAACATTAAATGAGGTCAGAAGATGGGCAGCGCTAACAGCGCTAGGCCAGGGGATAACACGACAGCGCAGACTCCTGTACAGCAAATAACAACGCTCAGGAGGCTGCACCCAGCACCAAGGTGGGATTCTTGACATCTGTGCTGCGTCTCATTACAAAGGGAACTCGCGCCTCCAACACAGTTTGACTGTATAAAGGGCTAAATGTTATACGTGTTTCATTCAGCGTGTGCAAGGAGAAAAATTAAAAGAGCAACCTTTGACTTGTGCAGCACTACTGCTGCATAAGCTGTGGCTCTTCTACTTTCTAACCCCTGAGGGGGGGTTAAAGGTTACCTTTGAAATTGGTTCAAGTAGGCTTCGGCCTACACTCTGCTCCCCCTGCAGAGCCCGGGCTCCAACACCGCCAGTTCGGGCCCGGTACTGCTAGCTGCACAGAGAAAAACACCAGCCAATGTGTCAGTGGGGTTCAGCACCGCCAGCTGTTCCCCTGCTGTGCAGCCGGCATCGTGTCCTGCAAAAGCCACGCAGACACAACACACCCAAAGCTGCCGCCAGTGCAGGCTTCGGCCTACACTCCCCTCCCCCTGCTCCTGCTCCTCCTCCTCCTGCTGACCCTGGGCTCTAACAAACCGCCAGTTGGGGCCCAGATGTGCTAGCTGCACAGAGAAAAACACCTCGCCAATGTGTCAGTGGGGTCCAGCACCGCCAGCTGTTCCCCTGCTGTGCAGCCGGCATCGTGTCCTGCAAAAGCCACGCAGACACAAGAACTGAAATTGAAGGGAACCTGTCCCCCCTCCCCCAGGCGTTTTTACGTTATCCAGCCACCTTGTACAGCGGTAATGCTGCATGTGTGCAAGGTGGCTCAGAAACGTATTCTCCTCGCACATGTGGAACTGAAAACACGTCTGCAATGTGTCCTCTGTGTGACCATTTAACCGTCCCGGTGGTGTGACTTTCCTTTGTAATGACACGCTGCAACCCCCTTGGTAGCGCTGCCCGTCTTCTGGCATCATTGTTTGGCTGCCTGCGCCTCTGCGGCCGCCCTGACCCACACAACGCCCCTCGGTGTCTTATTTCTTGGGACTGCGAGGGTGTGTTTGATGGGCAGGAGCAGTGCATCAGTTCGCCTGTCCCTCATCTCCTTCCGCCTTCTTCAGACTGTGCGGCTTCATGGCCGTGGCATGCGATAAGGGATCAGCTGACGCCACATAGTCTGAAGCAGGTGTAAGAACCCAAGCGAGAGGCGAACATATGTACTGCGCCAGGCCATGAATCCCAGCCCCGCAGTGTTTTAACTATGTCAATACACTGCGGGGCTGTGATTCATGGGCATCGCGAACCGCACCGGCCAACATTAAATGAGGTCAGAAGATGGGCAGCGCTAACAGCGCTAGGCCAGGGGATAACACAACAGCGCAGACTCCTGTACAGCAAATAACAACGCTCAGGAGGCTGCACCCAGCACCAAGGTGGGATTCTTGACATCTGTGCTGCGTCTCATTACAAAGGGAACTCGCGCCTCCAACACAGTTTGACTGTATAAAGGGCTAAATGTTATACGTGTTTCATTCAGCGTGTGCAAGGAGAAAAATTAAAAGAGCAACCTTTGACTTGTGCAGCACTACTGCTGCATAAGGTGTGGCTCTTCTACTTTCTAACCCCTGAGGGGGGGTTAAAGGTTACCTTTGAAATTGGTTCAAGTAGGCTTCGGCCTACACTCTGCTCCCCCTGCAGAGCCCGGGCTCCAACACCGCTAGTTGCTGTCCGGAAGTGCTGGCTGCACAGAGCCAAACACCTCGCCAATGTGTCAGTGGGGTCCAGCACCGCCAGCTGTTCCCCTGCTGTGTAGCCGGCAACGTGTCCTGCGACCGCCACGCAGACACAACAGACCCAAAGCTGCCGCCAGTGCAGGCTTCGGCCTACACTCCCCTCCCCCTGCTCCTGCTCCTCCTCCTCCTGCTGACCCTGGGCTCTAACAAACCGCCAGTTGGGGCCCAGATGTGCTAGCTGCACAGAGAAAAACACCTCGCCAATGTGTCAGTGGGGTCCAGCACCGCCAGCTGTTCCCCTGCTGTGCAGCCGGCATCGTGTCCTGCAAAAGCCACGCAGACACTTGCTCTTGTACCTTCTGCTCCCCATCCTGGTTCCAGTACCGTCAGCTGGTTCCGGGCAGAGCCTTTGGCTTAGGTGCCTCCCTTTGGTATCCGAGTTCCACCAACGTCAGGTGGTCCTTGGTAGTGCTTTCAGGCACGGGTACCTCCTGCTTAGTAACCGGGTTCCAGTAACGTCAGCTGGTCCTCGGTAGTTCCATTGGCTCTTGGACCTTCGGCTACCCATCCGGGTTCCAGCACCGTCAGCTGGTTCTCGGCAGTGTCTTTTGCTCTTGTACCTTCTGCTCCCCATCCTGGTTCCAGTACCGTCAGCTGGTTCCGGGCAGAGCCTTTGGCTTAGGTGCCTCCCTCTGGGTATCTGAGTTCCACCAACGTCAGGTGGTCCTTGGTAGTGCTTTCAGCACAGGTACCTCCTGCTTAGTAACCGGGTTCCAGTAACGTCAGCTGGTCCTCGGTCGTTCCATTGGCTCTTGGACCTTCGGGTAGCCATCCGAGTTCCAGTTCCATCAGCTGGTTCTCGGCATTTTCTCAGCCTTCTTGTACCTTCTGCTACATTTCCAAGTTCAAGAGACTAAACACGATGACCCGGAAGACCACCCCTAAGATGACGACGACACCAGAGACGACAACCACCGTGATGATGACGACCCTGGAGACGATGACCCTGAAGACCACCCCGCTGACGACGACCCCGGAGACCACCCCGATGACGACGACCCCGGAGACGACGACCCTGGAGACGACGACGACCTGGAAGACCGAGAAGCAGAAGAACAAGAGGCTGCAGAACAAAGAGCAGAAGGACATTAAGCATAACACAAAATATCAGAGCAAAAAATATTATGTAAATTATAAGCAGAAGAAGACTAAGCAGTGTATGGGGGTGAGTCCGTTCCTCCTCGTGGTGCCCCTGGATAAAGCCTGATGCTGCAGGCCAAACTGAACGCGGACAAATGTAACTGTTTTGTGACAGGCAGAACGGAAGGTGTAATCTTCAAACTTTTATAGATGACAACTACGGGAATGCCTGTCACAAATAAGAATATGATGAAGAAGTAGAATATGATGAAGATAATAGTAAAATAAAAAGAATATGAACAATGTAACCCAAAAAATAATAGGTAGAAGATGAAGAAGAAGATGAATAAGGTGAAGAAGCTGATGTCAAATAAGCTGATGATGAGGATAATTAAGAAGAAAGCGTGGGAGAAGTAAAAAAGAAGGTGAAGGGCGTGGAAGTAGTGAAACATCAATATCTGACATAAAAAAAAAAAAAATTAACATAGTCAAATTCTTTCTAACGCCGAACTTCATAAAAAAAAATAAAAAATCCTGCTATTCTATTACATTGGGCTAAACCTCTGTCCCTTTAACCCCTTAGTGACAGAGCCAATTTGGTACTTAATGACCGAGCCAATTTTTACAATTCTGACCAGTGTCACTTTATGAGGTTATAACTCTGGAACGCTTTATCGGATCCCGCTGATTCTGAGATTGTTTTTTCGTGACATGTTGTACTTCAAGTTAGTGGTAACATTTCTTCGATATTACTTGCGATTATTTATGAAAAAAATGGAAATATGGCGAAAATTTTTTAAATTTTGCAATTTTCAAACTTTGTATTTTTATGCCCTTAAATCAGAGAGATATGTCACAAAAAATAGTTAATAAATAACATTTCTCACATGTCTACTTTACATCAGCACAATTTTGGAAACAATTTTTTTTTTTGTTAGGGAGTTATAAGGGTTAAAAGTTGACCAGCAATTTCTCATTTTTACAACACCATGTTTTTTTTAGGGACCACATCACCTTTGAAGTGATTTTGAGGGGTCTATATGATAGAAAATAACCAAGTGTGACACCATTCTAAAAACTGCACCCCTCAAGCTGCTCAAAACCACATTCAAGAAGTTTATTAACCCTTTACGTACTTCACAGGAACTAAAACAATGTGGAAGAAAAAAATGAACATTTTACTTTTTTTTGCAAACATTTTACTTCAGAACCATTTTTTTTAATTTTCACAAGTGTAAAAACAGAAATTTAACCACAAATTTTGTTGTGCAATTTTTCCTGAGTACGCCGATACCCCATATGTGGAGGTAAACCACTGTTTGGGCGCACCGCAGAGCTTGGAAGTGAAGGAGCACCGTTTGACTGTTTCAATGCAGAATTGGCTGGAATTGAGATCGGACGCCATGTCGCGTTTGGAGAGCCCCTAATGTGCCTAAACAGTGGAAACCCCCCACAAGTGACACCATTTTGGAAACTAGACCCCCCAAGGAACTTATCTAGATGTGTGGTGAGCACTTTGAACCCCCAAGTGCTTCACAGAAGTTTATAACGTAGAGCCGTGAAAATAAAAAATCGCATTTGTTTTCACAAAAATGATTTTTTCGCCCACAAATTCTTATTTTCACAAGGGTAACAGGAGAAATTAGACCACAAAAGTTGTTGTGCAATTTCTCCTGAGTACGTCGATACCCTATATGTGGAGGTAAACCACTGTTTGGGCGCACCGCAGAGCTTGGAAGTGAAGGAGCACCGTTTGACTTTTTCAATGCAGAATTGGCTGGAATTGAGATCGGATGCCATGTCGCGTTTGGAGAGTCCCTGATGTGCCTAAACAGTGGAAACCCCCCACAAGTGATACCATTTTGGAAACTAGACCCCCCAAGGAACTTATCTAGATGTGTGGTGAGCACTTTGAACCCCCAAGTGCTTCACAGAAGTTTATAACGTAGAGCCGTGAAAATAAAAAATCTCATTTTTTCTACAAAAATGATCTTTTTGCCCCCAAATTTTTATTTTCACAAGGGTAACAGGAGAAATTAGACCACAAAAGTTGTTGTGCAATTTCTCCTGAGTACGTCGATACCCCATATATGGGGGTAAACCACTGTTTGGGCGCACCGCAGAGCTTGGAAGAGAAGGAGTGTCGTTTTACTTTTTCAATGTAGAATTGGCTGGAATTGAGATCGGACGCCATGTCACGTTTGGAGAGCCGCTGATGTGCCTAAACAGTAGAGACCCCCCACATATGACACCATTTTGGAAACTAGACCCCTTAAGGAACTTATCTAGATGTGTGGTGAGCACTTTAAACCCCCAGGTGCTTCACAGAAGTTTATAACGTAGAGCCGTGAAAATAAAAAAATCGCATTTTTTCTACAAAAATGATCTTTTTGCCTCCAAATTTTTATTTTACCAAGGGTAACAGGAGAAAATGGACCCCAGAAGCTGTTGTACAATTTGTCTTGAGTACGCCGACACCCCATATGTGGGGGTAAACCACTGTTTGGGCGCATGGCTGAGCTCGGAAGCAAAGGAGCGCCATTTGACTTTTCAATGCAAAATTGACTGGAATTGAGATCGGACGCCATGTCGCGTTTGGAGAGCCCCTGATGTGCCTAAACAGCAGAAACCCCCCAAAAGTGACCCCATTTTGGAAACTAGACCCCCCATGGAACTTATCTAGATGTGTAGTGAGAACTTTGAATGCCCAAGTGCATCACAGAAGTTTATAATGCAGAGTCGTGAAAATAAAAAATACATATTTTTTAACAATAAAGATTTTTTAGCCCCCAAGTTTTTATTTTCACAAGGGTAACAAGAGAAATTGGACCCCAAAAGTTGTTGTCCAATTTGTCCTGAGTATGCTGGTACCCCATATGTGGGGGTAAACCACTGTTTGGGCGCATGGCAGAGCTCGGAAGGGAAGGAGTGCCATTTTGGAATGCAGACTTTGATAGAATTGTCTGCGGGCGTTATGTTGCCTTTGCAGACCCCTAATGTACCTAAACAGTAGAAACCCCCAACAAGTGACCCCATTTTGGAAAATAGACCCCCCAAGGAACTTATCTAGATATGTGGTGAGAACTTTGAATGCCCAAGTGCTTCACAGAAGTTTATAATGCAGAGTAGTGAAAATAAAAAATATTTTTTTTCCCACAAAAAAGATTTTTTTAGCCCCCAAATTTTTATTTTCACAAGGGTAACAAGAGAAATTGGACCCCAAAAGTTGTTGTCCAATTTGTCCTGAGTATGCTGGTACCCCATATGTGGGGGTAAACCACTGTTTGGGTGCACGGCAGAGCTCGGAAGGGAAGGAGCGCCATTTTGCAATGCAGACTTTGATAGAATTGTCTGCGGGCGTTATGTTGCGTTTGCAGACCCCTAATGTACCTAAACAGTAGAAACCCCCACAAGTGACCAAATTTTGGAAACTAGACCCCCTAAGGAACTTATCTAGATATGTGATGAGAACTTTGAAAGCTCAAGTGCTTCACAGAAATTTATAATGCAGAGTAGTGAAAATAAAAAAATATATTTTTTTCCAACAAAAAAGATTTTTAGCCCCCAAGTTTTTATTTTCACAAGGGTAACAGGAGAAATTGGACCCCAAAAGTTGTTGTCCAATTTATCCCGAGTACGCTGATGCCCCATATGTGGGGGTAAACCACTGTTTGGGCGCACGGCAGAGCTCAGAAGGGAGGGAGTACCATTTGACTTTTTTAGCGCAAAATTGGCTGTCGTGTTTGGAGACCCCCTGATGTACCTAAACAGTGGAAACCCCCCAATTCTAACTCCAACCCTAACCCCAACACAGCCCTAACCCTAATCTCAACCCGATCCATAATCCTAATCACAACCCTAACGATAATCACAACCCTAACCCCAAAACAGCCCTAATCTCAACCCTAACCATAACCCTAATCAAAACCCTAAATCCAACACACCCCTAACCCTAATCCCAACCCTAACCCTAATCCCAACCCTAATCCCAAACGTAACACTAATCCCAACCCTAATCCAAACCCTAATCCCAACTCTAACCCTAACTTTAGCCCCAACCCTAACTTTAGCCCCAACCCTAACCATAACTTTAGCCCCCGTCGTCACAAAAAAAGTTCAATGTAACCTTTTTTTTGTACGTCGCGTCCGCCATTTCCGCGGATGCGTGGCCGTAACTCTGCCCCCTCCTCCCCAGGACATAGACTGGGCAGCGGATGCGTTGAAAAACTGCATCCGCTGCCCACGTTGTGCACAATTTTCACAACGTGCGTCGGTACATCGGGCCGACGCATTGCGACCGCCCCGTACCGACGCAAGTGTGAAAGAAGCCTTAGGCTACTTTCAGACATAGCGCATTTTTGAGCGCTATTTTGCGGGCGCTTTTCAAAAATGCGCAATGTCATTTTCGTCTGCCGGCAAAGTGAATGAGAAATTCACTTTGCCGTTCAGACACACCGCAAAAAAACGCGGCGCTTTTGTCTGCAAACACGCCGGCGTAAAAAGAATTGACATGTCAATTCTTTACGCAGCGGCGTGTCTGCGTATCCCCCTAGGGCCCCATATTACCTTCCACACACAGCGCCTTTGTCCTGGGTGTCGGCGTCTTTGTACGGAGGGGTTGACACCCAGGACCGGACGTGACGTCGGACAGGAAGAGGGAAGCCCCCGCCCCCCAGTGAAGCAGCATGGAGTCCTTCTGTGTGTGTGTGTGTGCGTGTGTGTGCGTGTGTGTGTCCCCATGCGACGCTAGTGCCACCATTGTGCTAAGTCGCCGTATGGGACTACTACTCCCATCCGGTATTAGGATGGGAGAGTTGTCCCTGTGTCCGGCGACTTAGCACAATTGTAAAGTTACACAAAACACCTACACACAGTACACATACATGACACACAGTACATACAACACATAACACAGAGTATATACTCACCAACAGCACACTTGTAGGCGAAGCCCTCGATCCTCCAGGAAAAAATCCAAAAATAATAAACCAAATTCATACTCCCTGTCCGCAGAATCCATAAAACGAGTGTCCCACGCCGATCGGCTGCTCTCCGGCGATACACTGCCAGGAGCGAAGCTCCTAGCAGTGTATCGCGTACTGTTCCGGAGTTCAATGACTCCGGCGTCTTGGTTAACGGCAGTACAGCTGCGTTGAACTTTCCCACGCAGCACTGCCGTTAAGCGAGAGTGCCGGGGTCAATGACCGCCGGTAAACTCGCTCGCGCATGCGCAGTGACACACCGACAGGAACTATGGCTCCTGTCAGTGTGTTGCTGCAGCCGTGGAGAGCAGACATATCTCTGGATGTGTCTGTTCTCCATGGAAAATCTTGATACGTGGCACTTAAATATGTGGCAATTAAATACGTGACACGTGGCACTTATACGTGATACGTGTCACTTAAATACGTGGCACTGAAATACGTGATACGTGGCACTTTGATACGTGGCACGTGTCACTTAAATACGTGGCACGTGGCACTGAAATATGTGGCACGTGGCACTTTGATACGTGGCACGTGGCACTGAAAGATGTGGCACGTGGCACTTTGATACGTGGCACGTGGCACTTTGATACGTGGCACGTGGCACTGAAATATGTGGCACGTGGCACTTTGATACGTGGCACTTTGATACGTGGCACGTGGCACTTTGATACGTGGCACGTGGCACTGAAATATGTGGCACGTGGCACTTTGATACGTGGCACGTGGCACTTTGATACGTGGCACGTGGCACTTTGATACGTGGCACGTGGCACTTTGATACGTGGCACTGAAATATGTGGCACGTGGCACTTTGATACGTGGCACGTGTCACTTAAATACGTGGCACTGAAATATGTGGGACACGTCGCACAAAAAAGTTACATGTAGTTTTTTTTGTGTCGACGGTCCGCCGAAGCACGACGCATCCGTCGCACGACGGATGCGACATGTGGCAATCCGTCGCAATGCGTCGCTAATGCAAGCCAATGGAGAAAAAACGCATCCTGCAAGCACTTTTGCAGGATGCGTTTTTTCTCCAACGACGCATTGCGACGGAAGCCAAAAAACACTAGTGTGAAAGTAGCCTAACCCTAACCCTAGCCCTAGCCCTAACCCTAAATTTAGCCCCAACCCTAACCCTAACCCTAACTCTAACCCTAACCCTAACCCTAACCCTAATTTTAGCCCCAACTTGTCTTCTCCTGCCGGCCGGCAGATGGCAGCAGATGGCGGGCGCACTGCGCATGCGCCCGCCATGATGAAAAAGCCGGCTGGCAGGAGAAGACAGAAGAGGACCCAGGGACCCCGGGTGAGTATGATAGGGTCCCCGAATCCCCCTATTTCTCTGTCCTCTGATGTGCGATCACATCAGAGGACAGAGAAATAACTGATCGCTTTTTTTTTTTTTTTTTTTTTTGCGGTCGCCGGTAAACTGTTAATTACCGGCGATCGCAAAGCAGGGGTCGGTGCAAATCGACCCCGATCATGTTCTTTGGGGTCTCGGCTACCCCCGGCAGCCGAGACCCCAAAGAACATCCGGGTGCCGGGCGGCGGGCGCACTGCGCGTGCGCCCGCCATTTTTTCCCGGAAAAAAGATGGCGGCGCCCATGGGGAGACACGAGGAGCACCGGGGGAGGTAGGTAAGTATTGGGGGGCTATTGGGGGCCATCGGGGACCACATTTCTCTGTCCTCCGATGTGCGATCACATCGGAGGACAGAGAAATTAAACGGCAAATCGCGTTTTTTTTTTTTTTGTTGCGACCGCCGGTAAACGGTTAATTACCGGCGATCGCAACTCGGGGGTCGGTAAAAAACCCCCGAATCATGTTCTCTGGGGTCTCGGCTACCCTCGGCAACCGAGACCCCAGAGAAAATCCGACTCTGGGGGGCGCTATTCACTTTTTCCACAGCGCCGTTAATTAACGGCGCTGTGGTTTAAGTACCCTTAGCGGCCGCCGTTAAAAGGCGTATCGGCGGTCGTTAAGGGGTTAATATCTCCGCCACGTCCCCCAATACATCCTACATTATTCTTAGTTGTTTTCCTTCATGTAGAATGAACCTACAAGTGTATAAAGGGTTTATTTTAATTCCGATATTTTCGTCCCATTGACTTGCATTGGGATCGGGTATCGGTATCGGATTGGATCCGATATTTTGACGGTATCGGCCGATACTTTCCGATACCGATACTTTCCGATATCGGAAAGTATCGCTCAACACTATTCACCAGTAATTCCATTAATTGTCTGGAGGCGATATTGCAAACCTCTTCCCAGTTTTTAATAAAATCCTCCACAGTTTTTGACCCTAATTTTGGCCATAGCACTTTGGCACTTTATTTATTCAGTTTATATATATTTTTTTTTATAAACAAATTCATTTATGCACAGTAGCACTTTTTTTTAATTCTTGCAAATTTTTATTTTTTTGCTCTTATTAATGTATTTTAAAATTATTTTCACTTTTTAGCACCTGTTTTTTTGTGCATTGGCACAATTCTTATGCACAGCTTAAGTAAAAAGTCCTGTAATGTGGTATCTGGGGTTATTTCCTTGCTGGGAACTACTATGATTTTATCCTGTTCTTGCGCATATTTTTGTGTATATTTTGTGTATATTTATATTATTCTTTGCACATTTTATGTAATCATTTGCCACTTGTCTATAATAAAGGCATAATTTTAATTACCCTTAAACTGGTATACTTTCTGGTAGTTTTCCTGGTTCGTTGCTCTGGTTTTAGTTTCCCTTTTGGCAGTGGTTTCCACTGTTTTCTCTCACAGCGCACCCTATTTAGGGGTTTCTGTATGATATTGATATAGTGAGATATAATTCTGTGATTTGTATATATTGTTGGGTGTGCTGTGGTATTTAATCAGGTGGGGGGGCAAACTCGTTGGCGACGTCACTGGCACAGGGCCCCTCATAGTGCGCAAAAGTGTCTCTGCCAGTGGGAGGCACCACCCGGCATCAAACACACCGCCGTACTACATAACAATTATGTTGTTATTTATACATTTCACTGTAACACAATGGATTGCTTTCTAACACATCCCCCAGATCAATGTCTGGACATTTATTGTAGTCACTTATGCACTTTATTATATGGGCATATATGTGCCATATGCACTGATTTATGCACCTTTGTAACATACGTATTGGTCACGTTTGTATGCTCAGCATCATCCTTAGTTGGCACTTAGTGAAATTCTTACCTCTCCCTGCTCCACCGCCGTGACGTATTCCACGTTTCCTGGGCCCTACCCCCCCACAACTTTAGCCAAATGACCCCCAGTTTTCAATGCCTAACTATTATTATAAAGTAAATTAAGATTGACAAGCTTAAGTAATAAGAATTGATGTTTTTGGCATTAAAATGGGCACTGTAGGTGTTTTCCTGTCCTCCACTCACTGCCGACTTTGATTCCCCATTGACTTGCACTGGGTTTCGTGTTTCAGTCGGCCCCCGACTTTTCGCAATAATCGGCCGATTTCACCCGACCCAACTTTTGACAAAGTCGGGTTTCGCGAAACCCGACTCAATCCGAAAAAAGTAAAAGTCGCTCAACTCTATTGTGGACAGCTCTCCAGGCTGAGTTTGATCAATGGCTGTCGCTGTCTCCACTGAACCTGCATCCAGGGAAGGCCGTGTCCGATACTATGGAGAGGCAAGCTCACACACGTCTTGCATGGCTCACATCCTCAACATGGTGGTACAGCATTTTTTCAGCCACTATCCTGGCCAGGGTGAGCTGCTCCAGAAAGCACGTAAGCTGTGTTCTCATTTCCGCTGTTCACACCCCTCTGCTCATTGACTTGCATTTATACAGAAGTCTTTGTCCATGCCAGTTAACAGGTTGATATGCAATATGCCGACATGGTGAAATTCCACTCTGCACATGTTGCATCGATTGTGGGAGCAGCAACGAGCCCTGACGCAGTATGTCATGTGGGTTAGTCTGGGCCAACGCAGTACGAATGTGGTGCATATCACATTTACAGAGTGGGCACAGATTAAAAACCTCTGCACCCTTCTGCACAGTTTTGAAATGGCTACTAAGATGGTTAGCACTGACGCCGCCATCATCAGCATCACTATCCCAGTGATCTATATGCTGGAGCAGACTTTGAATAGCCTGCGGGAAGAGATGATGGTCCCAGAAGAAGAGGAGGAAGCAGAGGAGGCTGTGGAAGGGATAACATTGTCTCTAAATTCAAGACTGTTGTTACACATGTGGGTGCCAAAGGAGGGTGGATTACTGCGATCGAGGGTGGGCTTGTGATAACAGACAAACTTATCGAAGGTGCAAGATCCGAGGAACAAATGGAGGAGGAAGAGGTGATTGGCGAGCAACTGTCAGATGAAGAGGTAATCCTCCCCTCTCTGTTGTTCGTAGTTGGCAGGAGAGGACAGAGGAAACAAACCTCATTGTTACCCAGTCACCAACACAGCATGGGCTTGGCCCTTCTGGTAGAAGCCGACATATGAGTGCCTTCTTGCTGCACTTATTGCAACATGATCCCCGTATAGTTATGATTAGGAATAATGCTGACTAGGGTTGAGCGACCTTTACTTTTATAGTATCGGGTCGGGTTTCACGAAACCCGACTTTTTCAAAAGTCGGGTAGAGTGAAATCGGCCGATCCTATCAAAAAGTCGGGGTCGGCCGAAACTCGAAACCCAATGCAGTGCATTGGGTTTCCAATGGTTCCCAGGGTCTGAAGGAGAGGAAACTCTCCTTCAGGCCCTGGGATCCATATTTAAGTGTAAAATAAAGAATTAAAATAAAAAATATTGCTATACTTACCCTCTGATGGGCCCTGGTACTAACCGGGAACCTTCCTTCCTTAGAATCAGCCTTCCAGGACCCTGCGGTGACGTCACGGTGACGTCGCGGCTTGTGATTGGTCGCGCGGCCGCCCATGTGACCGCTCGCACAACCAATCACAAGCCGCGACGTCACCGTGACGTCACCGAAGGTCCTGGAAGGGCTGATTCTTAGGAAGGAAGGCTGCCGGAAGGAAGCAGGGCGCGTGCGAGGGTGAGTATATACCTAATAGGAATATACTCACCTTCGGCTTCGTTCCGGCAGCCTTCCTTCCTAAGAATCAGCCCTTCCAGGACCTTCGGTGATGTCACGGTGACGTCGCGGCTTGTGATTGGTCGCGCAAGCGGTCACATGGGCGGCCGCGCGACCAATCACAAGCCGCGACGTCACCGTGACGTCACCGCAAGGTCCTGGAAGGCTGATTCTAAGGAAGGAAGGTTCCCGGTTAGTACCAAGGCCCGTCAGAGGGTAAGTATAGCGATATTTTTTATTTTAATTCTTTATTTTACACTTAAATCTGAATTCCGATACCAATTCCCGATATCTTAAACATATCGGGAATCGGTATCGGAATTCCGATTCCAGATTCAGAAGATCGCCGACTTCATGGCCGACCCCACACAGGGGTCGGGTCGGGTTTCATGAAACCCGACTTTGCCAAAAGTCGGCGACTTCTGAAAATTGCCGACCCGTTTCGCTCAACCCTAATGCTGACTACTAGGTTGCCACTTAATTAGATTCACGTTATAAAACCAAATTTTGCCAGATATATCCCGCCCTAGAAAGGAACCCACAAATGCTGGAGTATCGAAACATGCTTTTGCACAATCTTAAGAGAGCTTTTTCCCAAGACAGCAGTGATGCTCACAGTTTGCATCGCAGCTATAGACTTCAAACCTCCGACACGTCAATTCGTCAACGCCAAAACATTAGCAGCAGTGGTAGAAGTAGAAGAAGCAATTTGTGTAAGTCCTTTGACACTTTTTTTAGACCAACTTATGCACCAGCACAACAGAATCCAGGTATAGTCTCCTGGCTGCTCCTCATGACAGTACAAGTTGACTTGTAGTTTTTGTAGATGAACACTGAATGTTTCTCAGTTGCTGCTGTCAGCATAAGACATAGTCCACATTCAAGGCGTTTTGAGCAGCGTGAGCAGTTTCTGGCTGAGAAAGTAGAAGATTAGATAATTTTTCATACAGAACTTCAAAAGGTGTTATTCCCGTGTCTGCCACCCAATGGAGCCTTGTACCCTGGCCTGTGTTCTTGTTTCTTTGCCTTGTCCCATTCCTGACCCTGTCTTAACCTAGTCCTATTCCTGTGTCCGTTTGTATCCCAGTCTTGAGCCTTCCCTATCTCTCTGTGTTTCCTTGTGTTCACTCCTTATGCTCTCAACCCCACCTCCTGTGACTTTGCTCTGCACTCTGCTCTGCATCCTGTGACTTAGCTCTGCTATCGGCTCTGAACTCTGTGGCTTTGTTCTGCTTCTGGCTCTGCGCCCTGTGGCTTTGCTCTGCTCTGCACTCTATGGCTTTGCTCTGCTCTTGGCACTGCACTCTGTGGCTTTGGTCTGCTCTCGGCTCTACACTCTGTGGCTTTGCTCTGCTCTCAGCCCTGCACTCTGCCACTCTGCTCTGCTCTCGCTGTCATATACTAGCGAACTAAAGGAATATAGATACTCAATACCATAAAAAAGCAATACATTTTATTGAAAGATACAACAAGTATATTGTGTAAATAAAATACAACAGCATGACAGAATACATAACAAGATTCCAGCATGCGGACAGGAGGAAAACAACCAGTACATTGAGAGATAGGACACACTGCCAAATCTGACCTGGGTGAGTCTAAGATGGTATGATACAATATATTAAATATAAGAAAAGAGTCTCAAAGGGAACACCGCCCTCTACGTGTACTACATAACCATGGATTAGTATAACCAATAGCCTCCACCCAATGAAGACTTACCCATAGTTGGTCACGGTCTGTGTGTTGCCTTCCCACTACCCATGACGCGCGTTTCGCACGATGGCTTTCTCAAAGGGGAGGTAATAGAGGTGTCTAATTGTGGCTGCACCTTTTATAGGGAGTTGGACATCAGGTTTTAATTGGCGCATGCGCATCTGCATCCCAAACATAAAATAGTGCAATCTCCAATGGCGTGATTGTGCGGCACGTGTGTGGGCGGAAAACCGCCTGTGGTACCAATATACATCCGCACCGCACAACATGTGGACGCCATGGAGATTAGACAGTGTCGGGTACGTAGAATAGCGCATGCGCACTGCTTGTGCCGATATGCCCGGAAGTCTATGCTGCCCGACCCGGAAGTGCCCGAAAGTCAATGCGCCTGCGTGCGGTAAGCATCTAGTGTCCACAGGTCCACGGTAATGTTGCCATGGGAATCCAAGTAGGTATTGCGCGTGCACATATAGGGCACACATTCACCGGGATATAAAGGCTTATTCTCAGGCATTATCCCGCACCTATATTAAATCGACAATTCCTATATATTAATATAATTTTGAGAGTTTGACTATATGTCAAAATATGAACCTTAGAGCTAGCCCCACAGGGATCAGGGAGAAATTATATCAGAGACGTACATATATGCTAAAAAGTGATTACGGGCAAACAATACCTCTAACGTCATTGGCTGCCCGGTGTAATTAAAAATCCTTATAGATAAATATAATAAAATAAACCAAGTGCAGAATAAGACAAAATCTAGAAATACAATCTAGAGAAGGTCACTAAGTGCCAACTAAGGATGATGCTGAGCATACAAACGTGACCAATACGTATGTTACAAAGGTGCATAAATCAGTGCATATGGCACATATATGCCCATATAATAAAGTGCATAAGTGACTACAATAAATGTCCAGACATTGATCTGGGGGATGTGTTAGAAAGCAATCCATTGTGTTACAGTGAAATGTATAAATAACAACATAATTGGAAACCGGTGTAAATAGCAAAAAAATACAATTTAAAATTTATATATGAAAAACGTCCCCCCAAGAGTTCCTCCTTCTTTCAGTTCAGCTCCCAAGAGAAGGAAAGTTCATAAACACAGTGACGGACTGAGGGCGGCTCGCTTTTTCCTGGAGATGGCCAACTGGGATGGCCACTTTTCTGAATTTATTTTGGATTTGTTAGAATTTGCTTTGACACATAATTTTTTTGTATTTAAGGACCGTTTTTTTTTGCAGACGCAGGGCACTGCGATGGGCGCGGCCTGTGCGCCGTCGTATGCAAACCTGTTTCTCAGTTTCTGGGAGAGGCAGGTTTTCCAGGGCGACGGGGCACAGGCCCGCGGACCCAGTAATGGGCTGGTTTCGCTACATCGATGATGTATTGATGTTTTGGGAAGGTAGCGAAGCCAGCCTATTGAATTTTATGCAGCAATTGAATAATAATTTATTTAATTTAAAATTTACCTTTCAGTGGCACAAAAAACATGTAGATTTTTTAGACATTAGTTTGTGGGTCGGGAGTGATGGACGAATAGAGACTGATCTGTACAGGAAAGACACCTCCGTGAACTCTCTCCTCCATGCTTCTTTGGCCCACAGCTACCCTACTATTAAAGCCATCCCAGTTGGCCAATTCCTCAGGAACAGGAGAGTCTGCTCCACTGAGGACCGTTTTGAAATACAATCTAGTGTTCTTAGGGATAGGTTTAAGGCCAGGGGATACAGCAACCGATGTATCAAATCAGGATATAGGCATGCACGATCTCTGGAAAGGAGTGTTTTACTCAAACCTTCAACAAAGAGGAATAGGCAGAAGAAAGATTACAAACTAAGTTATATCTCCACTTCGAATTGTCGGTGGAACACAATGCGAGAAATCTTGGAAAAATATTGGTCGGTACTACGTAGCAACAAGGATTTAGCTGCTCATTTACCAGAGTCTCCCCAGATGACACAGAGAAGGAGTATGAACTTGAGAGACCATTTAGTGAGCAGCCACTACGTGGCAAAACAACCGACCATCTTTAATCAGGGGAACAAGAGATTGGGTTGTTTCCCGTGTGGATCATGTGCGGCATGTCCTAACATAAAGAGGAGTGGGACATTCAAATCCTCTGATGGGAGCAGGGAATACAAAATTAAGGAATAGATCTCTTGTAAGACATCTTATGTGATATATTATGCTACCTGTCCCTGCTCCCTAATATATGTGGGTCTCACCTCAAGAGAACTCAGGGTGAGGACCCGAGAACATGTCCGCGATATTGAAGCAGCCAAAGAAGTGTCTGATATTATAACTCTAAAGACCTTACCCAGGCACTTTAGGGAACACCACAGATGTGACCCTAGGGGACTAGAAGTAAAGGGCATTGATTGCGTTCATGAAGGAATTAGGGGCGGTAATGTGAAAAAAATTCTCGCCCAACGTGAATGTAGGTGGATCACTGTTCTTGATACAGTATCACTAAAGGGGCTAAACGAGAAGATCACATTTGTCCCCTTCCTATGACTCACCATGCGCTCTTGCTTCTTGGTCACTTTGGCTGCTATTTATTGTATTTTCCCTGGGAGGTTCTGTTTCCACTGTTCATTCTATGTATAGTGGTATAAATTAGAGTTTTAATACATATATATTTTGGAGCCCTGCACATGTTTTTTTAATTATGTGTGGTTTTTCATCTTTTTAATTATTTTTGTATTTATGTATATTTTCATACAGTACCTTTCTCCACATGTGACATACAATCCGCTGCGCCGGTTATATGGAGTTGGATATTGGGACTGTTCTGCAAAACAGAAGACATTATGAACTTTCCTTCTCTTGGGAGCTGAACTGAAAGAAGGAGGAACTCTTGGGAGGACGTTTTTCATATATAAATTTTAAATTGTATTTTTTTGCTATTTACACCGGTTTCCAATTATGTTGTTATTTATACATTTCACTGTAACACAATGGATTGCTTTCTAACACATCCCCCAGATCAATGTCTGGACATTTATTGTAGTCACTTATGCACTTTATTATATGGGCATATATGTGCCATATGCACTGATTTATGCACCTTTGTAACATACGTATTGGTCACGTTTGTATGCTCAGCATCATCCTTAGTTGGCACTTAGTGACCTTCTCTAGATTGTATATCTAGATTTTGTCTTATTCTGCACTTGGTTTATTTTATTATATTTATCTATAAGGATTTTTAATTACACCGGGCAGCCAATGACGTTAGAGGTATTGTTTGCCCGTAATCACTTTTTAGCATATATGTACGTCTCTGATATAATTTCTCCCTGATCCCTGTGGGGCTAGCTCTAAGGTTCATATTTTGACATATAGTCATACTCTCAAAATTATATTAATATATAGGAATTGTCGATTTAATATAGGTGCGGGATAATGCCTGAGAATAAGCCTTTATATCCCGGTGAATGTGTGCCCTATATGCGCACGCGCAATACCTACTTGGATTCCCATGGCAACATTACCGTGGACCTGTGGACACTAGATGCTTACCGCACGCAGGCGCATTGACTTTCGGGCACTTCCGGGTCGGGCAGCATAGACTTCCAGGCATATCGGCACAAGCAGTGCGCATGCGCTATTCTACGTACCCGACACTGTCTAATCTCCATGGCGTCCACATGTTGTGCGGTGCGGATGTATATTGGTACCACAGGCGGTTTTCCGCCCACACACGTGCCGCACAATCACGCCATTGGAGATTGCACTATTTTATGTTTGGGATGCAGATGCGCATGCGCCAATTAAAACCTGATGTCCAACTCCCTATAAAAGGTGCAGCCACAATTAGACACCTCTATTACCTCCCCTTTGAGAAAGCCATCGTGCGAAACGCGCGTCAGGGGTAGTGGGAAGGCAACACACAGACCGTGACCAACTATGGGTAAGTCTTCATTGGGTGGAGGCTATTGGTTATACTAATCCATGGTTATGTAGTATACGTAGAGGGCGGTGTTCCCTTTGAGACTCTTTTCTTATATTTAATATATTGTATCATACCATCTTAGACTCACCCAGGTCAGATTTGGCAGTGTGTCCTATCTCTCAATGTACTGGTTGTTTTCCTCCTGTCCGCATGCTGGAATCTTGTTATGTATTCTGTCATGCTGTTGTATTTTATTTACACAATATACTTGTTGTATCTTTCAATAAAATTTATTGCTTTTTTATGGTATTGAGTATCTATATTCCTTTAGTTCGCTAGTATATGAGATGTTTCCTTGGGAGTGATGCTCCTTTAGATCTATTTTGATATTGGGAGAGTTTTTTCTGACTATTTAACATGCTCTCGGCCACCTATAGATGCTTATTGATTATTGTGTGTATCTGCTCTCGCTGTGCAGCTCCGCTCTGCTCTCGCTCTGTGGCTCCACTCGGCTCTCGCTCTGCGGCTCCACTCCTTGCGGTTCTGCCTTCCTCCATGCCTTGTAGTTCTGCCTTACTCCACTCCTTGCGGTTCTGCTCCGCTCTCGTTCCGCACATCGCGTGCCTTTGTCCTTACTGTCTGAACAGGTCCCTACCTGTTCCCATGTATCTCATATCTGTCTGTGCTCCTGTCCTCCCTGAATCAGTCCCTGCCCCTTCAGTCTGAACAGGTCCCAACTTGTTCCCATATATCACTCACACCTGCCCATGTTCCTGTGCCTTCTGAGTCAGTTCCTGTCCATTCTGTCTCAGCCGTGTCCACCTACCTGCTAGTGTCTCGGCCATGCCTGCCTGCCTGCCAGTGTTTCTGCTGTGCCCGCCTGCCTGCCTGTGTCTCAGCCATGCCTACCTGCCTGCATCTCAGCTGTGCCCCCCTGTCTGCCAGTGTTCTGTCCCACAGTGGGATCAGCAGCCACAGCCAGATGCCACCCTGGAGTGGTACCTGGTAGCTACTAGTTATGAGCGAGTATACTCGTTGCTCGGGTTTTTTTGAGCATGCTTGGGTGATCTCCGAGTATTTATGACTGCTCGGAGATTTAGTTTTCCTTGCCGCAGCTGGATGACTTATGGCTGCTAGCCAGCCTGAGTACATGTGGGGGTTGCCTGGTTGCTAGGGAATCCCCACAAGTAATCAAGCTGTCTAGTAGCCGTAAATCATCCAGCTGCGGCAAGGAAAACTAAATCTCCGAGCAGTCATAAATACTCGGAGACCACCCGAGCATGCTCTGGAAAACCCGAGTGTCACGGTTCACACCGTGCTGCTAACACTATGTCACGGATCCCAGCAGAATGTCAGGGATGCTGGGGAGGATATCTTTATAGTCCCCACTAGGGTTGAGCGAAACGGGTCGATCATTTTCAAAAGTCGCCGACTTTTGGCTAAGTCGGCGTCTCATGAAACCCGATCCGACCCCTGTGCTTATCGGCCATGCGGTACGCGACTTTCGCGCCAAAGTCGCGTTTCAATGACGCGAAAAGCGCCATTTCTCAGCCAATGAAGGTGAACGCAGAGTGTGGGCAGCGTGATGACATAGATCCTGGTCCCCACCATCTTAGAGAAGGGCATTGCAGTGATTGGCTTGCTGTCTGCGGCGTCACAGGGGCTATAAAGGGGCGTTCCCGCCGACCGCCATCTTACTGCTGCTGATCTGAGCTTAGGGACAGGTTGCTGCCGCTTCGTCAGAAGCAGGGAGAGCGTTAGGCAGGGTCCACTAACCACCAAACCGCTTGTGCTGCAGCGATTTCCACTGTCCAACACCACCTTCGGTGTGCAGGGACTGTGGAAGCTATTTTTTTTTTTTCCCTCAGCGCTGTAGCTCATTGGGCTGCCCTAGAAGGCTCCGTGATAGCTGTATTGCTGTGTGTACGCCACTGTGGAAACCAACTGCTTTTTTCAAAGCACATATCCTCTTGTTCCTTCCTTTCTGCACAGCTATCTTTTTTGTTTGTCCACACTTTTTATTTAATTTGTGCATCAGTCCACTCCTATTGCTGCCTGCCATACCTGGCTTAGATTACTGCAGGGAGATAGTAATTGTAGGACAGTCCCTGTTTTTTTTTTGTTTTTTTTTGTGGGAGATTAAGATTGGTATTTCTGCTACAGTGCCATCCCTGTGTGTGCCATCTCTCACTGAGTGGGCCATAGAAAGCCTATTTATTTTTTCCGTGATTTGTGTTCTAAATTCTACCTCAACACAAAAACACTACATCAATCAGTGGGAGAAAAATATTGGCCTCAGTCAGGGCTTGTGTGCCACTGCTGTGTGTGCTATCTCTCATTCAGTGGGCTATAGAAAGCCTATTTATTTTTTATTTTTTTAAAATATTATTTGGTTTCTAAAGTCTCCCTGAAAAAAAAAAAATACCTAAAAAAACAGTGGGAGAGTAATATTGCCCTTTCAGCTTGTGTGCCAGTCTTGACTCCTGGGTGTGCCACCTCTCTCCCTCTCATTCAGTGGGCCATAGAAAGCCTATTTATTTATTTTTTTAAATATTATTGGGTTTGTAAAGTCTCCCTTAAAAAACAAAAAATAAATAAAAAAACAGTGGGAGAGTAATATTGCCCTTTCAGCTTGTGTGCCAGTCTTGACTCCTGGGTGTGCCACCTCTCTCTCTCATTCAGTGGGCCATAGAAAGGCTATTTTTTTTTTTTGTTTTTTTAATATTATTTGGTTTCTAAAGTCTCCCTGAAAAAAAAAAAAAAAACATAAAAAAACAGTGGGAGAGTAATATTGCCCTTTCAGCTTGTGTGCCAGTCTTGACTCCTGGGTGTGCCACCTCTCTCCCTCTCATTCAGTGGGCCATAGAAAGCCTATTTATTTTTTTTTTTAAATATTATTGGGTTTCTAAAGTCTCCCTTAAAAAACAAAAAATAAATAAAAAAACAGTGGGAGAGTAATATTGCCCTTTCAGCTTGTGTGCCAGTCTTGACTCCTGGGTGTGCCACCTCTCTCTCTCATTCAGTGGGCCATAGAAAGGCTATTTTTTTTTTTTGTTTTTTTAATATTATTTGGTTTCTAAAGTCTCCATGAAAAAAAAAAAAAAACATAAAAAAACAGTGGGAGAGTAATATTGCCCTTTCAGCTTGTGTGCCAGTCTTGACTCCTGGGTGTGCCACCTCTCTCCCTCTCATTCAGTGGGCCATAGAAAGCCTATTTATTTTTTTTTTTAAATATTATTGGGTTTCTAAAGTCTCCCTTAAAAAACAAAAAATAAATAAAAAAACAGTGGGAGAGTAATATTGCCCTTTCAGCTTGTGTGCCAGTCTTGACTCCTGGGTGTGCCACCTCTCTCTCTCATTCAGTGGGCCATAGAAAGGCTATTTTTTTTTTGTTTTTTTAATATTATTTGGTTTCTAAAGTCTCCCTGAAAAAAAAAAAAAACATAAAAAAACCGTGGGAGAGTAATATTGCCCTTTCAGCTTGTGTGCCAGTCTTGACTCCTGGGTGTGCCACCTCTCTCCCTCTCATTCAGTGGGCCATAGAAAGCCTATTTATTTTTTTTTTTAAATATTATTGGGTTTCTAAAGTCTCCCTTAAAAAACAAAAAAAACATAAAAAAACAGTGGGAGAGTAATATTGCCCTTTCAGCTTGTGTGCCAGTCTTGACTCCTGGGTGTGCCACCTCTCTCTCTCATTCAGTGGGCCATAGAAAGGCTATTTTTTTTTTTGTTTTTTTAATATTATTTGGTTTCTAAAGTCTCCCTGAAAAAAAAAAAAAAACATAAAAAAACAGTGGGAGAGTAATATTGCCCTTTCAGCTTGTGTGCCAGTCTTGACTCCTGGGTGTGCCACCTCTCTCTCTCATTCAGTGGGCCATAGAAAGGCTATTTATTTTTTTTGTTTTTTTAATATTATTTGGTTTCTAAAGTCTCCCTGAAAAAAAAAAAAAAAAACATAAAAAAACAGTGGGAGAGTAATATTGCCCTTTCAGCTTGTGTGCCAGTCTTGACTCCTGGGTGTGCCACCTCTCTCTCTCATTCAGTGGGCCATAGAAAGGCTATTTATTTTTTTGTTTTTTTTACTATTATTTGGTTTCTAAAGTCTCCCTGAAAAAAAAAAAAAAACAGTGGGAGAGTAATATTGCCCTTTCAGCTTGTGTGCCAGTCTTGACTCCTGGGTGTGCCACCTCTCTCCCTCTCATTCAGTGGGCCATAGAAAGCCTTTTTTTTTTTTTTTTAAATATTATTGTGTTTCTAAAGTCTCCCTTAAAAAAAAAAAATACATAAACAAACAGTGGGAGAGTAATATTGCCCTTTCAGCTTGTGTGCCAGTCTTGACTCCTGGGTGTGCCACCTCTCTCTCTCATTCAGTGGGCCATAGAAAGGCTATTTATTTTTTTGGTTTTTTTACTATTATTTGGTTTCTAAAGTCTCCCTGAAAAAAAAAAAAAAACAGTGGGAGAGTAATATTGCCCTTTCAGCTTGTGTGCCAGTCTTGACTCCTGGGTGTGCCACCTCTCTCCCTCTCATTCAGTGGGCCATAGAAAGCCTTTTTTTTTTTTTTTTTTAAATATTATTGTGTTTCTAAAGTCTCCCTTAAAAAACAAAAAAAACATAAAAAAACAGTGGGAGAGTAATATTGCCCTTTCAGCTTGTGTGCCAGTCTTGACTCCTGGGTGTGCCACCTCTCTCCCTCTCATTCAGTGGGCCATAGAAAGCCTATTTATTTTTTTTTTTAAATATTATTGGGTTTCTAAAGTCTCCCTTAAAAAACAAAAAATAAATAAAAAAACAGTGGGAGAGTAATATTGCCCTTTCAGCTTGTGTGCCAGTCTTGACTCCTGGGTGTGCCACCTCTCTCTCTCATTCAGTGGGCCATAGAAAGGCTATTTTTTTTTGTTTTTTTAATATTATTTGGTTTCTAAAGTCTCCCTGAAAAAAAAAAAAAACATAAAAAAACAGTGGGAGAGTAATATTGCCCTTTCAGCTTGTGTGCCAGTCTTGACTCCTGGGTGTGCCACCTCTCTCCCTCTCATTCAGTGGGCCATAGAAAGCCTATTTATTTTTTTTTTAAATATTATTGGGTTTCTAAAGTCTCCCTTAAAAAACAAAAAAAACATAAAAAAACAGTGGGAGAGTAATATTGCCCTTTCAGCTTGTGTGCCAGTCTTGACTCCTGGGTGTGCCACCTCTCTCTCTCATTCAGTGGGCCATAGAAAGGCTATTTTTTTTTTTTTGTTTTTTTAATATTATTTGGTTTCTAAAGTCTCCCTGAAAAAAAAAAAAAAACATAAAAAAACAGTGGGAGAGTAATATTGCCCTTTCAGCTTGTGTGCCAGTCTTGACTCCTGGGTGTGCCACCTCTCTCTCTCATTCAGTGGGCCATAGAAAGGCTATTTATTTTTTTTGTTTTTTTAATATTATTTGGTTTCTAAAGTCTCCCTGAAAAAAAAAAAAAAAAAACATAAAAAAACAGTGGGAGAGTAATATTGCCCTTTCAGCTTGTGTGCCAGTCTTGACTCCTGGGTGTGCCACCTCTCTCTCTCATTCAGTGGGCCATAGAAAGGCTATTTATTTTTTTGTTTTTTTTACTATTATTTGGTTTCTAAAGTCTCCCTGAAAAAAAAAAAAAAACAGTGGGAGAGTAATATTGCCCTTTCAGCTTGTGTGCCAGTCTTGACTCCTGGGTGTGCCACCTCTCTCCCTCTCATTCAGTGGGCCATAGAAAGCCTTTTTTTTTTTTTTTTTAAATATTATTGTGTTTCTAAAGTCTCCCTTAAAAAAAAAAAAATACATAAAAAAACAGTGGGAGAGTAATATTGCCCTTTCAGCTTGTGTGCCAGTCTTGACTCCTGGGTGTGCCACCTCTCTCTCTCATTCAGTGGGCCATAGAAAGGCTATTTATTTTTTTGGTTTTTTTACTATTATTTGGTTTCTAAAGTCTCCCTGAAAAAAAAAAAAAAAACAGTGGGAGAGTAATATTGCCCTTTCAGCTTGTGTGCCAGTCTTGACTCCTGGGTGTGCCACCTCTCTCCCTCTCATTCAGTGGGCCATAGAAAGCCTTTTTTTTTTTTTTTTTTTAAATATTATTGTGTTTCTAAAGTCTCCCTTAAAAAACAAAAAATAAATAAAAAAACAGTGGGAGAGTAATATTGCCCTTTCAGCTTGTGTGCCAGTCTTGACTCCTGGGTGTGCCACCTCTCTCTCTCATTCAGTGGGCCATAGAAAGGCTATTTTTTTTTTTTTTTAAATATTATTGGGTTTCTAAAGTCTCCCTTAAAAAACAAAAAATAAATAAAAAAACAGTGGGAGAGTAATATTGCCCTTTCAGCTTGTTTGCCAGTCTTGACTCCTGGGTGTGCCACCTCTCTCTCTCATTCAGTGGGCCATAGAAAGGCTATTTTTTTTTTGGTTTTTTTAATATTATTTGGTTTCTAAAGTCTCCCTGAAAAAAAAAAAAAAACATAAAAAAACAGTGGGAGAGTAATATTGCCCTTTCAGCTTGTGTGCCAGTCTTGACTCCTGGGTGTGCCACCTCTCTCTCTCATTCAGTGGGCCATAGAAAGGCTATTTATTTTTTTGGTTTTTTTAATATTATTTGGTTTCTAAAGTCTCCCTGAAAATAAAAAAAAACTTAAAAAAACAGTGGGAGAGTAATATTGCCCTTTCAGCTTGTGCGCCAGTCTTGACTCCTGGTTGTGCCACCTCTCTCTCTCTAATTGTGGGCCATAGAAAGCCTTTTTTTTTTTTTTTTTTAATATTATTTGGTTTCTAAAGTCTCCCTGAGAAAAAAAAATAAATAAATTAGGTGGGAGATTAATATTGACATTAGTGCTTGAGTGACAGTCCTGCGTGTGTGTCATCTCTGTGATTTTGTGCCACAGAAAATAGAGTGTGTAACATTGTGCCTGATTTTCCTTGTGGTCTCACCAACCTGTTAAGGGATATTGAAATCATACTGAAGTTATAGCTCACCGTGTAAGTTGTTTGACAGCAACAAATAAAGTTACTTTGGTTAAGATTTTAAAACAATGAGGAAGTCTGGTGCAAGAGGTCGTCGTGGGCGTTCATTGTCAGCTGGTAATGATGGTAGTGGTAGTGGAGCATCAGGTGGTCGTGGGGATAAAAATATTCCACCTAAGTCTGGAGCTGTGGAGCCAGTTTCGTCGTCAGGCTACACAAGGCCTCGAACGCTCTCTTTTCTGGGAGTAGGAAAACCGCTTTTAAAGGCGGAGCAGCAACAGCAAGTTTTGGCTTACATTGCAGACTCAGCCTCTAGCTCTTTTGCCTCCTCTTCAGAAACTGGTAAATGTAAAAGCAGCGCGTCGCTTGTGGATGTTCACGGTCAGGGACAAGTCGCTTCCTTGTCCTCCTCAGCAAAAACTACAACAAGAGAGAAGGATGCAGCAGGCGACACAACGGGTCACTCCATGGAGCTCTTTACACATACCGTCCCTGGCTTAGAAAGTGAAACATTTAACAGGCCATGCCCATTACAAGTAGATTCTGACATGGAGTGCACTGATGCACAGCCACAGCACGAGTACTATGCTGCTCCTTTGACTCAGACCACCACATTGCCCTCTCAGGGTACAGATCCACAATCAGACCCTGATGAGACTATGTTGCCCCGCCACGAACGCTATACCACCGACCGACACAGTGACACAGATGAAGTTGCACACGAGCTCGAAGAGGAGGTAATAGATGACCCAGTTATTGACCCCGATTGGCAGCCATTGGGGGAACAGGGTGCAGGCGGCAGTAGTTCAGAAGCGGAGGTGGAGGAGGGGCCGCAGCAGGCATCAACATCGCAACAGGTTCCATCTGCCGGGCACATATGTGGCCCAAAACGCGTGTCAAAGCCAAAACCTGTTGGAGGACAGCGTGGCCATCCGGTTAAAGCTCAGTCTGCAATCCCTGAAAAGGGATCCGAGTCTAGGAAGAGTGCAGTCTGGCATTTTTTTAAACAACATCCAACTGATCAGCGCAAAGTCATCTGTCTAAAATGTTCTACTAGCTTAAGCAGAGGTCAGAATCTGAAAAGTCTAAATACTAGTTGCATGCATAGACACTTAACCACCATGCATTTTCAAGCCTGGACTAACTACCAAACGTCCCTTAAGGTTGTAGCACCCTCGGCCAATGAAGCTAGTCAGCAACGCAACATCCCTTCCGTCACTGTAAGGCCACCATTTTCTGCACCACCGGCAGTATCTGTGCAGGTTTCTTTGCCAGCCAAAAGCAGTCAGGGTCAGGGAATCACCAGTTTTGTAGGAGGAAATATTGCATCTAGGGCACCGGCGGAAACAATACCGTCTCCAACCGTCTCTCAGTCTGCCATGTACACCGGCACACCCGAAAGTTCCACGATCTCCAGCTCTCCAGTCCAGCTCACCCTACATGAGACTCTGGTTAGAAAAAGGAAGTACTTATCCTCGCATCCGCGTACACAGGGTTTTAACGCCCACATAGCTAGACTAATCTCGTTAGAGATGATGCCCTACCGGTTAGTTGAAAGCGAAGCTTTCAAAGCCCTGATGGAGTACGCTTTTTTTCCAGAAAAGCCATCCCAGCCCTGCACCAGCATGTTAAACAGCGCATCGTCCATGCACTCAGGCAATCTGTGAGTACAAAGGTGCACCTGACTACAGATGCATGGACCAGTAGGCATGGCCAGGGACGTTATGTGTCCATCACGGCACACTGGGTGAATGTGGTGGATGCAGGGTCCACAGGCGACATCAATTTAGGGACAGTTGTGCCTAGCCCACGGTCTAGGAAACAGTTGGCTGTAGGCGTTCGCACCCCCTCCTCCTCCTCCTCCTCGTCCTCCTGCAGAAGCTACAGCTCTTCCACAGAACGCAGTCTGCCAACCACTCCATCGGCAGATGACACTGTTGCACACCAGTTGTCCCATTATGGGCCAGCTACTGCCAAGCGTCAGCAGGCTGTATTGGCTATGAAGTGTTTGGGCGACAACAGACACACCGCGGAAGTTCTGTCCGAGTTCTTGCAACAAGAAACGCAGTCGTGGCTGGGCACAGTAGATCTTGAGGCAGGCAAGGTAGTGAGTGATAACGGAAGGAATTTCATGGCTGCCATCTCCCTTTCCCAACTGAAACACATTCCTTGCCTGGCTCACACCTTAAACCTGGTGGTGCAGTGCTTATTGAAAACTTATCCTGGGTTCTCCGACCTGCTCCTCAAAGTGCGTGCACTTTGCTCACATATCCGACGTTCGCCTGTACACGCCAGCCGTATGCAGACCTATCAGCGGTCTTTGAACCTTCCCCAGCATCGCCTAATCATAGACGTTGCAACAAGGTGGAACTCAACACTGCACATGCTTCAGAGACTGTGCGAACAGAGGCGTGCTGTTATTTATTTGTGGGAGGATACACGGGCAGGCAGTAGGATGGCAGACATGGAGTTGTCAGGTGTGCAGTGGTCTAAGATACAAGACATGTGTCAAGTCCTTCAGTGTTTTGAGGAATGCACACGGCTGGTTAGTGCAGACAACGCCGTAATAAGCATGAGCATCCCCCTAATGCGTCTGCTGATGCAAAGTTTGACGCACATAAAGGATCAGGCGTCTGCACCAGAGGAAGAGGAAAGCCTTGATGACAGTCAGCCATTGTCTGGTCAGGGCAGTGTACAGGACGAGGTAGCGGGCGAAGAGGAGGTGGAGGACGAGGAGGATGATGGGGATGAGTATATTTTTAATGCCGAACCTTTCCCGGGGGCACAGGAAATTGGTTGCGTGTCACGGCCGGGTTCTGGTTTTTTGAGGGACACAAGTGACGTAGATTTGCCTGCAACTGCCCCTCAACCAATCACAACCGGAGATTTGACAACTGGAACTTTGGCCCACATGGCGGATTATGCCTTACGTATCCTAAAAAGGGACACACGCATTACGAAAATGATGAACGATGACGATTACTGGTTGGCCTGCCTCCTTGATCCACGCTATAAAGGCAAATTGCAAAATATTATGCCACATGAGAACTTGGAACTAATATTAGCAACCAAACAATCAACTCTTGTTGACCGTTTGCTTCAGGCATTCCCAGCACACAGCGCACGTGATCGTTCTCACACGAGCTCCAGTGGGCAGCAGACTAGGAGTGTTAGGGGTGCACACATCAGAAGTGGCGTTGGACAGAGGGGTTTTCTGACCAGGTTGTGGAGTGATTTTGCTATGACCGCAGACAGGACAGGTACTGCTGCATCAATTGAAAGTGACATGAGACAACATTTGTCCAGTATGGTTACTAACTATTTTTCATCCCTTATCGATGTTCTCCCTCAACCGTCATTCCCATTTGATTACTGGGCCTCCAAATTAGACACCTGGCCAGAATTGGCAGAATATGCATTGCAGGAGCTTGCTTGCCCGGCAGCAAGTGTCCTATCAGAAAGAGTATTCAGTGCTGCAGGTTCAATATTAACCGAAAAAAGGACTCGTCTGGCTACCCAAAATGTTGACGATCTAACATTCATTAAAATGAACCACAACTGGATTTCGAAATCTTTTGCCCCACCTTGCCCGGCCGACACCTAGCTTTCCTATGAAAAGCTCTTGCCTGTGAATTACTTTTCTAATGTCTAATTTGCTGCAGCTGATTGTACAGCATACGACATGTTTACACCTCCCTAAATGGCCAAACTCCCCACACGGGGCCGTGGTATCGCGACTTGGCACAAGCACCCGTGAGACTGCTGTTTGTCTGAAGAGGTGGGTGTGCTCGCTTTTGGTTGACGGCATTGCTACTGGGTCCCTCATAGTACAATGTAGTGTCTCTGGCGGTGGTGGTGCGCACCCAACGTCAGACACACCGTTGTAACATGAGGGGCCCTGGGGCGGTCCCGCCGGCCTCAAGAGAGTTCCCCCCTACCCCAGCTCAAAATGTGCTCTACCACGTGCAAAATTATGTCGCACAGCTCCACCAATCTTTAGTCTATTCGCTGACATCATTCAATGTCTGGCACTGACAATACAAATTTGTAGACATCTATGATGCAACTTAAAGTAGTCTGTGTCTGTGTCCTATATTGGCACCATTAAATAGTTACTGCCAAATTACTATGTCAGAAACTCAGTAGATGAGCCCACCCCTGTACCTAAGTATGCCACCTTTTTTTTTGTTTTGGTTGTTTTGCGAGACATTAACATCTATTTATATTTTGGGAGTACTGGGACAGACACTCCTTGCACTACTCCTCCACTCACCACCAAGCTGCCTGTGTATCCATGTAACCGCTGTAAAACTGCCATGAGCCTATTGTTTGTTATTTTAGGCCTTTGATAGCCTGTCTGCGGTCCCTACTTTAAATACTCCTCCACTCATCACCAGCTGCCTGCCCGTGTATCCATGTAACCGCTGTAAAACTGCCATGAGCCTATTGTTTGTTATTTTAGGCCTTTGAAGCCTGTCTGCGGTCCCTCCTTCCACTAGTCCTCCACTGGCCAGACCACTGCTGCCCGTGTACCCCTGGAACCAATTATAAAGTGCCTACAGCCAGCCCATTTTTTTATGTTAGGCCTTTGAAGCCTGTCTGCGGTACCTCCTTCCACTAGTCCTCCACTGACCAGACCACTGCTGCCCGTGTACCCCTGGAACCAATTATAAAGTGCCTACAGCCAGCCCATTTTTTTATGTTAGGCCTTTGAAGCCTGTCTGCGGTCCCTCCTTCCACTAGTCCTCCACTGACCAGACCACTGCTGCCCGTGTACCCCTGGAACCAATTATAAAGTGCCTACAGCCAGCCCATTTTTTTATGTTAGGCCTTTGAAGCCTGTCTGCGGTCCCTCCTTCCACTAGTCCTCCACTGACCAGACCACTGCTGCCCGTGTACCCCTGGAACCAATTATAAAGTGCCTACAGCCAGCCCATTTTTTTATGTTAGGCCTTTGAAGCCTGTCTGCGGTCCCTCCTTCCACTAGTCCTCCACTGACCAGACCACTGCTGCCCGTGTACCCCTGGAACCAATTATAAAGTGCCTACAGCCAGCCCATTTTTTTATGTTAGGCCTTTGAAGCCTGTCTGCGGTCCCTCCTTCCACTAGTCCTCCACTGACCAGACCACTGCTGCCCGTGTACCCCTGGAACCAATTATAAAGTGCCTACAGCCAGCCCATTTTTTTATGTTAGGCCTTTGAAGCCTGTCTGCGGTCCCTCCTTCCACTAGTCCTCCACTGACCAGACCACTGCTGCCCGTGTACCCCTGGAACCAATTATAAAGTGCCTACAGCCAGCCCATTTTTTTATGTTAGGCCTTTGAAGCCTGTCTGCGGTCCCTCCTTCCACTAGTCCTCCACTGACCAGACCACTGCTGCCCGTGTACCCCTGGAACCAATTATAAAGTGCCTACAGCCAGCCCATTTTTTTACGTTAGGCCTTTGAAGCCTGTCTGCGGTCCCTCCTTCCACTAGTCCTCCACTGACCAGACCACTGCTGCCCGTGTACCCCTGGAACCAATTATAAAGTGCCTACAGCCAGCCCATTTTTTTATGTTAGGCCTTTGAAGCCTGTCTGCGGTCCCTCCTTCCACTAGTCCTCCACTGGCCAGACCACTGCTGCCCGTGTACCCCTGGAACCAATTATAAAGTGCCTACAGCCAGCCCATTTTTTTATGTTAGGCCTTTGAAGCCTGTCTGCGGTCCCTCCTTCCACTAGTCCTCCACTGACCAGACTACTGCTGCCCGTGTACCCCTGGAACCAATTATAAAGTGCCTACAGCCAGCCCATTTTCTTATGTTAGGCCTTTGAAGCCTGTCTGCGGTCCCTACTTTAAATACTCCTCCACTCACCACCAAGCTGCCTGCCCGTGTATCCATGTAACCGATGTAAAACTGCCATGACTGCCTACTGTTTGTTATTTTAGGCCTTTGATAGCCTGTCTGCGGTCCTTACTTTAAATACTCCTCCACTCACCAAATAGCTGCCTGTGTATCCATGTAACCGCTGTAAAACTGCCATGAGACTATTGTAAGTTATTTTAGGCCTTTGATAGCCTGTCTGCGGCCCCTACTTGCAATACTCCTCCACTGACCACAATGCTGCCTGGAGTGCCTGCCTGTGTATCCATGTAACCGATGTAAAACTGCCATGACTGCCTACTGTTTGTTATTTTAGGCCTTTGATATCCTGTCTGCAGCCCCTACTTGCAATACTCCTCCACTGACCACAATGCTGCCTGGAGTGCCTGCCTGTGTATCCATGTAACCGATGTAAAACTGCCATGACTGCCTACTGTTTGTTATTTTAGGCCTTTGATAGCCTGTCTGCGGCCCCTACTTGCAATACTCCTCCACTGACCACAATGCTGCCTGGAGTGCCTGCCTGTGTATCCATGTAACCGATGTAAAACTGCCATGACTGCCTACTGTTTGTTATTTTAGGCCTTTGATAGCCTGTCTGCGGCCCCTACTTGCAATACTCCTCCACTGACCACAATGCTGCCTGGAGTGCCTGCCTGTGTATCCATGTAACCGATGTAAAACTGCCATGACTGCCTACTGTTTGTTATTTTAGGCCTTTGATAGCCTGTCTGCGGCCCCTACTTGCAATACTCCTCCACTGACCACAATGCTGCCTGCCTGTGTATCCATGTAACCGATGTAAAACTGCCATGACTGCCTACTGTTTGTTATTTTAGGCCTTTGATAGCCTGTCTGCGGCCCCTACTTGCAATACTCCTCCACTCACCACAATGCTGCCTGGAGTGCCTGCCTGTGTATCCATGTAACCGATGTAAAACTGCCATGACTGCCTACTGTTTGTTATTTTAGGCCTTTGATAGCCTGTCTGCGGCCCCTACTTGCAATACTCCTCCACTGACCACAATGCTGCCTGGAGTGCCTGCCTGTGTATCCATGTAACCGATGTAAAACTGCCATGACTGCCTACTGTTTGTTATTTTAGGCCTTTGATAGCCTGTCTGCGGCCCCTACTTGCAATACTCCTCCACTGACCACAATGCTGCCTGGAGTGCCTGCCTGTGTATCCATGTAACCGATGTAAAACTGCCATGACTGCCTACTGTTTGTTATTTTAGGCCTTTGATAGCCTGTCTGCGGCCCCTACTTGCAATACTCCTCCACTGACCACAATGCTGCCTGGAGTGCCTGCCTGTGTATCCATGTAACCGATGTAAAACTGCCATGACTGCCTACTGTTTGTTATTTTAGGCCTTTGATAGCCTGTCTGCGGCCCCTACTTGCAATACTCCTCCACTGACCACAATGCTGCCTGGAGTGCCTGCCTGTGTATCCATGTAACCGATGTAAAACTGCCATGACTGCCTACTGTTTGTTATTTTAGGCCTTTGATAGCCTGTCTGCGGCCCCTACTTGCAATACTCCTCCACTGACCACAATGCTGCCTGGAGTGCCTGCCTGTGTATCCATGTAACCGATGTAAAACTGCCATGACTGCCTACTGTTTGTTATTTTAGGCCTTTGATAGCCTGTCTGCGGCCCCTACTTGCAATACTCCTCCACTGACCACAATGCTGCCTGGAGTGCCTGCCTGTGTATCCATGTAACCGATGTAAAACTGCCATGACTGCCTACTGTTTGTTATTTTAGGCCTTTGATAGCCTGTCTGCGGCCCCTACTTGCAATACTCCTCCACTGACCACAATGCTGCCTGCCTGTGTATCCATGTAACCGATGTAAAACTGCCATGACTGCCTACTGTTTGTTATTTTAGGCCTTTGATAGCCTGTCTGCGGCCCCTACTTGCAATACTCCTCCACTGACCACAATGCTGCCTGGAGTGCCTGCCTGTGTATCCATGTAACCGATGTAAAACTGCCATGACTGCCTACTGTTTGTTATTTTAGGCCTTTGATAGCCTGTCTGCGGCCCCTACTTGCAATACTCCTCCACTGACCACAATGCTGCCTGGAGTGCCTGCCTGTGTATCCATGTAACCGATGTAAAACTGCCATGACTGCCTACTGTTTGTTATTTTAGGCCTTTGATAGCCTGTCTGCGGCCCCTACTTGCAATACTCCTCCACTGACCACAATGCTGCCTGGAGTGCCTGCCTGTGTATCCATGTAACCGATGTAAAACTGCCATGACTGCCTACTGTTTGTTATTTTAGGCCTTTGATAGCCTGTCTGCGGCCCCTACTTGCAATACTCCTCCACTGACCACAATGCTGCCTGGAGTGCCTGCCTGTGTATCCATGTAACCGATGTAAAACTGCCATGACTGCCTACTGTTTGTTATTTTAGGCCTTTGATAGCCTGTCTGCGGCCCCTACTTGCAATACTCCTCCACTGACCACAATGCTGCCTGGAGTGCCTGCCTGTGTATCCATGTAACCGATGTAAAACTGCCATGACTGCCTACTGTTTGTTATTTTAGGCCTTTGATAGCCTGTCTGCAGCCCCTACTTGCAATACTCCTCCACTGACCACAATGCTGCCTGCCTGTGTATCCATGTAACCGATGTAAAACTGCCATGACTGCCTACTGTTTGTTATTTTAGGCCTTTGATAGCCTGTCTGCGGCCCCTACTTGCAATACTCCTCCACTCACCACAATGCTGCCTGGAGTGCCTGCCTGTGTATCCATGTAACCGATGTAAAACTGCCATGACTGCCTACTGTTTGTTATTTTAGGCCTTTGATAGCCTGTCTGCGGCCCCTACTTGCAATACTCCTCCACTCACCACAATGCTGCCTGGAGTGCCTGCCTGTGTATCCATGTAACCGATGTAAAACTGCCATGACTGCCTACTGTTTGTTATTTTAGGCCTTTGATAGCCTGTCTGCAGCCCCTACTTGCAATACTCCTCCACTGACCACACCAATGCTGCCCGTGTACCCCTGGAACCTATTTAAAAGTTCATAGAGCCTAGTTATATATTTTATTTACTATTAATAAGGCCATGATGGACTACGCTGTACCACGCTACAAGCTAACCAGTCGACACTTCTTTTGCGAGAAAAGCCATCCCAACCCTCCACCAGCATGTAGAAGACCGCATTGTCCATGCACTCTGGCAATCTGTGAGTACAAAGGTGCACCTGACAACAGACGCATGGACCTGTAGGCATGGCCACGGAAGATTACGTGTCCATTACGGCGCAATGGGTTAATGTGTTGGATGCATGGTCCACAGGGGACAGCCTACTAAGTCTGTCTGCAGTCCCTAATTCAAATTGTCCTCCACTGTCTAAATCGGAGCTTCCACCTTCTGGCTTTCGGCCTATAGTATCAGAAATTAAACTGCATTTGGCCTTCAACTTTGGTTAGGGCCTACTAACGGCTTCTGCCCCTCCCTGGTGTTGTCCTCAACTAAATAAAGCTGAGCTTCAACCTTCTGCTCCAAATTACCATTTTAAAAAATGCAATAGGCTTTTCCGGCCTACTAAAGGTGTCTGTCTGTGTGCCCCTGCCTGGTGTTGTCCTCAACTGAATAAAGCTGAGCTTCAACCTTCTGCTCCAAATTACCATTTTAAAAAATGCAATAGGCTTTTCCGGCCTACTAAAGGTGTCTGTCTGTGTGCCCCTGCCTGGTGTTGTCCTCAACTGAATAAAGCTGAGCTTCAACCTTCTGCTCCAAATTACCATTTTAAAAAATGCAATAGGCTTTTCCGGCCTACTAAAGGTGTCTGTCTGTGTGCCCCTGCCTGGTGTTGTCCTCAACTGAATAAAGCTGAGCTTCAACCTTCTGCTCCAAATTACCATTTTAAAAAATGCAATAGGCTTTTCCGGCCTACTAAAGGTGTCTGTCTGTGAGCCCCTGCCTGGTGTTGTCCTCAACTGAATAAAGCTGAGCTTCAACCTTCCGGCTCTCATTAATTGGTTTGTAAAAAACAAAATGGTGGTTAGGGCCTACTAACGGCTTCTGCCCCTCCCTGGTGTTGCCCTCAACTAAATAAAGCTGAGCTTCAACCTTCTGCTCCAAATTACCATTTTAAAAAATGCAATAGGCTTTTCCGGCCTACTAAAGGTGTCTGTCTGTGTGCCCCTGCCTGGTGTTGTCCTCAACTGAATAAAGCTGAGCTTCAACCTTCCGGCTCTCATTAAGTGGTTTTTAAAAAACAAAATGGTGGTTAGGGCCTACTAACGGCTTCTGCCCCTCCCTGGTGTTGCCCTCAACTAAATAAAGCTGAGCTTCAACCTTCTGCTCCAAATTACCATTTTAAAAAATGCAATAGGCTTTTCCGGCCTACTAAAGGTGTCTGTCTGTGTGCCCCTGCCTGGTGTTGTCCTCAACTGAATAAAGCTGAGCTTCAACCTTCTGCTCCAAATTACCATTTTAAAAAATGCAATAGGCTTTTCCGGCCTACTAAAGGTGTCTGTCTGTGTGCCCCTGCCTGGTGTTGTCCTCAACTGAATAAAGCTGAGCTTCAACCTTCTGCTCCAAATTACCATTTTAAAAAATGCAATAGGCTTTTCCGGCCTACTAAAGGTGTCTGTCTGTGTGCCCCTGCCTGGTGTTGTCCTCAACTGAATAAAGCTGAGCTTCAACCTTCCGGCTCTCATTAATTGGTTTGTAAAAAACAAAATGGTGGTTAGGGCCTACTAACGGCTTCTGCCCCTCCCTGGTGTTGCCCTCAACTAAATAAAGCTGAGCTTCAACCTTCTGCTCCAAATTACCATTTTAAAAAATGCAATAGGCTTTTCCGGCCTACTAAAGGTGTCTGTCTGTGTGCCCCTGCCTGGTGTTGTCCTCAACTGAATAAAGCTGAGCTTCAACCTTCCGGCTCTCATTAAGTGGTTTTTAAAAAACAAAATGGTGGTTAGGGCCTACTAACGGCTTCTGCCCCTCCCTGGTGTTGCCCTCAACTAAATAAAGCTGAGCTTCAACCTTCTGCTCCAAATTACCATTTTAAAAAATGCAATAGGCTTTTCCGGCCTACTAAAGGTGTCTGTCTGTGTGCCCCTGCCTGGTGTTGTCCTCAACTGAATAAAGCTGAGCTTCAACCTTCCGGCTCTCATTAAGTGGTTTTTAAAAAACAAAATGGTGGTTAGGGCCTACTAACGGCTTCTGCCCCTCCCTGGTGTTGCCCTCAACTAAATAAAGCTGAGCTTCAACCTTCTGCTCCAAATTACCATTTTAAAAAATGCAATAGGCTTTTCCGGCCTACTAAAGGTGTCTGTCTGTGTGCCCCTGCCTGGTGTTGTCCTCAACTGAACAAAGCTGAGCTTCCACATTCTGGCTTTCGCCCTATACTATCAGATATTAAACTGCATTTGGCCTACTAGTGTGGTTAGGCCCTTGAAACAGTGTCTGCTGCTCTTGGGTTTGCTACTCCACTGAACAAAGCAATGCCGCCTGTTTAGTCCTGTTACCAATTTTGAACTGCATTTAGCCTACTTTATTCTTTGGCCCTATATCTGTTTCCTCCTCATCCTGCCCATTGCCCAGCCACTGATAAATGAGTCTGCTGGTACATTGACCTAGACCACTACATTCCCCTTGTACTCTACACAGCCAGAATCTGACCCTGCTGAAAGTAAGGTTCCCCTTCCCGCATGTTATACCACCTTACACAGGGACAAAGAGGAAGGTGCAGATGAAAGTGCAGGTTCCTTCATCAGGTGGGGGGGCATACTCGTTGGCGACGTCACTGGCACAGGGCCCCTCAGAGTACGCAAAAGTGTCGCTGCTGGTGGGAGGCGCCCCCGCCATGCAAACACACCGCCGTACTTTGAGGGGCCCTGTGCCAGTGCCAATGCGAACGAGTGGGCCCCCCCCTGCTTGCTCAGGATCACAGCACTTGCAACGTTTAAATACTTACCTTTCCCTGCAACACCGCCGTGACGTAGTCCGCATTTCCTGGGCCCACGAAAAACTTGAGCCAGCCCTACTCCCCCCACAACTTTTGCCAAATGACCCCCAATTCCCTATGCCCAACTATTATTATACAGTTAATTAAGATTGGCAAGCTTCAGAAACAAGAATGGATGTTTTTGGCATTAAAATGGGCACTGTAGGTGTTTTCCTGGCCTCCACTCACTGCCGACTATGCTTCCCCATTGACTTGCATTGGGTTTCGTGTTTCGGTCGATCCCCGACTTTTAGCGATAATCGGCCGACTGCACTCGACTCGACTCTGGACAAAATCGGGTTTCCCAAAACCCTACTCGATCTTAAAAAAATGAAAGTCGCTCAACCCTAGTCCCCACTACTCACACCAATTTGTCATGAACCGGGGTTATTTGTTTACCCCTAGTTCCCTGTGAAGGGGATTTATCTATATCTCACTTCCCAGTTCTGGTTTGGAACCTGCACCTCTCTGACACCCCCTTACCCTCAGGTCAGATTAGGTACTGCACCTAGGGTAATTAGTCACCAGAAAGGCTGCCTGTTATGTACTGGCTATTGGGCATGCTACAGCAAGGGCGATATAATTACTCCCACACAGGCAGGAACAATAATTATCAATGCCGTCGGTCGCTGCAGAGATGCCCGATTGCACAGGACAAGGTATGCTGCCACCAGCTCTGATTGCACCACAGTTTAACGGGTCCTGAGCCAACCCAAATCAGTAGCGTAATTCACCTCAGAGGACACAGTTCGTATAGAGCAGAAGAGACAAGCTTAGTAAAATTATCTATTTTACTCCGTAAAAGATAGGCAGTATTTACAAAAATATTAAAAAGATATTATAAAGGAGACAAATCATGTGTATATACAATTACAAATAAAAAGGATTAACAGTGAAAATTGACTTACGATTCTTTCATATCATTCAATGGTACTCCGTGTGCTGGCTGAGGGAAGGGTCCTTCGCCACTTATTCTCAGGTCAGATTGCACAGCCTGTCTGCAGCTGAATCCCCCCGGCAAAAAGACACTTCAGGAATGTTGTCTTACCAAGTTATTCCAGCCCAAATCCCAGGGACTCCCCCTGTAGTCACATCACTTAGAAGCTGAAACATCCTCTTACTTACAATATGAAAACCATCTTTTATGCATATCTCGCTGTGTGAACCTCACATAAGTACAAAACAATGCTCATGATGTTCCCCACATCAGGGGCGTTCTTTTAAGTGTAAATACATAACCATTACATGAACTGCTTGAGGAGAAATCTGCACTTTGCACTCACTGTGCCTAGCTGCTCACGCTTTCAGTGGATGATAGGTCAACCGATGGACATCTAAAATATGAAACTCATGTATTTCTAGCCCATTTTGGTGCCGTGATACATCAATTTACAAGAGCCATAGAAATCCATGCCTTTGAGAAGGACTTAGACCAGTTTTAGCTGGTACTAGATGGGAGGAGGGAGAAATGAGCAGCCTTCCCGGAGACTGCTATCTGAAGTTAAAAGCAATAAACCTTCTTTTTCACACACACACACAAGCAGGTAGAGTGAAAGAGGGGGGGTCAGACTAGCCCACAGCGTGTGTCTTGTAAAGTTAGGCAGACTCAAACATGGCATATTCACATTATCGTGACACCTCCCACTTTTGGACTGTGCTACGGAGGAAGAACCTCTCGGTACTCCTCCATGTGCACCTCAGCAGGTTCACCCCAGTGGGATAACCCATCCGCATTGCCATGATCCCTGCCTGTTTTGTGCTAACTGCTCAAGCAGCTCCTCGGAGCGCAGCATTGGGTGCGCATCCGAGGCTGTGATGGCGTTGAGCCCCCTGTAGTTCATGTAGAAGCGGGTGGTCAGATCCTTCCTTAGAGCGAGAACTACAGGTGGGACCCACAAGTTCTTTGATCACTGAATCACCCACACCTGTAACATCTCATCGATCTCCTGGTGCATAGCCTGCTCCACCTCTTCGGAGATCCGATAGGGTGTTCGCCGTAGTGGGGCATGATTCCCGGTGTCCATCTCGTGGACTGCTAACTCAGTCCTTCCAGGTTGGTTGGAGAACACAGCCCGGAAGGGTTCCAGCTTGTTCTGCAACTGCAACTGCTGGGGATCGGTTAGTGAGGTGCTTACCTCCATGTCCTCAATTGATGCACCGACCTTGGCTTGCGCCACCATGTCCAGGAGGGGGTCTTCCTCCCCATCTTCGGGCAGGCTGCAGACCGGTAGGACGTAAGGTTCACGTTCGTGATGAGCCTTCATCATGTTGACGTGAACGGCCTTTCGCCTAACCTGTGCGTGGTCAAGCGTGACCACGTAGGTGACTGGGTTGAGCTGTTAGTGGACGACGTACGGGCCTTCCCAGGCTGCATGAAGCTTATCCTTTGGTAAGGGGACCAGCACCCACACCTTTTGACCCACGTGGAAGGTCCGGTCCCGGGCGTTCTGGTCATACCAGTGCTTCTGATCAGTCTAAGCCTGCGTCATGTTGTCATGCACCAACTGCGTTAAGGTCTGCATCTTGTTATGGAAGCGCATGACATACTCCACTATGGACACTTCAGAAGGGTTCGGCTCCTCTTCCCAGGATTCCCTTACCAACCCAAGGGGTCCCCGGTCTCGCCTGCCGTACAGGAGCTCGAAGGGAAGAACTCCCTCGAGGCCTGCGAAACTTCTCGGTAAGCGAATAGCAGGTGTGGGAGGTACTGCTCCCAGTCACGGCCTTGGGTCTCAACCAGCATGTGGAGCATCTGTTTGAGGGTACCATTGAAGCGCTCACACAAGCAATTAGTCTTTGGGTGATACGCACTCGATACCAGACTCTTCACCTGCATTTTCTTACAGAGAGCTGTTGTGAATTTGCTTTTTGCTCCCTCTAGTGGTTACTAGTTTTTTGACTCTGGTTTTTCTGTCATTCCTTTTATCCGCACCTGGGTCGTTAGTTAGGGGTGTTGCTATATAAGCTCCCTAGACCTTCAGTTCAATGCCTGGCAACGTAGTTATCAGAGCTAGTCTGCTGTGCTCTTGTCTACTGATCCTGGTTCCAGTTATATCAGCTAAGTCTGCTTTTTGCTTTTTGCTATTTGTTTTGGTTTTGTATTTTTGTCCAGCTTGTTCCAAATCTATATCCTGATCTTTGCTGGAAGCTCTAAGGGGCTGGTGTTCTCCCCCCGGACCGTTAGACGGTTCGGGGGTTCTTGAATTTCCAGTGTGGATTTTGATAGGGTTTTTGTTGACCATATAAGTTACCTTTCTTTATTCTGCTATCAGTAAGCGGGCCTCTCTGTGCTAAACCTGGTTCATTTCTGTGTTTGTCATTTCCTCTTACCTCACCGTTATTATTTGTGGGGGGCTTCTATCCAGCTTTGGGGTCCCCTTCTCTGGAGGCAAGAAAGGTCTTTTGTTTTCCTCTACTAGGGGTAGCTAGATTCTCCGGCTGGCGCGTGTCATCTAGAATCAACGTAGGAATGATCCCCGGCTACTTCTAGTGTTGGCGTTAGGAGTAGATATATGGTCAACCCAGTTACCACTGCCCTATGAGCTGGATTTTTGTATTCTGCAGACTTCCACGTTCCTCTGAGACCCTCGCCATTGGGGTCATAACAGTTTGCCAGGCCATATTAAATGTTTAATGCATTGCAGAAGAGGGATTATAAGAAAGAAGATTCTGAGTTTTTTTTTTTTTTTTCTTTCTTCTTCCCCTTTACCTCAGAGTGGCTATGCTTGCTGCAGACATGAATGTCCAGACCTTGATTACAAGTGTGGACCAGCTGACTACTCGTGTGCAGGGCACACAAGACTATGTTATCAGAAATCCTAGGTCAGAACCTAAAATACCGATTCCTGAACTGTTTTCCGGAGACAGGTTTAAGTTTAGGAATTTTGTGAATAATTGTAAATTGTTTTTGTCCCTGAGACCCTGTTCATCTGGAGACTCTGCTCAGCAAGTAAAAATAGTTATTTCGTTCTTACGGGGCGACCCTCAGGATTGGGCTTTTTCGCTGGCGCCAGGAGATCCGGCAATGGCTGATATTGATGCGTTTTTTCTGGCGCTCGGTTTACTTTATGAGGAACCCAATCTTGAGATTCAGGCAGAAAAGGCCTTGCTGGCTATGTCTCAGGGGCAGGACGAGGCTGAAGTGTATTGCCAAAAATTTCGGAAATGGTCCGTGCTGACACATTGGAACGAGTGTGCACTGGCCGCTAATTTTAGAAATGGCCTTTCTGAAGCCATTAAGAATGTTATGGTGGGTTTTCCCATTCCCACAGGTCTCAATGATACTATGGCACTGGCTATTCAAATTGACCGGCGGTTGCGGGAGCGCAAAACCGCAAATTCCCTCATGGTGTTGTCTGAACAGACACCTAATTCGGTGCAATGTGATAGAAAAACCGCAAATTCCCTCATGGTGTTGTCTGAACAGACACCTGATTTAATGCAATGTGATAGAATCCTGACTAGAAATGAGCGGAAAATTCATAGACGCCGGAATGGCTTGTGCTACTACTGTGGTGATTCTACACATGTTATCTCAGCATGCTCTAAACGTATAGCTAAGGTTGTTAGTCCTGTCACCGTTGGTAATTTGCAACCTAAATTTATTCTGTCTGTAACTTTGATTTGCTCACTGTCGTCTTATCCTGTCATGGCGTTTGTAGATTCAGGTGCTGCCCTGAGTCTTATGGATCTGTCATTTGCTAAGCACTGTGGTTTTACTCTTGAACCATTAGAAAATCCTATTCCTCTTAGGGGTATTGATGCTACGCCATTGGCAGCAAATAAACCGCAGTATTGGACACAGGTTACCATGTGCATGACTCCTGAACACCGCGAGGTGATACGTTTCCTGGTTTTACATAAAATGCATGATTTGGTTGTTTTAGGGCTGCCATGGTTACAGACCCATAATCCAGTCCTGGACTGGAAGGCTATGTCAGTCTCAAGTTGGGGCTGTCGTGGTATTCATGGGGATTCCCTGCCTGTGTCTATTGCTTCTTCTACGCCTTCGGAAGTTCCGGAGTATTTGTCTGATTATCAGGATGTCTTCAGTGAGTCTGAGTCCAGTGCACTGCCTCCTCATAGGGACTGTGACTGTGCTATAGATTTGATCCCAGGCAGTAAGTTTCCTAAGGGAAGACTGTTTAATCTGTCGGTACCTGAACATACCGCTATGCGTTCATATATCAAGGAGTCTCTGGAGAAAGGACATATTCGTCCGTCTTCTTCCCCCCTTGGTGCGGGATTCTTTTTTGTGGCAAAAAAGGACGGATCTTTGAGACCTTGTATTGATTATCGGCTTTTAAATAAGATCACTGTCAAATTTCAGTATCCTTTACCGCTGTTGTCTGACTTGTTTGCCCGGATTAAAGGTGCCAAGTGGTTCACCAAGATAGACCTTCGTGGTGCGTACAACCTTGTGCGCATTAAGCAAGGTGATGAATGGAAAACCGCATTCAATACGCCCGAAGGTCATTTTGAGTACTTGGTGATGCCTTTTGGGCTCTCCAATGCGCCTTCAGTTTTTCAGTCCTTTATGCATGACATTTTCCGGAAGTATCTGGATAAATTTTTGATTGTTTATCTGGATGATATTTTGGTTTTTTCTGATGATTGGGATTCGCATGTGGAGCAGGTCAGGTTGGTCTTTAAAATTTTGCGTGAAAATTCTTTGTTTGTCAAGGGCTCAAAGTGTCTCTTTGGTGTACAGAAGGTTCCCTTTTTGGGGTTCATTTTTTCCCCTTCTGCTGTGGAGATGGACCCAGTCAAGGTCCGAGCTATTCTTGATTGGACTCAGCCCTCGTCGGTTAAGAGTCTTCAGAAGTTCTTGGGTTTCGCTAACTTCTACCGTCGTTTTATCGCTAATTTTTCTAGCATTGTGAAACCTTTGACGGATATGACCAAGAAGGGCTCCGATGTAGCTAACTGGGCTCCTGCTGCCGTGGAGGCTTTCCAGGAGTTGAAGCGCCGGTTTACTTCGGCGCCTGTTTTGTGCCAGCCCGATGTCTCACTTCCCTTTCAGGTTGAGGTGGATGCTTCAGAGATTGGAGCAGGGGCCGTTTTGTCGCAGAGAGGCCCTGGTTGCTCTGTTATGAAACCTTGTGCCTTTTTCTCCAGGAAGTTTTCGCCTGCCGAGCGAAATTATGATGTGGGCAATCGGGAGTTGTTGGCCATGAAATGGGCATTTGAGGAGTGGCGTCATTGGCTCGAGGGTGCTAAGCATCGTGTGGTGGTCTTGACTGATCACAAAAATCTGATGTATCTCGAGTCTGCTAAACGCCTTAATCCGAGACAGGCCCGCTGGTCATTGTTTTTCTCCCGCTTTGATTTTGTTGTCTCGTATTTACCAGGTTCAAAGAATGTGAAGGCCGATGCTCTTTCTAGGAGCTTTGTGCCTGATGCTCCTGGAGTCGCTGATCCTGTTGGTATTCTTAAAGATGGAGTTATCTTGTCAGCTATTTCTCCGGATCTGCGACGTGTGTTGCAGAGATTTCAGGCTGATAGGCCTGAGTCTTGTCCACCTGACAGACTGTTTGTCCCGGATAAATGGACCAGCAGAGTCATTTCCGAGGTTCATTCCTCGGTGTTGGCAGGTCACCCGGGAATTTTTGGCACCAGAGATCTGGTGGCCAGGTCCTTTTGGTGGCCTTCCTTGTCAAGGGATGTGCGGTCATTTGTGCAGTCCTGTGGGACTTGTGCTCGAGCTAAGCCTTGCTGTTCTCGTGCCAGCGGTTTGCTCTTGCCCTTGCCTGTCCCGAAGAGACCTTGGACACATATCTCCATGGATTTCATTTCTGATCTTCCGCTATCTCAGGGCATGTCCGTTATCTGGGTGATATGTGATCGCTTCTCCAAGATGGTCCATTTGGTTCCTTTGCCTAAGCTGCCTTCCTCTTCCGATCTGGTTCCTGTGTTTTTCCAGAACGTGGTTCGTTTGCACGGCATCCCTGAGAATATTGTGTCAGACAGAGGATCCCAGTTCGTTTCCAGGTTCTGGCGATCCTTTTGTAGTAGGATGGGCATTGATTTGTCGTTTTCGTCTGCTTTCCATCCTCAGACTAATGGACAGACGGAGCGAACCAATCAGACTTTGGAGGCTTATTTGAGGTGTTTTGTCTCTGCTGATCAGGACGATTGGGTGACATTCTTGCCGTTGGCTGAGTTTGCCCTTAATAATCGGGCTAGTTCCGCCACCTTGGTTTCGCCTTTTTTCTGCAACTCTGGTTTCCATCCTCGCTTTTCTTCGGGTCATGTGGAGCCTTCTGACTGTCCTGGGGTGGATTCTGTGGTAGATAGGTTGCAGCGGATCTGGAATCATGTGGTGGACAACTTGAAGTTGTCACAGGAGAGGGCTCAGCGCTTTGCCAACCGCCGCCGCGGTGTGGGTCCCCGACTACGCGTTGGGGATTTGGTATGGCTTTCTTCCCGCTTTGTTCCTATGAAGGTCTCCTCTCCCAAATTTAAACCTCGTTTTATTGGGCCTTACAAGATATTGGAAATCCTTAATCCTGTATCTTTTCGTCTGGATCTTCCTGTGTCGTTTGCTATTCACAATGTATTTCATAGGTCCTTGTTGCGGCGGTACATTGTGCCTGTAGTTCCTTCTGCTGAGCCTCCTGCTCCGGTGTTGGTTGAGGGCGAGTTGGAGTACGTGGTGGAGAAGATCTTGGATTCTCGCCTCTCCAGGCGGAGGCTTCAGTACCTGGTCAAGTGGAAGGGCTATGGTCAGGAGGATAATTCCTGGGTGGTCGCCTCTGATGTTCATGCGGCCGATTTAGTTCGTGCCTTTCATGCCGCTCATCCTGATCGCCCTGGTGGTCGTGGTGAGGGTTCGGTGACCCCTCACTAAGGGGGGGGTACTGTTGTGAATTTGCTTTTTGCTCCCTCTAGTGGTTACTAGTTTTTTGACTCTGGTTTTTCTGTCATTCCTTTTATCCGCACCTGGGTCGTTAGTTAGGGGTGTTGCTATATAAGCTCCCTAGACCTTCAGTTCAATGCCTGGCAACGTAGTTATCAGAGCTAGTCTGCTGTGCTCTTGTCTACTGATCCTGGTTCCAGTTATATCAGCTAAGTCTGCTTTTTGCTATTTGTTTTGGTTTTGTATTTTTGTCCAGCTTGTTCCAAATCTATATCCTGATCTTTGCTGGAAGCTCTAAGGGGCTGGTGTTCTCCCCCCGGACCGTTAGACGGTTCGGGGGTTCTTGAATTTCCAGTGTGGATTTTGATAGGGTTTTTGTTGACCATATAAGTTACCTTTCTTTATTCTGCTATCAGTAAGCGGGCCTCTCTGTGCTAAACCTGGTTCATTTCTGTGTTTGTCATTTCCTCTTACCTCACCGTTATTATTTGTGGGGGGCTTCTATCCAGCTTTGGGGTCCCCTTCTCTGGAGGCAAGAAAGGTCTTTTGTTTTCCTCTACTAGGGGTAGCTAGATTCTCCGGCTGGCGCGTGTCATCTAGAATCAACGTAGGAATGATCCCCGGCTACTTCTAGTGTTGGCGTTAGGAGTAGATATATGGTCAACCCAGTTACCACTGCCCTATGAGCTGGATTTTTGTATTCTGCAGACTTCCACGTTCCTCTGAGACCCTCGCCATTGGGGTCATAACAGAGAGCCTCCATTAGGCGAGACATGAATCGGGTCCCTTGATCGGTAAGCATCTCCCTGGGAAATCCTACACGTGAAAAAATAGCCAACAGTGATTCCGCCACTTCATCTGCCCTAGTTGAGGACAGAGCCACTGCCTCTGGGTACCGGGTAGTGTAGTCTACCACAGTAAGGATGTATTGCTTTCCAGAGCTGCTGGGGATGGCCAGGGGGCTAACAATGTCCAACGCGATCCTCTGGAAAGGCTCCTTTATCACTGGCAAAGGGATCAGGGGAGCCTTAAGAGCAGGCCCCACCTTCTCCACTCTTTGACAGGTGATACAGGAGCGGCAGTAGTTTGACACATCTGTCCCCATCTTGGGCCATTAGAAGTGTTGAGACAGCCGGGCCTTACTTTTGCTGATTCCCAAGTGTCCAGCGAACGGGATCTCATGGGCAATCCGCAACAACTCACTCCGGAATTGCTGCGGGACGACCAGCTGTCTTTTCCTCAACCACTACTTTTGTGATTTTCCAGGTACTGTCTTCCGGTACAACCTCCATAGTTCTCAGAACACCCTCTTTTTATCAGTCACTGAGGTGGGCATCTCGACAAGGTGTCTCAAATTCTCCAGGCTTGCATGTGAGCAGAGAGCGGCCTGGAACTCCTGGCTAGGGGAAGCCAGAAGCAACGTCAGGGTCCCTTCCCCACGGGAACCCTCTGGGACCTGCTCTGGGTCCATCTCTTGTTCAGTCACACCTGTGACAGAGGAGAGTCCAGAAGGCAGAACGTTATCTGTGTTTCGGGCACTCTGACTGCGAGTGACAGCAGCTATGTAGGCTGTCTCCCCGGGGATTTCCACAGACTCATCAGCCGACGCTGCTATGGGTGCTACCTCCCTATCCACCCCCAACATTTCAGGAGCCATGCTATTTAGGGGCCAGTTACCTTCCTCGGTGGCACCTGTCAGTTGCATGGCATCACCTTCCTCACGGTTCCCATGCATCTCCCCATTTCCCTGAGCACCATCGCTTGCTCCTGTTAGAGGTTCCTCAGCCATCTCACCCCACGGAGAGATGTGGCTGAGCACTCCTGCACCTGTGGTCACATCAACCTTTGCAGAAAAATGGTTATCAGGTTCAGCTGGCACATTTACACCATTTTCAGCATCATTCCTAGCGAAAAAATGGTTATCAGATGCATCATTACTCCATAATGCATTGTCAGATAACACATGCGATTTCCCCATGCTATCATCAGCATTCGATCAGGGAGGGGAGTCAGGGACATAGTATGCAACTATCCTCCCCAAATCAGTCCCCAATAAAACATTAGTGGAAAAGTTATCGGACAGCCCCACCTCCTTCACCCTGCTCCCGGCACCCCAATCTATATAAACCCGGGCCATTGCAGGGGACAGCTGATGCCCCCAATCCTGGTGACAATTTGGGTTTTCCTCGGAATGATCTCTTCAGGGGACACCAGTTTGGGTTGGATGAGAGTCCGTTCAGCCTCGGTGTCCTTGAGGCCTGTAGCGACATGGCCCCCCACGGTGACATGCTGCACGTTGTCACACACCCTCCCAACTGCCCCACCCACCAAAAGAACTGCTGCATTAGGCCCTGGGGTCTTGGCTGGGGGGTTCTTCTTCTTCTCTGGACAGTAGGTACTGATATGACCAGTCCGTTTGCAAACAAAACACTGGCGGTCAGTGGTAGGTCTGGTGCTGTTGGCAACGAGGACAGGGCCTCTATTGTGTTGGCTAGCAGGGGCACTGGCATTGGTTGCAGGCTTACCCCCTCTCCAGCTGGCGGTGACTGACTTCCGCACTTCCGATTTACGGTTGGCCTCATAGGCATCAGCATTCTGCGCTGCTTTCATCACATCTTTGGGTTCTCTGTCCATCATGAACTGTCGCACCTCAGCTGGGCAAAGATGTAAGAACTGGTCTTTGATCATCAGGTCTCCCAGCTGCTCAAATGTGGTCATTGACAGTTGTTGGATCCACTGGCTGAAGTGGGTCCTGAGTCCATGCACCACATCGCCGTAGCTGTCATGTCATGTCATTATCAGGGCCTGCTTGATTGCCTCATAGTCACCATCTTGATCTTGAGGGGGAGAAGCAAATACTTCCAGAGGTTTGCCTCTTAGCCCCTGGGGTCAGGTAGTGTTCCCAGGCAGCTGATACTGTCTGCAGGCTTTCTCAAATGCCCGCAAAATATGTCCAAGTTCCCGTCCTTTTCCATCACAGGAAAAGTGCTCTGGCCGAGGTTTAGGGATCTGAGCGCTGTTCGCCTCGCCGCTAGACTGGGACGACCTCTGCCCATGGAGTCGGGCTAAAGCCAGCTGGTGCTCCCAGTCCACTTGCCGCTTGGCTCTCTCTGCCTCTTGGAATTGCAGGACCAGCTGCAGACCACTCTCTGTGTCATCTGAGGAGCACTGTTGCATAGACAGCTGCAGGCGGAGGTCTGCGCTCCCCTGGTTGCAAGTAGGGCCGGCATTCAGTGGATAGACCTCAGTGGCAGCACCATTTTTGCTGGTGCCGGCTTCTGTGGCCACTGGGCTCTGAGAGCGGTCTGGAGTGGCTTCCTATTGCACCAGATCCGTGACCAGCTGGTCTTTATTTTTGCCTGAAAAGTTAATCTGCTGTGACAAGCACAAGGCAATAAGAGTGTCCTTGGTCTGCTTCTTATAAAAGGTTTGACACTATGTCACGGATCCCAGCAGTATGTCAGGGATTTCAGGGAGGATCTCTTTATAGTCCCCACTACTCACACCAATTTGTCATGAACCAGGGTTGTTTGTTTGCCCCTGGTTCCCTCTGAAGGGGATTTATCTATATCCCACTTCCCACTTCCGGTTTGGAACCTGCAGCTCTCTGGCACCCCCTTACACTCAGGTCAGATTAGGTACTGCACCTAGGGTAATTAGTCGCCAGAAAGGCTGCCTGCTATGTACTGGCTATTGGGCTCTACTCCCACACAGGCGGGAACAATAATTATCAATGCCGCTGGCAGGGGCTGACTGGCCCAGGTGGCAAAGAGGCAAATGCCCCCCGGGCCACTCCCCCAGCAGCTGTTCAGGGCCGGCTGCCTGGTGGTGGCTACAGCCACACAGCAAATTGTGCGCAGCCATGTCTGCTGTACTGTGACGTGGCTGGCAGCTGACACAGCCGCATCACAGTTAGCGCACACGTCTGCGCTGGGGCCAGGAGCTGTGCTTGGCTGTCACCTTGACTGCTCCCTTCATGTTCTCTATACTTCCAGGTTAGCTGTTGGGCATGCGCGATGGCGTCCTCACGCACATGCCGACATGACCCGGATGCTAGAAGCAGAGAGGCACTGCAGGGGAGCGACTGGTGAGGTAAGTATGAAGAACTTTTTTGTTTTCTTTATAAAATAAATTTAATGGTGGGTAACTGCAAGCTATGAAGTAGGGGGTGTAAGGAGGCTGCACATGATGGAATTTGGGGGTTAAAGGAGACTGCACATGATGGAGTGAGGGGGTAAGTGGGGCTGCACATGAATGTTGAGTGGGGCTGTACATGATGGAGTGATGCTGCACATGATGAAGGGGGAGTGGGGCTGCACATGATAGTTTAATGGATAAAGGAGACTGCACATGATGAAGTGGGGAGAGCGGGGCTGTACATGATGGAATGGGGCAGCACATGATGTGGGGGTAAGGGGGATTGCGCATGATGAAGGGGGAGTGGGGCTGCACATGAAGTGGGGGGTAAGGGGGACTGCACATGATGAAGTGGGGGGTAAGGGGGACTGCACATGATGAATTGGGGGTTAAAGGGACTGCACATGATGAAGTGGGGGGTAAGGTGATCTGCACATGAAGTGGGGGTAATGGGGACTGAACATGATAAAGTGGAGTGTAAGATTGACTGCACATGAAGTGGGGGGTAAGGGTGACTGCACATGATGAAGTGGGGGGTAAGGGGACTGCACATGATGAAGTAGGGGGGTAAGGGGACTGCACATGATGAAGTGGGAGAAGGGGACTGCAGGACTGCACATGATGAAGTGTGTCTGATGTGGGACTGTTCATGATGAAATGGAAGGGGGATAGGGGGCTGCAAATGATGAAGGGGCACTGAAGATTAAGTGAGGGGGTGATAGGGGACTGCAATGAATGAAGTAAGGGGACTTCAAATTAAAGTGGGGGGACTGCGAAATGATAAATTCAGTGTGAGGGACAGGGGACAGCAATTTAATTGAAGGTGGGGGTGGGGAGAGCAAATGATCAATTGAAGAGGGGGTGGGGAGAGCAAATGATGATCTAGGGGAAGAACAAATAATGAATTTTAAGGGTGGGGGAGTAAATGATGTATTGAATGTGGGGTAGAGCAGTTGATAATGAATAGAGGGTGAGAGAGAAAGACATGACAATGAATTGGGGCGGGAGGGGCATGTAACTATAATGAATCGGGGTTAGGGTTAGAGTGGTAGGTACATAGTGGGGGGCGTTGAGGATGAAGTGACTGGTAATGAATTGGGGGAAAGAGTACAGGTGCTAATTAATTTATATATTAAATGGGGAAAGTGGCTATTTATAGTTAGTGGGTGCACAGTGGTGGATTATAATTTATATTTGGAATGGTCGGTTAATAATAATAATAATTTTATTTCTATAGTGCCAACACTTTACATTTTAGAGGGGACTTGTACAGACAATGGACATTAAGCATAACAATAAACACATAGATCAACAGATACCAAAAGGAATGAGGGCCCTGCTCGCAAGCTTACAATCTATGAGGTTGCATAATAACCAATTATATATTGTTTGTGGGTGCACCTCTGTATTCAGATGTCTAGTGTACACCATGTTCCAAATTATTATGCAAATTGGATTTAAGTGTCATAAAGATTTAATTGTTTTGTTTTTCAAATAAACTCGTGGATGGTATTGTGTCTCAGGGCTCAATGGATCACTGAAATCAATCTTAAACACATGTGATCGTTAGTTTTCCAGGTGATTCTAATTAAAGAAAAATTACTTAAAAATGATGTTCCACATTATAAAGCAGACCACAGGTTTCAAGCAAAATGGGAAATAAAAAGGGTCTCTCTGCTGCTGAAAAGCATTAAATAGTGCAATGCCTTGGTCAAAGTATGAAAACATTAGATATTTCACGAAAACTTAAGAGTGATCATCATACTGTGAAGAGATTTGTGACTGAAACAGAGCACAGACAGAGTTCATGCAGAAAAAGGCATAATGAGGAAGGTTTCTGCCATACAAATTCATTGGATAAAGAGAGCAGCTGCCAAAATACCATTACAAAGCAGCAAACAGTTATTTGAAGCTGCTGGTGCCTCTGGAGTCCCTCGAACCTCAAGGTGTAGGATCCTTCAAAGGCTTGCTGTGGTGCATAAACCTACTATTCGGCCACCCCTAAACAGTGTTCACAAGCAGAAACGGTTGCAGTGGGCCCAGACACACATGAAGACTGATTTCCAAACAGTCTTGTTTATGATGAGTGTCGAGCAACCCTGGGTGGTCCAGATGGATGGAGTAGTGGATGGTTGGTGGATGGCCACCATGTCCCAAAAAGGCTGTAACGTCAGCAAGGAGATGGAGGAGTAATGTTTTGGGCTGGAATCATGGGGAAACAGCTGGAAGGGCCCTTTAAGGTACCTGAAGGTGTGAAAATGACCTCGGCAAAGTATATAGAATTTCTGACTGACAACTTTCTTCCATGGTATAAAAATCTGAATTGTGCCTTCTGGAGCAAAATCATCTTCATGCATGACAATGCACCATCTCATGCTGCAAAGAATACCTCTGAGTCATTGGCTGCTATGGGCATAAAAGGAGATAAACTCATGGTGTGGCCAGCATCTTCCCCTGACCTCAACCCTATACAGAACCTTTGGAGTATCATCAAGCAAAAGATCTATGAGGGTGGGAGGCAGTTCACATCAAAACAGCAGCTCTGGGAGGCGATTCTGACTTCATGCAAAGAAATACAAGCAGAAACTTTCCAAATACTCACAAGTTCAATGGAGGCAAGAATTGTGAAGGTGATAACAGAGAAGGGTTCCTATGGTAACAGTGACTTGGCCTGTTAGGATGTTTTGGAGTTAAATAGCTTTTTTGTTCAGTGAATGTGACCTCCTAACGCTGCAGATTCCACAAATGAGCATTTTCAGTTCTTTAAAACAGATCAAATGTTTAGAAATTCTACTGTGCCTAATAATTTGGAACAGTGCATTTTGAGTTTTTATTCATTTTGGAGATTATACTGTTATCATTGGGAGGTTTCTCCAATAAAATTTGATGTATACTCTAACAGGTGATGACTTTTATTAGACTGACTGTCAGTTGCACCGACCATTTAGGAAAATCCGAGAAAAATATAATTTGCATAATAATTTGGAACATGGTGTAGAACAAAGGGCAAAAGTGGGGAATGTGGTCTGGAAGCCGTGCTCTAGGTAACTGTGTTATTTTATGCAGAGACGAGTCCTGGCTGGAAGAAGTGATGGCAGTCTGTGCTGGATGAAAATGAAAAGCAAAGATGAAGGACTTCAGCTAGAGACATCACTAGTGAGTCAGTGTATTACCTGTACACTGACACTATACACTGCATACTATATACAAAGCTCCTATGTATAATGTCACTGGCAGTGGTGATCACTGTATTACCTGTACACTGACACCTTATACAGATCTCCTGTGTATAATGTCACCAGTGATCACTGTAGTATCTTTACACTGACCGTAAATACAGAGTTCCTGTATACAATGGCACTTAGTGTTGTGCTTTTTTTAAATTAATGATCAGTATTGTAGTATACAAGTAGTAAAAGTTGTACACTCCCTGACAGAAGTAATGTCACTTATCCATGTTATGTAAATAAAAGCTTATAACCTGATGTTAAATTCATCCATTGGTTGTATAAATTATTCTTTTGAAACCTGAAACCTTCCAAAATGTGGTTTAGGTTAAGAAAATAAATTGACATCAATGCAGAAATATTGATCAGTTAATGGACACAGAATGGTCAGATTTTAGCAAGACAAAAGTTTTGTTGCCTGGTCATATAATGCACCCAATCCTAGTTTACATCCTCACCTGTGCTCAGTAAATGATTGGTTATTTAGTGTGTGTGTATAAAAAGAAACCCAGCACCCCAGACCTTCACTTGAACTGCAACTTGAGCTCTTGACAACATGCCAAAAATCCACCCTGCGACCAAAGCCTGGATTATCAAGAGGCTGAAGACCAGATTACTGCAGAGGTGGTGGGCACCTTTAATGTGTCTCAGCGTCAAGTACAAAGAATTAAAAAAAAGATTTGAAGAGACTGGAGATGTGTTTGACTAGCCCAGGTCCGGCAGACCCCGCAAGACAACTGCTCAGGAGGAATGTTTGTTGATTAGAAAATCCAAAGCAAGCCCCTCTTCCACAGCAGCAGAGCTCCAACAGGTCTGGTCACCTCAAGTCCCTGTGTCAACTAGTAAAAGTTAAATTCACCGCACGTGACACGCCGATCGTTAGCAAGGCGCCACTAGTCATAACAGACACTGCAGGTCCACACTACTGGACAGGATCTTCCATAGGCAGACATTTAGATTACAATAGAGCTTATATTGCACCTCTGGGACTTTCCGCCTTCTCTGTGTATCACTATCTTAGCTGGAACAAGCGATTACGTGACAAAGGCACTGGTTGAGCCGAAACGTATATAAAAAATCGCAGATGCTGTAATATTCTGTTACGCTCCCAGTTTATGTATAATAAATTTATACCAGACTTTGCATAAGAAACCTAGAGAGAGTGCGGTGAATTTATCTTTTACTGTTATTCTGGGCCACTGGTCCGTTACACCAGCACCTCGCCATATTAAGGCTGAGTGCACACCTAAACCTTTACCTTTGTCAACTAGAACAGTTTGTAGGATTCTGTCTCAAAATGGCCTCCTTGGTCGAATCAGTGCCCAGAAGCCAGCACTAAACAAAAGGCAAATAAAAAACTGTGTGGCATTTGCAAACTCCCACAGCCTTCTAAATAGATGGACACTGGAAATGTGGCAGAAGATGGATTTCTCTTCAGTAGAATTACACCACAGCTGCCACAAACACTGCAGGAGATCTACTGGAGCCCGTATGAATCCAAAATACACCCAGAAGAAAGTTAAATTTGGTGGTTGAAAGATCATGGTCTGGGGTTACTGTTGTGAATTTGGATTCTGGGCTCCCCCGGTGGCTACTGGTGGAATTGAACTTGTGACATCATCTTCCCTGTTCACCTGTTCTGATTAGATCTGGGTGTCGCTATATAACCTGGCTTCTCTGTTAGATGCTTGCCGGTCAACAATGTTATCAGAAGCCTCTCTGTGCTTGTTCCTGCTCCCAGACATCTACTAGATAAGTTGGGCATTCGTCCATGTTTTGTTTTTGCATTTTGGTTCCAGTTCACAGCTGCAGTTTCGTTACTGTGTCTGGAAAGCTCTTGTTGATCAGGAATTGCCACTCTGGTATTATGAGTTAATGCCAGAGTCCTAAAGTAATTTCTGGATGTGTTTTGTTAGGGTTTTCTACTGACCATGAAAGTATGCTTTCTGTCTTCTGCTATCTAGAAAGCGGACCTCAAATTTGCTAAAACTATTTTCCTGCTGCGTTTGTTATTTCTTCTAAAATCACCGCCAATATATGTGGGGGGCCTCTGTCTCCTTTTTTTGGGGGGCATTTCTCTAGAGGTGAGTCAGGTCTTATATTTCCCTCTGCTAGCATTATTTAGTTCTCCGGCCGGCGCTGGGCATATAGGGATAAAAAGTAGGACATGCTACCTGGCTACTTCTAGATGATGCGGTAGGTTTAGTTCATGGTCAGTATAGTTACATCTTCCAAGAGCTTGTTCCTATAGAGGCTTATGCTAGTTCTCTGGCCATGGAGATCATGACAGTTTGACCGGCCCCCTAAAGGGTTAAAATCCTTGGCTGAGAAAGGAGAGAAATAAGAAGTCTGCTGAGAGTTTTTTTTTTTTTTTTTTTTTTTTTTTCTCTGTGCTCTTAATTGGATCACTTGCCAGTCTGTCTATGCTGCAGTCTTTCTTTTTTTTTCTCTCTCCTTATAATCTTTGAATGGCTTTGTGTTCACCTGTTAATAATGGATCTTCAGAGTGTAACTGCAGGTTTGAATAATCTCACCACGAAAGTACAAAATTTGCAAGATTTTATTATTCATGCTCCGGTATCTGAGCCGAGAATTCCTTTGCCGGAATTCTTCTCAGGGAATAGATCTAGCTTTCAGAATTTTAGAAATAATTGTAAGCTATTTTTGTCCCTGAAATCTCGTTCTGCTGGAGACCCTGCACAGCAGGTTGGGATTGTGATTTCCTTGCTCCGCGGCGACCCTCAAGACTGGGCTTTTGCATTGGCACCAGGGGATCCTGCGTTGCGCAATGTGGATGCGTTTTTTTTGGCCTTGGGCTTGCTGTATGAGGAACCTCATTTGGAACTTCAGGCAGAAAAAACTTTGATGTCCCTATCGCAGGGGCAAGATGAAGCTGAAATTTACTGCCAAAGATTCCGTAAATGGTCTGTGCTTACTCAGTGGAATGAGTGTGCCTTGGCGGCTACTTTCAGAGAGGGTCTCTCTGATGCCATTAAGGATGTTATGGTGGGGTTCCCTGTGCCTGCGGGTCTGAATGAGTCCATGACAATAGCCATTCAGATCGATAGGCGTCTGCGGGAGCGCAAACCAGTGCACCATCTGGCGGTGTCCACTGAGAAGACGCCAGAAAGCATGCAGTGTGATAGAATTCTGTCCAGAAGCGAGCGGCAGAATTTTAGACGGAAAAATGGGTTGTGTTTCTATTGTGGGGATTCTACTCATGTTATATCAGCATGCTCTAAGCGTACTAAAAAGCTTGATAAATCCGTTTCCATTGGCACTTTACAGTCTAAATTTATTTTGTCTGTGACCCTGATTTGCTCTTTGTCATCTATTACTACTGACGCCTATATCGACTCTGGCGCCGCTTTGAGTCTTATGGATTGGTCCTTTGCCAATCGTTGTGGGTATGATTTAGAGCCTTTGGAAACTCTTATTCCTCTGAAGGGGATTGACTCCACCCCATTGGCTAATAATAAACCACAATACTGGACACAAGTGACTATGTGTATTAATCCGGATCACCAGGAGACTATTCGTTTTCTGGTGCTGTATAATCTACATGATGATTTGGTGCTGGGATTGCCATGGCTGCAGTCTCACAACCCAGTCCTTGACTGGAGAGCTATGTCTGTGTTGAGCTGGGGATGTAAGGGGACTCATGGGGACGTACCTTTGGTGTCCATTTCATCATCTATTCCCTCTGAAATCCCTGAGTTCCTGTCTGATTATCGTGACGTCTTTGAAGAACCCAAGCTGGGTTCACTACCTCCGCACCGTGAGTGCGATTGTGCTATAGATTTAATTCCGGGTAGTAAATACCCAAAGGGTCGTTTATTTAATCTGTCTGTGCCTGAACATACTGCTATGCGAGAATATATAAAGGAGTCCTTGGAAAAGGGACATATTCGTCCATCGTCATCTCCCTTAGGAGCCGGTTTTTTCTTTGTGTCAAAAAAAGACGGCTCTTTGAGACCATGTATTGATTATCGGCTTTTGAATAAAATCACGGTTAAATATCAATACCCATTGCCGTTGCTGACTGATTTGTTTGCTCGCATAAAGGGGGCCAAGTGGTTCTCTAAGATTGATCTCCGTGGGGCGTATAATTTGGTGCGGATCAGGCAGGGGGATGAGTGGAAGACCGCATTTAATACGCCCGAGGGCCACTTTGAGTATTTGGTGATGCCTTTTGGTCTTTCTAATGCCCCTTCAGTCTTCCAGTCCTTTATGCATGATATTTTCCGCGATTTTTTGGATAAATTTATGATAGTGTATCTGGATGATATTCTGATTTTTTCGGATGACTGGGACTCTCATGTCCGGCAAGTTAAGAGGGTTTTTCAGGTTTTGCGGTCTAATTCTCTGTGTGTCAAGGGTTCTAAGTGCGTTTTTGGGGTTCAGAGAATTTCCTTTTTGGGATATATTTTTTCTCCCTCTTCCATTGAGATGGATCCTGTCAAGGTTCAAGCTATTTGTGATTGGACGCAGCCCTCTTCTCTTAAAAGTCTTCAGAAATTTTTGGGCTTTGCCAACTTTTATCGTCGATTTATTTCTGGTTTTTCGGAGGTCGTTAAGCCATTGACCGATTTGACTAGACAGGGTGCTGATGTTGCTAATTGGTTCCCTGATGCTGTGGAGGCCTTTCAGGAGCTTAAGCGCTGTTTTTCTTCTGCCCCTGTGTTGCGTCAGCCTGATGTGACTCTTCCTTTTCAGGTTGAGGTCGACGCTTCTGAGATCGGAGCTGGGGCAGTGTTGTCGCAGAAAAGTTCTGACTGCGCCGTGATGAGGCCTTGTGCCTTCTTTTCCCGTAAATTTTCGCCCGCTGAGCGGAATTATGATGTTGGGAATCGGGAGCTTTTGGCCATGAAGTGGGCGTTTGAGGAGTGGCGCCATTGGCTCGAGGGGGCCAGACATCAGGTGGTGGTATTGACTGACCACAAAAATTTGATTTATCTTGAGACCGCCAGGCGCCTGAATCCTAGACAGGCGCGCTGGTCATTATTTTTTTCTCGGTTTAATTTTGTGGTATCGTACCTACCAGGTTCTAAGAATGTTAAGGCGGATGCCCTTTCTAGGAGTTTTGAGCCTGATTCACCTGGCAACTCTGACCCCACAGGTATTCTTAAGGAGGGAGTTATCTTGTCAGCCATTTCTCCAGACCTGCGGCGGGCCTTGCAGGAGTTTCAGGCGGATAGACCGGATCGTTGTCCGCCTGATAGGCTGTTTGTTCCTGATGATTGGACCAGTAAAGTCATCTCTGAGGTGCATTCTTCTGCGTTGGCAGGTCATCCTGGAATTTTTGGTACCAGGGATTTGGTGGCAAGATCCTTCTGGTGGCCTTCCCTGTCACGAGATGTGCGAGGCTTTGTGCAGTCTTGTGACGTTTGTGCTCGGGCCAAGCCTTGTTGTTCTCGGGCTAGTGGATTATTGTTGCCCTTGCCTATTCCTAAGAGGCCTTGGACACACATCTCGATGGATTTTATTTCAGATCTGCCTGTTTCTCAGAAGATGTCTGTCATCTGGGTGGTGTGTGACCGTTTTTCTAAGATGGTTCATTTGGTTCCCCTGCCCAAATTGCCTTCTTCTTCCGAGTTGGTGCCCCTGTTTTTTCAAAATGTTGTTCGTTTGCATGGTATTCCTGAGAATATCGTTTCTGACAGAGGAACCCAATTTGTGTCTAGATTTTGGCGGGCATTTTGTGCTAGGATGGGCATAGATTTGTCTTTTTCGTCTGCTTTTCACCCTCAGACTAATGGCCAGACCGAGCGGACTAATCAGACCCTGGAGACATATCTGAGGTGTTTTGTGTCTGCTGACCAGGATGATTGGGTTGCTTTTTTGCCATTGGCGGAGTTCGCCCTCAATAATCGGGCCAGCTCTGCCACCTTGGTTTCCCCGTTTTTCTGTAATTCGGGGTTCCATCCTCGATTTTCCTCCGGTCAGATGGAATCCTCGGATTGTCCTGGAGTGGATGCGGTGGTGGAGAGATTGCATCATATCTGGGGGCAGGTAATGGACAATTTAAAGTTGTCCCAGGAGAAGACTCAGCTTTTTGCCAACCGCCGGCGTCGTGTTGGTCCTCGGCTTTGTGTTGGAGATTTGGTGTGGTTGTCTTCTCGTTTTGTCCCTATGAGGGTCTCATCTCCTAAGTTTAAGCCTCGGTTCATCGGTCCGTATAAAATATTGGAGATTCTTAACCCTGTTTCCTTCCGTTTGGACCTCCCTGCATCCTTTTCTATTCATAACGTTTTTCATCGGTCGTTATTGCGCAGGTATGAGGCACCGGTTGTGCCTTCCGTTGAGCCTCCTGCTCCGGTGTTGGTTGAGGGTGAGTTGGAGTACGTTGTGGAAAAAATCCTAGACTCCCGTGTTTCCAGACGGAGACTCCAGTATCTGGTCAAGTGGAAGGGATATGGCCAGGAGGATAATTCTTGGGTCACTGCATCTGATGTTCATGCCTCTGATCTGGTTCGTGCCTTTCATAGGGCCCATCCTGATCGCCCTGGTGGTTCTGGTGAGGGTTCGGTGCCCCCTCCTTGAGGGGGGGGTACTGTTGTGAATTTGGATTCTGGGCTCCCCCGGTGGCTACTGGTGGAATTGAACTTGTGACATCATCTTCCCTGTTCACCTGTTCTGATTAGATCTGGGTGTCGCTATATAACCTGGCTTCTCTGTTAGATGCTTGCCGGTCAACAATGTTATCAGAAGCCTCTCTGTGCTTGTTCCTGCTCCCAGACATCTACTAGATAAGTTGGGCATTCGTCCATGTTTTGTTTTTGCATTTTGGTTCCAGTTCACAGCTGCAGTTTCGTTACTGTGTCTGGAAAGCTCTTGTTGATCAGGAATTGCCACTCTGGTATTATGAGTTAATGCCAGAGTCCTAAAGTAATTTCTGGATGTGTTTTGTTAGGGTTTTCTACTGACCATGAAAGTATGCTTTCTGTCTTCTGCTATCTAGAAAGCGGACCTCAAATTTGCTAAAACTATTTTCCTGCTGCGTTTGTTATTTCTTCTAAAATCACCGCCAATATATGTGGGGGGCCTCTGTCTCCTTTTTTTTTTGGGCATTTCTCTAGAGGTGAGTCAGGTCTTATATTTCCCTCTGCTAGCATTATTTAGTTCTCCGGCCGGCGCTGGGCATATAGGGATAAAAAGTAGGACATGCTACCTGGCTACTTCTAGATGATGCGGTAGGTTTAGTTCATGGTCAGTATAGTTACATCTTCCAAGAGCTTGTTCCTATAGAGGCTTATGCTAGTTCTCTGGCCATGGAGATCATGACAGGTTACATTCAGTATGGGGGTGTGCGAAACATTTGCAAGGTGGAAGGCAATATCAATAGCCTAAAATATCAAGAAGTATTAGCTACCGCTTATATTCCAAATCATAAAAGGGGTCAAATTCTGCAGCAGGATGGTGCTCCATCTCATACATCCATCTCTACAACAAAGTTCCTCCAGGCAAAAAAGATCACGGTGCTCAAGGACTGGCCAGCCCAGTCACCAGACATGAACATCATTGAGCATGTTTGGGGAAGGATGAAAGAGGAAGCTTGGAAGACGTAACCAAAGAATCTAGATGAGCAGCACAACTTCATTCACCAATGTTATGCAACATATATTTGTATTTTAAGTTAATTTTTTGTCTGTGGGCAACAAAAATTTTGTCTTGCCAAAATCTGACCATTCTGTGTCCATTAACTGATCAATATTTCTGCTTTGATAACAATTTATTTTCTTAACCTAAATCACATTTTGGAGGGTTCCATGTTATGGTTCTCAATGGCAAGAGAACATAGCCCAGCAAACATAAGAACTAGCTCTTGGAAGGATGGAAACTAAACTGACCATGAACTAAACCTGTCGCACAACTAACAGTAGCCGGGTAGCGTTGCCTTACGTTTTATCCCTAGACGCCCAGCGCCGGCCGGAGGACTAACTAATCCTGGCAGAGGAAAATATAGTCCTGGCTCACCTCTAGAGAAATTTCCCCGAAAGGCAGACAGAGGCCCCCACATATATTGGCGGTGATTATAGATGAAAATGACAAACGTAGTATGAAAATAGGTTTAGCAAAATTGAGGTCCGCTTACTAGATAGCAGGAAGACAGAAAGGGCACTTTCATGGTCAGCTGAAAACCCTATCAAAACACCATCCTGAAATTACTTTAAGACTCTAGTATTAACTCATAACATCAGAGTGGCAATTTCAGATCACAAGAGCTTTCCAGACACAGAAACGAAACTACAGCTGTGAACTGGAACAAAATGCAAAAACAAACGAGGACTAAAGTCCAACTTAGCTGGGAGTTGTCTAGCAGCAGGAACATGCACAGAAAGGCTTCTGATTACAATGTTGACCGGCATGGAAGTGACAGAGGAGCAAGGCTAAATAGCGACTCCCACATCCTGATGGAAACAGGTGAACAGAGGGGATGATGCACATCAGTTCAATTCCACCAGTGGCCACCGGGGGAGCCCAAAATCCAATTTCACAACAGTACCCCCCCCCTCAAGGAGGGGGCACCGAACCCTCACCAGAACCACCAGGGCGATCAGGATGAGCCCTATGAAAGGCACGGACCAGATCGGAGGCATGAACATCAGAGGCAGTCACCCAAGAATTATCCTCCTGACCGTATCCCTTCCATTTGACCAGATACTGGAGTTTCCGTCTGGAAACACGGGAGTCCAAGATTTTTTCCACAACGTACTCCAACTCGCCCTCAACCAACACCGGAGCAGGAGGCTCAACGGAAGGCACAACCGGTACCTCATACCTGCGCAATAATGACCGATGAAAAACATTATGAATAGAAAAAGATGCAGGGAGGTCCAAACGGAAGGACACAGGGTTAAGAATCTCCAATATCTTGTACGGGCCGATGAACCGAGGCTTAAACTTAGGAGAAGAAACCCTCATAGGGACAAAACGAGAAGACAACCAGACCAAGTCCCCAACACAAAGTCGAGGACCAACCCGACGCCGGCGGTTGGCAAAAAGCTGAGTCTTCTCCTGGGACAACTTCAAATTGTCCACTACCTGCCCCCAAATCTGATGCAACCTCTCCACCACAGCATCCACTCCAGGACAATCCGAAGATTCCACCTGACCAGAAGAAAATCGAGGATGAAACCCCGAATTACAGAAAAAAGGAGACACCAAGGTGGCAGAGCTGGCCCGATTATTGAGGGCAAACTCCGCTAAAGGCAAAAAAGCAACCCAATCATCCTGATCTGCAGACACAAAACACCTCAAATATGTCTCCAAGGTCTGATTCGTCCGCTCGGTCTGGCCATTAGTCTGAGGATGGAAAGCAGACGAGAAAGACAAATCTATGCCCATCCTAGCACAGAATGCTCGCCAAAATCTAGACACGAATTGAGTTCCTCTGTCAGAAACGATATTCTCCGGAATACCATGCAAACGGACCACATTTTGAAAAAACAGAGGAACCAACTCGGAAGAAGAAGGCAACTTAGGCAGGGGAACCAAATGGACCATCTTAGAGAAACGGTCACACACCACCCAGATGACAGACATCTTCTGAGAAACAGGAAGATCCGAAATAAAATCCATCGAGATGTGCGTCCAGGGCCTCTTCGGGATAGGCAAGGGCAACAACAATCCACTAGCCCGAGAACAACAAGGCTTGGCCCGAGCACAAACGTCACAAGACTGCACGAAGCCTCGCACATCTCGAGACAGGGAAGGCCACCAGAAGGACCTTGCCACCAAATCCCTGGTACCAAAGATTCCAGGATGACCTGCCAACGCAGAAGAATGAACCTCAGAAATGACTTTACTGGTCCAATCATCAGGAACAAACAGTCTACCAGGTGGGCAACGATCAGGTCTATCCGCCTGAAACTCCTGCAAGGCCCGCCGCAGGTCTGGAGAAACGGCAGACAATATCACTCCATCCTTAAGGATACCTGTAGGTTCAGAATTACCAGGGGAGTCAGGCTCAAAACTCCTAGAAAGGGCATCCGCCTTAACATTCTTAGAACCCGGCAGGTAGGACACCACAAAATTAAACCGAGAGAAAAACAATGACCAGCACGCCTGTCTAGGATTCAGGCGTCTGGCGGACTCAAGATAAATTAGATTTTTGTGGTCAGTCAATACCACCACCTGATGTCTAGCCCCCTCAAGCCAATGACGCCACTCCTCAAAAGCCCACTTCATGGCCAAAAGCTCCCGATTCCCAACATCATAATTTCGCTCGGCGGGCAAAAATTTACGCGAGAAAAAAGCACAAGGTCTCATCACGGAGCAATCGGAACTTCTCTGCGACAAAACCGCCCCAGCTCCGATTTCAGAAGCGTCGACCTCAACCTGAAAAGGAAGAGCAACATCAGGCTGACGCAACACAGGGGCAGAAGAAAAGCGGCGCTTAAGCTCCCGAAAGGCCTCCACAGCAGCAGGGGACCAATCAGCAACATCAGCACCCTTCTTAGTCAAATCAGTCAATGGTTTAACAACATCAGAAAAACCAGCAATAAATCGACGATAAAAGTTAGCAAAGCCCAAAAATTTCTGAAGACTCTTAAGAGAAGAGGGTTGCGTCCAATCACAAATAGCCTGAACCTTGACAGGATCCATCTCGATGGAAGAGGGGGAAAAAATATATCCCAAAAAGGAAATCTTTTGAAACCCAAAAACGCACTTAGAACCCTTCACACACAAGGAATTAGACCGCAAAACCTGAAAAACCCTCCTGACCTGCTGGACATGAGAGTCCCAGTCATCCGAAAAAATCAAAATATCATCCAGATACACAATCATAAATTTATCCAAATAATCACGGAAAATGTCATGCATAAAGGACTGAAAGACTGAAGGGGCATTTGAAAGACCAAAAGGCATCACCAAATACTCAAAGTGGCCCTCGGGCGTATTAAATGCGGTTTTCCACTCATCCCCCTGCTTAATTCGCACCAAATTATACGCCCCACGGAGATCTATCTTAGAGAACCACTTGGCCCCCTTTATGCGAGCAAACAAATCAGTCAGCAGTGGCAACGGATATTGATATTTAACCGTGATTTTATTCAAAAGCCGATAATCAATACATGGCCTCAAAGAGCCATCTTTCTTAGCCACAAAGAAAAAACCGGCTCCTAAGGGAGATGACGAAGGACGAATATGTCCCTTTTCCAAGGAGTCCTTTATATATTCTCGCATAGCAGCATGTTCAGGCACAGACAGATTAAATAAACGACCCTTAGGGTATTTACTACCCGGAATCAAATCTATGGCACAATCGCACTCCCGGTGCGGAGGTAATGAACCAAGCTTAGGTTCTTCAAAAACGTCACGATATTCAGTCAAGAATTCAGGAATCTCAGAGGGAATAGATGATGAAATGGAAACCACAGGTACGTCCCCATGCGTCCCCTTACATCCCCAGCTTAACACAGACATAGCTTTCCAGTCAAGGACTGGGTTATGAGATTGCAGCCATGGCAATCCAAGCACCAACACATCATGTAGGTTATACAGCACAAGAAAGCGAATAATCTCCTGGTGATCCGGATTAATCCGCATAGTTACTTGTGTCCAGTATTGTGGTTTATTGCTAGCCAATGGGGTGGAGTCAATCCCCTTCAGGGGTATAGGAGTTTCAAGAGGCTCCAAATCATACCCACAGCGTTTGGCAAAGGACCAATCCATAAGACTCAAAGCGGCGCCAGAGTCGACATAGGCATCCGCGGTAATAGATGATAAAGAACAAATCAGGGTCACAGATAGAATAAACTTAGACTGTAAAGTGCCAATTGAAACAGACTTATCAAGCTTCTTAGTACGCTTAGAGCATGCTGATATAACATGAGTTGAATCGCCGCAATAGAAGCACAACCCATTTTTTCGTCTAAAATTCTGCCGTTCACTTCTGGACAGAATTCTATCACATTGCATATTCTCTGGCGTCTTCTCAGTAGACACCGCCAAATGGTGCACAGGTTTGCGCTCCCGCAGACGCCTATCGATCTGGATAGCCATTGTCATGGACTCATTCAGACCCGCAGGCACAGGGAACCCCACCATAACATCCTTAATGGCATCAGAGAGACCCTCTCTGAAATTCGCCGCCAGGGCGCACTCATTCCACTGAGTAAGCACAGCCCATTTACGGAATTTCTGGCAGTATATTTCAGCTTCGTCTTGCCCCTGAGATAGGGACATCAAGGCCTTTTCCGCCTGAAGCTCTAACTGAGGTTCCTCATAAAGCAACCCCAAGGCCAGAAAAAACGCATCCACATTGAGCAACGCAGGATCCCCTGGAGCCAATGCAAAAGCCCAATCCTGAGGGTCGCCCCGGAGCAAGGAAATCACAATCCTGACCTGCTGAGCAGGATCTCCAGCAGAGCGAGATTTCAGGGACAAAAACAACTTGCAATTATTTTTGAAATTTTGAAAGCAAGATCTATTCCCCGAGAAAAATTCAGGCAAAGGAATTCTAGGTTCAGATATAGGAACATGAACAACAAAATCTTGTAAATTTTGAACTTTCGTGGTGAGATTATTCAAACCTGCAGCTAAACTCTGAATATCCATTTTAAACAGGTGAACACAGAGCCATTCCAGGATTAGAAGGAGAGAGAGAGAGAGAAAGGCTGCAATATAGGCAGACTTGCAAGAGATTCAATTACAAGCACACTCAGAACTGAAGGGAAAAAAAAAAAAAAAAAAAATCTTCAGCAGACTTCTCTTTTCTCTCCTTTCTCTGTCAATTAATTTAACCCTTTTTTGGGCCGGTCAAACAGTTATGGTTCTCAATGGCAAGAGAACATAGCCCAGCAAACATAAGAATTAGCTCTTGGAAGGATGGAAACTAAACTGACCATGAACTAAACCTGTCGCACAACTAACAGTAGCCGGGTAGCGTTGCCTTACGTTTTATCCCTAGACGCCCAGCGCCGGCCGGAGGACTAACTAATCCTGGCAGAGGAAAATATAGTCCTGGCTCACCTCTAGAGAAATTTCCCCGAAAGGCAGACAGAGGCCCCCACATATATTGGCGGTGATTATAGATGAAAATGACAAACGTAGTATGAAAATAGGTTTAGCAAAATTGAGGTCCGCTTACTAGATAGCAGGAAGACAGAAAGGGCACTTTCATGGTCAGCTGAAAACCCTATCAAAACACCATCCTGAAATTACTTTAAGACTCTAGTATTAACTCATAACATCAGAGTGGCAATTTCAGATCACAAGAGCTTTCCAGACACAGAAACGAAACTACAGCTGTGAACTGGAACAAAATGCAAAAACAAACGAGGACTAAAGTCCAACTTAGCTGGGAGTTGTCTAGCAGCAGGAACATGCACAGAAAGGCTTCTGATTACAATGTTGACCGGCATGGAAGTGACAGAGGAGCAAGGCTAAATAGCGACTCCCACATCCTGATGGAAACAGGTGAACAGAGGGGATGATGCACATCAGTTCAATTCCACCAGTGGCCACCGGGGGAGCCCAAAATCCAATTTCACAACAGTTCCAGCTTTCAAAAGAATAACTTATACAACCAATGGATGAATCTAACATCAGGTTATAAGCTTTTATTTACATAACATGGATAAGCGACATAACTTCTGTCAGGGAGTGTATGGTGGCATCATTGGTTTTTGTATAGAATGTAGTTGTCAGGACTCTGAACATTTTTTACCTTTTGTGCATTACTGCCCTTTTCCAACATGGCGTCTTTGGTCTCATGTGCACTTGTCTTCCTGCTATAAAACTCCACCCCAGCCTTCAGTCTGTGCTAGATTATTCTGCTTTGCATCCAGCTCCTGATGTCTCCCTGGCCTTGCACCTGCACCTGCTCCTGTGAACCTGTGTTGGAGATCCTGCCACTCTGCTCTGAGTTCCTGCTGCATACACCAGTGTTCAGTAATCCTCCTTCATCTGCTGCTCGTGTTACTTCCATCTGCATTTACTGGACATGTAAGCTGTTTCTGCTCTGCAAAACCTGAGACTATTAACCAGGCCTCCCTGGTTGAGCTAAGATATGATTTGAACTGCCTAATAGCATATCTATCTGTGTCTGGACTAAGTCAAGGATCTATTCGTGTCAAGTTTCCTCAAGTATAACTGTGCTTCATAGACTTTCTGTTTGTTTGCATCTACCTCTGAAGTTTCCTACTGACTGCTAAGCTGTGTTTATTATTTGCACCAAGTGTTGTGGACTTGAGTTTCTCTCTGCACCTGCTTGAATCACCGTGTGATAATATAAACTTTACCACTTATAAAACTGTGTCCTGTTGTCTTGTTCCATGCAAAGAGTCTCCTGAATTATCCCCTATAATTATTACAGTAGTTTCATGTAGAGGTAATGGTGATATTATAATATTATGTATTCTCTGTGTAGTGGTGATAGTACTAGGCACTGTGTAGCTGTATTGTTGTGTGTATGTTTGTAAGTAAGCTCCGTTATGGCACCATATCTAAGCAGTAAGCTTGGTTCTGGTACTCTATCAATGTAGTAATCTAGATTATGGTACTGTATGTATGTCGTAATCTCAGTTCTGCTCCAGTTTCTATGTAGCAGACTTGGTTCCATGTAGTAGACTTATTAAGCTTGGTTATGCTCCCTTATCTCTGTAGTAAGATCGGTTCTGCTCCCTTATCTCTAGTAAGCTCGGTTCTGCTCCCTTATCTCTGTAGTATGCTAGGTTCTGCTCCCATATCTCTGTAGTAAGTTTGGTTCTGCTCCCATATCTCTGTAGTAAGGTCGATTCTGTTCCCATATCTCTGCAGTAAGCTCGGTTCTGCTCCCATTTCTCTGCACTAAGCTTGGTTCTGCTCCCATATCTCTGTAGTAAGCTTGGTTCTGCTCCCATATCTTTGTAGTAAGCTTGGTTCTGCTCCCTTATCTCTGTAGTATGCTCGTTTCTGCTGCCATATCTCTGTAGTAAGCCCCGTTCTGCTCCCATATCTCTGCAGTAAGCTTGGTTCTGCTCCCATATCTCTGTAGTAAGGTCGATTCTGTTCCCATATCTCTGCAGTAAGCTCGGTTCTGCTCCCATTTCTCTGCACTAAGCTCGGTTCTGCTCCCATATCTCTGTAGTAAGCTTGGTTCTGCTCCCATATCTTTGTAGTAAGCTTGGTTCTGCTCCCTTATCTCTGTAGTATGCTCGTTTCTGCTGCCATATCTCTGTAGTAAGCCCCGTTCTGCTCCCATATCTCTGCAGTAAGCTTGGTTCTGCTCCCATATCTTTGTAGTAAGCTTGTTTCTGCTCCCATATCTCTGTAGTAAGCTCGGTTCTGTTCCCCTGTCCCTGTAGTAAGCTTGGTTCTGCTCAATTATCTCTGTAGTAAGCTCGTTTCTGCTGCCATATCTCTGTAGTAAGCCCCGTTCTGCTGCCATATCTCTGCAGTAAGCTTGGTTCTGCTCCCATATCCTTGCTGTTAGCTCGGTTCTGCTCACATATCTCTGTAGTAAGCACGGTTCTGCTCCCATATCTTTGCAGTAAGCTCGGTTCGGCTCCCATATCTCTGAATCTAGTAAGTTCGGTTCTGCTCCCATATCTCTATAATAAGCTCTGTTCTGCTCCCATATCTCTGTAGTAAGCTCTGTTCTGCTCACATATCTCTGCAGCAAGCTCCGTTCAGTTCCCATATCTGTGTACCAGCCTGTTTTTAAAGCCTGTTATCTCTGCTACATTAATGCAGTGGCCAGATATAAGCAGGGAAAAGGAGGGCCACCGCAACTCGAGGGCCACTGCCTTGTGATTGCCCCCCAGGCTGAAAATTGCCAGCCAGCCCCTAATCTGCATAATGCTATTATCGATTCACTTATGACCATTATGTCTCTTATTGATATCTCTTTTGTACATACTTTGTTTTATTTATTTCTGTTTTTGTTTCATTTTGTATATACTTGCAGTATGATTTACTATTATTGTGTTCACCCTGTAGTAACTGATGAAGGTCCTGAATGAGGACCAAAATGTTTTGGTACTACAATAAACCTTTCATAGCATTAAATTGAGTGCCAGGCTCTTTCTATCATTACAAGTTCATAGACACCAAATATGTCTAGGTTCTTTTTTATCTAAGTGGTGAAAGAAATCCAAACTTTGTTAAAAAAAAAAATGTGCCATTTTCCGATACCCGTAACGTCTCCATTTTTCATGATCTCTGGTTGGGTGAGGGCTTATTTTTTTGCATGCTGAGCTGGCGTTTTTAATTATATAATATTGGTGCAGATATGATCTTTTGATCACCCGTTATTGCGTTTTAATGCAATGTCGCGGCGACTAAAAAAATTAAATTCTGGCTTTTTGACATTTGGGAGACTAGAAGCTGCAGTAACTCGATCAGCCCTGCTTCATATAGGCAATGATCAGATCGCCTATATGTAGCTGGATTACTCACTTGCTATGAGCACCGACCACTGGACGGTGCTCACAGCAATCCGACAGTGACAACCATAGAGGTCTCCAGGAGACCTCTGGTTGTCATGCCAATGAACCGGTGACCCACGATCATGTGATGGGAGTCACCGGTGGGCAGATTTCCGGCCCAATGGCCAGAGGCGCTTGTTGAATGCCGCTGTTAGCGTTTGCCAGCGGCATTTAACGGGTTATTAGTGGCAGGTGGATCGCGATTCCACCTGTGGCTGTTCTGTGCACATATCAGCTGTTCAAAACAGCTGATATATGACGGGAAAGATGTGGGCTCACCGCCAGATCCCACATCAAAGGGAGGGAGTCCGACATCTGCATAAATGTACGCGCGATGTTGGAAACGGGTTAACCCATGGAGGTAAAAATGCGATGCGAAATTTGATATATACAGTTGAAACTAGACGTTTATATACACTATATAAAAAGACACATATGCATGTTTTTTGAATATCTGACATGAAATCAGAATACACCTTTCCAGTTTTAGGTCAATTAGAATTACCATAATTATTAGTATTTGCTAAATGTCAGAATAATAAGCGAGAGAATGTTTTAAGGCAAATGCAAAGTCAAAAGTTTACACACATTTCATTAGTATTTGGTATTATTGCCCCCATAGAATGTGTTACATCACAAATCTACTGTCATGCTCGCGCCCTGGCTGGTGGGTGCGAGCGAGGGGGAGTGGCCCCACTGTGCCACAAACCAGACTATCCTGGAAGGGGCATGAGTCAGATTATAAGCTCCACGAAGATCAATCTTGGTGAACCAACTAGCCCCCCTAATCCGAGCAAACAGATCGGACAGCAGTGGCAAAGGATACTGAAATTTGACCGTGATGTTATTTAGAAGGCGATAATCTATACAGGGTCTTAGAGAACCATTTTTCTTGGCCACAAAAAAGAACCCCACACCCAATGGTGACGAGGACGGGCGAATATGCCCCTTCTCCAACGACTCCTTTATATAACTCCGCATAGCGGCATGTTCTGGTACAGACAAATTAAAAAGTCGTCCCTTAGGGAACTTACTACCAGGAATTAAATTTATAGCACAATCACAATCCCTATGAGGAGGTAGGGCACTGGATTTGGGCTCATCAAATACATCCTGGTAGTCTGACAAAAATTCAGGGACTTCAGAAGGAGTTGAAGAAGCAATTGACACCAAAGGAGCATCGCCATGAATTCCCTTGCAACCCCAACTTGACACAGACATAGCTTTCCAATCCAGGACTGGATTATGAGCCTGCAGCCATGGCAGACCCAACACGACAACGTCATGCAAATTATGTAACACAAGGAAGCGAATCTCCTCCTGATGTGCAGGAGTCATACACATAGTCACTTGAGTCCAGTACTGAGGCTTATTCTTGGCCAATGGCGTAGCAGCAATTCCCTTCAGTGTAATAGGAAATTGCAAAGGCTCCAAGATAAAACCACAGCGCCTGGCAAATGACAAATCCATCAAATTCAGGGCAGCGCCTGAATCCACAAAAGCCATAACTGAGTAGGATGACAGGGAGCAAATCAAAGTAACAGACAAAATGAATTTAGGCTGTACAGTACCAATGGTGACAGATTTAGCGAACCTATTGTGCGCTTAGAACAGTCTGAGATAACATGAGCAGAATCACCACAGTAAAAGCACAACCCATTCTGACGTCTGTGATTTTGCCTTTCAATTCTGGTCAGAATCCTGTCACATTGCATAGACTCAGGCTTCTGCTCAGAAAATACCGCCAGATGGTGCACAGGTTTGCGCTCCCGCAAACGCCGATCAATCTGAATGGCCAAAGACATTGACTCATTCAGACCCGCAGGCGTGGGGAACCCCACCATAACATCCTTAATGGCTTCAGAAAGACCCTTTCTGAAAATCGTTGCCAGGGCACACTCATTCCACTGAGTGAGCACAGACCATTTCCTAAACTTCTGACAGTAAATCTCTGCTTCATCCAGACCCTGAGAGAGAACCAGCAAAACCTTTTCTGCCTGGTCTACTAGATTAGGTTCCTCATAAAGCAATCCAAGCGCCAGAAAAAACGCATCCACATTTAGCAATGCAGGATCTCCTGGCGTCAGGGAGAATGCCCAATCTTGAGGGTCACCACGCAACAAAGAAATAATAATTTTAACTTGCTGAACAGGGTCACCAGAGGAACGAGATCTCAGAGAAAGGAATAATTTGCAATTATTTTTGAAGTTCAAAAACCTAGATCTATCTCCAGGGAAACACTCAGGAATTGGTATCTTAGGCTCTGACATAGGACTGTGAATTACATAAATCTGAATACTTTGCACCCTTGCAGTCAGATGATCCACACTAGAGGACAGACTCTGAAAGGCTATATCTGCAGCTGAATTCTGAACCACCCAGAGATTAAGGGGAGGAGAGAAGCTAGACAAACTGCAAAGAAAAAAAAATGAACTCAGGACTTCTCTTATCCCTCTTCTGCGATGCATTAACACTTTACGGGCCTGCTGTACTGTTATGATCCTGGTGGCAAGGACCACAAAACTGACCTGCTAAGTAAACCAAATAAAGACAAGCTCTGGGAATGTGGTAACTATACTGACCGCAACGCTGATCTATCGACACACACTATAGGCAGCTGTGGAGCGTACCTGAAAACCTAGACGCCTCTTCACAGCCTGAGAAACTAGCTACCCCTAGAGAGAAAGCAAAGCCTCACTTGCCTCAGAGAAATAACCCCAAAGTTTTAGACAGCCCCCCACAAATAATAACGGTGAGTTAAGGGGAAAACACAGACGTAGGAATGAAAACAGGATTTAGCAAATGAGGCCCACTAACTCTAAATAGACTGAAGATAGCAAGGAATCTGTGCGGTCAGTATAAAATACTATCAAAATTATCCACGCAGAGACTACAAAAACCCCCCACACCGACTCACGATGTGAGGGGCGCAACTCCGCACCCCAGAGCTTCCAGCGAGCGAAGAAATCACATATAAGCAAGCTGGACTGAACTCATCATATACTGAAAAACATTTTCAAGGAAATAATAAGCAAACATGAACTAGAAAAACTTAGCTTCTCCAGAAGGAGACAGGTCACAAGGGAAGTCCAAGAGAGATCTGAACCAGTACTGAATACAACGACAGCAGGCAACAAGTAAAGGTCCAGGTGGAGTTAAATAGGAGCCAGACTAGCAGAAAACGAGGCAGCTGAGCCCGGCCAGAGACCAGCCGTATAGCTCAAAGCCACCAGAGGGAGCCCAAGAACAGAACTCACACAGTACCAGTCATGACCACAGGAGGGAGCCCGAGAACGGAATTCACAACAGGTATGCCTCTGGTGTCAGCGCATACCGGGCCAAGATCACTTCTTTGATCCGCTCATAGTCCATAAAGTCCTCATCAGGTACCGTGCGATAGGCGTCCGCTGCCCGGCCTGTCAGCTTGCTGGCCAGAATCTGACCCCGTTCCTCCGGCTTCACTTGATGCAGGACACACTGCCGCTCAAATTCCTGCAGAAAGCCATCAATGTCTTCCTCTGCCTCCCCCAAATGTCGGAAGGCATTATACTGGATCTTTTTGTGGCTTACTGTTGAAGGTACCTGGGCGGAGGCCAGAGCTCCCCCTGCTCGCTGACTCTTCTCTCTCCGCTCTGCCATCTCCACCTTGGCCAGCTCTATTTTGGCCCGCTCTGCCATCTCCATCTTGGCTAGCTCTATCCTGGTCTGCTCTGCCATCTTTTCCTTCAGATAAGTACGCACATCAGCCATCACCTCTCGTATGAGCTCTACTGCAGGGTTTGGGCCATAGAACGCCAGTCTGTTCTTTACCTCCCTCTGGAATTCAGTCTCCTCCACGTTCACATTGGGGGATGCTGCACTGTCGTGTTCCATGATGGCTCCCTATGAAATCCGCTTTTGTTTTTTTGCTGGCGATTAACCCTCGAGCTTCCACCAGGTCTTTTAATGTAGTCCTCTTTAACTTCTGGTAGTTGTTTTCCATTCATTCCTTTCCTCCTGTAGATGGGGTATCACATCCCGCTGTCTGCCACCAGTGTAATGGGTTCTGCTGTGCTGGAGTACCTCTTTCAGTACCACCCCGTGTTTTAGGAGGTCCACTCTACTTTGGCTGGATTCTGAATGAAGGACGCTGACTGGAATGGCTTCATTACATGGGTGCATATAAAATATCACTGCTTCTCCACGTATTTCCAGTGTGACCACACTTTACTCACAGGAAATAGAATATATCACACAGATACAGAGGGCAGGCCAATTGAAAAGCATCAGGCCAGACATACATTACAATAGCCGCAGGTGGCCGGAGCCTGCCGATATTTACTGTGGGAATTACAAAGGTGGGGGAGGTCAGAAGGAGAATATCTTGTCCCCTCTGCCCAGGGGTGCAGCCTGTGGACTGATGCATTTCACCTGGAAACTATTATACATACATATGACTGCACAACATATTCTGAGTGCTGGGGGGTTCCGTAACAGTATATATACAGGAGGAGTGGTACTGTGCAGTGTATATGTACAGGACAGGAGGAGTGGTACTGTGCAGTGTACATACAGGACAGGAGGAGTGGTACTGTGCAGTGTTTATACAGGACAGGAGGAGTGGTACTGTGCAGTGTATATATACAGCACAGGAGGAGTGGTACTGTGTAGTGTATATATACAGGAGGAGTGGTACTGTGCAGTGTATATATACAGCACAGGAGGAGTGGTACTGTGTAATGTATATATTTCCAATTGTCTCTTATTCTAACATCCTTGTAATATTTTTTTGATAAACACTGCCTTCTTTCGGAGTAAATATATAAAGTACTAGTTTTGTTCTTCCTGCTCTAAAACGTACCCTAAGTCTTCTGAAGGGAATTACGCTCCTGTTTTTGGGTTAGCTTCGGACCCTTTTAATCGAAGCTGGTGGCAGCATACCTTGTTCTGTGTATTTGGGAGTCATTGTAGCGACGGCGGCGTTGATAATTATTGTTCCTGCCTGTGTGGGAGTAGTTATATCGCCCTCGATGCAGCCTGCCCAATAGCCAGAACATAGCAGGCAGCCTTTCTGGTGACTAATTACCTTAGGTGCAGTATCTCATCTGACCTGAGGGTAAGGGGGCGCCAGAGAGCTGCAAGTTTTCAAGCAGAACTGTAAAGCGGGATATACATAAATCCCTGTAGTTCGTGGTATATTGTAGAGCAGTGGGATAACTAAAATAAGTCTCTGCTGTAAAGCGATAGGTCAATAACCTTGTGTGTGTTTTCATCACATTGAAAGCAGTGGAGGGATAACTAAAATAAGCCCCCCTGCACATGATAGCTGTCTGTTGGCCTAAGGTCACCCTGATCCGTGACGTAGGGGTGACGGTCACGGTGTGAATCGTGACACCCCCCATATGTGGCATGTGCCCAGCACAGCCTCCCCCATATGTGCCATGAGCCCCACTCTGCCTCCCCATATACTGCATGAGCCCCACACAGCCTCCCTATATACAGCATGAGCCACACACAGCCTCTCTATATACAGCATGAGCCCCACAGCCTCGCCATATACTGGATGAGCCCCACACAGTCTCCCCCCATATGCGGCATGAGCCACACACAGCCTCCCCCATATGCGGCATGAACCCCAAACAATATCCCCCATATGCAGCATGAGCCCCACAAAGCCTTCTCCATATGCAGCATAAGCCTCACACAGCCTACCCCATTTGCAGCATGAGCCACACACAGCCTCCTTATATACACTGCATGAGCCCCACACAGTCTCCCCATATACTGCATGAGCCCCAAACAGCTTCCCCACATACAGCACGAGCCCCACACAGCCTCCCCATAAACTGCATGAGCCCCAAACAGACGCCCCATACGCAGCATAAGCCCTACACAGCCTCCCCATACACTGCATGAGCCCCACACAGCCTCCCCATACACTGCACGAGCCCCAAACAGCCTCCCCATAAACTGCATGAGCCCCAGTCTCCCCATACGAAGCATGAGCCCCACACAGCCTCCCCATACACTACATGAGCCCCACACAGCCTCCCCATATACTGCATGAGCCCACACATCCTCCCCATATACTGCATGAGCCACACGCAGCCTCCCTATATACAGCATGAGCCCCACACAGCCTCCCTGTATACTGCATGAGCCCCACATAGCCTCCCTATATACAGCATGAGCCCCACACAGCCTCCCCATATACCGCATGAGCCCCACACAGCCTCCCTATATACAGCATGAGCCCCACACTGCCTTCCCATATACTGCATGAGCCCCACACAGACTCCCTATATACAGCATGAGCCCCACAGCCTCCCCATACACTGCATGAGCCACACAGACTCCCCATATACTGGATGAGCCCCACACAGTCTCCCCCCATATGTGGCATGAGCCACACAAAGCCTCCCCCATATGCGGTATGAGCCACACACAGCTTTCCCGATATGCAGTATGAGCCTCACACAGCCTCCTCCATATGCAGCATAAGCCCAACACAGCCTACCCCATATGCAGCATGAGCCCCACACAGCCTTCCTATATATACTGCATGAGCCACAAACAGTCTCCCCATAAACTGCATGCGCTCCACACAGTCTCCCTATATACTGCATGAGCCCCACACAGCCTCCCCATAAACAGCACAAGCCCCACACAGCCTCCCCATATACTGCTTGAGCCCCACACAGCCTCCCTATATACAGCATGAGCCCCACACAGCCTCCTCATGTGCGGCATGTGCCCCACACAGCCTCCCCAATATACAGCATGAGCCCCACACAGCCTCCCCTATATGCAGCATGAGCCCCACACAGCCTCCCTATATACACACTGCATAAGTCTCACACAGCCTACCTATATATACTGCATGAGCCTCACACAGCCTCCCTATATACACAGCATGAGCCTCACACAGCCTCCCTATATACACAGCATGAGCCCCACACGGCCTCCCTATACACAGAATGATCCCCACACAGCTTCCCCATACACTGCATGAGACCCACACAGCCTCCCTATATACAGCAGGAGCCCCACACAGCCTCCCCATACACCGAATGAGCCCCACACAGACTCCCTATATACAGCATGAGCCCCACACAGCCTCCCCCATATGCAGCATGAGCCTCACACAGCCTCCTCCATATGCAGCATAAGCCCCACACAGCCTGCCCCATGTGCAGCATGAGCCCCACAAAGCCTTCCCATATACTGCAAGAGCCCCACACAGCCTCCCTACATACAGCATGAGCCCCACACAGCCTCCCTATATACAGCATGAGCCACACACAGCCTCCCTATATACAGCATGAGCCCCACAGCCTCCCCATATACTGCATGAGCCGCACACAACCTCCCCCACATGCAGCATGAGACTCACACAGCCTCCTCCATATGCAGCATAAGCCCCACACAGCCTGCCCCATGTGCAGCATGAGCCCCACACAGCCTTCCTATATATACTGCATGAGCCACAAAAAGTCTCCCCATAAACTGCATGAGCTCCACACAGTCTCCCCATATACTGCATGAGCCCGACACAGCCTCCCCATAAACAGCACAAGCCCCACACAGCCTCCCCATATACTACTTGAGCCCCACACAGCCTCCCCATATACAGCATGAGCCCCACATAGCCTTCCCATATACTGCATGAGCCCCACACAGCCTCCCCATATATTGCATGAGCCCCAAACGGCCTGCCTATATAGAGCATGAGCCCTACACAGCCTCTCTATATACAGCATGAGCCCAACTCAGCCTCCACATATACTTCATGAGCCCCACACAGCCTCCCCCATATGCGGCATGAGCCCCACACAGTCTCCCCCCATATGAGACATGAGCCCCACACTAGGGTTGAGCGAAACGGGTCGTTCATTTTCAAAAGTCGCCGACTTTTGGCAAAGTCGGCGTCTCATGAAACCGAGCCGATCCCAGCGTTGCATCGGCCATGCGGTACGCGACTTTCGCGCCAAAGTTGCGTTTCAATGACGCGAAAAGCGCCATTTCTCAGCCAATGAAGGTGAACGCAGAGTGTGGGCAGCGTGATGACATAGTGCCTGGTCCCCACCATCTTAGAGAAGGGCATTGCAGTGATTGGCTTGCTGTCTGCGGCGTCACAGGGGCTATAAAGGGGCGTTCCCGCCGACCGCCATCTCACTGCTGCTGATCTGAGCTTAGGGAGAGGTTGCTGCCGCTTCGTCAGAAGCAGGGAGAGCGTTAGGCAGGGCCCATAAACCACCAAACCGCTTGTGCTGTAGCGATTTCCACTGTCTAACACCACCTTTGGTGTGCAGGGACAGTGGAAGCTACATTTTTTTTTTTTCTCAGCGCTGTAGCTCATTGGGCTGCCCTAGAAGGCTCCCTGATAGCTGTATTGCTGTGTGTACGCCACTGTGGAAACCAACTGCTTTTTTCAAAGCACATATCCTCTTGTTCCTTCCTTTCTGCACAGCTATCTTTTTTGTTTGTCCACACTTTTTATTTAATTTGTGCATCAGTCCACTCTTTATTGCTGCCTGCCATACCTGGCTGAGATTACTGCAGGGAGATAGTAATTGTAGGACAGTCCCTGTTTTTTTTTTTTTGTTGTTGGAGATTAAGATTGGCATTTCTGCTAGAGTGCCATCCGTGTGTGTGCCATCTCTCACTGAGTGGGCCATAGAAAGCCTATTTATTTTTTTCCATGATTTGGGTTCTAAAATCTACCTGAAAAAAAAACACTACATCAATCAGTGGGAGAAAAATATTGGCCTCAGTCAGGGCTTGTCTGCCACTCCTGACTCCTGTGTGTGCCATCTCTCACTCAGTGGGCCATAGAAAGCCTATTTATTTTTTTCCATGATTTGGGTTCTAAAATCTACCTTTAAAAAAATCACTACATCAATCAGTGGGAGAAAAATATTGGCCTCAGTCAGGGCTTGTGTGCCACTCCTGACTCCTGTGTGTGCCATCTCTCACTCAGTGGGCCATAGAAAGCCTATTTATTTTTTTCCATGATTTGGGTTCTAAAATCTACCTGAAAAAAAAACACTACATCAATCAGTGGTAGAAAAATATTGGCCTCAGTCAGGGCTTGTGTGCCACTCCTGACTCCTGTGTGTGCCATCTCTCACTCAGTGGGCCATAGAAAGCCTTTTTTTTATTATTATTATTATTTGGTTTCTAAAGTCTCCCTGAAAAAAAAAAATAAAATAAAAAAACAGTGGGAGATTAATATTGCCCTTTCAGCTTGTGTGCCAGTCTTGACTCCTGGGTGTGCCACCTCTCTCTCTCAAATTGTGGGCCATAGAAAGCCTATTTATTTTTTTCCTTGATTTGGGTTCTAAAATCTACCTTAAAAAAAACACTACATCAATCAGTGGTAGAAAAATATTGGCCTCAGTCAGGGCTTGTGTGCCACTCCTGACTCCTGTGTGTGCCATCTCTCACTCAGTGGGCCATAGAAAGCCTATTTATTTTTTTGCTTGATTTGGGTTCTAAAATCTACCTTTAAAAAAATCACTACATCAATCAGTGGGAGAAAAATATTGGCCTCAGTCAGGGCTTGTGTGCCACTCCTGACTCCTGTGTGTGCCATCTCTCACTGAGTGGGCCATAGAAAGCCTATTTATTTTTTTCCATGATTTGGGTTCTAAAATCTACCTGAAAAAAAACACTACATCAATCAGTGGTAGAAAAATATTGGCCTCAGTCAGGGCTTGTGTGCCACTCCTGACTCCTGTGTGTGCCATCTCTCACTCAGTGGGCCATAGAAAGCCTTTTTATTATTATTATTATTTGGTTTCTAAAGTCTCCCTGAAAAAAATAAATAAATAAAAAAACAGTGGGAGATTAATATTGCCCTTTCAGCTTGTGTGCCAGTCTTGACTCCTGGGTGTGCCACCTCTCTCTCTCAAATTGTGGGCCATAGAAAGCCTATTTATTTTTTTCCTTGATTTGGGTTCTAAAATCTACCTTAAAAAAAACACTACATCAATCAGTGGTAGAAAAATATTGGCCTCAGTCAGGGCTTGTCTGCCACTCCTGACTCCTGTGTGTGCCATCTCTCACTCAGTGGGCCATAGAAAGCCTATTTATTTTTTTGCTTGATTTGGGTTCTAAAATCTACCTTTAAAAAAATCACTACATCAATCAGTGGGAGAAAAATATTGGCCTCAGTCAGGGCTTGTCTGCCACTCCTGACTCCTGTGTGTGCCATCTCTCACTCAGTGGGCCATAGAAAGCCTATTTATTTTTTTGCTTGATTTGGGTTCTAAAATCTACCTTTAAAAAAATCACTACATCAATCAGTGGGAGAAAAATATTGGCCTCAGTCAGGGCTTGTGTGCCACTCCTGACTCCTGTGTGTGCCATCTCTCACTCAGTGGGCCATAGAAAGCCTATTTATTTTTTTGCTTGATTTGGGTTCTAAAATCTACCTTTAAAAAAATCACTACATCAATCAGTGGGAGAAAAATATTGGCCTCAGTCAGGGCTTGTGTGCCACTCCTGACTCCTGTGTGTGCCATCTCTCACTCAGTGGGCACTGGGCCATAGACAGCGTTTTTTTTTTTTTTTATTATTATTTGGTTTCTAAATTGTCCCTGAAAAAAACATTTTATCTTATTTGGTTTCTAAAGTCTCCCTGAGAAAAAAAAAAAAATAGGTGGGAGATTAATATTGACATTTGGGCTTGAGTGACAGTCCTGCATGTGTGGCATCTCTGTGATTTTGTGCCACAGAAAACAGAGTGTGTAACATTGTGCCTGATTTTCCTTGTGGTCTCAACAACCTGTTAAGGGATATTGAAATCATACTGAAGTTATAGCTCACCGTGCAAGTTGTTTGACAGCAACAAATAAAGTTACTTTGGTTACGTTTTTAAAACAATGAGGAAGTCTGGTGCAAGAGGTCGTGGCCGTGGGCGTTCATTGTCAGCTGGTAATGATGGTAGTGGAGCATCAGGTGGTCGTGGGGATAAAAATATTCCACCTAAGTCTGGAGCTGTGGAGCCAGTTTCGTCGTCTTGCTACACAAGGCCTCGAAAGCTCTTTTCTGGGAGTAGGAAAACCGCTTTTAAAGCCGGAGCAGCAACAGCAAGTTTTGGCTTACATTGCAGACTCAGCCTCTAGCTCTTTTGCCTCCTCTTCTGAAACTGGTAAATGTAAAAGCAGCGCGTCGCTTGTGGATGTTCACGGTCAGGGACAAATCGCTTTCTTGTCCTCTTCAGCAAAAACAACAACAAGAGAGAAGGATGCAGCAGGCGACACAACGGGTTACTCCATGGAGCTCTTTACACATACCGTCCCTGGCTTAGAAAGTGAAACACTAAACAGGCCATGCCCATTACAAGTAGATTCTGACATGGAGTGCACTGATGCACAGCCACAGCCAGAGTACTATGCTGCTCCTTTGACTCAGACCACAACATTGCCCTCTCAGGGTACTGATCCGCAATCAGACCCTGATGAGACTATGTTGCCCCGCCACGAACGCTATACCACCGACCGACACGGTGACACAGACGAAGTTGCACACGAGCTCGAAGAGGAGGTAATAGATGACCCAGTTGTTGACCCCGATTGGCAGCCATTGGGGGAACAGAGTGCAGGCGGCAGTAGTTCAGAAGCGGAGGTGGAGGAGGGGCCGCAGCAGGCATCAACATCGCAACAGGTTCCATCTGCCGGGCCCGTATCTGGCCCAAAATGCGTGTCAAAGCCAAAACCTGTTGGAGGACAGCGTGGCCATCTGGTTAAAGCTCAGTCTGCAATCCCTGAAAAGGGATCCGATGCTAGGAAGAGTGCAGTCTGGCATTTTTTTAAACAACATCCAATTGATCAGCGCAAAGTCATCTGTCAAAAATGTTCAACTAGCTTAAGCAGAGGTCAGAATCTGAAAAGTCTCAATACTAGTTGCATGCATAGACACTTAACCACCATGCATTTTCAAGCCTGGACTAACTACCAAACGTCCCTTAAGGTTGTAGCACCCTCGGCCAATGAAGCTAGTCAGCAACGCAACATCCCTTCCGTCACTGTAAGGCCACCATTTTCCGCACCACCGGCAGTATCTGTGCAGGTTTCTTTGACAGCCAAAAGCAGTCAGGGTCAGGGAATCACCAGTTTTGTAGGAGGAAATATTGCATCTAGGGCACCGGTGGAAACAATACCGTCTCCAACCATCTCTCAGTCTGCCATGTCCACCGGCACACCCGCAAGTTCCACGTTCTCCATCTCTCCAGTTCAGCTCACACTACATGAGACTCTGGTTAGGAAAAGGAAGTACTTATCCTCGCATCCGCGTACACAGGGTTTTAACGCCCACATAGCTAGACTAATCTCGTTAGAGATGATGCCCTACCGGTTAGTTGAAAGCGAAGATTTCAAAGCCCTGATGGAGTACGCTGAACCACGATACGAGCTACCCAGTCGACACTTTTTTTCAAGAAAAGCCATCCCAGCCCTGCACCAGCATGTTAAACAGCGCATCGTCCATGCACTCAGGCAATCTGTGAGTACAAAGGTGCACCTGACTACAGATGCATGGACCAGTAGGCATGGCCAGGGACGTTATGTGTCCATCACGGCACACTGGGTGAATGTGGTGGATGCAGGGTCCACAGGGGACATCAATTTCGGGACAGTTGTGCCTAGCCCACGGTCTAGGAAACAGTTGGCTGTAGGCGTTCGCACCCACTCCTCCTCCTCATCCTCCTGCAGAAGCTACAGCTCTTCCACAGACCGCAGTCGGCCAACCACTCCATCGGCAGATGACACTGTTGCACACCAGTTGTCCCATTATGGGCCAGCTACAGGCAAGCGTCAGCAGGCTGTATTGGCTATGAAGTGTTTGGGCGACAACAGACACACCGCGGAAGTTCTGTCCGAGTTCTTGCAACAAGAAACGCAGTCGTGGCTGGGCACAGTAGATCTTGAGGCAGGCAAGGTAGTGAGTGATAACGGAAGGAATTTCATGGCTGCCATCTCCCTTTCCCAACTGAAACACATTCCTTGCCTGGCTCACACCTTAAACCTGGTGGTGCAGTGCTTATTGAAAACTTATCCTGGGTTCTCCGACCTGCTCCTCAAAGTGCGTGGACTTTGCTCACATATCCGACGTTCGCCTGTACACTCCAGCTGTATGCAGACCTATCAGCGGTCTTTGAACCTTCCCCAGCATCGCCTAATCATAGACGTTGCAACAAGGTGGAACTCAACACTGCACATGCTTCAGAGACTGTGCCAACAGAGGCGGGCTGTTATGTTTTTGTGGGAGGATACACATACACGGGCAGGCAGTAGGATGGCAGACATGGAGTTGTCAGGTGTGCAGTGGTCCAAGATACAAGACATGTGTCAAGTCCTTCAGTGTTTTGAGGAATGCACACGGCTGGTTAGTGCAGACAACGCCGTAATAAGCATGAGCATCCCCCTAATGCGTCTGCTGATGCAAAGTTTGACGCACATAAAGGATCAGGCGTCTGCACCAGAGGAAGAGGAAAGCCTTGATGACAGTCAGCCATTGTCTGGTCAGGGCAGTGTACAGGACGAGGTAGCGGGCGAAGAGGAGGTGGAGGACGAGGAGGATGATGGGGATGAGTATATTTTTAATGCGGAAGCTTTCCCGGGGGCACTGGAAATTGGTTGCGTGGCAAGGCCGGGTTCTGGTTTTTTGAGGGACACAAGTGACGTAGATTTGCCTGAAACTGCCCCTCAACCAATCACAACCGGAGATTTGACAACTGGAACTTTGGCCCACATGGTGGATTATGCCTTACGTATCCTAAAAAGGGACACACGCATTACGAAAATGATGAACGATGACGATTACTGGTTGGCCTGCCTCCTTGATCCACGCTATAAAGGCAAATTGCAAAATATAATGCCACATGAGAACTTGGAACTAATATTAGCAACCAAACAATCAACTCTTGTTGACCGTTTGCTTCAGGCATTCCCAGCACACAGCGCACGTGATCGTTCTCACACGAGCTCCAGGGGGCAGCAGACTAGGAGTGTTAGGGGTGCATACATCAGAAGTGGCGTTGGACAGAGGGGTTTTCTGACCAGGTTGTGGAGTGATTTTGCTATGACCACAGACAGGACAGGTACTGCTGCATCAATTGAAAGTGACAGGAGACAACATTTGTCCAGTATGGTTACTAACTATTTTTCATCCCTTATCGATGTTCTCCCTCAACCGTCATTTCCATTTGATTACTGGGCATCAAACTTAGACACCTGGCCAGAATTGGCAGAATATGCATTGCAGGAGCTTGCTTGCCCGGCAGCAAGTGTCCTATCAGAAAGAGTATTCAGTGCTGCAGGTTAAATATTAACGAAAAAAAGGACTCGTCTGGCTACCCAAAATGTTGACGATCTAACATTCATTAAAATGAACCACAACTGGATTTCAAAATCTTTTGCCCCACCTTGCCCGGCCGACACCTAGCTTTCCTATGAAAAGCTCTTGCCTGTGAATAACTTTTCTAATGTCTAATTTGCTGCAGCTGATTGTCCAGCATACAACATGTTTACACCTCCCTAAATGGCCAAACTCACCACACGGGGCCGTGGTATCGCGACTTGGCGCAAGCACCCGTGAGACTGCTGTTTGTCTGAAGAGGTGGGTGTGCTCGCTTTTGGTTGACGGCATTGCTACTGGGTCCCTCATAGTACAATAAAGTGTCTCTGGCGGTGGTGGTGCGCACCCAACGTCAGACACACTGTTGTAACATGAGGGGCCCTGGGCCTGTACCGCCGGCCACAAGAGAGTTCACCCACCCCCAGGTCAAACATTGCTCTACCACTTCCACAGTTATCTCTCACACTTCCACCAATGTTTAGTCTATGCGCTGACATCCTTCCATACCTGCCACTGACAATACCATTGTGTTGACATGTATGATGGTACTTAACATAGTCAGGGACAGTGTCCTCTATTTACCACAGTAAATACTTTGCGCTAAATTAGTAGGTCTGAAACAACGCAGAGGATCCCACCCCTGAACCTAATGATTGCACCCTTTAGTGTTTTTGTTTTGTTTTAATGCGAGACATTCACATTTATTTGTTGTTTTGGACTACTAACTGGCAACTAAGTAACTGTAACTCATTACAATCGGCCTCCACTGACCTGACCACTGCTGCCCGTGTACCCCTGGAACCAATTATAAAGTGCCTACAGCCAGCCCATTTTAGTGTGTTAGGCCTTCGAAGCCTGTCTGCAGTCCCTCCTTCCACTAGGCCTCCACTGACCTGACCACTGCTGCCCGTGTACCCCTGGAACCTATTTTACAGTGCCTACAGCCAGCCCATTTTATTGTGTTAGGACTTCGAAGCCTGTCTGCGGTCCCTCCTTCCACTAGGCCTCCACTGACCTGACCACTGCTGCCCGTGTACCCCTGGAACCAATTATAAAGTGCCTACAGCCAGCCCATTTTATTGTGTTAGGCCTTCGAAGCCTGTCTGCGGTCCCTCCTTCCACTAGGCCTCCACTGACCTGACCACTGCTGCCCGTGTACCCCTGGAACCTATTTTACAGTGCATAGAGCCTATTTTTTAATTTTATTTAATATTAATAAAGCCATGATGGACTACGCTGTACCACGCTATGAGCTACCCAGTTGACAATTCTTTTGCGAGAAAGGCCATCCCACCCCTCCACCAGCATGTTAAAGACCACATTGTCCTTTCATTCTGTCAATCTGTGAGTCCAAAGGTACACCTGACAACAGAACAGACACATGGAGCGGTAGGCATGGCCACGGAAGGTTACGTGTCCTTTGTGGCGCAATGGGTTAATGTATTGGATGCATGGTCCACACAGGGGACAGCCTGGTAAGTCTGTCTGCAGTCCCTAATTCAAGTTGTCCTCAACTGAATAAAGCTGCGCTTCTACCTTCTGGCTCTGATTAACTGCTGTTTTTTAAAAAATTGGCTGTTCCGGCCAACTAACGGTGTCTGCCCCTGCCTGGTGTTGTCCTCAACTGAATAAAGCTGCGCTTCTACCTTCTGGCTCTGATTAACTTTTTTTTAAAAAAAAATTGGCTGTTCCGGACTACTAACGGTGTCTGCCCCTGCCTGGTGTTGTCCTCAACTGAATACAGCTGAGCTTCAACCTTCTGGCTCTCATTAAGTGTTTTTTAAAAAACAAAATGGTGGTTAGGGCCTACTAACGGTTTCTGCCGCTCCCTGGTGTTGTCCTCAACTATATAAAGCTGAGCTTCAGTCTTTAGGCTTTTGGCCTATAGTAGCAGATATTAAACTGCATTTGGCCTACTAGTGTGGTTGGGCCCTTAAAACAGTGTCTGCTGCTCCTGGGTTTGCTACTCCACTGAACAAAGCAATGCCGCCTGTTTAGTCCTGTTACCAATTTTGAACTGCATTTAGCCCACTTTATTCTTTGGGCCCATATCTGTTTCCCCCTCATCCTGCCCATTGCCCAGCCAGTGATAGATGAGTCTGCTGGTACATTGACCCATAATGCAACATTCCCCGTGCACGCTACACTGCAAGATTGTGACCCTGCTGAAAGTCAGGTCCCCCTTCCCGCATAAAATACCACCTTACACGGGGACAAAGAGGAAGGTGCAGATGAAGGTGCAGGTTCCTTCATCAGGTGGAGGGGGGAATACTCGTTGGCGACGTCACTGCCACAGGGCCCCTCATAGTACGCAAAAGTGTTGCTACCGGTGGGAGGTGCCCCCGCCGTGCAAACACACCGCTGTACTTTGATCGGTGACTACCCAGATAACGGTGCAGCTACGACACTTAAGTAAGCCCACCACGAAGTCCATCCCGACCATCTCCCAGGGCCTGTCTGCCACTGGCAGGGGGTAAAGTAGCCCAGCAGGCCGTTGCCGAGTAGACCGATTCTTGGCGCAGGAGACACATGCTCGAATATTATCCCCGACGTCACGAGCCATATGCGGCCACCAGTATGTTCTCGCCAGAAGCTCAAATGTCCTCTTGATCCTGAAATGTGTACCCTCCTTGGACAAAGGAGCCCAACAGAGAAATTCCGGTCGCAAATTTGATGGTACAAAAGTCTTGCCCAGGGGAACAGACTCTAGTGAATCCGGAGCCACGGTTCTCAGGCTCTCAGAAGGGACAATAAGCAAAGGCTCCTCCTCCTCTGATGACACTACGGAGCGGGAGAGAGCGTCGGCACGAATGTTCTTCAACCTGGAGAAAAAAGTTAGGGTGAAATGGAAACGGGAGAAGAACAGGGACCATCTGGCCTGGCGAGAATTTTGCCGCTGGGCTGTCTGTTAGTACACAAATTTTTTTTGGTCTGTAAAAACTTTAGGAGGTGTCTCCACTCTGAGAAAGCCAACTTCATGGCTAGCAACTCCCTGTCCACGATGGAATAATTCCTCTCCGCTGGTGAGAAGGTCTTGGAGAAGAAGCAAGGATGCTTCCGACCTTGAGCATCCTTTTGGAAGAGGACTGCTCCAGCACCAACGGATGAGGCATCCACCTCTAGTATAAATGGCTTATCTACATCGGGGAGATGTAGGATGGGAGCGCTAGCAAAGTGTGACTTAATAGTGAGTAGGGCCTTGGAGACCTCCTCTGACCACAACTTGGGATTTGCTCCCTTCTTGGTGAGGGCAACCAAGGGAGCTACCAAAGATGAGAAGTGTGGGATGAACTGGCGATAGTAATTAATGAACCCCATAAAGCGCTGCACTGCTTTAAGAGAATGGGGTTCTTGCCAGTCCATTACAGCCTGTAGCTTGGCAGGATCCATAGCCAATCCCTGGTCAGAGATGATATAGCCAGGGAAAGGCAAAGACTCCTGCTCAAACACACACTTCAGTTTGCCCGTAAGAGGTCAAAAACTTTGCAAACATCTCTCTGATTGGAGTCAATATCTGGAGAGTAGATGAGAATATCATCCAGATAGACTACGACCGAGGTGGTGAGCATCACCCGGAAGATGTCGTTCACAAAGTCTTGGAAAACGGCTGGGGCATTACAGAGTCTATCAAAGAGCTCAGATATCAAGGGCAAAGGATACTTATTCTTAAGTGATGGCGTTAAGACCCCAGTAGTCTATGCATGGACGTAGTTCTTCCCATATTGACAGCAGCATCAGAGGGGCTAAACGCCCACGATCAATGCTAGCAGGGCGTCACCTCTCATATTGAGTTGACACCCACATTTGATCGTGACGGTGCTTTGTGTGAGCTCATATGATCCCACAGCACTGTACATATATGGCGCATGTTGGGAAGGGGTTAAGAAAGAAGTGTGTAAAGACAGAAGACACAACCTTCAAAGAAATCATGCATTTTGGAAATTAAGAAAAGTAAACACTGAATCAGAAGGCAAACATTTTAATAAAATTCACAATACTAATAACAATACCACACACAATACAATACAACCACTCACCGATTCATCAAACCTACATACTAAAGATGACCTGCTAATAGTTGTTATCACATTTTACTGTCTTTATAAGTATAACAGCAGCTCTAGAATGTTGTCTTTATGTTGTTTTTTATCTATTTTGAAACACTACTGCTTTTGACAGAACAAACTTGACATTTCAGTCTGTCTTAAAATATTGTGCACAGGGCAACAAGCTCAGAGTACAAAACCAGCACTAAAACTACATATAAATTATGCAAAAGGAATCAATGACGAAAGTAATGCAATAAAAGGAACAAATAATGTCATGTCAAATGCATACAGGTTGCTGGGGAGAGGATGTATGCCTACAAAAAAGTGCTGAATGATTGCCCACTGTCCTTAAAAGGTGATGATACCTATGGTGATAATTACAATCAGTTCCTTCTATAAAATCTTGCAATGGCTTTAAAATATAACACATTAAGTAGCAATGAAGAAAGTGTTTAAGTAGGAAAGATGGATATGCTTCTTAGACCAGATAATTTTCCTTACTGCTCAGTTCACAGATCTGGGGGTATGACCTAGAATAATGGCCCAACAGACGGAACTTGATAACATTTCACCTGAGAAGAGCTGACAAGTGTCCATTCAGTTTTTATTATATATAACAGTAAAGGCATAACAATCATTTCCAAACCATGAAATCTTTGAGATCTCTTAGAGCCACAATTACAAAAAATATATAATGTGACTCATTAGAAACACATATATAAGACACTTTATAAGCGTGTCCCGAGGAACACTCCGGTATAAAACATCAGAAAATATAAAAATAAGTATTTTGCTTATAAAAAAGAAAATACTGGAGAGATATCAAATGCAGACATTTTAACATTAAAAACAAAAACAAATACAGCAAAAAACTGGTACAGTACAAAAATTGGCCACCAGCTACAAAAACTTTCTCCTGCAAGTAGTTAACTGAAAGGTTTTTTTCAGTTGAAAACACAGATATGGCATCCACCGAGTGTTGTCCTGTCGCGTCTTCTTTATATTATTGCCAAGAAGCTGCAACTGAATAAAGCTGTGCTTCAACCTTATGGCTTTCGGCCTATGGTATCAGATATTAAACTGCATTTGGCCTTCAACTTTGGTTCCGGCCTACTAACGGTGTCTGCCCCTCCCTGGTGTTGTCCTCAACTGAATAAAGCTGTGCTTCAACCTTCTGTTCCAAATTAAGATTTTTAAAAAAGAAATTGGGTGTTTAGGGCCTACTAACGGTGTCTGCCCCTCCCTGGTGTTGTCCTCAACTGAATAAAGCTGTGCTTCAACCTTCTGGCTATTATTAACTGCTGTTTTTTAAAAGATTGGTGGTTCCGGCCTACTAACGGTGTCTGCCCCTCCCTGGTGTTGTCCTCAACTGAATAAAGCTGTGCTTCAACCTTCTGTTCCAAATTAAGATTTTTAAAAAAGAAATTGGGTGTTTAGGGCCTACTAACGGTGTCTGCCCCTCCCTGGTGTTGTCCTCAACTGAATAAAGCTGTGCTTCAACCTTCTGTTCCAAATTAAGATTTTTAAAAAAGAAATTGGGTGTTTAGGGCCTACTAACGGTGTCTGCCCCTCCCTGGTGTTGTCCTCAACTGAATAAAGCTGTGCTTCAACCTTCTGGCTCTTATTAACTGCTGTTTTTTAAAAGATTGGTGGTTCCGGCCTACTAACGGTGTCTGCCCCTCCCTGGTGTTGTCCTCAACTGAATAAAGCTGTGCTTCAACCTTCTGTTCCAAATTAAGATTTTTAAAAAAGAAATTGGGTGTTTAGGGCCTACTAACGGTGTCTGCCCCTCCCTGGTGTTGTCCTCAACTGAATAAAGCTGTGCTTCAACCTTCTGTTCCAAATTAAGATTTTTAAAAAAGAAATTGGGTGTTTAGGGCCTAATAACGGTGTCTGCCCCTCCCTGGTGTTGTCCTCAACTGAATAAAGCTGTGCTTCAACCTTCTGTTCCAAATTAAGATTTTTAAAAAAGAAATTGGGTGCTTAGGGCCTACTAACGGTGTCTGCCCCTCCCTGGTGTTGTCCTCAACTGAATAAAGCTGTGCTTCAACCTTCTGGCTCTTATTAACTGCTGTTTTTTAAAAGATTGGTGGTTCCGGCCTACTAACGGTGTCTGCCCCTCCCTGGTGTTGTCCTCAACTGAATAAAGCTGTGCTTCAACCTTCTGTTCCAAATTAAGATTTTTAAAATAGAAATTGGGTGTTTAGGGCCTACTAACGGTGTCTGCCCCTCCCTGGTGTTGTCCTCAACTGAATAAAGCTGTGCTTCAACCTTCTGGCTCTTATTAACTGCTGTTTTTTAAAAGATTGGTGGTTCCTGCCTACTAACGGTGTCTGCCCCTCCCTGGTGTTGTCCTCAACTGAATAAAGCTGTGCTTCAACCTTCTGTTCCAAATTAAGATTTTTAAAAAAGAAATTGGGTGTTTAGGGCCTACTAATGGTGTCTGCCCCTCCCTGGTGTTGTCCTCAACTGAATAAAGCTGTGCTTCAACCTTCTGTTCCTGATTAAGATTTAAAAACAAAAAAATAATGTTTAGGGCCTACTAACGGTGTCTGCCCCTGCCTGGTGTTGTCCTCCACTGAACAAAGCTGAGCTTCTACCTTCTGGCTCGTATTAAGATTTAAAAAAAAAAAATGTTTAGGGCCTACTAATGGTGTCTGCCCCTGCCTGGTGTTGTCCTCCACTGAACAAAGCTGAGTTTCCACCTTCTGGCTCTTTTTTTTTTTTTTTTTTTTAATTGCTGGATGGGGCCTAATAGCTCTGTTTGCTCCTCCCTGGTGTTTGTCCTCAACTAAAAAAAGCTGAGCTTCAACCTTCTGGCTTTCGGCCTATAGTATCAGATATTAAACTGCATTTGGCCTTCAACTTTGGTTCCGGCCTACTAACGGTGTCTGCCCCTCCCTGGTGTTGTCCTCAACTGAATAAAGCTGTGCTTCAACCTTCTGTTCCAAATTAAGATTTTTAAAAAAGAAATTGGGTGTTTAGGGCCTACTAACGGTGTCTGCCCCTCCCTGGTGTTGTCCTCAACTGAATAAAGCTGTGCTTCAACCTTCTGTTCCAAATTAAGATTTTTAAAAAAGAAATTGGGTGTTTAGGGCCTACTAACGGTGTCTGCCCCTCCCTGGTGTTGTCCTCAACTGAATAAAGCTGTGCTTCAACCTTCTGTTCCAAATTAAGATTTTTAAAAAAGAAATTGGGTGTTTAGGGCCTACTAACGGTGTCTGCCCCTCCCTGGTGTTGTCCTCAACTGAATAAAGCTGTGCTTCAACCTTCTGGCTCTTATTAACTGCTGTTTTTTAAAAGATTGGTGGTTCCGGCCTACTAACGGTGTCTGCCCCTCCCTGGTGTTGTCCTCAACTGAATAAAGCTGTGCTTCAACCTTCTGTTCCAAATTAAGATTTTTAAAAAAGAAATTGGGTGTTTAGGGCCTACTAACGGTGTCTGCCCCTCCCTGGTGTTGTCCTCAACTGAATAAAGCTGTGCTTCAACCTTCTGGCTCTTATTAACTGCTGTTTTTTAAAAGATTTGTGGTTCCGGCCTACTAACGGTGTCTGCCCCTCCCTGGTGTTGTCCTCAACTGAATAAAGCTGTGCTTCAACCTTCTGTTCCAAATTAAGATTTTTAAAAAAGAAATTGGGTGTTTAGGGCCTACTAACGGTGTCTGCCCCTCCCTGGTGTTGTCCTCAACTGAATAAAGCTGTGCTTCAACCTTCTGTTCCAAATTAAGATTTTTAAAAAAGAAATTGGGTGTTTAGGGCCTACTAACGGTGTCTGCCCCTCCCTGGTGTTGTCCTCAACTGAATAAAGCTGTGCTTCAACCTTCTGTTCCTGATTAAGATTTAAAAACAAAAAAATAATGTTTAGGGCCTACTAACGGTGTCTGCCCCTGCCTGGTGTTGTCCTCCACTGAACAAAGCTGAGCTTCTACCTTCTGGCTCTTATTAAGATTTAAAAAAAAAAAAATGTTTAGGGCCTACTAACGATGTCTGCCCCTGCCTGGTGTTGTCCTCCACTGAACAAAGCTGAGCTTCTACCTTCTGGCTCTTATTAAGATTAAAAAAAAAAAAATGTTTAGGGCCTACTAACGGTGTCTGCCCCTGCCTGGTGTTGTCCTCCACTGAACAAAGCTGAGTTTCCACCTTCTGGCTCTTTTTTTTTTTTTTGAATTGCTGGATGGGGCCTAATAGCTCTGTTTGCTCCTCCCTGGTGTTTGTCCTCAACTATAAAAAGCTGAGCTTCAACCTTCTGGCTTTCGGCCTATAGTATCAGATATTAAACTGCATTTGGCCTTCAACTTTGGTTTCGGCCTACTAACGGTGTCTGCCCCTGCGTGGTGTTTGTCCTCAACTGAATAAAGCTGAGCTTCAACCTTCTGGCTTTTGGCCTACAGTAGCAGATATTAAACTGCATTTGGCCTATTAGTGTGTTTGGGCCCTTAAAACAGTGTCTGCTGCTCCTGGGTTTGCTACTCCACTCAACAAAGCAATGCCGCCTGTTTAGTCCTGTTACCAATTTTGAACTGCATTTAGCCTACTTTATTCTTTGGCCCTATATCTGTTTCCTCCTCATCCTGCCCACTGCCCAGCCACTGCTACATGAGTCTGCTGGTACATTGACCTAGACCACTACATTCCCCTTGCACTCTACACAGCCAGAATCTGACCCTGCTGAAAGTCAGGTTCCCCTTCCCGCATGTTATACCACCTTACACAGGGACAAAGAGGAAGGTGCAGATGAAAGTGCAGGTTCCTTCATCAGGTGGGGGGGCATACTCGTTGGCGACGTCACTGGCACAGGGCCCCTCAGAGTACGCAAAAGTGTCGATGCTGGTGGGAGGCGCCCCCGCCATGCAAACACACATCGCTGTACTTTGAGGGGCCCTGTGCCAGTGCCAATGCGAACGAGTGGCCCCCCCCTGCTTGCTCAGGATCACAGCACTTGCAATGTTGAAATACTTACCTCTCCCTGCTCCACCGCCGTGACGTAGTCCACGTTTCCTGGGCCCACTAAAACCTTGAACCAGCCCTACCCCCCACAACTTTTGCCAAATGACCCCCAATTTCCAGTGCCCAACTATTATTATAAAGTTAATTAAGATTGACAAGCTTCAGAAAACAAGAATGGATGTTTTTGGCATTAAAATGGGCACTGTAGGTGTTTTCCTGGCCTCCACTCACTGCCGACTATGCTTCCCCATTGACTTGCATTGGGTTTCGTGTTTCGGTCGATCCCCGACTTTTAGCGATAATCGACCGACTGCACTCGACTCGACTCTGGACTAAGTCGGGTTTCACAAAACCCGACTCGATCTTAAAAAAATGAAAGTCGCTCAACCCTACCCCACACAGTCCCCCCCATATGCAGCATGAGTCCCACACAGCCTCCCCCATATGCGGCATGAGACCAACACAGCCTCCCCATATGCAATATGAGCCCCACACAGCCTCCCCATATGCAGCATGAGCCCCATACAGCCTCCCTATATACACTGCATAAGTCGCACACAGCCTCCCTATATATACTGCATGAGCCCCACACAGCCTCCCTATACACAGCATGATCCCAACAAAGCCTCCCCATACACTGCATGAGCCCCACACAGCCTCCACATATACTGCATGAGCCCCACACTGCCTCCCCATATACTGCATGAGCCCACAAATCCTTCCCATATACTGCATGAGCCCCACACAGCCTCCACCTATACTGCATGAGCCCACAAATCCTCCCAATATACTGCATGAGCCACACGCAGCCTCCCTATATACAGAATGAGCCCCACACAGCCTCCCTATAAACAGCATGAGTCCCAAACAGCCTTCCCATATACTGCATGAGCCTCAAACAGCCTCCACCATATGCGACATGAGCCCCACACAGTCTCCCCCCATATGCGTCATGAGCCCTGCACAGCCTTCCCCATATGCGGCATGAGCCCCACTCAGCCTCCCCATATACTGCATGAGCCCCACACAGCCTCCCTAAATACAGCATGAGCCCTACACAGCCTCCCCATATACCGCATGAGCCCCACACAGCCTCCCTATAAACAGCATGAGTCCCAAACAGCCTTCCCATATACTGCATGAGCCTCAAACAGCCTCCACCATATGCGACATGAGCCCCACACAGTCTCCCCCCATATGCGTCATGAGCCCTGCACAGCCTTCCCCATATGCGGCATGAGCCCCACTCAGCCTCCCCATATACTGCATGAGCCCCACACAGCCTCCCTATATACTGCACGACCCTACACAGCCTCCCCATATACTGGATGAGCCCCACACAGTCTCCCCCATATGCTGCATGAGCCACACACAGCCTCCCCCATATGCGGCATGAGCCCCAAACAGCCTCTCCCATATGCAGCATGAGCCCCACACAGCCTACCCCATATGCAGCATAAGCTCCACACAGCCTACCCCATTTGCAGCATGAGCCACAAACAGCCTCCTTATATATACTGCATGAGCCCCACACAGTCTCCCCATATACTGCATGAGCTCCACACAGCTTCCTCATATACAGCACAAGCCCCACACAGCCTCCCCATAAGCTGCATGAGCCCCACACAGTCTCCCCATATACTGCATGAGCCCCACACAGCCTCCCCATAAACAGCACAAGCCCCACACAGCCTCTCCCGTATGTGGCATGAACCCCACACAGTCTCCCCCCATATGCGACATGAGCCCCACACAGTCCCCCCCATATGTGGCATGAGCCCCACACAGCCTCCCCCATATGCAGCATGAGCCCCATACAGCTTCCCTATATATACTGCACAGGTCTCACACAGCCTCCCTATATATACTGCATGAGCCCCACACAGCCTCCCTATATACAGCATGAGCCCCACACAGCCTTCCTGTATACTGCATGAGCCCCACACAGCCTCCCCATATACTGGATGAGCCAAATACACAGGCTCGGACTGGCCCACCGGAGAACTGGAGGATTCTCCGGTGGGCCCAGGCACTGACACCTGCTGGCATACTGGCCAACAGCTGCCTAGGGCCCCCACTGCTCCAGGGCCCCCCCCGGCCGCCTGCCCGCCTCCCACCTACCCTCCTTGAAGACAATACTCACCCTGCTCCAGCGATGCCTGGTCTCGGTGTCTGCAGCTCGTCCTGAATGAGCGGTCACATGGTACCGCTCATTAAGGTCATGAATATGTGCATATTCATGACCTTAATGAGCGGTATCACAGGACCGCTCATGCAGGAAGAAGGTGCTGCGTCGGGAGTCGGGTCAGAGCCAGATGGATGTCGCCACGGCCGCGCGGTGTGGGACAGGTGAATATGAGGGACGTGGGGACGGGGGATGAAGGAGGACATAAGCCGGCGTGCCATGCAAGATGGGAGCAGGAGCGGGAGCGGGGGGGTGGAGAGATAAGCCATGCATACGGGAGGATTTGAGCCATGCATACAGGGGGGGAAATGAGCCATGCATACAGGGGGGGAATATGAGCCATGCATACAGGAGGGGGAATATGAGCCATGCATACAGGGGGGAATATGAGCCATGCATACAGGAGGGGGGGATATGAGCCATGCATACAGGAGGGGGAATATGAGCCATGCATAGAGGGGGGATATGAGCCATGCGTACAGGGGGGGATATGAGCCATGCATACAGGGGGGGAATATGAACCATGCATACAGGGGGGGATATGAGCCATGCATACAGGAAGGGGAATATGAGCCATGCATACAGGTGGGGATTTGAGCCATGCATACAGGAGGGGGAATATGAGCCATGCATACAGGAGGGGGGATATGAACCATGCATATGGGATGGGAGGGAGATGAGCCATGCATACAGGAGGGGGGTATTGAGCATCGTGTGGGATCATTACACAGTATGGAGAACTGTGTGTGGCCATTATACAGTATTGAGCATCATGTGTGGCCGTTATACAGTATGGAGCATCATGTGTGGCCAATGGACATTATACAAAATGGAGCATCATGTGTGGCTGTTATACAGTATGGAGCATCATTTGTGGCCATTATACAGTATTGAGCATCATGTGGGATCATTATACAGTATGGAGAACTGTGTGTGGCTGTTATACAGTATGGAGCACTGTGTGGCCATTATACAGTATGGAGCACTGTGTGGCCATTATACACTATGGAGCATCATGTGTGGCCATTATACAGTATTGAGCATCATGTGTGGCCATTATACAGTATGGAGAACTGTGTGTGGCCATTATACAGAATGGAGCATCATGTGTGGTGGCCGTTATACAGTATTGAGCATCATGTGTGGCCATTATACAGTATGGAGCACTGTGTGGCCATATTTTTTTTTTTATAATTATTGTATATAAAACAGTGTGATCAGCAGTGCTAAATGGCTGTGGTTGGGACGTGGATATGGGTGTGACTAGTTGTGAAATGGGTGTGGTCAGAGGCGTGGCCTAAAATTTGCTGCGGTGCACTACGTGCGCCGCAAACTTTATGCCTACTTCCCTTCTTCAAAAGTTGGGAGGTATGGTACCGCATTAGCCAGATCACGGCAAGTGCCGCAAATCCCATAGGGAATGAATGAGGCCGAACGCAGTGTTGCTGTAAGTGATCCGTTACGCGGCAGATGCAGAAAAACTGCTGGATCTGCTGCAAAAGGCGACTTTCACATCAGCGATTCTTGCCAAAGTCACTGTCAATAGTGTCATACTCACCAAAGGGGGAGGCAGCAGTAAAAGTGCCTAGGGCAGCAGAAACTCTAAGTACGGCCCTGGGGGGCTACATTATATTCTGTGGGGGGACTGCATTATACTCAGGGTACCACATTATATTATGGGGGGCTACATCATACTATATGAGGGGTTACAGTATACTCTATGGGGGGCTGCATTCTATTCTGTGGTGGGGCTGCATTATTCTCTCAGGGGACTACATCATACTATATGAGGGGGCTACAGTATACTCTATGGGGGGGCTGCATTTTATTCTGTGGTGGAACTGCATTCTCTCAGGGAACTACATTATATTCTGTGGTGGGTTGCATTATACTATATGAGGGGGGCTTCATTATACCCTATGGGGGTGCTACATTATATTCTATGGTGGGGACTGCGTCATACCTGAGGGGGTTGCATTATATTTTGTGGGGTGCTGCATTATATTCTATGAGAGGGGACCGCATTATATTTTATGAGGGGGCTACCCCAAACCTTGCTACATAATTAAGATGTAAACTACCTTATATTATACCCTGATATTAGCGCTTTTTACCGCACAATTGGTGGTCTTGTATCTATTTCTATGTAGCTACATAGTGGGCCCCAAGAATGGTTTTCTCTGGTGGGCCCAAGGTGCTCCTGTCTGACGCTGCCCATACAGTCTCCCCCCATATGCAGCATGAGCCACACACAGCCTCCCCCATATGCGGCATGAGCCCCAAACAGCCTCCCCCATATGCAGCATGATCCCCACACAGCCTCCTTCATATGCAGCATAAGCCCGACACAGCCTACCCCATATGCAGCATGAGCCACACAAAGCCTCCTTATATATACTGCATGAGCCCCACACAGTTTCCCCATATACTGCATGAGCCCCACACAGCATCCCCATATACAGCAGGAGCCCCACACAGCCTCCCCATAAACTGCATGAGCCCCACACAGTCTCCCCATATACTGCTTGAGCCCCACACAGCCTCCCCATAAACAGCATGAGCCCCACACATCCTCCCCATATACTGCTTAAGCCCACACAGTCTCCCCATATACAGCATGAGCCCCACACAGCCTCCCCAAATACACCACGAGCCCCACACAGCCTCCCCCATATGCGACATGAGCCCCACACAGTCCCCCCATATGCAGCATGAGCCCCACACAGCCTCCCCCATATGCAGCATGAGCCCAACACAGCCTCCTCCATATGCAGCATGAGCCCCATACAACCTCCCTATATACACTGCATGAGCCCCACACAGCCTCCCTATATACAGCATGAGCCCCACACAGCCTCCCCGTATACTGCATTAGCCCCACACAGCCTCCCCATATACTGGATGAGCCCCACACAGTCTCCCCCCATGTGTGGCATGAGCCCCACACAGCCTCCCCCATTTGCGGCATGAGCCCCAAATTGCCTCCACCATATGTGGCATGAGCCCCACAAAGTTTCCCCCCATATGCGGCATGAGTCCAGCACAGCCTCCCCCATATACTGCATCAGCCCCACACGGCCTCCCTATATACAGCATGAGCCCCACACAGCCTCCCTGTATACAGCATGAGCCCCACACAGCCTCCCTATATACAGCATGAGCCCCACAGCCTCCCTATATACTGCATAAGCCCCACACACAGTCTCCCCCCATAAGCGGCATGAGCCACACACAACCTCCCCCATATGCGGAATGAGCCCCAAACACCCTCCCCCATATGCAGCATAAGCCCCACACAGCCTACCCCATATGCAGCATGAGCCCCACAGCCTCCCTATATACTGAATAAGCCCCACACACAGTCTCCCCCCATATGCGGCATGAGCCACAAACAACCTCCCCCATATGCGGAATGAGCCCCAAACACCCTCCCCCATATGCAGCATAAGCCCCACACATTCTCCCCATATACTGCATGAGCCCCACACAGCTTCCCCATATACAGCACGAGCCCCACACAGCCTCCCCATAAACTGCATGAGCCACACACAGTCTCCCCATATACTGCTTGAGCCCCACACAGCCTCCCCATATAAAGCATGAGTCCCACACAGTAAAAGGGAAAGGTCTTTAAAGGGATAGAGTTTATGTTCGTGACGCCACCTGTGGTATTCGGTCAGGGTGACCGACGCTGCTTTAAGGGGTCCGCTGGGGTGATGTTATGGCAGCTAGATGGTATACCTTCCCACAGGTGAAGTATGTCCCCAGGGCGTCCCAGTGTGTAGACCGTGGATGGTGAGTGGTGCAGAGAAGAGCGAGGACACAAGGCTGCAGTCTGTTTACCTTTACTGAAGACTTCAGCATCCACAATCCAGGGCACCAGATCACAGGGCAGGCAGAGTCTGGCCAGTCTGGAGGCAAGTCCAGAGTTCCCTTGTCCAGGTGGAAATCAGTAGCCTTCCCTTGCACTGCGGTGTTGTAGTCCCTTACTGCCTATGGCTTCACATAAGGGTCTCACAGATGTGGTGTTTCTCTCTCTCTGTCCCCCATATAGGATAGGACAAAACCCATATGACTGGTGACTTGAGCCTGTTTAGATAACCCAGCTCTGTAGGTGTCACCGTGCCTCCTGGGTGTAGGTGCAGACAGGTAACCTGCAATTAGCTGTCCTGCCGGTCTCTGAAATAATGCATAGAGGTCCTTACTCCCTCGGTGTTCCGGCTACTGGGATTTTGCGCCTCAGAAGGAGGCAGCCTGAGCGGGGCTGGTGCCCTTCTGGTATCCTTTCCTTTGCTTCGACTTCCTTCACGCTCGCTGCAATACAATTCTGCCTTTCAATGTCTCTTTCTGGGAGCTGCAGCTCTGAGGGCATGCACAGCTCCGTTGACCCTCTGTCCTCCTCAGACCACTGTCTGGCTGTCTGGAGCTGAGCTTAGCCAGCAACTAACTAACTTTCCCTACAGACTACCAGTTATATATATATATATATATATATATATATATATATATATATATATATGGGGAGTGACCTAATAAATAGGAGCAGACGCTCCCCCTGGTGGCCTGGAGTGTGAATGTGTGTTGCATGTTTGTGATTCCTGTATGCAATTATCCTTCCTTGCCTCCAAACGTGGCATCACTCTCCCCGAGAGGAAAGCGATACCACTGCGACGACCAGGACCCTGGGGCGCCGCACAAACATGCAACACATTCACAATCCAGCTGGATTAAAGAACAAGATTTATATCCCGAAATCTTCGTGACCAGACGGGATGTTGAGGTGCAACATGAAGAGCAGACTCATATGGTACGAAATATCATATAAGTAGTTCTCTTGCTAGCAAGCTGTGGGCTAAAAAGCCCCCCTTCCCTTTCACTCAGCCAAGAGCTGCCTTGCCAATGTACATGGGGGAAGAGCGTTTTATTGCCTAAAGGAATTTTTACGACCAGGTTTGAAGCTTCCTCCAGCAAGAACTGGATTCTAAGTCTCTAGAACCATGTGGTCCTTTGTTCCATTTTTGTAAGATATTAGGCAGACGATGTAAGATAGGAAAATGGTAGATATATCTTCTTATTCTCCCTCGGTGGATTGACGCATCACTCTAAATACGGGCGTCTAACTCCATTGGGTGAAGAAGTAGGGATTGCTCTGTGAATAACAGTTGTAAAACAATGGGGAGACAAAGAGCGCAATAGGGTCTTATCCACGTTACACAGAGGAGAATATACACCAAATTTGCTCACCTGGTTAGGATGAGATTAGAGCATGTAGATAGCGGCTGCTGCAGATCCACAGGTCTTCACTGACCAGAGAAAATAATGTCTTCAAAGGAAGATTTGTAGTTAAAATTCTGCGCTGCCGCTAAGATGAATTTCAGGAGAGTATAGTTGATTCACAGTGGTTTTATTCAACGCGTTTCACGGGTCTCATGCCCCCTTCATCAGGAAATACCACACAGAATATACAGGCATCACAGGTATAAATAGTTTTGCTAGGTTACAAAAAAAAGGGCGCAAACAGGTCAGATGACTCAGTGTCAAAGTTCAATAATAACACACAATTAACAATTCAAACGATTAGAGAGGTATATATCATGAAAAAAATACACTGACATCTTTTATATTTCTAGACAATAGTTCAAAATTTGCAGCATTTAGGAGGAGGAACAAAGAAAAAAAAAAAAAAAAAAGATCTCTACTTAAATGGACAAGAACCTGTAAGAAAAGGAATTTCTCCAGTTCAGAAGTGAATGCCTTACAGATGAACTACCGTGTGGAATCGACAAGCTGCTTTTTCTTATCAAAAATCCATTGGAATCTTTACATTGAATGTGGCATAAAATCATGTTTTATTATTTAACATTAAAAAATATAAATATATATATGAAGATTAATTTGTGGTAATTTGTGGTGATCTAAAATTACGAAAATTATAATTAGTGAGTTTAAAATTGCGTCACGTATATAAGAGTAACAGTTTAAGCAGCAAACCAGCGTTTAAGGTGAGCGCAGAAACAAAGTGAAAGTAACACTTCACCTGTCCAAGGACCAATGATAGATATCATATGTAACAAAAGACAATTTAGTATTGCCAAGGGAGGGGAATGAATGAATGCACAGCACTCAGTGATCACAAAGAACAGCAGAGTAAAGGATTGAGTTACTCCTGTCGGGAGGGGTCATTACACCCTGTGAAGCTGCCACAATCAGCACTATCTCCCAGGATTTAATCCCAAGAGAAAATAAACCATTTTTTAGGACACAGTTGTGGTGGAGACAATTTGTATGGATTAAAAGAGTGAAAGCGCTCCTCTCCAGGGCAGACTCAGACTATGCAAACATGAGGGCAGAAGAAGAAGAATTTTCTTGTAAAAAATATAAAAATATATAAAAAGGAATTACATGGATTAAAGGCAGAAATTATTCCAAGATGATCCTAAATGTAAATATATATTTAAATCTTAAATGGCTCAAAGCACAAAGGATTAAAAATCAATCATAACTATACAAATAAAAATATAAATATAGAAATATCAAATTCTTAAAAAAAGGGGAGGAGGGCTGCACATTCAAATACAACCTTGGTAGTTACACTAAATATATACATATATATACACATACAAACACATATATATATATATATATATATATATATATATATATATATATATATATACATATATATATATATATATATATATATATATATATATATATACACATACATATACAAAAATAAATAAAAATATATAAACATCTAAAAATGGGGGAAAAAAAAAGTGCACTATTCAGATGAAAACCTCAGTTATTTCATTTAAGCCTTGTGGTTTTAGGCTACCTAATATGTAGATCCAATATACTTCTTTCCTATTTAATTTCATGGATCTGTTAGGTACATGCTTAGGTATATGATCAATAGGGCTGATTTTTAATAGTTTAAAGTCCTTATTATGCATCAGGGCATAATGTATGGACAGACCATGAGCGAGTAAGCCTTTTTTTATATTGTGACGATGGGAATTCAGTCTGAGGTGTAGGGGCTGTGTCGTTCTCCCCACATACTGTTTACCACAGGGACATTCAATAACATATATTACAAAGGCGTCTGGCGTCTCCTGCTCCACTTACTTCCGGGTACGAACTCCTTCGCGTCGTACCTCAGTGTGCCGCGCTTCATCGATGGGATCCCTCCGCGGCTGGACTGTCGCGCTGCCTGTGTCTTCGCTCCCGGCTTCCACGGCGGCGCGGTGGCTTGCGCTGCTGAGATGGACCTTCGGCTCCCTCTCCTGTCCTCACCGCCCGGCATTGTTAACTTGACAGGCGTCGGGATTCTCGTTACCGCCAAGTCCGCACTGTTCAGAGGATCCCTCCGCCGCATCGCTGCATCGTGGATCTCTGCGGTCCCTCTGCCTCCCACCGATGTACCTGCAGTCTGTGTCAAGGTTGGTGCAGGGGCAGGGGACCTCATTGCAGCTGTCTGGGTGGTTTTCTGTGCACTTTGGGGCCGCAGGACCACTGGTTTTCGGCCGTCAGCTCCACTGCTTTGGCTCACGGGACTTTTTTCTTCCCCACCAGGGGGAAGCCTGCTGCCGCCATTGTTTTTCTCCCGGGTACTCTTCTGCCCAAATGAGGGAGATTTCTTAGGTGTGCCAGCGATTTTCCTCTTCCCCTCTTGATCCTGGCATGTTTATATATTTTGAGGAATAGAATAGTCCAGAATTACGTAGGCTAAATTAGTAGCAATTAAGGGATTAACAGGAGCCCTGAAAAAGCACGTCCACTCCTGTCCCTTGGCAAACCACGCCCCCTAACTTCTGATCATTCTGACACAAGTTATGACCCAATGGGGAAATGGGGAAAAATGTGAAATGTTTTCAGCTAGCTCCTATACTAATAGCGACTACTGCTCACCACTTCCCGTATGCCTGTAGGCCAGTTGAAAGAGCAAGAAAACGCAAAAAATTTCAACTTCTGATCATTCTAACACAAGTTATGACCCAATGGGGAAATGGGGAAAAATGTGAAATGTGTTCAGCTAGCTCCTATACTAACAGAGACTACTGCTCACCGCTTCCCGTATGCCTGTAGAACAGTGGAAAGAGCAAGAAAACGCAAAAAAATTCAACTTCTGATCATTCTGACACAAGTTATGACCCAATGGAGAAATAGGGAAAAATGGGAAATGTTTTCCGTTATATCCTATACTAATAGAGACTACTGCTCACCGCTTGCCGTATGCCTCTAGCCCAAAGGAAAGAGCAAGAAAACGCAAAAAATTTCAACCTCTGATCATTTTAACACAAGTTATGACCCAATGGGGAAATGGGGAAAAATGTGAAATGTTTTCAGCTAGCTCCTATACTAACAGAGACTACTGCTCACCGCTTCCTGTATGCCTGTAGGACAGTGGAAAGAGGAAGAAAATGCAAAAAATTTCAAGTTCTGATCATTCTAACACAAGTTATGACCCAATGGGGAAATGGGGAAAAATGTGAAATGTTTTCAGCTAGCTCCTATACTAATAGAGACTACTGCTCACCGCTTCCCGTATGCCTGTAGGCCAGTTGAAAGAGCAAGAAAACACAAAAAATTTCAACTTCTGATGATTCTGACACAAGTTATGACCCAATGGGGAAATGGGGAAAAATGTGAAATGTTTTCAGCTAGCTCCTATACTAACAGAGACTACTGCTCACTGCTTCCTGTATGCCTGTAGGACAGTGGAAAGAGCAAGAAAACGCAAAAAATTTCAACTTCTGATCATTCTAACACAAGTTATGACCCAATGGGGAAATGGGGAAAAATGTGAAATGTTTTCAGCTAGCTCCTATACTAATAGAGACTACTGCTCACCGCTTCCCGTATGCCTGTAGGCCAGTTGAAAGAGCAAGAAAATGCAAAAAATTTCAACTTCTGATCATTCTGACACAAGTTATGACCCAATGGGGAAATGGGGAAAAATGTGAAATGTTTTCAGCTAGCTCCTATACTAACAGAGACTACTGCTCACCGCTTCCTGTATACCTGTAGGCCAGTTGAAAGAGCAAGAAAACACAAAAAATTTCAACTTCTGATCATTCTGACACAAGTTATGACCCAATGGAGAAATGGGGGAAAATGTGAAATGTTTTCAGCTAGCTCCTATACTAATAGAGACTACTGCTCACCGCTTGCCGTATGCCTCTAGCCCAAAGGACAGAGCAAGAAAACGCAAAAAATTTCAACTTCTGATCATTCTAACACAAGTTATGACAAGATGGGGAAATGGGTAAAACTGTGAAATGTACATTCTACATCCTACACTCTACACTCTACACCATACACCCTACACTCTACACTCTGCACACCACACTCTACACCCTACACTCTACACTCTACACCCTACACCCTAAACTCTACACTCTACATCCTACACTCTACACTCTACATCCTGCACTCTACACTTTACACCCTACACCCTACACTTCACACTCTACACTATACACCCTACACCCTACACCCTACACGCAACACGTTACACATTACACGCTACACCCTACACTCTACACCCAACACCCTACACGCTACATGCTACACCCTACACGCTACACTCTGCACCCTACACTCTGAACGCTACACGCTATAATCTACACCCTACACGCTACACTCTACACTCTACACGCTACACGCTACACTCTACACGCTACACTCTACACTCTACACGCTACACGCTACACCCTACACGCTACACCCTACAAGCTACACGCTACATCCTACACTCTACACTCTACACCCTACACTCAACACGCTACACGCTACACTCTACACTCTACACCCTACACGCTACACTCTACACCCTACACGCTACACGCTACACTCTACACTACACACTACACGTTACACTCTACACCCTACACGCTACACTCTACACCCTACACGCTACACCCTACACTCTACTCCCTACACTCTACACACTACACCCTACACTCTACACCCTACGCCCTACACGCTATACCCTACACTCTTCTCCCTACACTCTACACACTACACCATACACTCTACACCCTACACCCTACACGCTACACCCTACACTCTACACCCAACACCCTACACGCTACATGCTACACTCTACACCCTACACGCTACACTCTACACCCTACACGCTACATGCTACACTCTACACGCTACACTCTACACTCTACACGCTACACGCTACACCCTACACGCTACACCCTACACGCTACACCCTACAAGCTACACGCTACAACCTACACTCTACACCCTACACTCTACACCCTACACTCTACACTCTACACCTTACACGCTACACGCTACACTCTACACCCTACACGCTACACGCTACACGCTACACTCTACACTACACGCTACACGTTGCACTCTACATCCTATACGCTACACGCTACACTCTACACCCTACATGCTACACCCTACACTCTACTCCCTACACTCTACACACTACACCCTACACTCTACACCCTACACTCTACACCCTACACGCTACACCCTACACGCTACACCCTACACTCTACACACTACACGCTACACTCTACACCCAACACGCTACACTCTGCACCCTACACACTACACTCTACACGCTACACCCTACACTCTACACGTTACACTCTACACCCTATACGCTACACGCTACACTCTACACACTACACGCTACACCCTACACGCTACACCCTACACTCTACACCCTACACCCTACACGCTACACCATACACGCTACACCCTACACGCTACATGCTACACTCTACACCCTACACGCTACACGAAACACGCTACAATCTACATGCTACACGCTACACCCTACACTCTACATTCTACACTCTACACCCTACACTCTACACCCTACACCCTACACTCTACACTCTACACTCTACACCCTACACTCTACACTCTACACCCTACACCCTACACTCTACACTCTACACCCTACACTCTACACTCTACACCCTACACCCTACAGTCTACAGTCTACACCCTACACCCTACAGTCTACACCCTACACTCTACACTCTAAACCCTGCACCCAAGACCCTACATTCTACAGAGTGTAGCGTGTAGCATGTAGGTTGTAGAGTGTAGGGTGTAGAGTGTAGCGTGTAGGGTGTAGAGTGTAGGGTGTAGCATGTAGGGTGTAGAGTATAGCGTGTAGGGTGTATCGTGCAGCGTGTATGGTGTAGAGTGTAGCGTGTAGCGTGTAGCGTGTAGCGTGTAGGGTGTAGCGTGTAGCGTGTAGGTTGTAGGGAGTAGGGTGTAGAGTGTAGCGTGTATGGTGTAGAGTGTAGCGTGTAGCGTGTAGCGTGGAGAGTGTAGCGTGTAGCGTGTAGGTTGTAGTGTGTAGAGTGTAGAGTGTAGCGTGTAGGGTGTAGAGTGTAGCGTGTAGGGTGTAGAGTGTAGCGTGTAGCGTGTAAGTTGTAGGGAGTAGGGTGTAGAGTGTAGCGTGTAGGGTGTAGAGTGTAGCGTGTAGCTTGTAGATTTTAGAGTGTAGAGTGTAGGGTGTAGCGTGTAGCGTGTAGGGTGTAGTGTGTAGCGTGTAGCGTGTAGGTTGTAGGGAGTAGGGTGTAGCGTGTAGCGTGTAGCGTGTAGCGTGTAGGGTGTAGGTTGTAGCGTGTAGCGTGTAGAGTGTAGGGTGTAGACTGTTGTTGTGAATTAGACTTTTTGGCTCCCTCTTGTGGTCACTAGTGATATGACTCTGGGATTGTCTTTCTTCTCTTTGGCACTCACCTGGGCCGTTAGTCCAGGGGTGTTGCTATATTAACTTCCTGGATCCTTAGTTCAGTGCCTGGCATCGTTGTAATCAGATCCTTCTGTTTTGCTCCTGTCCGCTGGTCCTGGTTTTTGCAAAATTAAGCTAAGTCTTGCTTTTTGGTTATTTGGGTTATTTGCTTTGCTTCTATTTTTGTCCAGCTTGTACTAAATGTGATTTCTGACCTTGCTGTAAGCTCTTGGGGTGCTGGTGTTCTCCCCCCGGCCGTTAGACGGTTCGGGGGTTCTTGAATATCCAGCGTGGTAATTTTTTAATAGGGTTTTTGCTGACCATATAAGTCATCTTACTATATTCTGCTATTAGCTAGTGGGCCTCTCTTTGCTAAATACCTAGTTCATTCTTATGTTTGTCTTTTCCTCTTACCTCACCGTTATTATTTGTTGGGGGCTTGTATCTAACTTTTTGGGGTCTTATCTCTGGAGGCAAGAAAGGTCTTTCTTTTCCCTTCTAGGGTTAGTTAGTTCTCCGGCTGGCGCGAGACGTCTAGAACCAACGTAGGCACGTTCCCCGGCTACTTCTATTTGTGGTGCTAGGATTAGCTATATGGTCAGCCCAGTTACCACTGCCCTATGAGCTGGTTTTTTGTGTTTGCAGACTTGGTTATTATTTCTGAGACCCTCTGCCATTGGGGTCATACCAGTATGCCAGGCCAACATTGAATGTTTAATGCCTTGCAGAAGTGGGATTATAAGAAAGGAAATTCTGAGTTTTTTTTTTCCTCTCTTTCTCCCCTTTACCTCGGAGTGGCTTGTGCTTGCTGCAGACATGAATGTCCAGACCTTGATTACAAGTGTGGACCAGCTTGCTGCTCGTGTGCAAGGCATACAAGATATTGTTACCAGGAGTCCTTTGTCTGAACCTAAAATACCTATTCCTGAACTGTTTTCTGGAGATCGATTTAAGTTTAGGAATTTCAGGAATAATTGTAAATTGTTTCTATCTCTGAGACCCCGTTCATCTGGAGACTCAGCTCAGCAAGTAAAAATCATAGACGTCAGAATGGGTTGTGTTTTTACTGTGGTGATTCTACACATGTTATATCAGCATGCTCTAAACGCCTAACAAGGGTTGTTAGTCCTGTCGCCATTGGTAATTTGCAACCTAAATTTATTTTGTCTGTAACTTTAATTTGCTCATTGTCCTCTTACCCTGTTATGGCGTTTGTGGATTCAGGTGCTGCCCTGAGTCTTATGGATCTGTCATTCGCCAAGCGCTGTGGTTTTGTTCTTGAGCCGTTGGTAAATCCTATCCCTCTTAGAGGTATTGATGCTACGCCATTGGCGGAAAATAAACCGCAGTTTTGGACACAGGTAACCATGTGTATGACTCCTGAACATCGGGAGGTGATTCGTTTTCTTGTTCTGCATAAAATGCATGATTTGGTCGTTTTGGGTTTGCCATGGTTACAGACTCATAATCCAGTCTTGGATTGGAAGGCAATGTCTGTGTCAAGTTGGGGCTGTCAGGGTATTCATGGTGATTCCCCGCCGGTGTCTATTGCTTCCTCTACTCCTTCGGAAGTTCCTGAGTATTTGTCTGATTATCAGGATGTGTTCAGCGAGTCCAGGTCCAGTGCTCTGCCCCCTCATAGGGACTGTGACTGTGCCATAGATTTGATTCCAGGTAGCAAATTTCCTAAGGGTAGACTATTTAATCTGTCTGTACCTGAGCATACCGCAATGCGTTCGTATATCAAGGAATCTCTGGAGAAGGGGCATATCCGTCCATCCTCTTCCCCTCTTGGTGCGGGATTCTTTTTTGTGGCCAAGAAGGACGGATCTTTGAGACCTTGTATTGACTATCGGCTTTTGAATAAAATCACTGTTAAATTTCAGTATCCTTTGCCTCTGTTGTCAGACTTGTTTGCCCGAATTAAAGGTGCCAAGTGGTTCACCAAGATAGATCTTCGTGGTGCGTACAACCTTGTGCGCATTAAGCGAGGAGATGAATGGAAAACCGCATTTAATACGCCCGAAGGTCATTTTGAGTACTTGGTGATGCCTTTTGGGCTCTCTAATGCTCCTTCAGTGTTTCAGTCCTTTATGCATGATATTTTCCGGAAGTATCTGGATAAATTTATGATCGTTTATCTGGATGATATTCTGTTTTTTTCTGATGACTGGGACTCGCATGTGGAGCAGGTCAGGATGGTGTTTCAGGTTTTGCGCGAGAATGCGTTGTTTGTTAAGGGCTCAAAGTGTCTCTTTGGAGTACAGAAGGTTCCCTTTTTGGGGTTTATTTTTTCCCCTTCTGCGGTGGAGATGGACCCAGTCAAGGTCCGAGCTATTCATGATTTGACTCAGCCCACGTCAGTTAAGAGTCTTCAGAAGTTCTTGGGTTTTGCTAACTTCTACCGTCGTTTTATTGCTAATTTTTCTAGCATTGTTAAACCTTTGACGGATATGACCAAGAAAGGTTCTGATGTTGCTAACAGGGCTCCTGCAGCTGTGGAGGCTTTCCAGGAGTTGAAGCGCCGGTTTACTTCGGCGCCTGTGTTGTGCCAGCCTGATGTCTCACTTCCCTTTCAGGTTGAAGTGGATGCTTCTGAGATTGGGGCAGGGGCCGTTTTGTCGCAGAGAGGCCCTGGTTGCTCTGTGATGAGACCTTGTGCCTTTTTCTCGAGGAAGTTTTCGCCTGCTGAGCGGAATTATGATGTTGGCAATCGGGAGTTGTTGGCCATGAAGTGGGCATTTGAGGAGTGGCGTCATTGGCTCGAGGGTGCTAAGCATCGTGTGGTGGTCTTGACTGATCACAAAAATTTGATGTATCTCGAGTCTGCTAAATGCCTGAATCCTAGACAGGCCCGCTGGTCATTGTTTTTCTCCCGTTTTGACTTTGTGGTCTCGTATTTACCAGGTTCAAAGAATGTGAAGGCTGATGCTCTTTCAAGGAGCTTTGTGCCTGACTCTCCGGGAGTCGCAGAACCAGTTGGTATTCTTAAAGAGGGAGTTATCTTGTCAGCCATTTCTCCGGATTTGCGACGTGTGTTGCAGAGATTTCAGGCTGGGAGACCTGATTCTTGTCCACCTGACAGACTGTTTGTTCCTGATAAGTGGACCAGCAGAGTCATTTCCGAGGTTCATTCCTCGGTGTTGGCAGGGCATCTGGGAATTTGTGGCACCAGAGATCTGGTGGCTAGGTCCTTTTGGTGGCCTTCCTTGTCTCGGGATGTGCGGTCGTTTGTGCAGTCCTGTGGGACTTGTGCTCGGGCTAAGCCTTGCTGTTCTCATGCCAGCGGGTTGCTCTTGCCCTTGCCTGTCCCGAAGAGGCCTTGGACACACATTTCCATGGATTTCATTTCAGATCTTCCGGTTTCTCAGGGCATGTCTGTCATCTGGGTGGTATGTGATCGCTTTTCTAAGATGGTCCATTTGGTACCTTTGCCTAAGCTGCCTTCCTCTTCCGATCTGGTTCCTGTGTTCTTTCAGAATGTGGTTCGTTTACACGGCATTCCTGAGAATATTGTGTCTGACAGAGGATCCCAGTTTGTTTCCAGGTTCTGGCGATCTTTTTGTGCTAGGATGGGCATTGATTTGTCGTTTTCGTCTGCCTTTCATCCTCAGACTAATGGACAAACGGAGCGAACTAATCAGACTCTGGAGGCTTATTTGAGGTGTTTTGTTTCTGCGGATCAGGATTATTGGGTGACCTTCTTGCCGTTGGCTGAGTTTGCCCTTAATAATCGGGCTAGTTCCGCTACATTGGTTTCGCCTTTTTTCTGCAACTCTGGTTTCCATCCTCGTTTTTCCTCGGGACATGTGGAGCCTTCTGACTGTCCTGGGGTAGATTCTGTGGTGGATAGGTTGCAGCAGATCTGGAATCATGTGGTGGACAACTTAAAGTTGTCACAGGAGAAGGCTCAGCGTTTTGCCAACCGCCGCCGCGGTGTGGGTCCCCGACTTCGTGTTGGGGATTTGGTATGGCTGTCTTCTCGATTTGTTCCTATGAAGGTCTCCTCTCCTAAATTTAAGCCTCGCTTCATCGGTCCTTACAAGATATTGGAAATCCTTAATCCGGTGTCCTTTCGCTTGGATCTTCCGGTGTCGTTTGCCATTCACAACGTGTTCCATAGGTCTTTGTTGCGGCGGTACGTTGTGCCTGTGGTTCCTTCTGTTGAGCCTCCTGCTCCGGTGTTGGTTGAGGGCGAGTTGGAGTACGTGGTGGAGAAGATCTTGGATTCTCGTCTCTCCAGGCGGAGGCTTCAGTATCTGGTCAAGTGGAAGGGCTATGGTCAGGAGGATAATTCCTGGGTGGTTGCCTCTGATGTGCATGCGGCCGATTTAGTTCGTGCCTTTCACGCTGCTCATCCTGATCGCCCTGGTGGTCTTGGTGAGGGTTCGGTGACCCCTCCTTAAGGGGGGGGTACTGTTGTGAATTAGACTTTTTGGCTCCCTCTTGTGGTCACTAGTGATATGACTCTGGGATTGTCTTTCTTCTCTTTGGCACTCACCTGGGCCGTTAGTCCAGGGGTGTTGCTATATTAACTTCCTGGATCCTTAGTTCAGTGCCTGGCATCGTTGTAATCAGATCCTTCTGTTTTGCTCCTGTCCGCTGGTCCTGTTTTTTGCAAAATTAAGCTAAGTCTTGCTTTTTGGTTATTTGGGTTATTTGCTTTGCTTCTATTTTTGTCCAGCTTGTACTAAATGTGATTTCTGACCTTGCTGTAAGCTCTTGGGGTGCTGGTGTTCTCCCCCCGGCCGTTAGACGGTTCGGGGGTTCTTGAATATCCAGCGTGGATATTTTTTAATAGGGTTTTTGCTGACCATATAAGTCATCTTACTATATTCTGCTATTAGCTAGTGGGCCTCTCTTTGCTAAATACCTAGTTCATTCTTATGTTTGTCTTTTCCTCTTACCTCACCGTTATTATTTGTTGGGGGCTTGTATCTAACTTTTTGGGGTCTTATCTCTGGAGGCAAGAAAGGTCTTTCTTTTCCCTTCTAGGGTTAGTTAGTTCTCCGGCTGGCACGAGACGTCTAGAACCAACGTAGGCACGTTCCCCGGCTACTTCTATTTGTGGTGCTAGGATTAGCTATATGGTCAGCCCAGTTACCACTGCCCTATGAGCTGGTTTTTTGTGTTTGCAGACTTGGTTATTATTTCTGAGACCCTCTGCCATTGGGGTCATAACAGACTGTAGAGTGTAGGTTGTAGGGAGTAGGGTGTAGAGTGTAGCGTGTAAAGTGTAGCGTGTAGGGTGTAGCGTGTAGCGTGAAGAGTGTAGGGTGTAGAGTGTAGAGTGTAGCGTGTAGGGTGTAGGGTGTAGAGTGTAGGGTGTAGGGTGTAGAGTGTAGGGTGTAGAGTGTAGGGTGTAGGGTGTAGAATGTAGCGTGTAGCGTGTAGGGTGTAGAGTGTAGCATGTAGGGTGTAGAGTGTAGGGTGTAGCTTGTAGCGTGTAGCTTGTAGGGTGTAGAGTGTAGGGTATAGGGTGTAGAGTGTAGCATGTAGCATGTAGAGTGTAGGGTGTAGAGTGTAGCGTGTAGCGTGTGAGGTGTAGGGTGTAGCGTGTAGCATGTAGCGTGTAGCGTGTAGCGTGTAGGGTGTACAGTGTAGCGTGTAGCGTGTAGCGTGTAGGGTGTAGGGTGTAGAGTGTAGTGTGTAGCGTGTAGGGTGTAGAGTGTAGGGTGTAGCGTGCAGGGTGTAGAGTGTAGCGTGTAGGGTGTAGAGTGTAGCGTGTAGCGTGTAGCGTGTAGCGTGCAGGGTGTAGAGTGTAGCATGTAGGGTGTAGGGTGTAGAGTGTAGGGTGTAGCGTGTAGGGTGTATAGTGTAGCGTGTAGGGTGTAGAGTGTAGGGTGTAGCGTGTAGCGTGCAGGGTGTAGAGTGTAGCGTGTAGGGTGTAGGGTGTAGAGTGTAGGGTGTAGCGTGTAGGGTGTAGAGTGTAGCGTGTAAAGTGTAGCGTGTAGCGTGTAGCGTGAAGAGTGTAGGGTGTAGAGTGTAGAGTGTAGCGTGTAGGGTGTAGGGTGTAGAGTGTAGGGTGTAGGGTGTAGGGTGTAGAGTGTAGGGTGTAGAGTGTAGGGTGTAGGGTGTAGAATGTAGCGTGTAGCGTGTAGGGTGTAGAGTGTAGCATGTAGGGTGTAGAGTGTAGGGTGTAGCTTGTAGCGTGTAGCTTGTAGGGTGTAGAGTGTAGGGTATAGGGTGTAGAGTGTAGCATGTAGCATGTAGAGTGTAGGGTGTAGAGTGTAGCGTGTAGCGTGTGAGGTGTAGGGTGTAGCGTGTAGCATGTAGCGTGTAGCGTGTAGGGTGTACAGTGTAGCGTGTAGCGTGTAGCGTGTAGGGTGTAGGGTGTAGAGTGTAGCGTGTAGCGTGTAGGGTGTAGAGTGTAGGGTGTAGCGTGCAGGGTGTAGAGTGTAGCGTGTAGGGTGTAGAGTGTAGCGTGTAGCGTGTAGCGTGTAGCGTGCAGGGTGTAGAGTGTAGCATGTAGGGTGTAGGGTGTAGAGTGTAGGGTGTAGCGTGTAGGGTGTATAGTGTAGCGTGTAGGGTGTAGAGTGTAGGGTGTAGCGTGTAGCGTGCAGGGTGTAGAGTGTAGCGTGTAGGGTGTAGGGTGTAGAGTGTAGGGTGTAGCGTGTAGGGTGTAGAGTGTAGCGTGTAGGGTGTAGAGTGTAGCGTGTAGGGTGTAGAGTGTAGAATGTAGCGTGTAGCGTGTAGGGTGTAGAGTGTAGCATGTAGGGTGTAGAGTGTAGGGTGTAGCTTGTAGCGTGTAGCTTGTAGGGTGTAGAGTGTAGGGTATAGGGTGTAGAGTGTAGCATGTAGCATGTAGAGTGTAGGGTGTAGAGTGTAGCGTGTAGCGTGTGAGGTGTAGGGTGTAGCGTGTAGCATGTAGCGTGTAGCGTGTAGCGTGTAGGGTGTACAGTGTAGCGTGTAGCGTGTAGCGTGTAGGGTGTAGGGTGTAGAGTGTAGCGTGTAGCGTGTAGGGTGTAGAGTGTAGGGTGTAGCGTGCAGGGTGTAGAGTGTAGCGTGTAGCGTGTAGCGTGCAGGGTGTAGAGTGTAGCATGTAGGGTGTAGGGTGTAGAGTGTAGGGTGTAGCGTGTAGGGTGTATAGTGTAGCGTGTAGGGTGTAGATTGTAGGGTGTATCGTGTAGCGTGCAGGGTGTAGAGTGTAGCGTGTAGGGTGTAGGGTGTAGAGTGTAGGGTGTAGCGTGTAGGGTGTAGAGTGTAGCGTGTAAAGTGTAGCGTGTAGCGTGTAGCGTGTAGCGTGAAGAGTGTAGGGTGTAGAGTGTAGAGTGTAGCGTGTAGGGTGTAGGGTGTAGAGTGTAGGGTGTAGGGTGTAGGGTGTAGAGTGTAGGGTGTAGAGTGTAGGGTGTAGGGTGTAGAATGTAGCGTGTAGCGTGTAGGGTGTAGAGTGTAGCATGTAGGGTGTAGAGTGTAGGGTGTAGCTTGTAGCGTGTAGCTTGTAGGGTGTAGAGTGTAGGGTATAGGGTGTAGAGTGTAGCATGTAGCATGTAGAGTGTAGGGTGTAGAGTGTAGCGTGTAGCGTGTGAGGTGTAGGGTGTAGCGTGTAGCATGTAGCGTGTAGCGTGTAGGGTGTACAGTGTAGCGTGTAGCGTGTAGCGTGTAGGGTGTAGGGTGTAGAGTGTAGCGTGTAGCGTGTAGGGTGTAGAGTGCAGGGTGTAGCGTGCAGGGTGTAGAGTGTAGCGTGTAGGGTGTAGAGTGTAGCGTGTAGCGTGCAGGGTGTAGAGTGTAGCATGTAGGGTGTAGGGTGTAGAGTGTAGGGTGTAGCGTGTAGGGTGTATAGTGTAGCGTGTAGGGTGTAGAGTTTAGGGTGTAGCGTGTAGCGTGCAGGGTGTAGAGTGTAGCGTGTAGGGTGTAGGGTGTAGAGTGTAGGGTGTAGCGTGTAGGGTGTAGAGTGTAGCGTGTAGGGTGTAGAGTGTAGCGTGTAGGGTGTAGAGTGTAGCGTGTAGCGTGTAGGGTGTAGAGTGTAGCGTGTAGGGTGTAGGGTCTAGAGTGTAGCGCGTAGGGTGTAGAGTGTAGCGTGTAGGGTGTAGAGTGTAGCGTGTAGGGTGTAGGGTGTAGAGTGTAGCATGTAGGTTGTAGAGTGTAGCGTGTAGCGTGTAGGGTGTGCGGTCTAGAGTGTAGGGTGTAGCGTGTAGCGTGTAGCGTGTAGGCTGTAGCGTGTAGGGTGTAGAGTGTAGCGTGTAGTGTGTAGGGTGTAGGGTGTAGAGTGTAGGGTGTTGCGTGTAGCGTGTAGCGTGTAGGGTGTAGGGTGTAGAGTGTAGAGTGTAGCGTGTAGGGTGTAGAGTGTAGCGTGTAGCGTGTAGGGTGTAGGGTGTAGAGTGTAGCGTGTAGGGTGTAGAGTGTAGCGTGTAGTGTGTAGCGTGTAGGGTGTAGGGTGTAGAGTGTAGGGTGTAGCGTGTAGGGTGTAGAGTGTATCGTGTAGGGTGTAGCGTGTAGCGTGTAGCGTGCAGGGTGTAGAGTGTAGCGTATAGCGTGTAGGGTGTAGAGTGTAGGGTGTAGCGTGGAGAGTGTAGAGTGTAGCGTGTAGCATGTAGCTTGTAGGGCAGGGGCGGACCTACCGCCGGTTTAACCGGTGCAGCCGCACCGGGGCCCGGAGGTGGAGGGGGGCCCTTGCAGGCAGGGCCGGCGTTAGGGGCAGACAGACCAGGCAGCTGCCTGGGGCCCCCACTCCCCCAGGGGCCCCCAGCCAGCAGCAAGTCACGCAGCCGCTATGGGGCCCCTGTGAGGTAGGGGGGCCCGCCTGCCGCCAGCGCCGACTCCCCCGTCGCATTGAACTATACCAGCGTCTGCCGGTACAGTTCAATGCAATGATGGAGGAGAGAGCGTCACCTGACGACGCCCCCTCTCCCATCATTCCCCGCTCTGCCTCTGACACAGTGGGTGCACGCGCACCCACTGTGTCCCAGGCAGAGCAGCGGCAGCCAGTGCCACTGACACAGGAGCAGGGAGCAGCGCGGGCACATGTGGAGAGGTGAGGAGCTTGTGGTTTTTTGTTTTTTTTTACTGGACTGTGGGGCCATTCTCAGGAGAGGAGAGGTGGGGAGGGGGGATGAGCATGCTGTATACTATTGTGGGTTCTGCTGTATACTACTGTGGGCAGTGCTGTATACTACTGAGCCCTGTGCTGTTACTGTGGGCTGTGCTTTATACTACTGTGGGCTCTGCTGTATACTACTGTGGGCTCTGCTGTATACTACTGTGGGCTCTGCTGTATACTACTGTGGGCAGTACTGTATACTACTGAGCCCTGTGCTGTTACTGTGGGCTCTGCTGTATACTACTGTGGGCTCTGCTGTATACTACTGTGGGCAGTGCTGTATACTACTGAGCCCTGTGCTGTTAATGTGGGCTCTGCTGTATACTACTGTGGGCTCTGCTGTATACTACTGTGGGCTCTGCTGTATACTACTGTGTAGGCAGCGCTGTATACTACTGAGCCCTGTGCTGTTACTGTGGGCTCTGCTGTATACTACTGTGGGCTCTGCTGTATACTACTGTGGGCTCTGCTGTATACTACTGTGTAGGCAGCGCTGTATACTACTGAGCCCTGTGCTGTTACTGTGGGCTCTGCTGTATACTACTGTGGGCTCTGCTGTATACTACTGTGGGCTCTGCTGTATACTACTGTGTAGGCAGCGCTGTATACTACTGAGCCCTGTGCTGTTACTGTGGTCTCTGCTGTATACTACTGTGGGCTCTGCTGTATATTACTGTGGGCTCTGCTGTATACTACTGTGGGCTCTGCTGTATACTACTGTGGGCTCTGCTGTACACTACTGTGGCCTGTGCTGTACACTACTGTGGGCTCTGCTGTACACTACTGTGGGCTCTGCTGTACACTACTGTGGTCAGTGCTGTATACTACTGTGGTCAGTGCTGTATACTATATGGAGGACTATGGGAAGTGTATAATACTATATGGAGGACTATGGGAAGTGTATAATACTATATGGAGGACTATGGGGTGTATTATACTAAACAAGCAAAATGCTGCATATTCATTGGGTGATTGGATTGTTTATGCTGGAATAAAAATCCTTGTTCTCAGCAGCACATCGCCTGGTGTAAACTGTAGATATGCTGCTGATAACATGATGCTGTATGGTGATCTGTAGTGATCTATTAGTGATCGTTCTGTCCCCTTCATTCTTTCTCAGATGGTGGAAAGAGGCAGGGAAACAAGCGTCCATGACTTCAGTATTGTCGATCACACTCGTTTAGCGGCCTGAGATCAGCGCAGGTAAATACAACCAAAATGCTTCTGTATGATGTGCAATATGCTAGCATTTGGGGCCCCATTTTAAACTTTTAAACACTATGGAGCATCATGTGCGGCCATTATACAGTATGGAGCATCGTGTGCAGTCATTATACAGTATGGAGCATCGTGTGCAGTCATTATACAGTATGGAGCATCATGTGCAGTGAATATACAGTATGAAGCATCATGTGCGGTCATTAGTGTTGAGCATTCCGATGCTGCAAGTATCGGGTATCGGCCGATACTTGCTGTATCGGAATTCCGATACCGGGATTCCGATACTCTTGTGGTATCGGATATCGGGTATCGCAACAACATTAATGTTAAAATGTGTAAAAGAGAGAATTAAAATAAAAAATATCGCTATACTCACCTCTCCGACGCAGCCGGGACTTCAGCGAGGGAACCGGCAGCGTTGTTTGTTTAAAATTCGCGCTATTACTTGGTTACGTGAATTCCCGGCTTGTGATTGGTCAGGTCGGCCATGTTGCCGGGACGCGGACCAATCACAGCAAGCCGTGACGAAGTTACGTCACGGCTTGCTGTGATTGGTCCGCGTCCCGGCAATATGGCCGCCCTGACCAATCACAAGCCGTGACGTCACGGGAGGCTGGACACGCGCCCATTTTAAAATGAGCGCGTCCAGCCTCCCGGCTTGTGATTGGTTGACCGCGGCGCAACCAATCACAAGCCGTGACTTCACGGGAGGCTGGACACGCGCCCATTTTAAAATGAGCGCGTCCAGCCTCCCGGCTTGTGATTGGTTGACCGCGGCGCAACCAATCACAAGCCGTGACGTCACGGGAGGCTGGACACGCGCCCATTTTAAAATGAGCGCGTGTCCAGCCTCCCGTGACGTCACGGCTTGTGATTGGTCAGGGCGGCCATATTGCCGGGACGCGGACCAATCACAGCAAGCCGTGACGTAATTTCGTCACGGCTTGCTGTGATTGGTCCGCGTCCCGGCAACATGGCCGACCTGACCAATCACAAGCCGGGAATTCACGTAACCAAGTAATAGCGCGAATTTTAAACAAACAACGCTGCCGGTTCCCTCGCTGAAGTCCCGGCTGCGTCGGACAGGTGAGTATAGCGATATTTTTTATTTTAATTCTTTCTTTTACACATTTATATGGTTCCCAGGGCCTGAAGGAGAGTTTCCTCTCCTTCAGACCCTGAGAACCATCAGGAATACCATCCGATACTTGAGTCCCATTGACTTGTATTGGTATCGGGTATCGGTATCGGATTAGATCCGATACTTTGCCGGTATCGGCCGATACTTTCCGATACCGATACTTTCAAGTATCGGACGGTATCGCTCAACACTAGCGGTCATTATACAGTATGGAGCATCATGTGCGGTCAATATACAGTATGGAGCATCATGTGCAGCCAATATACAGTATGGAGCACTGTGTGGCCATATTTTTTTGTTTATAATTATTCTTTATAAAACAGTGTGATCAGCAGTGCTAAATGGATGTGGTTGGGACGTGGATATGGGTGTGACTAGTTATGAATAGGCGTGGCCTAAAATTTGCCGCAGCACGCGTTGCGCGCCGCACACTTTTTCCCTCTTTCTCATCTTCAAAACTTGGGAGGTATGATGCTGGGCAGGGAGGGGGGCCCAGACACATTTCTTGCACAGGGGCCCAAAGCTGTCAGTGTCCGCCACTGGTGTAGGGTGTAGGGTGTAGAGTGTAGGGTGTAGCGTGTAGGGTGTAGCATGTAGCATGTAGCGTGTAGGGTGTAGAGTGTAGAGTGTAGGGTGTAGCGTGTAGGGTGTAGAGTGCAGCGTGTAGGGTGCAGAGTGTAGAATGTAGGGTGTAGGGTGTAGAATGTAGGGTGTAGAGAGTAGGGTGTACAGTGTAGACTGATCATTCTAACACAAGTTATGACCTAATGGGGAAATGGGGAAATATGAAATGTTTTCAATTAGCTCCTATACTAATAGAGAATACTGCTCACCGCTTGCCGTATGCATCTAGCCCAAAGAAAAGAGCAAGAAAACGCAAAAAATTTCAACCTCTGATCATTTTAACACAAGTTATGACCCAATGGGGAAATGTGGAAAAATGTGAAATGTTTTCAGCTAGCTCCTATACTAACAGAGACTACTGCTCACCGCTTCCTGTATGCCTGTAGGACAGTGGAAAGAGCAAGAAAACGCAAAAAATTTCAACTTCTGATCATTCTGACACAAGTTATGACCCAATGGGGAAATGGGGAAAAATGTGAAATGTTTTCAGCTAGCTCCTATACTAACAGAGACTACTGCTCACCTCTTCCCGTATGCCTGTAGAACAGTGGAAAGAGCAAGAAAACGCAAAAAATTTCAACTTCTGATCATTCTGACACAAGTTATGACCCAATGGAGAAATAGTGAAAAATGGGAAATGTTTTCAGTTATATCCTATACTAATAGAGACTACTGCTCACCGCTTCCTGTATGCCTGCAGGCCAGTTGAAAGAGCAAAAGCTACACTCTACACTTTACACGCTACACCCTACACTCTACACTTTACACGCTACACGCTACACTCTACACCCTACACGCTACACCCTACACCCTATACCCTACACCCCACACGCTACACCCTACACCCTACACTCTTCACCCTACACTCTACACGCAACATGCTACACGCTACACTCTACACCCTACACGCTACACTCTACACCCTACACCCTACACCCTACACTCTACACGCTACACTCTACACCCTACACGCTACACCCTACACTACACCCTACACGCTACACGCTACACTCTACACCCTACACGCTACACCCTACACTCTACACACTACACGCTACACTCTACACTCTACACCCTACACGCTACACGCTACACGATACACTCTACACCCTACACGCTACACCCTACACTCTACACTGTACACTCTACACGCTACACGCTACACTCTACACCATACACCCTACACCCTACACGCTACACGCTACACTCTAAACCCTACACTCTACACTCTACGCGCTACACTCAACACGCTACACTCTACACCCAACACTCTACACGCTACACGCAACACCCTACACGCTACACCCTACACTCTACATGCTACACTCTACACCCTACACGCAACACGCTACACTTTACACCCTACACGCTACACTCTACATGCTACACGCTACATGCTACACTCTACAGTCTACACCCTATACGCTACACGCTACACGCTACACCCTACTCGCTACACGCTACACCCTACACGCTACACCCTACACTCTACACCCTACTCCCTACACGCTACACGCTACACGCTACACCCTACATGCTACACTCTACACCCTACACGCTACACACTACACGCTACAATCTACACGCTACACGCTACACTCTACACTCTACACGCTACACCCTTCACCCTACACTCTACACTCTACTCTCTACATCCTACACCCTACACTCCACACTCTACACTCTACACCCTACACTCTACACTCTACATCCTACACTCTACACTCTCCACCCTACACCCTACACTCTACACCCAACACTCTACACTCTACACCCTACACCCTACACCCTACACTCTACACCCTACACTCTACACTCTACACCCTACACCCTACACTCTACACTCTACACCGTACACTCTACACCCTACACCCTACACTCTACACTCTACACCCTACACTCTACACCCTACACCCTACACTCTACACCCTACACGCTACACGCTACACTCTACATGCTACACTCTACACCCTACACGCTATACCCTACACTCTACACCCGACACGCTACACGCTACATGCTACACTCTACACCCTACACGCTACACCCTACACTCTACACGCTACACGCTACACTCTACACCCTACACGCTACACGCTACACTCTACATCCTACACGCTACACCCTACACTCTACACCGTACACTCTACACGCTACACGCTACATGCTACACTCTACACCCTACACCCTACACTCTACACCCTACACACTACACTCTACACACTACATGCTACACGCTACACTCTACACCCTACACGCTACACTCTACACGCTACACGCTACACTCTACACTCTACACGCTACACTCTACACTCTACACCCTACACGCTACACGCTACACGCTACACTCTACACCCTACATGCTACACCCTACACTCTGCACCGCACACTCTACACGCTACACGCTGCACTCTACACCCTACACGCTACACTCTACACCCTACACGCTACACTCTACACGCTAGACGCTACACTCTACACTCTACACGCTACACGCTACACTCTACACCCTACACGCTACACCCTACACTCTACACCCTACACTCTAAACGCTACACGCTACACCCTACACTCTACACCCTACACTCTACACGCTACACGCTACACTCTACACCCTACACGCAACATGCTACACTCTACACCCTACACGCTACACTCTACACGCTACACGCTACATGCTACACTCTAGACTCTACACCCTACATGCTACACGCTGCACTCTACACCCTATACGCTACACGCTACATGCTACACTCTATACCATACACCCTACACTCTACACCCTACACCCTACACTCTACATCCCACACTCTACACCCTACACTCTACACCTTACACCCTACACTCTACACTCTACACTCTACACTCTAAACCCTAAACTCTGCACTCTACACTATACACCCTACACCTAGAGTGTAGAGTGTAGGGTGTAAGGTGTAGAGTGCAGGGTGTAGAGTGTAGGATGTAGAGTGTAGGGTGTAGGGTGTAGAGTGTAGGGTGTAGGGTGTTGAGTGTAGGGAGCAGAGTGTAGGGTGCAGAGTGTAGAATGTAGGGTGTAGGGTGTAGAATGTAGGGTGTAGAGATTAGAGTGTAGGATGTACAGTGTAAGGTGTAGAGTGTAGGGTGTAGAATGTAGACTGTAGGGTGTAGGTTGTAGACGGTAGGGTGTAGGGTGTAGAGTGTAGAGTGTAGGGTGTAGAGTGTAGGGTGTAGAGTGTAGGGTGTAGAGTAGCGTGTAGCGTGTATCATGTAGCCTGTAGGGTGTAGGGTGTAGCGTGTAGGGTGTAGCGTGTAGCATGTAGAGTGTAGGGTGTAGCTTGTAGGGTGTAGAGTGTAGCGTGTAGGGTGTAGGTTGTAGATGGTAGGGTGCAGGGTGTAGAGTGTAGGGTGTAGAGTGTAGAGTGTAGGGTGTAGAGTGTAGGGTGTAGAGTAGCGTGTAGCGTGTATCATGTAGCGTGTAGGGTGTAAGGTGTAGCGAGTAGGGTGTAGAGTGTAGCGTGTAGGATGTAGAGTGTAGTGTGTAGCGTGTAGCATGCAGGGTGTAGAGTGTAGAGTGTAGCGTGTAGAGTGTAGCGTGTAGCGTGTAGGGTGTAGAGTGTAGCGCGTAGCGTGTTGAGTGTAGGGTATAGGGTGTAGGGTGTAGCGTGTAGCTTGTAGGGTGCAGCGTGTAGGGTGTATCGTGTAGCGTGTAGAGTGTAGCGTGTAGCATGTAGGGTGTAGATTGTAGTGTGTAGTTTACAGAGTGTAGCGTGTAGCGTGTAGCGTGTAGAGTGTAGGGTGTAGCGTGTAGGGTGTAGAGTGTAGCGTGTAGCACGTAGAGTGTAGCGTGTAGAGTGTAGAGTGTAGCGTGTAGCGTCATAGAGTGTGGCGTGTAGGGTGTAGCGTGTAGGGTGTAGGGTGTGGCGCGTAGGGTGAAGGGTGTAGCGTGTAGAGTGTAGCGTGTAGTGTGTAGAGTGTAGAATGTAGCGTGTAGCGTGTACGGTGTAGGGTGTAGAGTGTAGGGTGTAGAGTGTAGCGTGTAGCGTGTAGAGTGTAGCGTGTAGGGTGTAGAGTGTAGATTGTAGCGTGTAGGGTGTAGAGTGTAGCGTGTAGGGTGTAGGGTGTAGAGTGTAGCATGTAGGGTGTAGAGTGTAGGGTGTAGAGTGTAGCGTGTAGGGTGTAGAGTGTAGAGTGTAGCGTGTAGCGTGTAGGGTGTAGGGTGTAGCGTGTAGGGTGTAGAGTGTAGAGTGTAGCGTGTAGAATGTAGAGTGTAGCGTGTGGCATGTAACGTGTAGCGTGTAGGGTGTAGAGTGTAGGGTGTAGAGTGTAGCGTGTAGGGTGTAGGGTGTAGGGTGTAGCGTGTAGGGTGTAGAGTGTAGAGTGTAGTGTGTAGGGTGTAGAGTGTAGCGTGTGGCATGTAACGTGTAGGGTGTAGGGTGTAGGGTGTAGCGTGTAGGGTGTAGGGTGTAGAGTGTAGCGTGTAGGGTGTAGGGTGTAGCGTGTGGCATGTAACGTGTAGGGTGTAGGGTGTAGAATGTAGGGTGTAGCGTGTAGCGTGTAGCTTGTAGGGTGTAGAGTGTAGCGTGTAGTGTGTAGGCGGCAGCGTGTAGGGTGTAGCGTGCAGAATGTAGGGTGTAGGGTGTAGGGTATAGCGTGTAGCGTGTAGGGTGTAGCGTGTAGCGTGTAGGGTGTAGGGCGTAAAGTGTAGCGTGTAGGGTGTAGAGTGTAGCGTGTAGCGCGTAGGGAGTAGAGTGTAGAGTGTAGCGTGTAGGGTGTAGAGTGTAGCATGTAGAGTGTAGGGTGTAGAATGTAGGGTGTAGGGTGTAGAGTGTAACGTGTAGCGTGTAGGGTGTAGCGTGTAGTGTGTAGGGTGTAGGGTGTAGAGTGTAGGCTGTAGCGTGTAGGGTGTAGAGTGTAGCGTGTAGCGTGTAGGGTGTAGTGCGTAGGGTGTAGCGTGTAGGGTGTAGCGTGTAGCGTGTAGGCTGTAGGGTGTAGAGTGTAGGGTGTAGCGTGTAGAGTGTGGAGTGTAGCGTGTAGGGTGTAGAGTGTAGCGTGTAGCATGTAGCATGCAGGGTGTAGAGTGTAGCGTGTACCGCGTAGCGTGTAGGATGTAGAGTGTAGCGTGTAACGTGTAGAGTGTAGCGTGTAGGGTGTATGGTGTAGGGAGTAGTGTGTAGAGTGTAGCGTGTAGCGTGCAGGGTGTAGGTTGTAGAGTGTTGCGTGTAGCGTGTAGCGTGTAGGGTGTAGGGTGTAGAGTGTAGAGTGTAGCATGTAGGGTGTAGGGTGTAGGGTGTAGGGTGTAGCATGTAGGGTGTAGAGTGTAGCGTGTAGGGTGTAGTGTGTAGGGTGTAACGTGTAGAGTGTAGCGTGTAGGGTGTAGGGTGTAGCATGTAGAGTGTAGCGTGTAGCGTGCAGGGTGTAGGGTGTTGAGTGTAGCGTGTAGCGTGTAGGGTGTAGGATGTAGAGTGTAGGGTGTAGCATGTAGAGTGTAGTGTGTAGCGTGTAGGGTGTAGAGTGTAGCGTGTAGGAGGTAGATTGTAGGGTATAGCATGTAGCGTGTAGAGCGTAGCGTGTAGCATGTAGGGTGTAGGGTGTAGAGTGTAGGGTGTAGAGTGTAGCATGTAGCGTGTAGCGTGTAGGGTGTAGGGTGTAGAGTGTAGGGTGTAGCGTGTAGGGTGTAGAGTGTAGCATGTAGAGTGTAGGGTGTAGAGTGTAGGGTGTAGCGTGTAGGGTGTAGAGTGTAGCGTGTAGGTTGTAGAGTGTAGCGTGTAGGGTGTAGAGTGTAGCGTGTAGCGTGTAGAGTGTAGCATGTAGCGTGTAGGGTGTAGGGTGTAGAGTGTAGGGTGTAGCGTGTAGGGTGTAGAGTGTAGCGTGTAGCGTGTAGCGTGTAGGGTGTAGGGTGTAGAGTGTAGAGTGTAGGGTGTAGCATGTAGCGTGTAGCGTGTAGGGTGTATGGTGTAGAGTGTAGAGTGTAGCGTGTAGGGTGTAGGTTGTAGCGTGTAGAGTGTAGCGTGTAGGGTGTAGTGTGTAGTGTGTAGGGTGTAGAGTGTAGCGTGTAGGGTGTAGGGTGTAGCGTTTAGAGTGTAGTGTGTAGCGTGTAGCGTGTAGGGTGTAGGGTGTAGAGTGTAGGGTGTAGCGTGTAGGGTGTAGAGTGTAGCGTGTAGGGTGCAGAGTGTAGAATGTAGGGTGTAGGGTGTAGAATGTAGGGTGTAGAGAGTAGGGTGTACAGTGTAGACTGATCATTCTAACACAATTTATGACCCAATGGGGAAATGGGGAAATGTGAAATGTTTTCAATTAGCTCCTATACTAATAGAGACTACTGCTCACCGCTTCCCGTATGCCTGTAGGCCAGTGGAAAGAGCATGAAAACGCAAAAAATTTCAACTTCTGATCATTCTGACACAAGTTATGACCCAATGGGGAATTGGGGAAAAATGTGAAATGTTTTCAGGTAGCTCCTATACTAATAGAGACTACTGCTCACCGCTTCCCGTATGCCTGTAGGCCAGTTGAAAGAGCAAGAAAACGCAAAAAATTTCAACTTCTGATCATTCTTTCCAAAGAAATTTTATTGAATCAAAATTACCGGGAAGGTTAAACGAGGGAGGGAAGGAAGGGAGAGAAGGGATATGAGAATAGGGAAAGAAAAAAAACCCCTATACAATAGGGGAGACAAGCAGACATTTGGTTCATTAGAATTTAGCATGGTAGATGTAGCATAAAAGTAATACTTAGTAGTGGGTAGAGTGTAGCGTGTAGGGTGTAGAGTGTAGCGTGTAGCGTGCAGGGTGTAGAGTGTAGAGTGTAGCGTGTAGGGTGTAGAGTGTAGCGTGTAACATGTAGAGTGTAGCATGTAGGGTGTAGGGTGTAGTGTGTAGAGTGTAGCGTGTAGCGTGTAGGGTGTAGAGTGTAGGGTGTAGCATGTAGGGTGTAGGGAGTAGGGTGTAGCGTGTAGCGTGTAGCATGTAGGGTGTAGTGTGTAGCGTGTAGGGTGTAGAGTGTAGGGTGTAGAGTGTAGCGTGTAGGGTGTAGAGTGTAGAGTGTAGCGTGTAGCGTGTAGGGTGTAGGGTGTAGTGTGTAGGGTGTAGAGTGTAGAGTGTAGCGTGTAGAATGTAGAGTGTAGCGTGTGGCATGTAACGTGTAGCGTGTAGGGTGTAGAGTGTAGGGTGTAGAGTGTAGCGTGTAGGGTGTAGGGTGTAGGGTGTAGCGTGTAGGGTGTAGAGTGTAGAGTGTAGTGTGTAGGGTGTAGAGTGTAGCGTGTGGCATGTAACGTGTAGGGTGTAGGGTGTAGGGTGTAGCGTGTAGGGTGTAGGGTGTAGAGTGTAGCGTGTAGGGTGTAGGGTGTAGCGTGTGGCATGTAACGTGTAGGGTGTAGGGTGTAGAATGTAGGGTGTAGCGTGTAGCGTGTAGCTTGTAGGGTGTAGAGTGTAGCGTGTAGTGTGTAGGCGGCAGCGTGTAGGGTGTAGCGTGCAGCGTGTAGGGTGTAGGGTGTAGGGTATAGCGTGTAGCGTGTAGGGTGTAGCGTGTAGCGTGTAGGGTGTAGGGCGTAAAGTGTAGCGTGTAGGGTGTAGAGTGTAGCGTGTAGCGCGTAGGGAGTAGAGTGTAGAGTGTAGCGTGTAGGGTGTAGAGTGTAGCATGTAGAGTGTAGGGTGTAGAATGTAGGGTGTAGGGTGTAGAGTGTAACGTGTAGCGTGTAGGGTGTAGCGTGTAGTGTGTAGGGTGTAGGGTGTAGAGTGTAGGCTGTAGCGTGTAGGGTGTAGAGTGTAGCGTGTAGCGTGTAGGGTGTAGTGCGTAGGGTGTAGCGTGTAGGGTGTAGCGTGTAGCGTGTAGGCTGTAGGGTGTAGAGTGTAGGGTGTAGCGTGTAGAGTGTGGAGTGTAGCGTGTAGGGTGTAGAGTGTAGCGTGTAGCATGTAGCATGCAGGGTGTAGAGTGTAGCGTGTACCGCGTAGCGTGTAGGATGTAGAGTGTAGCGTGTAACGTGTAGAGTGTAGCGTGTAGGGTGTATGGTGTAGGGAGTAGCGTGTAGAGTGTAGCGTGTAGCGTGTAGCGTGCAGGGTGTAGGGTGTAGAGTGTTGCGTGTAGCGTGTAGCGTGTAGGGTGTAGGGTGTAGAGTGTAGGGTGTAGCATGTAGGGTGTAGGGTGTAGGGTGTAGGGTGTAGCATGTAGGGTGTAGAGTGTAGCGTGTAGCGTGTAGCGTGTAGGGTGTGGTGTGTAGGGTGTAACGTGTAGAGTGTAGCGTGTAGGGTGTAGGGTGTAGCATGTAGAGTGTAGCGTGTAGCGTGCAGGGTGTAGGGTGTTGAGTGTAGCGTGTAGCGTGTAGGGTGTAGGATGTAGAGTGTAGGGTGTAGCATGTAGAGTGTAGTGTGTAGCGTGTAGGGTGTAGAGTGTAGCGTGTAGGAGGTAGATTGTAGGGTATAGCATGTAGCGTGTAGAGCGTAGCGTGTAGCATGTAGGGTGTAGGGTGTAGAGTGTAGGGTGTAGAGTGTAGCATGTAGCGTGTAGCGTGTAGGGTGTAGGGTGTAGAGTGTAGGGTGTAGCGTGTAGGGTGTAGAGTGTAGCATGTAGAGTGTAGGGTGTAGAGTGTAGGGTGTAGCGTGTAGGGTGTAGAGTGTAGCGTGTAGGTTGTAGAGTGTAGCGTGTAGGGTGTAGAGTGTAGCGTGTAGCGTGTAGAGTGTAGCATGTAGCGTGTAGGGTGTAGGGTGTAGAGTGTAGGGTGTAGCGTGTAGGGTGTAGAGTGTAGCGTGTAGCGTGTAGCGTGTAGGGTGTAGGGTGTAGAGTGTAGAGTGTAGGGTGTAGCATGTAGCGTGTAGCGTGTAGGGTGTATTGTGTAGAGTGTAGAGTGTAGCGTGTAGGGTGTAGGTTGTAGCGTGTAGAGTGTAGCGTGTAGGGTGTAGTGTGTAGTGTGTAGGGTGTAGAGTGTAGCGTGTAGGGTGTAGGGTGTAGCGTTTAGAGTGTAGTGTGTAGCGTGTAGCGTGTAGGGTGTAGGGTGTAGAGTGTAGGGTGTAGCGTGTAGGGTGTAGAGTGTAGCGTGTAGGGTGCAGAGTGTAGAATGTAGGGTGTAGGGTGTAGAATGTAGGGTGTAGAGAGTAGGGTGTACAGTGTAGACTGATCATTCTAACACAATTTATGACCCAATGGGGAAATGGGGAAATGTGAAATGTTTTCAATTAGCTCCTATACTAATAGAGACTACTGCTCACCGCTTCCCGTATGCCTGTAGGCCAGTGGAAAGAGCATGAAAACGCAAAAAATTTCAACTTCTGATCATTCTGACACAAGTTATGACCCAATGGGGAATTGGGGAAAAATGTGAAATGTTTTCAGGTAGCTCCTATACTAATAGAGACTACTGCTCACCGCTTCCCGTATGCCTGTAGGCCAGTTGAAAGAGCAAGAAAACGCAAAAAATTTCAACTTCTGATCATTCTTTCCAAAGAAATTTTATTGAATCAAAATTACCGGGAAGGTTAAACGAGGGAGGGAAGGAAGGGAGAGAAGGGATATGAGAATAGGGAAAGAAAAAAAACCCCTATACAATAGGGGAGACAAGCAGACATTTGGTTCATTAGAATTTAGCATGGTAGATGTAGCATAAAAGTAATACTTAGTAGTGGGTAGAGTGTAGCGTGTAGGGTGTAGAGTGTAGCGTGTAGCGTGCAGGGTGTAGAGTGTAGAGTGTAGCGCGTAGCGTGTAGGGTGTAGAGTGTAGCGTGTAACATGTAGAGTGTAGCATGTAGGGTGTAGGGTGTAGCGTGTAGAGTGTAGCGTGTAGCGTGTAGGGTGTAGAGTGTAGGGTGTAGCATGTAGGGTGTAGGGAGTAGGGTGTAGCGTGTAGCGTGTAGCATGTAGGGTGTAGTGTGTAGCGTGTAGGGTGTAGAGTGTAGAGTGTAGCGTGTAGCGTGTAGGGTGTAGGGTGTAGCATGTAGGGTGTAGAGTGTAGAGTGTAGCGTGTAGAATGTAGAGTGTAGCGTGTGGCATGTAACGTGTAGCGTGTAGGGTGTAGAGTGTAGGGTGTAGAGTGTAGCGTGTAGGGTGTAGGGTGTAGGGTGTAGCGTGTAGGGTGTAGAGTGTAGAGTGTAGTGTGTAGGGTGTAGAGTGTAGCGTGTGGCATGTAACGTGTAGGGTGTAGGGTGTAGGGTGTAGCGTGTAGGGTGTAGGGTGTAGAGTGTAGCGTGTAGGGTGTAGGGTGTAGCGTGTGGCATGTAACGTGTAGGGTGTAGGGTGTAGAATGTAGGGTGTAGCATGTAGCGTGTAGCTTGTAGGGTGTAGAGTGTAGCGTGTAGTGTGTAGGCGGCAGCGTGTAGGGTGTAGCGTGCAGCGTGTAGGGTGTAGGGTATAGCGTGTAGCGTGTAGGGTGTAGCGTGTAGCGTGTAGGGTGTAGGGCGTAAAGTGTAGCGTGTAGGGTGTAGAGTGTAGCGTGTAGCGCGTAGGGAGTAGAGTGTAGAGTGTAGCGTGTAGGGTGTAGAGTGTAGCATGTAGAGTGTAGGGTGTAGAATGTAGGGTGTAGGGTGTAGAGTGTAACGTGTAGCGTGTAGGGTGTAGCGTGTAGTGTGTAGGGTGTAGGGTGTAGAGTGTAGGCTGTAGCGTGTAGGGTGTAGAGTGTAGCGTGTAGCGTGTAGGGTGTAGTGCGTAGGGTGTAGCGTGTAGGGTGTAGCGTGTAGCGTGTAGGCTGTAGGGTGTAGAGTGTAGGGTGTAGCGTGTAGAGTGTGGAGTGTAGCGTGTAGGGTGTAGAGTGTAGCGTGTAGCATGTAGCATGCAGGGTGTAGAGTGTAGCGTGTACCGCGTAGCGTGTAGGATGTAGAGTGTAGCGTGTAACGTGTAGAGTGTAGCGTGTAGGGTGTATGGTGTAGGGAGTAGCGTGTAGAGTGTAGCGTGTAGCGTGCAGGGTGTAGGGTGTAGAGTGTTGCGTGTAGCGTGTAGCGTGTAGGGTGTAGGGTGTAGAGTGTAGGGTGTAGCATGTAGGGTGTAGGGTGTAGGGTGTAGGGTGTAGCATGTAGGGTGTAGAGTGTAGCGTGTAGCGTGTAGGGTGTAGTGTGTAGGGTGTAACGTGTAGAGTGTAGCGTGTAGGGTGTAGGGTGTAGGGTGTAGCATGTAGAGTGTAGCGTGTAGCGTGCAGGGTGTAGGGTGTTGAGTGTAGCGTGTAGCGTGTAGGGTGTAGGATGTAGAGTGTAGGGTGTAGCATGTAGAGTGTAGTGTGTAGCGTGTAGGGTGTAGAGTGTAGCGTGTAGGAGGTAGATTGTAGGGTATAGCATGTAGCGTGTAGAGCGTAGCGTGTAGCATGTAGGGTGTAGGGTGTAGAGTGTAGGGTGTAGAGTGTAGCATGTAGCGTGTAGCGTGTAGGGTGTAGGGTGTAGAGTGTAGGGTGTAGCGTGTAGGGTGTAGAGTGTAGCATGTAGAGTGTAGGGTGTAGAGTGTAGGGTGTAGCGTGTAGGGTGTAGAGTGTAGCGTGTAGGTTGTAGAGTGTAGCGTGTAGGGTGTAGAGTGTAGCGTGTAGCGTGTAGAGTGTAGCATGTAGCGTGTAGGGTGTAGGGTGTAGAGTGTAGGGTGTAGCGTGTAGGGTGTAGAGTGTAGCGTGTAGCGTGTAGCGTGTAGGGTGTAGGGTGTAGAGTGTAGAGTGTAGGGTGTAGCATGTAGCGTGTAGCGTGTAGGGTGTATGGTGTAGAGTGTAGAGTGTAGCGTGTAGGGTGTAGGTTGTAGCGTGTAGAGTGTAGCGTGTAGGGTGTAGTGTGTAGTGTGTAGGGTGTAGAGTGTAGCGTGTAGGGTGTAGGGTGTAGCGTTTAGAGTGTAGTGTGTAGCGTGTAGCGTGTAGGGTGTAGGGTGTAGAGTGTAGGGTGTAGCGTGTAGGGTGTAGAGTGTAGCGTGTAGGGTGCAGAGTGTAGAATGTAGGGTGTAGGGTGTAGAATGTAGGGTGTAGAGAGTAGGGTGTACAGTGTAGACTGATCATTCTAACACAATTTATGACCCAATGGGGAAATGGGGAAATGTGAAATGTTTTCAATTAGCTCCTATACTAATAGAGACTACTGCTCACCGCTTCCCGTATGCCTGTAGGCCAGTGGAAAGAGCATGAAAACGCAAAAAATTTCAACTTCTGATCATTCTGACACAAGTTATGACCCAATGGGGAATTGGGGAAAAATGTGAAATGTTTTCAGGTAGCTCCTATACTAATAGAGACTACTGCTCACCGCTTCCCGTATGCCTGTAGGCCAGTTGAAAGAGCAAGAAAACGCAAAAAATTTCAACTTCTGATCATTCTTTCCAAAGAAATTTTATTGAATCAAAATTACCGGGAAGGTTAAACGAGGGAGGGAAGGAAGGGAGAGAAGGGATATGAGAATAGGGAAAGAAAAAAAAACCCTATACAATAGGGGAGACAAGCAGACATTTGGTTCATTAGAATTTAGCATGGTAGATGTAGCATAAAAGTAATACTTAGTAGTGGGTAGAGTGTAGCGTGTAGGGTGTAGAGTGTAGCGTGTAGCGTGCAGGGTGTAGAGTGTAGCGCGTAGCGTGTAGGGTGTAGAGTGTAGCGTGTAACATGTAGAGTGTAGCATGTAGGGTGTAGGGTGTAGCGTGTAGAGTGTAGCGTGTAGGGTGTAGAGTGTAGGGTGTAGCATGTAGGGTGTAGGGAGTAGGGTGTAGCGTGTAGCGTGTAGCATGTAGGGTGTAGTGTGTAGCGTGTATCGTGCAGGGTGTAGGGTGTAGAGTGTAGCGTGTAGCGTGTAGGGTGTAGGGTGTAGGGTGTAGAGTGTAGGGTGTAGCGTGTAGGGTGTAGAGTGTAGCGTGTAGGGTGTAGGGTGTAGACTGTAGGGTGTAGCGTGTAGGGTGTAGCGTGTAGCGTGTAGGGTGTAGAGTGTAGGGTGTAGCATGTAGGGTGTAGGGAGTAGGGTGTAGCGTGTAGCGTGTAGCATGTAGGGTGTAGTGTGTAGCGTGTATCGTGCAGGGTGTAGGGTGTAGAGTGTAGCGTGTAGCGTGTAGGGTGTAGGGTGTAGGGTGTAGAGTGTAGGGTGTAGCGTGTAGGGTGTAGAGTGTAGCGTGTAGGGTGTAGGGTGTAGACTGTAGGGTGTAGCGTGTAGGGTGTAGGGTGTAGCGTGTAGCGTGTAGGGTGTAGAGTGTAGGGTGTAGCATGTAGGGTGTAGGGAGTAGGGTGTAGCGTGTAGCATGTAGGGTGTAGTGTGTACCGTGTATCGTGCAGGGTGTAGGGTGTAGAGTGTAGGGTGTAGCGTGTAGGGTGTAGGGTGTAGGGTGTAGAGTGTAGGGTGTAGCGTGTAGGGTGTAGCGTGTAGGGTGTAGGGTGTAGAGTGTAGGGTGTAGCGTGTAGGGTGTAGACTGTAGCGTGTAGGATGTAGAGTGTAGCGTGTAGCGTGTAGAGTGTAGCGTGTAGGGTGTAGGGTGTAGAATGTAGGGTGTAGCGTGTAGGGTGTAGCATGTAGGGTGTAGGGAGTAGGGTGTAGCGTGTAGCGTGCAGCATGTAGGGTGTAGGGTGTAGCGTGTAGCGTGTAGGGTGTAGGGTGTAGAGTGTAGCGTGTAGCGTGTAGGGTGCAGGGTGTAGGGTGTAGGGTGTAGCGTGTAGGGTGTAGAGTGTAGCGTGTAGGGTGTAGAGTGTAGGGTGTAGCGTGTAGGGTGTAGACTGTAGTGTGTAGGATGTAGAGTGTAGCGTGTAGCGTGTAGAGTATAGCGTGTAGGGTGTAGGGTGTAGAGTGTAGGGTGTAGCGTGTAGGGTGTAGCATGTAGCGTGTAGCGTGTAGCGTGTAGGGTGTAGGGTGTAGAGTGTAGGGTGTTGCATGTAGCGTGTAGCGTGTAGCGTGTAGGGTGTAGGGTGTAGAGTGCAGAGTGTAGCATGTAGGGTGTAGGTTGTAGCGTGTAGAGTGTAGCATGTAGGGTGTAGGGTGTTGAGTGTAGGGTGTAGTGTGTAGGGTGTAGAGTGTAGCGTGTAGCGTGTAGGGTGTAGGGTGTAGCGTGTAGGGTGTAGAGTGTAGTGTGTAGCGTGTAGCGTGTAGGGTGTAGGGTGTAGAGTGTAGGGTGTAGGGTGTATAGTGTAGCGTGTAGGGTGCAGAGTGTAGAATGTAGGGTGTAGGGTGTAGATTGTAGGGTGTAGAGAGTAGGGTGTACAGTGTAGACTGATCATTCTAACACAAGTTATGACCCAATGGGGAAATGGGGAAATGTGAAATGTTTTCAATTAGCTCCTATACTAATAGAGACTACTGCTCACCACTTCCCGTATGCCTGTAGGCCAGTTGAAAGAGCAAGAAAACGCAAAAAATTTCAACTTCTGATCATTCATTGCTGTATTGTCTGTTGTCTGTATAAGTCCCCTCTATAAGTTGTAAAGCGCTGCGGAATATGTTGGTGCTATATAAATAAAATTATTATTATTATTATTATTCTTTCCAAAGAAATTTTATTGAATTTTGTTTTTAACCGGGAAGGGTAAACGAGGGAGGGAAGGAAGGGAGGGAAGGGATATGAGAATAGGGAAAAAAAAAACCCTATACAATAGGGGAGACAAGCAGACATTTAGTTCAGTAGAATTTAGCATGGTAGATGTAGCATAAAAGTAATATTTAGTAGTGGGTTGAGTAAAATATGCATAGACCAGAATAATATATGTAGCTCTCTAGACTATGTAATAACGGATGATTGTATCAACTATAAAGGTGTAGTAGTAGGCTATGAAATAACTAAATTAACTTAGGCCAGCAGCTGAAGTTGTAACTAGTACTGCATATTAAAATAAGTAACATCACTTAATAAATCTTGCTAAAATTTGGTAACCAAAATTTGCGTAACTGATGGAAAAAAATGACAGCCTGTCAAAGTAGGACCATCGTTAATGGTCCACAGACTTATTGGGCAACAAGTTCGGTTCAATCACATGTTGTGACCTGGACTATACAAAGAGGAGAAGAGAAACATTCAAGAGTTTAGTTTGGGTTTGGAAGTAGGGTCAGAAGAAGATCCGGGATGACCTATACCCGCACGATTTAGAAAGTCCATCGCCTCTGCTGGAGAAGTAAAAGTACGCCATTTAGCCGCGAAGAGGAATCTTAGACTAGAGAACTGGTACCAGTTATATTGTACTCCAGCCTGTTGCAGTCTATTGGTGGCGAACTGAAACAGTTTCCGTTTTTGCATAGTATCCTTGCACAGATCCCTGTACAAGGTCAAGTGACCGTAAGGAGACGAGAGAAACCCTGGCTCCCTTGCGGCGGCGAGCAGCGAGTCTCTCAGCCAGTTAGGGTATAGTGAGACGATTACATCCGCGGCAGTATTAGGCAGGAGAAAAGGTGGTCTCCGAATCCTAAATGCTTTCACTATTAGGTTTTTACCTTTAGTTTCGGGGAGCATGTAAGATACCATAGAGAAGATATATTTTTCTAACTGAGATTTCCCCACCGATTCCGGGATACCACGGACTTTCAAGTTATTTTTTCTTTTGTAATTTTCAAAATCAGTTAGCTTGGCCTTGAAGGAGTCTATATCGTTCTTTAGATTAACCAGGGGGTCAGGACATGCAGGCTCACCTTCTACACTATTACAAGACCCCAACCCTTGGTGCTTGCTTGGAGAGTAGGACTTATTTGGGGTGTTGAGGGAATTGTCAGAAGTCATGTTAACGTTAGAGACTGGGGCACCGCTAATTTGCGTAAAAACTTCTTTAAATAGCTTTTTGAAAATTTTTTCAGATGACCTGGTTCCCTTTAGCTCCATAGATGTTAGAATAGCCTTACACAGGTTGACCATGATTTTCACTGAGGGGTACTCGTCAGAGCCCATAATTTTATCAATCGGGGAGTAATTAGGGACCTCACTACAAGGCTGCTCCTGCTCCATGTCGCTCACATCTGAGGTTTTTGATATGTCATCTGAGCCACTTAAATCCTCAATATCACTGGACTCCTCTGAGTATCCCTCTAGATCTGTTAGCCCCTCATTGTCACAGTCGTCCATAAGACCTTTAAAATCGTGGTCAGAGGAAGCTGAGGAATCTGTGTGATTGTCTGAGTGTGCACCTTTCTCTTCCAATGATGTCATAGAAAGATCCGGGGTCAAATAGGGGTTATCAAAATTAAACTGTTCTTTGAGTTTCTTTTCAAGCCCTGTGGCCATAGATTTAATAAGTGTCTTGGGCAACAGCGCAGCATGTTCTGCTATTTTCCTAAATGAAGTGGATTCATTTTCATACAAATTAGGTTTGCTTAATGATGGTGTGCAGTCGTTGGTGGTGTACATTTGGTTGCCTAACTCCATTTTTATTGCCTCCTTCTTATCATTACACACCAGTGTGGGTGAATAGGAGCCATAACTGTGGCTGAGCCCCTGTTGGAAATATGGTTCTGCCCAATCTTCCATGAACCTGCCCCCTTTTGAATTACTTTGCCTGTTGCCGCTTTTATTATTATCGTTCTCGTTCTTTTTATTAGCGAGCAACCTTCCCCCCTTGCTCTGGGGGGGGCGATCGGCTCCCACAGCACTCTCCTTCAGAATTTAATGCAGAATTTAATGCAGCGGGCGAGTCCCGCCGCTGCTCTGTGAACTCTCTGCCCCCTGCTGCGGCTCCCGGCGTCTGGCGTCTCCTGCTCCACTTACTTCCGGGTACGAACTCCTTCGCGTCGTACCTCAGTGTGCCGCGCTGCATCAATGGGATCCCTCCGCGGCTGGACTGTCGCGCTGCCTGTGTCTTCGCTCCCGGCTTCCACGGTGGCGCGGTGGCTTGCGCTGCTGAGATGGACCTTCGGCTCTCTCTCCTGTCCTCACCGCCCGGCATCGTTAACTTGACAGGCGTCGGGATTCTCGTTGCCGCCACCTCCGCACTGTTCAGAGGATCCCTCCGCCGCATCGCTGCATCGTGGATCTCCACGGTCCCTCTGCCTCCCACCGATGTACCTGCAGTCTGTGTCAAGGTTGGTGCAGGGGCACGGGACCTCAGTGCAGCTGTCTGGGTGGTTTTCTGTGCACTTTGGGGCCGCAGGACCGCTGGTTTTTGGCCGTCAGCTCCACTGCTTTGGCTCACAGGACTTCTTTCTTCCCCACCAGGGGGAAGCCTGCTGCCGCCATTGTTTTTCTCCCGGGTACTCTTCTGCCCAAATGAGGGAGATTTCTTAGGTGTGCCAGTGATTTTCCTCTTCCCTCTTGATCCTGGCATGTTTATATATGTTGAGGAATAGAATAGTCCAGAATTACATAGGCTAAATTAGTAGCAATTAAGGGATTAACAGGAGCCCTGCAAAAGCACGTCCACTCCTGTCCCTTGGCAAACCACGCCCCCTAACTTCTGATCATTCTGACACAAGTTATGACCCAATGGGGAAATGGGGAAAAATGTGAAATGTTTTCAGCTAGCTCCTATACTAATAGCGACTACTGTTGTGAACTATGTTTTTGGGCTCCCTCTTGTGGTCACAAGTGGTACTGTGTGAGTGCTGTCTTTGGGCTCCCTCTGGTGGCTCTTTGTGTCTTTCTGCAGGTCTGAGGCGGATCAGCTGTCTCGTTATCTGTTAGCTGGTTTCCTATTTAGCTCACCTGGACTTTCAGTGTTTGCCTGCTGTCTATGTATTCAGTGCTATCTTGATCTCTCCTGAATTCCTTCGCTATCAGTCTCTTCAAGAGAAGCTAAGTTTTCTGTTTGGTTATTTTTTGCTCATTAGTGTTCAAAATGTTTCTTGGTTATTTACTTGTCCTTGTCCAGCTTGCTAATATGTGATTTCCTTGCTTGCTGGTAGCTCTAGGGGGCTGAGTTTCTCCCCTCACACCGTTAGTTGGTGTGGGGGTTCTTGAATTCTCAGCGTGGATATTTTGTATAGGGTTTTTTACTGACCGCACAGTTCCCTGCCTGTCTTCTGCTATCTAGTATTAGTGGGCCTCATTTGCTGAATCTGTTTTCATTTCTACGTTTTGTATTTTCCCCTTACCTCACCGTTAATATTTGTTGGGGGCTTACTATATCTTTGGGGTAATTTCTCTGAGGCAAGTGAGGTCTTACTTTCTCTATAGGGGTAGCAAGTTTCTCAGGCTGCGTCGAGACGTCCAGGAATTTAGGCACGTTCACTGGCTACCTTCAGTGTGTTTGGTTAGGATCAAGTTTTGGGGTCAGTCCAGTTACCACCTCCCTAGAGCTCGTTCTATGATCAGTAACTTAGCTAGTTCATTCTGTGATCCTCAGCCACTAAGGATCATAACAGACTACTGCTCACCGCTTCCCGTATGCCTGTAGGCCAGTTGAAAGAGCAAGAAAACGCAAAAAATTTCAACTTCTGATCATTCTAACACAAGTTATGACCCAATGGGGAAATGGGGAAAAATGTGAAATGTTTTCAGGTAGCTCCTATACTAACAGAGACTACTGCTCATCGCTTCCCGTATGCCTGTAGGCCAGTTGAAAGAGCAAGAAAACGAAAAAAATTTCAACTTCTGATCATTCTGACACAAGTTATGACCCAATGGGGAAATGGGGAAAAATGTGAAATGATTTCAGCTAGCTCCTATACTAACAGAGACTGCTGCTCACCGCTTCCTGTATGCCTGTAGGACAGTGGACAGAGCAAGAAAACGCAAAAAAATTCAACTTCTGATCATTCTAACACAAGTTATGACAAGATGGGGAAATGGGTAAAACTGTGAAATGTACATTCTACATCCTACACTCTACACTCTACACCATACACCCTACCCTACTCTACACTCTACATCCTGCACTCTACACTTTACACCCTACACCCTACACCCTACACTATACACTCTACACCCTTCACGCTACACTCTACACTCTACACCCTACACCCTACACGCAACACGTTACACATTACACGCTACACCCTACACTCTACACCCAACACGCTACATGCTACACCCTACACCCTACACGCTACACGCTACACCCTGCACCCTACACACTAAACTCTACACGCTACACGCTACACGCTACACTCTACACCCCACACACTACACCCTACACTCTACACCCTACACGCTACACCCTACACCCTACACCCTACAACCTACATGCTACACCCTACACGCTACACTCTACACGCTACACGCTATGCTCTACACCCTACACGCTACACCCTACACTCTACACGCTACACGCTACACTCTACATCCTACACACTACACCCTACACGCTACACTCTACACTCTACACGCTACACGCTACATGCTACACCCTACACGCTACACCCTACATGCTACACCCTACATGCTACACCCTACACCCTACACTCTACACTCTACACTCTACACCCTACACTCTACACCCTACACTCCACACCCTACACTCTACACCCTGCACCCTACACTCTACACTCTACACCCTACACTCTACACTCTACACCCTACACTCTACACTCTACACCTTACACCCTACACTCTACACTCTACACCCTACACTCTACACGCTACACACTACTCTCTACACCCTACACTCTACACCCTACACTCTACACTCTACACCCTACGCTCTACACCCTACACCCAAGACCCTACATTCTACAGCGTGTAGCATGTAGGGTGTAGAGTGTAGGGTGTAGGGTGTAGCGTGTAGCATGTAGGGTGTAGATTGTAGCGTGTAGCATGTAGCGTGTAGCGTGTAGGGTGTAGGGTGTAGAGTGTAGGGTGTAGCATGTAGGGTGTAGAGAGTAACGTGTAGGGTGTAGGGTGTAGAGTGTAGTGTGTACGGTGTAGGGTGTAGAGTGTAGGGTGTAGCGTGTAGCGTGTAGCTTGTAGGGTGTAGAGTGTAGCGTGTAGCGTGTAGGCTGTAGTGTGTAGGGTGTATCGTGCAGCGTGTAGGGTGTAGAGTGTAGCATGTAGCGTGTAGGGTGTAGAGTGTAGCATGTAGCGTGTAGCGTGTAGAGTGTAGGGTGTAGAGTGTAGGGTGTAGAGTGTAGCGTGTAGGGTGTAGAGTGTAGCGTGTAGCATGTAGGGTGTAGGTTGTAGCATGTAGCGTGTAGCGTGTAGGATGTAGGGTGTAGAGTGTAGGGTGTAGCATGTAGCGAGTAGCGTGTAGCGTGTAGGGTGTAGGGTGTAGAGTGTAGAGTGTAGCGTGTAGGGTGTAGAGTGTAGCGTGTAGCGTGTAGGTTATAGGGTGTAGGGTGTAGAGTGTAGGGTGTAGCGTGTAGGGTGTAGAGTGTAGGGTGTAGGATGTAGAGTGTAGGCTGTAGCGAGTAGGGTGTAGAGAGTAGCGTGTAGATTGTAGAGTGTAGCGTATAGCGTGTAGGGTGTAGAGTGTAGGGTGTAGCATGTAGGGTGTAGAATGTAGCATGTAGCGTGCAGCGCGTAGAGTGTAGCGTGTAGCGTGTAGGGTGTAGGGTATAGTGTGTAGCGTGTAGGGTGTAGAGTGTAGGGTGTAGCGTGTAAGGTGTAGATTGTAGCATGTAGCGTGTAGGGTGTTGTGTGTATAGTGTAGAGTGTAGCGTGTAGGGTGTAGAGTGTAACGTGTAGCATGTAGGGTGTAGCGTGTAGCGTGTAGAGTGTAGCGTGTAGGGTGTAGAGTGTAGCGTGTAGCGTGTAGAGTGTAGCGTGTAGCGTGTAGGGTGTAGGGTGTAGAGTGTAGGGTGTAGCATGTAGGGTGTAGGGTGTAGAGTGTAGCGTGTAGGGTGTAGAGTGTAGCGTGTAGGGTGTACCGGTGTAGTGTGTAGGGTAGAGCATGTAGCGTGTAGGGTGTAGACTGTAGCGTGTAGCATGTAGGGTGTAGGGTGTAGCGTGTAACGTGTAGGGTGTAGGGTGTAGAGTGAAGGGTGTAGCATGTAGCGTGTAGCGTATAGCGTGTAGGGTGTAGAGTGTAGCGTGTAGCGTGTAGCGTGTAGAGTGTAGGGTGTAGGGTGTAGAGTGTAGGGTGTAGCATGTAGGGTGTAGAGTGTAGCGTGTAGAGTGTAGGGTGTAGAGTGTAGGGTGTAGTGTGAAGGGTGTACAGTGTAGCGTGTAGGGTGTAGAGTGTAGCGTGTAGCGTGTAGGGTGTAGAGTGTAGGGTGTAGCGTGTAGGGTGTAGAGTGTAGCGTGTAGGGTGTAGAGTGTAGCGTGTAGCGTGTAGCGTGTAGAGTGTAGTGTGTAGGGTGTAGAGTGTAGCATGTAGAGTGTAGCGAGTAGGGTGTAGAGTGTAGCGTGTAGCATGTAGGGTGTAGGGTGTAGAGTGTAGCGTGTAGGGTGTAAGGTGTAGCGTGTAGCGTGTAGCGTGTAGAGTGTAGCGTGTAGCGTGTATTGTGTAGGGTGTAGAGTGTAGCGTGTAGGGTGTACAGTGTAGCGTGTAGCGTGTAGCGTGCAGGGTGTAGGGTGTAGAGTGTAGCGTGTAGCGTGTAGGGTGTAGGGTGTAGAGTGTAGGGTGTAGCATGTAGGGTGTAGGGTGTAGGGTGTAGCGTGTAGGGTGTACGGTGTAGAGTTTAGGGTATAGCGTGTAGCATTTAGCGTGTAGGGTGTAGCGTGTAGCGTGTAGCGTGAAGGGTGTAGGTTGTAGAGTATAGTGTGTAGGGTGTAGAGTGTAGCGTATAGCGTGTAGTGTGTAGGGTGTAGAGTGTACAGTGTAGCGTGTAGGGTGTAGAGTGTAGCGTTTAGAGTGTAGGGTGTAGGGTGTAGAGTGTAACGTGTAGCATGTAGGGTGTAGCGTGTAGCGTTTAGGGTGTAGGTTGTAGAGTGTAGGGTGTAGCGTGTAGGGTGTAGAGTGTAGCGTGTAGCGTGTAACATGTAGGGTGCAGGGTGTATGGTGTAGCGTGTAGGGTGTAGAGTGTAGCGAGTAGCGTGTAGCGTGTAGGGTGTAGAGTGTAGGGTGTAGGGTGTAGAGTGTAGCGTGTAGGGTGTAGAGTGTAGCGTGTAGCGTGTAGCGTGCAGAGTGTAGAGTGTAGCATATAGCGTGTAGGGTGTAGAGTGTAGGGTGTAGCGTGTAGGGTGTAGAGTGTAGCGTGTAGTGTGTAGGGTGAAGAGTGTAGGGTGTAGCGTGCAGGGTGTAGCGTGTAGGGTGTAGAGTGTAGCGTGTAGGGTGTAGAGTGCAGCATGTAGGGTGTAGAGTGTAGCGTGTAGCGTGTAGCGTGTAGGGTGTAGAGTGTAGGGTGTAGCATGTAGGGTGTAGAGTGTAGCGTGTAGCGTGTAGCTTGTAGAGTGTAGGGTGTACCGTGTATCGTGTAGCGTGTAGGGTGTAGGGTGTAGAGTGTAGGGTGTAGAGTATAGGGTGTAGAGTGTAGCGTGTAGGGTGTAGAGTGTTGGGTGTAGGGTGTAGAGTGTAGAGTGTAGCGTGTAGGGTGTAGGGTGCAGAGTGTAGCGTGTAGGGTGTAGTGTGTAGAGTGTAGGGTGTAGCGTGTAGGGTGTAGAGTGTAGAGTGTAGGGTGTAGCGTGTAGGGTGTAGGGTTTAGAGTGTAGGGTGTAGCGTGTAGCGTGTAGCGTGTAGGGTGTAGGGTGTAGAGTGTAGAGTGTAGCGTGTAGGGTGTAGAGTGTAGCGTGTAGCATGTAGCGTGTAGGGTGTAGGGTGTAGAGTGTAGGGTGTAGCGTATAGGGTGTAGAGTGTAGCGTGTAGGGTGTAGAGTGTAGGGTGTAGCGTGTATTGTGTATAGTGTAGCGTGTAGGGTGTAGAGTGTAGCGTGTAGGGTGTAGGGTGTAGAGTGTAGCGTGTAGGGTGTAGAGTGTAGCGTGTATCGTGTAGCATGTAGGGTGTAGAGTGTAGGGTGTAGCGTATAGGGTGTAGAGTGTAGCGTGTAGGGTGTAGGGTGTAGAGTGTAGGGTGTAGCGTGTAGGGTGTAGAGTGTAGCGTGTAGGGTGTAGAGTGTGCGTGTAGGGTGTAGCAGGTAGGGTGTAGGGTGTAGCATGTAGGGTGTAGAGTGTAGCATGTAGCGTGTAGGGTGTAGGGTGTAAGGTGTAGCGTGTAGCGTGTAGCGTGTAGGGTGTAGCGTGTAGCGTGTAGCGTGTAGGGTGTAGGGTGTAGAGTGTAGCGTGTAAGGGTAGAGTGAGGATGTAGAGTGTTGGGTGTAGGGTGTAGAGTAGGGTGTAGAGTGCACACTTTTCCCCATTTCCCCACTGGGTCATAACTTCTGTTAGAATGATCAGAGGTTGAATTTTTTTGCGTTTTCCTGCGCTTTCCAATGGCCTACAAGCAAAAATGAAGCAGTGAGCAGCAGTCTCTATTAGTATAAGAGATAACGGAAAACATTTCACAATTTTCCCCATTTCCCCATTGGGTCATAACTTCTGTTACAAAGAAGCAAAAGAGAAGCGGTGAGCAGCAGTTTCTATTAGTATAGGACCCAAGTGTGAAATGGGGAAAAATGTGAAATGTTTTCCGTTATCTCCTATACTAAGATAGACTGCTGCTCATCGCTTCACTTATGCTTGTAGGCCATTGGAAAGAGCAGGAAAACGCAAAAAATTTCAACCTCTTATCATTGTAACAGAAGTTATGACTAGTGTTGAGCATTCCGATACCGCAAGTATCGGGTATCGGCCGATATTTGCTGTATCGGAATTCCGATACCGAGATCCGATACTTTTGTGGTATCGGGTATCGGTATCGAAACAACATTAATGTATAAAAGAAAGAATTAAAATAAAAAATATTGCTATACTCACCTCTCCGACGCAGCCTGCACCTTACCGAGGGAACTGGCAGCGTTCTTTGCTTAAAATGCGCGCTTTTCCTTCCTTCCGTGACGTCACGGCTTCTGATTGGTCGCGTGCCGCCCATGTGGCCGCGACGCAACCAATCACAGCAAGCCGTGATGTAATTTTAGGTCCTTCAGTATTTTAAAATTACGTTCCGGCGTTGTGATTGGTCGCGTCGCGGTCACATGGGCGACGCGACCAATCACAAGCCGTGACGTCACGGGAGGCTGGACGCGCGCGCATTTTAAAATGTGCGCGTCTCCTGCCTCCCGTGACGTCACAGCTTGTGATTGGTCGCGTCGCCCATGTGACCGCGACGCGACCAATCACAACGCCGGAACGTAATTTTAAAATAATGAAGGACCTAAAATTACGTCACGGCTTGCTGTGATTGGTCGCGTCGCGGCCACATGGGCGGCGCGCGACCAATCACAAGCCGGGACTTCACGTAAGGAAGTTAAAGCGCGAATTTTAAGCAAACAACGCTGCCGGTTCCCTCGGTAAGGTGCAGGCTGCGTCGGAGAGGTGAGTATAGCAATATTTTTTATTTTAATTCTTTTTTTTACACATTAATATGGTTCCCAGGGCCTGAAGGAGAGTTTCCTCTCCTTCAGACCCTGGGAACCATGAGGAATACCGTCCGATACATGAGTCCCATTGACTTGTATTGGTATCGGGTATCGGTATCGTATTAGATCCGATACTTTGCCGGTATCGGCCGATACTTTCCGATACCGATACTTTCAAGTATCGGACGGTATCGCTCAACACTAGTTATGACCCAATGAGGAAATGGGGAAAATTTTGAAATGTTTTCCGTTATCTCTTATACTAATAGAGACTGCTGCTCACCTCTTCATATATGCTTGTAGGCCATTGGAAAGAGCAGGAAAACGCAAAAAATTTGAACCTCTGATCATACTGACAAAAGTCATGACCCAGTGGGGAAATGGGGAAAAATGTGCACTCTACACCCTACACTCTACACTCTACACTCTACTCTACACCCAACACTCTACATCCTCACTCTACCCTTACACGCTACACTCTCCACCCTACACGCTACACGCTACACGCTACACCCTACACGCTACACGCTACACCTTACACCCTACACGCTACACCCTACACTCTACACCTTACACGCTACATCCTACACCCTACATGCTACACCCTACACTCTACACCCTTCACGCTACACTCTACACCCTACACCCTACACGCTACACAATACACGCTACACTCTACACACTACACATTACACCCTACACGCTACACCCTACACCCTACACGCTACACTCTACACTCTACACTCTACACCCTACACCCTACACTCAACACGCTACACTCTACACCCTACACGCTACACTCTACACCCTACACACTACACTCTACACGCTACACACTACACTCAACACGCTACACTCTACACCCTACGCGCTACACTCTACACGCTACATGCTACACGCTACACTCTACACTCTACACCCTACACTCTACACCCTACACGCTACACTCTACACGCTATACGCTACACGCTACACTCTACATGCTACACACTACACCCTACACGCTACACTCTACACTCTACACGCTACACGCTACATGCTACACCCTACACGCTACACCCTACATGCTACACCCTACAAGCTACACGCTACACCCTACACTCTACACCCTACACTCAACACGCTACACGCTACACTCTACGCCTTACACGCTACACGCTATACGCTACACTCTACACTACACGCTACACGCTACACTCTACATGCTACACACTACACCCTACACGCTACACTCTACACTCTACACGCTACACGCTACATGCTACACCCTACACGCTACACCCTACATGCTACACCCTACAAGCTACACGCTACACCCTACACTCTACACTCTACACCCTACACGCTACACGCTACACTCTACGCCCTACACGCTACACGCTACACGCTACACTCTACACTACACGCTACACGCTACACTCTACACCCTACACGCTACATGCTACACTCTACACCCTACACGCTACACCCTACACTCTGCACCCTACACTCTACACTCTACACGCTACACGCTATACTCTACACTCTACACCCTACACGCTACACGTTACACTCTACACCCTATACGCTACACGCTACACGCAACACTCAACACGCTACACGCTACACCCTACACGCTACACCCTACACTCTAGACCCTACACTCTACACGCTACACGCTACACCCTACACGCTACACCCTACACTCTAGACCCTACACCCTACACGCTACACGCTACACCCTACACCCTACACGCTACACCCTACACCCTACATTCTACACGCTACACTCTACACCCTACACGCTACACGCTACACGCTACAATCTACACGCTACACGCTACACCCTACACTCTACACTCTACATTCTACACCCTACACTCTACACTCTACACCCTACACCCTACACTCTACACTCTACACTCTACACCCTACACTCTACACCCTACACTCCACACCCTACTCTCTACACCCTACACTCTACACCCTACACTCTACACTCTACACCCTACGCTCTACACCCTACACCCAAGACCCTACATTCTACAGCGTGTAGCATGTAGGGTGTAGAGTGTAGGGTGTAGGGTGTAGCGTGTAGCATGTAGGGTGTAGATTGTAGCGTGTAGCATGTAGCGTGTAGCGTGTAGGGTGTAGGGTGTAGAGTGTAGGGTGTAGCATGTAGGGTGTAGAGAGTAGCGTGTAGGGTGTAGAGTGTAGTGTGTATGGTGTAGGGTGTAGAGTGTAGGGTGTAGCGTGTAGCGTGTAGCTTGTAGGGTGTAGAGTGTAGCGTGTATCGTGTAGGCTGTAGCGTGTAGGGTGTATCGTGCAGCGTGTAGGGTGTAGAGTGTAGCATGTAGCGTGTAGGGTGTAGAGAGTAGCATGTAGCGTGTAGCGTGTAGAGTGTAGGGTGTAGAGTGTAGGGTGTAGAGTGTAGCGTGTAGGGTGTAGAGTGTAGCGTGTAGCATGTAGGGTGTAGGTTGTAGCATGTAGCGTGTAGCGTGTAGGATGTAGGGTGTAGAGTGTAGGGTGTAGCATGTAGCGTGTAGCGTGTAGCGTGTAGGGTGTAGGGTGTAGAGTGTAGAGTGTAGCGTGTAGGGTGTAGAGTGTAGCGTGTAGCGTGTAGGTTATAGGGTGTAGGGTGTAGAGTGTAGGGTGTAGCGTGTAGGTTGTAGAGTGTAGGGTGTAGGATGTAGAGTGTAGGCTGTAGCGAGTAGGGTGTAGAGAGTAGCGTGTAGATTGTAGAGTGTAGCGTATAGCGTGTAGGGTGTAGAGTGTAGGGTGTAGCATGTAGGGTGTAGAGTGTAGCATGTAGCATGCAGCGTGTAGAGTGTAGCGTGTAGCGTGTAGGGTGTAGGGTATAGCGTGTAGCGTGTAGGGTGTAGAGTGTAGGGTGTAGCGTGTAAGGTGTAGAGTGTAGCATGTAGCGTGTAGGGTGTAGGGTGTTGTGTGTATAGTGTAGAGTGTAGCGTGTAGGGTGTAGAGTGTAACGTGTAGCATGTAGGGTGTAGCGTGTAGCGTGTAGAGTGTAGCGTGTAGGGTGTAGAGTGTAGCGTGTAGCGTGTAGAGTGTAGCGTGTAGCGTGTAGGGTGTAGGGTGTAGAGTGTAGGGTGTAGCATGTAGGGTGTAGGGTGTAGAGTGTAGCGTGTAGGGTGTAGAGTGTAGCGTGTAGGGTGTACCGGTGTAGTGTGTCGGGTAGAGCGTGTAGCGTGTAGGGTGTAGAGTGTAGCGTGTAGCGTGTAGCATGTAGGGTGTAGGGTGTAGCGTGTAGCGTGTAGGGTGTAGGGTGTAGAGTGAAGGGTGTAGCATGTAGCGTGTAGTGTATAGCGTGTAGGGTGTAGAGTGTAGCATGTAGCGTGTAGCGTGTAGAGTGTAGGGTGTAGGGTGTAGAGTGTAGGGTGTAGCATGTTTGGTGTAGAGTGTAGCGTGTAGAGTGTAGGGTGTAGAGTGTAGGGTGTAGTGTGAAGGGTGTACAGTGTAGCGTGTAGGGTGTAGAGTGTAGCGTGTAGCGTGTAGGGTGTAGAGTGTAGGGTGTAGCGTGTAGGGTGTAGAGTGTAGCGTGTAGGGTGTAGAGTGTAGCGTGTAGCATGTAGCGTGTAGAGTGTAGTGTGTAGGGTGTAGAGTGTAGCATGTAGAGTGTAGCGAGTAGGGTGTAGAGTGTAGAGTGTAGCATGTAGGGTGTAGGGTGTAGAGTGTAGCGTGTAGGGTGTAAGGTGTAGCGTGTAGCGTGTAGAGTGTAGCGTGTAGCGTGTAGCGTGTATTGTGTAGGGTGTAGAGTGTAGCGTGTAGGGTGTAGAGTGTAGCGTGTAGCGTGTAGGGTGTAGGGTGTAGAGTGTAGGGTGTAGCATGTAGGGTGTAGGGTGTAGCGTGTAGGGTGTACGGTGTAGAGTTTAGGGTATAGCGTGTAGCATTTAGCGTGTAGGGTGTAGCGTGTAGCGTGTAGCGTGAAGGGTGTAGGTTGTAGAGTATAGCGTGTAGGGTGTAGAGTGTAGCGTATAGCGTGTAGTGTGTAGGGTGTAGAGTGTACAGTGTAGCGTGTAGGGTGTAGAGTGTAGCGTGTAGAGTGTAGGGTGTAGGGTGTAGAGTGTAACGTGTAGCATGTAGGGTGTAGCGTGTAGCATTTAGGGTGTAGGTTGTAGAGTGTAGGGTGTAGCGTGTAGGGTGTAGAGTGTAGCGTGTAGCGTGTAACATGTAGGGTGCAGGGTGTATGGTGTAGCGTGTAGGGTGTAGAGTGTAGCGAGTAGCGTGTAGCGTGTAGGGTGTAGAGTGTAGGGTGTAGGGTGTAGAGTGTAGCGTGTAGGGTGTAGAGTGTAGCGTGTAGCGTGTAGCGTGCAGAGTGTAGAGTGTAGCGTATAGCGTGTAGGGTGTAGAGTGTAGGGTGTAGCGTGTAGGGTGTAGAGTGTAGCGTGTAGCGTGTAGTGTGTAGGGTGAAGAGTGTAGGGTGTAGCGTGCAGGGTGTAGCGTGTAGGGTGTAGAGTGTAGCGTGTAGGGTGTAGAGTGCAGCATGTAGGGTGTAGAGTGTAGCGTGTAGCGTGTAGCGTGTAGGGTGTAGAGTGTAGGGTGTAGCATGTAGGGTGTAGAGTGTAGCGTGTAGCGTGTAGCGTGTAGCTTGTAGAGTGTAGGGTGTACCGTGTATCGTGTAGCGTGTAGGGTGTAGGGTGTAGAGTGTAGGGTGTAGAGTATAGGGTGTAGAGTGTAGCGTGTAGGGTGTAGAGTGTTGGGTGTAGGGTGTAGAGTGTAGAGTGTAGCGTGTAGGGTGTAGGGTGCAGAGTGTAGCGTGTAGGGTGTAGTGTGTAGAGTGTAGGGTGTAGCGTGTAGGGTGTAGAGTGTAGCGTGTAGGGTGTAGCGTGTAGGGTTTAGAGTGTAGGGTGTAGCGTGTAGCGTGTAGCGTGTAGGGTGTAGGGTGTAGAGTGTAGGGTGTAGCGTGTATTGTGTATAGTGTAGCGTGTAGGGTGTAGAGTGTAGCGTGTAGGGTGTAGGGTGTAGAGTGTAGCGTGTAGGGTGTAGAGTGTAGCGTGTATCGTGTAGCATGTAGGGTGTAGAGTGTAGGGTGTAGCGTATAGGGTGTAGAGTGTAGCATGTAGGGTGTAGGGTGTAGAGTGTAGGGTGTAGCGTGTAGGGTGTAGAGTGTAGCGTGTAGGGTGTAGAGTGTGCGTGTAGGGTGTAGCAGGTAGGGTGTAGGGTGTAGCATGTAGGGTGTAGAGTGTAGCATGTAGCTTGTAGGGTGTAGGGTGTAAGGTGTAGCGTGTAGCGTGTAGCGTGTAGGGTGTAGCGTGTAGCGTGTAGCGTGTAGGGTGTAGGGTGTAGAGTGTAGCGTGTAAGGGTAGAGTGAGGATGTAGAGTGTTGGGTGTAGGGTGTAGAGTAGGGTGTAGAGTGCACACTTTTCCCCATTTCCCCACTGGGTCATAACTTCTGTTAGAATGATCAGAGGTTGACATTTTTTGCGTTTTCCTGCGCTTTCCAATGGCCTACAAGCAAAAATGAAGCAGTGAGCAGCAGTCTCTATTAGTATAGGACCCAAGTGTGAAATGGGGAAAAATGTGAAATGTTTTCCGTTATCTCCTATACTAAGATAGACTGCTGCTCATCGCTTCACTTATGCTTGTAGGCCATTGGAAAGAGCAGGAAAACGCAAAAAATTTCAACCTCTTATCATTGTAACAGAAGTTATGACTAGTGTTGAGCATTCCGATACCGCAAGTATCGGGTATCGGCCGATATTTGCTGTATCGGAATTCCGATACCGAGATCCGATACTTTTGTGGTATCGGGTATCGGTATCGAAACAACATTAATGTGTAAAAGAAAGAATTAAAATAAAAAATATTGCTATACTCACCTCTCCGACGCAGCCTGCACCTTACCGAGGGAACCGGCAGCGTTCTTTGCTTAAAATGCGCGCTTTTCCTTCCTTCCGTGACGTCACGGCTTCTGATTGGTCGCGTGCCGCCCATGTGGCTGCGACGCAACCAATCACAGCAAGCCGTGACGTAATTTTAGGTCCTTCAGTATTTTAAAATTACGTTCCGGCGTTGTGATTGGTCGCGTCGCGGTCACATGGGCGACGCGACCAATCACAAGCCGTGACGTCACGGGAGGCTGGACGCGCGCGCATTTTAAAATGCGCGCGTCTCCTGCCTCCCGTGACGTCACGGCTTGTGATTGGTCGCGTCGCCCATGTGACCGCGACGCGACCAATCACAACGCCGGAACGTAATTTTAAAATAATGAAGGACCTAAAATTACGTCACGGCTTGCTGTGATTGGTCGCGTCGCGGCCACATGGGCGGCGCGCGACCAATCACAAGCCGGGACTTCACGTAAGGAAGTTAAAGCGCGAATTTTAAGCAAACAACGCTGCCGGTTCCCTCGGTAAGGTGCAGGCTGCGTCGGAGAGGTGAGTATAGCAATATTTTTTATTTTAATTCTTTATTTTACACATTAATATGGTTCCCAGGGCCTGAAGGAGAGTTTCCTCTCCTTCAGACCCTGGGAACCATCAGGAATACCGTCCGATACATGAGTCCCATTGACTTGTATTGGTATCGGGTATCGGTATCGTATTAGATCCGATACTTTGCCGGTATCGGCCGATACTTTCCGATACCGATACTTTCAAGAATCGGACGGTATCGCTCAACACTAGTTATGACCCAATGAGGAAATGGGGAAAATTTTGAAATGTTTTCCGTTATCTCTTATACTAATAGAGACTGCTGCTCACCTCTTCATATATGCTTGTAGGCCATTGGAAAGAGCAGGAAAACGCAAAAAATTTGAACCTCTGATCATACTGACAAAAGTCATGACCCAGTGGGGAAATGGGGAAAAATGTGCACTCTACACCCTACACTCTACACTCTACACTCTACTCTACACCCAACACTCTACATCCTCACTCTACCCTTACACGCTACACTCTCCACCCTACACGCTACACGCTACACGCTACACCCTACACGCTACACGCTACACCTTACACCCTACACGCTACACCCTACACTCTACACCTTACACGCTACATCCTACACCCTACATGCTACACCCTACACTCTACACCCTTCACGCTACACTCTACACCCTACACCCTACACGCTACACAATACACGCTACACTCTACACACTACACATTACACCCTACACGCTACACCCTACACCCTACACGCTACACTCTACACTCTACACTCTACACCCTACACCCTACACTCAACACGCTACACTCTACACCCTACACGCTACACTCTACACCCTACACACTACACCCTACACGCTACACACTACACTCAACACGCTACACTCTACACCCTACGCGCTACACTCTACACGCTACATGCTACACGCTACACTCTACACTCTACACCCTACACTCTACACCCTACACGCTACACTCTACACGCTATACGCTACACGCTACACTCTACATGCTACACACTACACCCTACACGCTACACTCTACACTCTACACGCTACACGCTACATGCTACACCCTACACGCTACACCCTACATGCTACACCCTACAAGCTACACGCTACACCCTACACTCTACACCCTACACTCAACACGCTACACGCTACACTCTACGCCCTACACGCTACACGCTATACGCTACACTCTACACTACACGCTACACGCTACACTCTACATGCTACACACTACACCCTACACGCTACACTCTACACTCTACACGCTACACGCTACATGCTACACCCTACACGCTACACCCTACATGCTACACCCTACAAGCTACACGCTACACCCTACACTCTACACTCTACACCCTACACGCTACACGCTACACTCTACGCCCTACACGCTACACGCTACACGCTACACTCTACACTACACGCTACACGCTACACTCTACACCCTACACGCTACATGCTACACTCTACACCCTACACGCTACACCCTACACTCTGCACCCTACACTCTACACTCTACACGCTACACGCTATACTCTACACTCTACACCCTACACGCTACACGTTACACTCTACACCCTATACGCTACACACTACACGCAACACTCAACACGCTACACGCTACACCCTACACGCTACACCCTACACTCTAGACCCTACACTCTACACGCTACACGCTACACCCTACACGCTACACCCTACACTCTAGACCCTACACCCTACACGCTACACGCTACACCCTACACCCTACACGCTACACCCTACACCCTACATTCTACACGCTACACTCTACACCCTACACGCTACACGCTACACGCTACAATCTACACGCTACACGCTACACCCTACACTCTACACTCTACATTCTACACCCTACACTCTACACTCTACACCCTACACCCTACACTCTACACTCTACACTCTACACCCTACACTCTACACCCTACACTCCACACCCTACACTCTACACCCTGCACCCTACACTCTACACTCTACACCCTACACTCTACACTCTACACCCTACACTCTACACTCTACACCTTACACCCTACACTCTACACTCTACACCCTACACTCTACACCCTACACACTACTCTCTACACCCTACACTCTACACCCTACACTCTACACTCTACACCCTACGCTCTACACCCTACACCCAAGACCCTACATTCTACAGCGTGTAGCATGTAGGGTGTAGAGTGTAGGGTGTAGGGTGTAGCGTGTAGCATGTAGGGTGTAGATTGTAGCATGTAGCATGTAGCGTGTAGCGTGTAGGGTGTAGGGTGTAGAGTGTAGGGTGTAGCATGTAGGGTGTAGAGAGTAGCGTGTAGGGTGTAGAGTGTAGTGTGTACGGTGTAGGGTGTAGAGTGTAGGGTGTAGCGTGTAGCGTGTAGCTTGTAGGGTGTAGAGTGTAGCGTGTATCGTGTAGGCTGTAGCGTGTAGGGTGTATCGTGCAGCGTGTAGGGTGTAGAGTGTAGCATGTAGCGTGTAGGGTGTAGAGTGTAGCATGTAGCATGTAGCATGTAGAGTGTAGGGTGTAGAGTGTAGGGTGTAGAGTGTAGCGTGTAGGGTGTAGAGTGTAGCGTGTAGCATGTAGGGTGTAGGTTGTAGCATGTAGCGTGTAGCGTGTAGGATGTAGGGTGTAGAGTGTAGGGTGTAGCATGTAGCGTGTAGCGTGTAGCGTGTAGGGTGTAGGGTGTAGAGTGTAGAGTGTAGCGTGTAGGGTGTAGAGTGTAGCGTGTAGCGTGTAGGTTATAGGGTGTAGGGTGTAGAGTGTAGGGTGTAGCGTGTAGGGTGTAGAGTGTAGAGTGTAGGATGTAGAGTGTAGGCTGTAGCGAGTAGGGTGTAGAGAGTAGCGTGTAGATTGTAGAGTGTAGCGTATAGCGTGTAGGGTGTAGAGTGTAGGGTGTAGCATGTAGGGTGTAGAGTGTAGCATGTAGCATGCAGCGTGTAGAGTGTAGCGTGTAGCGTGTAGGGTGTAGGGTATAGCGTGTAGGGTGTAGAGTGTAGGGTGTAGCGTGTAAGGTGTAGAGTGTAGCATGTAGCGTGTAGGGTGTAGGGTGTTGTGTGTATAGTGTAGAGTGTAGCGTGTAGGGTGTAGAGTGTAACGTGTAGCATGTAGGGTGTAGCGTGTAGAGTGTAGCGTGTAGGGTGTAGAGTGTAGCGTGTAGCGTGTAGAGTGTAGCGTGTAGCGTGTAGGGTGTAGGGTGTAGAGTGTAGGGTGTAGCATGTAGGGTGTAGGGTGTAGAGTGTAGCGTGTAGGGTGTAGAGTGTAGCGTGTAGGGTGTACCGGTGTAGTGTGTAGGGTAGAGCGTGTAGCGTGTAGGGTGTAGAGTGTAGCGTGTAGCGTGTAGCATGTAGGGTGTAGGGTGTAGCGTGTAGCGTGTAGGGTGTAGGGTGTAGAGTGAAGGGTGTAGCATGTAGCGTGTAGCGTATAGCGTGTAGGGTGTAGAGTGTAGCATGTAGCGTGTAGCGTGTAGAGTGTAGGGTGTAGGGTGTAGAGTGTAGGGTGTAGCATGTTTGGTGTAGAGTGTAGCGTGTAGAGTGTAGGGTGTAGAGTGTAGGGTGTAGTGTGAAGGGTGTACAGTGTAGCGTGTAGGGTGTAGAGTGTAGCGTGTAGCGTGTAGGGTGTAGAGTGTAGGGTGTAGCGTGTAGGGTGTAGAGTGTAGCGTGTAGGGTGTAGAGTGTAGCGTGTAGCATGTAGCGTGTATAGTGTAGTGTGTAGGGTGTAGAGTGTAGCATGTAGAGTGTAGCGAGTAGGGTGTAGAGTGTAGCGTGTAGCATGTAGGGTGTAGGGTGTAGAGTGTAGCGTGTAGGGTGTAAGGTGTAGCGTGTAGCGTGTAGCGTGTAGAGTGTAGCGTGTAGCGTGTAGCGTGTATTGTGTAGGGTGTAGAGTGTAGCGTGTAGGGTGTAGAGTGTAGCATGTAGCGTGTAGGGTGTAGGGTGTAGAGTGTAGGGTGTAGCATGTAGGGTGTAGGGTGTAGCGTGTAGGGTGTACGGTGTAGAGTTTAGGGTATAGCGTGTAGCATTTAGCGTGTAGGGTGTAGCGTGTAGCGTGTAGCGTGAAGGGTGTAGGTTGTAGAGTATAGCGTGTAGGGTGTAGAGTGTAGCGTATAGCGTGTAGTGTGTAGGGTGTAGAGTGTACAGTGTAGCGTGTAGGGTGTAGAGTGTAGCGTGTAGAGTGTAGGGTGTAGGGTGTAGAGTGTAACGTGTAGCATGTAGGGTGTAGCGTGTAGCATTTAGGGTGTAGGTTGTAGAGTGTAGGGTGTAGCGTGTAGGGTGTAGAGTGTAGCGTGTAGCGTGTAACATGTAGGGTGCAGGGTGTATGGTGTAGCGTGTAGGGTGTAGAGTGTAGCGAGTAGCGTGTAGCGTGTAGGGTGTAGAGTGTAGGGTGTAGGGTGTAGAGTGTAGCATGTAGGGTGTAGAGTGTAGCGTGTAGCGTGTAGCGTGCAGAGTGTAGAGTGTAGCGTATAGCGTGTAGGGTGTAGAGTGTAGGGTGTAGCGTGTAGGGTGTAGAGTGTAGCGTGTAGCGTGTAGTGTGTAGGGTGAAGAGTGTAGGGTGTAGCGTGCAGGGTGTAGCGTGTAGGGTGTAGAGTGTAGCGTGTAGGGTGTAGAGTGCAGCATGTAGGGTGTAGAGTGTAGCGTGTAGCGTGTAGGGTGTAGAGTGTAGGGTGTAGCATGTAGGGTGTAGAGTGTAGCGTGTAGCGTGTAGCGTGTAGCTTGTAGAGTGTAGGGTGTACCGTGTATCGTGTAGCGTGTAGGGTGTAGGGTGTAGAGTGTAGGGTGTAGAGTATAGGGTGTAGAGTGTACCGTGTAGGGTGTAGGGTGCAGAGTGTAGCGTGTAGGGTGTAGTGTGTAGAGTGTAGGGTGTAGCGTGTAGGGTGTAGAGTGTAGCGTGTAGGGTGTAGCGTGTAGGGTGTAGGGTTTAGAGTGTAGGGTGTAGCGTGTAGCGTGTAGCGTGTAGGGTGTAGGGTGTAGAGTGTAGGGTGTAGCGTGTATTGTGTATAGTGTAGCGTGTAGGGTGTAGAGTGTAGCGTGTAGGGTGTAGGGTGTAGAGTGTAGCGTGTAGGGTGTAGAGTGTAGCGTGTATCGTGTAGCATGTAGGGTGTAGAGTGTAGGGTGTAGCGTATAGGGTGTAGAGTGTAGCATGTAGGGTGTAGGGTGTAGAGTGTAGGGTGTAGCGTGTAGGGTGTAGAGTGTAGCGTGTAGGGTGTAGAGTGTGCGTGTAGGGTGTAGCAGGTAGGGTGTAGGGTGTAGCATGTAGGGTGTAGAGTGTAGCATGTAGCTTGTAGGGTGTAGGGTGTAAGGTGTAGCGTGTAGCGTGTAGCGTGTAGGGTGTAGCGTGTAGCGTGTAGCGTGTAGGGTGTAGGGTGTAGAGTGTAGCGTGTAAGGGTAGAGTGAGGATGTAGAGTGTTGGGTGTAGGGTGTAGAGTAGGGTGTAGAGTGCACACTTTTCCCCATTTCCCCACTGGGTCATAACTTCTGTTAGAATGATCAGAGGTTGAAATTTTTTGCGTTTTCCTGCGCTTTCCAATGGCCTACAAGCAAAAATGAAGCAGTGAGCAGCAGTCTCTATTAGTATAAGAGATAACGGAAAACATTTCACAATTTTCCCCATTTCCCCATTGGGTCATAACTTCTGTTACAAAGAAGCAAAAGAGAAGCGGTGAGCAGCAGTTTCTATTAGTATAGGACCCAAGTGTGAAATGGGGAAAAATGTGAAATGTTTTCCGTTATCTCCTATACTAAGATAGACTGCTGCTCATCGCTTCACTTATGCTTGTAGGCCATTGGAAAGAGCAGGAAAACGCAAAAAATTTCAACCTCTTATCATTGTAACAGAAGTTATGACTAGTGTTGAGCATTCCGATACCGCAAGTATCGGGTATCGGCCGATATTTGCTGTATCGGAATTCCGATACCGAGATCCGATACTTTTGTGGTATCGGGTATCGGTATCGAAACAACATTAATGTGTAAAAGAAAGAATTAAAATAAAAAATATTGCTATACTCACCTCTCCGACGCAGCCTGCACCTTACCGAGGGAACCGGCAGCGTTCTTTGCTTAAAATGCGCGCTTTTCCTTCCTTCCGTGACGTCACGGCTTCTGATTGGTCGCGTGCCGCCCATGTGGCTGCGACGCAACCAATCACAGCAAGCCGTGACGTAATTTTAGGTCCTTCAGTATTTTAAAATTACGTTCCGGCGTTGTGATTGGTCGCGTCGCGGTCACATGGGCGACGCGACCAATCACAAGCCGTGACGTCACGGGAGGCTGGACGCGCGCGCATTTTAAAATGCGCGCGTCTCCTGCCTCCCGTGACGTCACGGCTTGTGATTGGTCGCGTCGCCCATGTGACCGCGACGCGACCAATCACAACGCCGGAACGTAATTTTAAAATAATGAAGGACCTAAAATTACGTCACGGCTTGCTGTGATTGGTCGCGTCGCGGCCACATGGGCGGCGCGCGACCAATCACAAGCCGGGACTTCACGTAAGGAAGTTAAAGCGCGAATTTTAAGCAAACAACGCTGCCGGTTCCCTCGGTAAGGTGCAGGCTGCGTCGGAGAGGTGAGTATAGCAATATTTTTTATTTTAATTCTTTATTTTACACATTAATATGGTTCCCAGGGCCTGAAGGAGAGTTTCCTCTCCTTCAGACCCTGGGAACCATCAGGAATACCGTCCGATACATGAGTCCCATTGACTTGTATTGGTATCGGGTATCGGTATCGTATTAGATCCGATACTTTGCCGGTATCGGCCGATACTTTCCGATACCGATACTTTCAAGAATCGGACGGTATCGCTCAACACTAGTTATGACCCAATGAGGAAATGGGGAAAATTTTGAAATGTTTTCCGTTATCTCTTATACTAATAGAGACTGCTGCTCACCTCTTCATATATGCTTGTAGGCCATTGGAAAGAGCAGGAAAACGCAAAAAATTTGAACCTCTGATCATACTGACAAAAGTCATGACCCAGTGGGGAAATGGGGAAAAATGTGCACTCTACACCCTACACTCTACACTCTACACTCTACTCTACACCCAACACTCTACATCCTCACTCTACCCTTACACGCTACACTCTCCACCCTACACGCTACACGCTACACGCTACACCCTACACGCTACACGCTACACCTTACACCCTACACACTACACCCTACACTCTACACCTTACACGCTACATCCTACACCCTACATGCTACACCCTACACTCTACACCCTTCACGCTACACTCTACACCCTACACCCTACACGCTACACAATACACGCTACACTCTACACACTACACATTACACCCTACACGCTACACCCTACACCCTACACGCTACACTCTACACTCTACACTCTACACCCTACACCCTACACTCAACACGCTACACTCTACACCCTACACGCTACACTCTACACCCTACACAGTACACCCTACACGCTACACACTACACTCAACACGCTACACTCTACACCCTACGCGCTACACTCTACACGCTACATGCTACACGCTACACTCTACACCCTACACGCTACACTCTACACGCTATACGCTACACGCTACACTCTACATGCTACACACTACACCCTACACGCTACACTCTACACTCTACACGCTACACGCTACATGCTACACCCTACACGCTACACCCTACATGCTACACCCTACAAGCTACACGCTACACCCTACACTCTACACCCTACACTCAACACGCTACACGCTACACTCTACGCCCTACACGCTACACGCTATACGCTACACTCTACACTACACGCTACACTCTACATGCTACACACTACACCCTACACGCTACACTCTACACTCTACACGCTACACGCTACATGCTACACCCTACACGCTACACCCTACATGCTACACCCTACAAGCTACACGCTACACCCTACACTCTACACTCTACACCCTACACGCTACACGCTACACTCTACGCCCTACACGCTACACGCTACACGCTACACTCTACACTACACGCTACACGCTACACTCTACACCCTACACGCTACATGCTACACTCTACACCCTACACGCTACACCCTACACTCTGCACCCTACACTCTACACTCTACACGCTACACGCTATACTCTACACTCTACACCCTACACGCTACACGTTACACTCTACACCCTATACGCTACACGCTACACGCAACACTCAACACGCTACACGCTACACCCTACACGCTACACCCTACACTCTAGACCCTACACTCTACACGCTACACGCTACACCCTACACGCTACACCCTACACTCTAGACCCTACACCCTACACGCTACACGCTACACCCTACACCCTACACGCTACACCCTACACCCTACATTCTACACGCTACACTCTACACCCTACACGCTACACGCTACACGCTACAATCTACACGCTACACGCTACACCCTACACTCTACACTCTACATTCTACACCCTACACTCTACACTCTACACCCTACACCCTACACTCTACACTCTACACTCTACACCCTACACTCTACACCCTACACTCCACACCCTACACTCTACACCCTGCACCCTACACTCTACACTCTACACCCTACACTCTACACTCTACACCCTACACTCTACACTCTACACCTTACACCCTACACTCTACACTCTACACCCTACACTCTACACCCTACACACTACTCTCTACACCCTACACTCTACACCCTACACTCTACACTCTACACCCTACGCTCTACACCCTACACCCAAGACCCTACATTCTACAGCGTGTAGCATGTAGGGTGTAGTGTGTAGAGTGTAGGGTGTAGCGTGTAGGGTGTAGAGTGTAGCGTGTAGGGTGTAGCGTGTAGGGTGTAGGGTTTAGAGTGTAGGGTGTAGCGTGTAGCGTGTAGCGTGTAGGGTGTAGGGTGTAGAGTGTAGGGTGTAGCGTGTATTGTGTATAGTGTAGCGTGTAGGGTGTAGAGTGTAGCGTGTAGGGTGTAGGGTGTAGAGTGTAGCGTGTAGGGTGTAGAGTGTAGCGTGTATCGTGTAGCATGTAGGGTGTAGAGTGTAGGGTGTAGCGTATAGGGTGTAGAGTGTAGCATGTAGGGTGTAGGGTGTAGAGTGTAGGGTGTAGCGTGTAGGGTGTAGAGTGTAGCGTGTAGGGTGTAGAGTGTGCGTGTAGGGTGTAGCAGGTAGGGTGTAGGGTGTAGCATGTAGGGTGTAGAGTGTAGCATGTAGCTTGTAGGGTGTAGGGTGTAAGGTGTAGCGTGTAGCGTGTAGCGTGTAGGGTGTAGCGTGTAGCGTGTAGCGTGTAGGGTGTAGGGTGTAGAGTGTAGCGTGTAAGGGTAGAGTGAGGATGTAGAGTGTTGGGTGTAGGGTGTAGAGTAGGGTGTAGAGTGCACACTTTTCCCCATTTCCCCACTGGGTCATAACTTCTGTTAGAATGATCAGAGGTTGAAATTTTTTGCGTTTTCCTGCGCTTTCCAATGGCCTACAAGCAAAAATGCAGCAGTGAGCAGCAGTCTCTATTAGTATAAGAGATAACGGAAAACATTTCACAATTTTCCCCATTTCCCCATTGGGTCATAACTTCTGTTACAAAGAAGCAAAAGAGAAGCGGTGAGCAGCAGTTTCTATTAGTATAGGACCCAAGTGTGAAATGGGGAAAAATGTGAAATGTTTTCCGTTATCTCCTATACTAAGATAGACTGCTGCTCATCGCTTCACTTATGCTTGTAGGCCATTGGAAAGAGCAGGAAAACGCAAAAAATTTCAACCTCTTATCATTGTAACAGAAGTTATGACTAGTGTTGAGCATTCCGATACCGCAAGTATCGGGTATCGGCTGATATTTGCTGTATCGGAATTCCGATACCGAGATCCGATACTTTTGTGGTATCGGGTATCGGTATCGAAACAACATTAATGTGTAAAAGAAAGAATTAAAATAAAAAATATTGCTATACTCACCTCTCCGACGCAGCCTGCACCTTACCGAGGGAACCGGCAGCGTTCTTTGCTTAAAATGCGCGCTTTTCCTTCCTTCCGTGACGTCACGGCTTCTGATTGGTCGCGTGCCGCCCATGTGGCTGCGACGCAACCAATCACAGCAAGCCGTGACGTAATTTTAGGTCCTTCAGTATTTTAAAATTACGTTCCGGCGTTGTGATTGGTCGCGTCGCGGTCACATGGGCGACGCGACCAATCACAAGCCGTGACTTCACGGGAGGCTGGACGCGCGCGCATTTTAAAATGCGCGCGTCTCCTGCCTCCCGTGACGTCACGGCTTGTGATTGGTCGCGTCGCCCATGTGACCGCGACGCGACCAATCACAACGCCGGAACGTAATTTTAAAATAATGAAGGACCTAAAATTACGTCACGGCTTGCTGTGATTGGTCGCGTCGCGGCCACATGGGCGGCGCGCGACCAATCACAAGCCGGGACTTCACGTAAGGAAGTTAAAGCGCGAATTTTAAGCAAACAACGCTGCCGGTTCCCTCGGTAAGGTGCAGGCTGCGTCGGAGAGGTGAGTATAGCAATATTTTTTATTTTAATTCTTTATTTTACACATTAATATGGTTCCCAGGGCCTGAAGGAGAGTTTCCTCTCCTTCAGACCCTGGGAACCATCAGGAATACCGTCCGATACATGAGTCCCATTGACTTGTATTGGTATCGGGTATCGGTATCGTATTAGATCCGATACTTTGCCGGTATCGGCCGATACTTTCCGATACCGATACTTTCAAGAATCGGACGGTATCGCTCAACACTAGTTATGACCCAATGAGGAAATGGGGAAAATTTTGAAATGTTTTCCGTTATCTCTTATACTAATAGAGACTGCTGCTCACCTCTTCATATATGCTTGTAGGCCATTGGAAAGAGCAGGAAAACGCAAAAAATTTGAACCTCTGATCATACTGACAAAAGTCATGACCCAGTGGGGAAATGGGGAAAAATGTGCACTCTACACCCTACACTCTACACTCTACACTCTACTCTACACCCAACACTCTACATCCTCACTCTACCCTTACACGCTACACTCTCCACCCTACACGCTACACGCTACACGCTACACCCTACACGCTACACGCTACACCTTACACCCTACACACTACACCCTACACTCTACACCTTACACGCTACATCCTACACCCTACATGCTACACCCTACACTCTACACCCTTCACGCTACACTCTACACCCTACACCCTACACGCTACACAATACACGCTACACTCTACACATTACACATTACACCCTACACGCTACACCCTACACCCTACACGCTACACTCTACACTCTACACTCTACACCCTACACCCTACACTCAACACGCTACACTCTACACCCTACACGCTACACTCTACACCCTACACACTACACCCTACACGCTACACACTACACTCAACACGCTACACTCTACACCCTACGCGCTACACTCTACACGCTACATGCTACACGCTACACTCTACACCCTACACGCTACACTCTACACGCTATACGCTACACGCTACACTCTACATGCTACACACTACACCCTACACGCTACACTCTACACTCTACACGCTACACGCTACATGCTACACCCTACACGCTACACCCTACATGCTACACCCTACAAGCTACACGCTACACCCTACACTCTACACCCTACACTCAACACGCTACACGCTACACTCAACGCCCTACACGCTACACGCTATACGCTACACTCTACACTACACGCTACACGCTACACTCTACATGCTACACACTACACCCTACACGCTACACTCTACACTCTACACGCTACACGCTACATGCTACACCCTACACGCTACACCCTACATGCTACACCCTACAAGCTACACGCTACACCCTACACTCTACACTCTACACCCTACACGCTACACGCTGCACTCTACGCCCTACACGCTACACGCTACACGCTACACTCTACACTACACGCTACACGCTACACTCTACACCCTACACGCTACATGCTACACTCTACACCCTACACGCTACACCCTACACTCTGCACCCTACACTCTACACTCTACACGCTACACGCTATACTCTACACTCTACACCCTACACGCTACACGTTACACTCTACACCCTATACGCTACACGCTACACGCAACACTCAACACGCTACACGCTACACCCTACACGCTACACCCTACACTCTAGACCCTACACTCTACACGCTACACGCTACACCCTACACGCTACACGCTACACCCTACACCCTACACGCTACACCCTACACCCTACATTCTACACGCTACACTCTACACCCTACACGCTACACGCTACACGCTACAATCTACACGCTACACGCTACACGCTACACCCTACACTCTACACTCTACATTCTACACCCTACACTCTACACTCTACACCCTACACCCTACACTCTACACTCTACACTCTACACCCTACACTCTACACCCTACACTCCACACCCTACACTCTACACCCTGCACCCTACACTCTACACTCTACACCCTACACTCTACACTCTACACCCTACACTCTACACTCTACACCTTACACCCTACACTCTACACTCTACACCCTACACTCTACACCCTACACACTACTCTCTACACCCTACACTCTACACCCTACACTCTACACTCTACACCCTACGCTCTACACCCTACACCCAAGACCCTACATTCTACAGCGTGTAGCATGTAGGGTGTAGAGTGTAGGGTGTAGGGTGTAGCGTGTAGCATGTAGGGTGTAGATTGTAGCATGTAGCATGTAGCGTGTAGCGTGTAGGGTGTAGGGTGTAGAGTGTAGGGTGTAGCATGTAGGGTGTAGAGAGTAGCGTGTAGGGTGTAGAGTGTAGTGTGTACGGTGTAGGGTGTAGAGTGTAGGGTGTAGCGTGTAGCGTGTAGCTTGTAGGGTGTAGAGTGTAGCGTGTATCGTGTAGGCTGTAGCGTGTAGGGTGTATCGTGCAGCGTGTAGGGTGTAGAGTGTAGCATGTAGCGTGTAGGGTGTAGAGTGTAGCATGTAGCGTGTAGCATGTAGAGTGTAGGGTGTAGAGTGTAGGGTGTAGAGTGTAGCGTGTAGGGTGTAGAGTGTAGCGTGTAGCATGTAGGGTGTAGGTTGTAGCATGTAGCGTGTAGCGTGTAGGATGTAGGGTGTAGAGTGTAGGGTGTAGCATGTAGCGTGTAGCGTGTAGCGTGTAGGGTGTAGGGTGTAGAGTGTAGAGTGTAGCTTGTAGGGTGTAGAGTGTAGCGTGTAGCGTGTAGGTTATAGGGTGTAGGGTGTAGAGTGTAGGGTGTAGCGTGTAGGGTGTAGAGTGTAGGGTGTAGGATGTAGAGTGTAGGCTGTAGCGAGTAGGGTGTAGAGAGTAGCGTGTAGATTGTAGAGTGTAGCGTATAGCGTGTAGGGTGTAGAGTGTAGGGTGTAGCATGTAGGGTGTAGAGTGTAGCATGTAGCATGCAGCGTGTAGAGTGTAGCGTGTAGCGTGTAGGGTGTAGGGTATAGCGTGTAGCGTGTAGGGTGTAGAGTGTAGGGTGTAGCGTGTAAGGTGTAGAGTGTAGCATGTAGCGTGTAGGGTGTAGGGTGTTGTGTGTATAGTGTAGAGTGTAGCGTGTAGGGTGTAGAGTGTAACGTGTAGCATGTAGGGTGTAGCGTGTAGAGTGTAGCGTGTAGGGTGTAGAGTGTAGCGTGTAGCGTGTAGAGTGTAGCGTGTAGCGTGTAGGGTGTAGGGTGTAGAGTGTAGGGTGTAGCATGTAGGGTGTAGGGTGTAGAGTGTAGCGTGTAGGGTGTAGAGTGTAGCGTGTAGGGTGTACCGGTGTAGTGTGTAGGGTAGAGCGTGTAGCGTGTAGGGTGTAGAGTGTAGCGTGTAGCGTGTAGCATGTAGGGTGTAGGGTGTAGCGTGTAGCGTGTAGGGTGTAGGGTGTAGAGTGAAGGGTGTAGCATGTAGCGTGTAGCGTATAGCGTGTAGGGTGTAGAGTGTAGCATGTAGCGTGTAGCGTGTAGAGTGTAGGGTGTAGGGTGTAGAGTGTAGGGTGTAGCATGTTTGGTGTAGAGTGTAGCGTGTAGAGTGTAGGGTGTAGAGTGTAGGGTGTAGTGTGAAGGGTGTACAGTGTAGCGTGTAGGGTGTAGAGTGTAGCGTGTAGCGTGTAGGGTGTAGAGTGTAGGGTGTAGCGTGTAGGGTGTAGAGTGTAGCGTGTAGGGTGTAGAGTGTAGCGTGTAGCATGTAGCGTGTAGAGTGTAGTGTGTAGGGTGTAGAGTGTAGCATGTAGAGTGTAGCGAGTAGGGTGTAGAGTGTAGCGTGTAGCATGTAGGGTGTAGGGTGTAGAGTGTAGCGTGTAGGGTGTAAGGTGTAGCGTGTAGCGTGTAGCGTGTAGAGTGTAGCGTGTAGCGTGTAGCGTGTATTGTGTAGGGTGTAGAGTGTAGCGTGTAGGGTGTAGAGTGTAGCGTGTAGCGTGTAGGGTGTAGGGTGTAGAGTGTAGGGTGTAGCATGTAGGGTGTAGGGTGTAGCGTGTAGGGTGTACGGTGTAGAGTTTAGGGTATAGCGTGTAGCATTTAGCGTGTAGGGTGTAGCGTGTAGCGTGTAGCGTGAAGGGTGTAGGTTGTAGAGTATAGCGTGTAGGGTGTAGAGTGTAGCGTATAGCGTGTAGTGTGTAGGGTGTAGAGTGTACAGTGTAGCGTGTAGGGTGTAGAGTGTAGCGTGTAGAGTGTAGGGTGTAGGGTGTAGAGTGTAACGTGTAGCATGTAGAGTGTAGCGTGTAGCGTGTAGCGTGTAGCTTGTAGAGTGTAGGGTGTACCGTGTATCGTGTAGCGTGTAGGGTGTAGGGTGTAGAGTGTAGGGTGTAGAGTATAGGGTGTAGAGTGTACCGTGTAGGGTGTAGGGTGCAGAGTGTAGCGTGTAGGGTGTAGTGTGTAGAGTGTAGGGTGTAGCGTGTAGGGTGTAGAGTGTAGCGTGTAGGGTGTAGCGTGTAGGGTGTAGGGTTTAGAGTGTAGGGTGTAGCGTGTAGCGTGTAGCGTGTAGGGTGTAGGGTGTAGAGTGTAGGGTGTAGCGTATATTGTGTATAGTGTAGCGTGTAGGGTGTAGAGTGTAGCGTGTAGGGTGTAGGGTGTAGAGTGTAGCGTGTAGGGTGTAGAGTGTAGCGTGTATCATGTAGCATGTAGGGTGTAGAGTGTAGGGTGTAGCGTATAGGGTGTAGCGTGTAGGGTGTAGAGTGTAGCGTGTAGGGTGTAGAGTGCAGCATGTAGGGTGTAGAGTGTAGCGTGTAGCGTGTAGCGTGTAGGGTGTAGAGTGTAGGGTGTAGCATGTAGGGTGTAGAGTGTAGCGTGTAGCGTGTAGCGTGTAGCTTGTAGAGTGTAGGGTGTACCGTGTATCGTGTAGCGTGTAGGGTGTAGGGTGTAGAGTGTAGGGTGTAGAGTATAGGGTGTAGAGTGTACCGTGTAGGGTGTAGGGTGCAGAGTGTAGCGTGTAGGGTGTAGTGTGTAGAGTGTAGGGTGTAGCGTGTAGGGTGTAGAGTGTAGCGTGTAGGGTGTAGCGTGTAGGGTGTAGGGTTTAGAGTGTAGGGTGTAGCGTGTAGCGTGTAGCGTGTAGGGTGTAGGGTGTAGAGTGTAGGGTGTAGCGTGTATTGTGTATAGTGTAGCGTGTAGGGTGTAGAGTGTAGCGTGTAGGGTGTAGGGTGTAGAGTGTAGCGTGTTTGGTGTAGAGTGTAGCGTGTATCGTGTAGCATGTAGGGTGTAGAGTGTAGGGTGTAGCGTATAGGGTGTAGAGTGTAGCATGTAGGGTGTAGGGTGTAGAGTGTAGGGTGTAGCGTGTAGGGTGTAGAGTGTAGCGTGTAGGGTGTAGAGTGTGCGTGTAGGGTGTAGCAGGTAGGGTGTAGGGTGTAGCATGTAGGGTGTAGAGTGTAGCATGTAGCTTGTAGGGTGTAGGGTGTAAGGTGTAGCGTGTAGCGTGTAGCGTGTAGGGTGTAGCGTGTAGCGTGTAGCGTGTAGGGTGTAGGGTGTAGAGTGTAGCGTGTAAGGGTAGAGTGAGGATGTAGAGTGTTGGGTGTAGGGTGTAGAGTAGGGTGTAGAGTGCACACTTTTCCCCATTTCCCCACTGGGTCATAACTTCTGTTAGAATGATCAGAGGTTGAAATTTTTTGCGTTTTCCTGCGCTTTCCAATGGCCTACAAGCAAAAATGAAGCAGTGAGTAGCAGTCTCTATTAGTATAAGAGATAACGGAAAACATTTCACAATTTTCCCCATTTCCCCATTGGGTCATAACTTCTGTTACAAAGAAGCAAAAGAGAAGCGGTGAGCAGCAGTTTCTATTAGTATAGGACCCAAGTGTGAAATGGGGAAAAATGTGAAATGTTTTCCGTTATCTCCTATACTAAGATAGACTGCTGCTCATCGCTTCACTTATGCTTGTAGGCCATTGGAAAGAGCAGGAAAACGCAAAAAATTTCAACCTCTTATCATTGTAACAGAAGTTATGACTTGTGTTGAGCATTCCGATACCGCAAGTATCGGGTATCGGCCGATATTTGCTGTATCGGAATTCCGATACCGAGATCCGATACTTTTGTGGTATCGGGTATCGGTATCGAAACAACATTAATGTGTAAAAGAAAGAATTAAAATAAAAAATATTGCTATACTCACCTCTCCGACGCAGCCTGCACCTTACCGAGGGAACCGGCAGCGTTCTTTGCTTAAAATGCGCGCTTTTCCTTCCTTCCGTGACGTCACGGCTTCTGATTGGTCGCGTGCCGCCCATGTGGCTGCGACGCAACCAATCACAGCAAGCCGTGACGTAATTTTAGGTCCTTCAGTATTTTAAAATTACGTTCCGGCGTTGTGATTGGTCGCGTCGCGGTCACATGGGCGACGCGACCAATCACAAGCCGTGACGTCACGGGAGGCTGGACGCGCGCGCATTTTAAAATGCGCGCGTCTCCTGCCTCCCGTGACGTCACGGCTTGTGATTGGTCGCGTCGCCCATGTGACCGCGACGCGACCAATCACAACGCCGGAACGTAATTTTAAAATAATGAAGGACCTAAAATTACGTCACGGCTTGCTGTGATTGGTCGCGTCGCGGCCACATGGGCGGCGCGCGACCAATCACAAGCCGGGACTTCACGTAAGGAAGTTAAAGCGCGAATTTTAAGCAAACAACGCTGCCGGTTTCCTCGGTAAGGTGCAGGCTGCGTCGGAGAGGTGAGTATAGCAATATTTTTTATTTTAATTCTTTATTTTACACATTAATATGGTTCCCAGGGCCTGAAGGAGAGTTTCCTCTCCTTCAGACCCTGGGAACCATCAGGAATACCGTCCGATACATGAGTCCCATTGACTTGTATTGGTATCGGGTATCGGTATCGTATTAGATCCGATACTTTGCCGGTATCGGCCGATACTTTCCGATACCGATACTTTCAAGAATCGGACGGTATCGCTCAACACTAGTTATGACCCAATGAGGAAATGGGGAAAATTTTGAAATGTTTTCCATTATCTCTTATACTAATAGAGACTGCTGCTCACCTCTTCATATATGCTTGTAGGCCATTGGAAAGAGCAGGAAAACGCAAAAAATTTGAACCTCTGATCATACTGACAAAAGTCATGACCCAGTGGGGAAATGGGGAAAAATGTGCACTCTACACCCTACACTCTACACTCTACTCTACACCCAACACTCTACATCCTCACTCTACCCTTACACGCTACACTCTCCACCCTACACGCTACACGCTACACGCTACACCCTACACGCTACACGCTACACCTTACACCCTACACGCTACACCCTACACTCTACACCTTACACGCTACATCCTACACCCTACATGCTACACCATACACTCTACACCCTACACGCTACACTCTACACCCTACACCCTACACGCTACACGCTACACGCTACACTCTACACACTACACATTACACCCTACACGCTACACCCTACACCCTACATGCTACACTCTACACTCTACACTCTACACCCTACACCCTACACTCAACACGCTACACTCTACACCCTACACGCTACACTCTACACCTACACACTACACCCTACACGCTACACACTACACTCAACACGCTACACTCTACACCCTACGCGCTACACTCTACACGCTACATGCTACACGCTACACTCTACACTCTACACCCTACACTCTACACCCTACACGCTACACTCTACACGCTATACGCTACACGCTACACTCTACATGCTACACACTACACACCGCAAGCTACACTCTACACCCTACACGCTACACCCTACACTTCACACCCTACACGCTACACTCTACACCCTACACGCTACACGCTACACACTACACTCTACACCCTTCACCCTACATGCTACACGCTACACGCTACACTCTACAGCCTACACGCTACACGCTACACACTACATCCCACACTCTACACCCTACATGCTACATGCTACATGCTACATGCTACACTCTATGCCCTACACTCCACACTCTACACCCTACACCCTACACGCTACACTCTGCACCCTACACGCTACACGCTACACTCTACACGCTACACTTTACTCTTTACATGCTACACCCTACACCCTATACCCTACACTGTACACTCTACACCCTACATTCTACTCACTACACTCTACACTCTACACTGTACACCCTACACTATACACTCTACACTCTATTCTCTTCATCCTATACCCTACACCCCACACTCTACACTCTACACCCTACACCCTATACTCCACACTCTAGGTGTAGAGTGTAGGGTGTAGGGTGTAGAGTGTAGAGTGTAGAGAGTACAGTGTAGGGTGTAAGGTGTAGTGTGTAGTGTGTAGATTGTAGGATGTAGAGTGTAGGGTGTAGGGTGTAGAGTGTAGGGTGTTGAGTGTAGGGTGCAGAGTGTATGGTGCAGAGTGTAGAATATAGGGTGTAGGGTGTAGAATGTATGGTGTAGAGAGTAGAGTGTAGGATGTACAGTGTAGGGTGTAGAGTGTAGGGTGTAGAATGTAGGGACTTGGGTGTAGGGTGTAGAGTGTAGAGTGTAGGGTGTAGACTGTATACTGTAGGGTGTAGGGGGTAGACTGTAGACTGTAAAGAGTACAGTGTAGAGTGTAGAGTGTGGGGTGTAGAGAGTAGTGTGTAGGGTGTAGAGTGTAGGGTGTAGGGTGTAGAGTGTAGAGTAGGCTGTAGAGTGTAGAGTGTAGAGTGTAGGGTGTAGGGTGTAAAATGTAGGGTGTAGAGTGTAGAGTGTAGGGTGTAGGGTGTAGAGTGTAGAGTGTAGGGTGTAGAATGTAGAGTGTAGAGTGTAGCGTGTAGCGTGTAGCATATATGGTGTAGAGTGTAGCGTGTAGCGTGTAGGGTGTAGAGGGTAGGGTGTAGAGTGTAGCGTGTAGCGTGTAGCTTGTAGAGTGTAGCGTGTAGGGTGTAGAGTGTAGCGTGTTGCGTGTAGCGTGTAGGGTGTAGGGCGTAGAGTGTAGAGTGTAGCGTGTAGGGTGTAGCGGGTAGCGTGTAGAGTGTAGAGTGTAGCGTGTAGCGTGTAGAGTGTAGCATGTAGGGTGTAAGGTGTAGAGTGTAGGGTGTAGCGTGTAGGGTGTAGAGTGTAGCGTGTAGGGTGTAGGGTGTAGAGTGTAGTGTGTAGATTGTAGGGTGTAGCCTGTAGGGTGTAGCGTGTAGCGTGTAGCATGTAGGGTGTAGGGTGTAGAGAGTAGCATGTAGGGTGTAGAGTGTCGCGTGTAGCGTGTGAAGTGTAGCGTGTATCGTGTAGGGTGTAGCATGTAGGTTGTAGGGTGTAGAGTGTAGGGTGTAGCGTGTAGGGTTTAGAGTGTAGGGTGTAGCGTGTAGCGTGTAGGTTGTAGGGTGTAGAGTGTAGAGTGTAGCGTGTAGGGTGTAGAGTGTAGCGTGTAGCGTGTAGCGTGTAGGGTGTAGAGTGTAGCGTATAGGGTGTAGAGTGTAGCATGTAGGGTGTAGGGTGTAGAGTGTAGGGTGTAGCGTGTAGGGTGTAGAGTGTAGCGTGTAGGGTGTAGAGTGTTGCTTGTAGGGTGTAGGGTGTAGAGTGTAGCGTGTAGGGTGTAGAGTGTAGGGTGTAGTGTGTAGGGTGTAGAGTGTAGCATGTAGGGTGTAGAGTGTATGTGTATGGTGTAGTGTGTAGCGTGTAGCGTGTAGCGTGTAGCGTGTAGGGTGTAGAGTGTAGGGTGTAGTGTGTAGGGTGTAGATTGTAGCGTGTAGGGTGTAGATTGTAGCGTGTAGCATGTAGAGTGTAGCGTGTAGGGTGTAGAGTGTAGGGTGTAGCGTGTAGCGTGTAGAGTGTAGGGTGAAGCGTGTAGGGTGTAGAGTGTAGAGTGTAGCATGTAGGGTGTAGCATGTAGTGTAAAGTGTAGCGTGTAGGGTGTAGAGTGTAGGGTGTAGCGTGTAGCGTGTAGAGTGTAGCGTGTAGGGTGTAGAGTGTAGCGTGTAGCATGTAGCGTGTAGAGTGTAGCGTGTAGGGTGTAGCGTGTAGGGTGTAGAGTGTAGCGTGTAGGGTTTAGAGTGTAGCGTGTAGCGTGTAGGGTGTAGAGTGAAGGGTGGAGTGTGTAGTTTGTAGAGTGTAGCGTGTAGGGTGTGAGGTGTAGCGTGTAGTGTGTAGGGTGTAGAGTGTAGCGTGTAGCATGTAGAGTGTAGCGTGTAGGGTGTAGGGTGTAGGTTGTAGGGTGTAGAGTGTAGCATGTAGCGTGTAGCGTGTAGGGTGTAGGGTGTAAAGTGTAGCGTGTAGAGTGTAGCGTGTAGGGTGTAGGGTGTAGAGTGTAGCGTGTAAGGGTAGAGTGAGGATGTAGAGTGTTGGGTGTAGGGTGTAGAGGAGAGTGTAGAGTGTAGAGTGTAGGGTGTAGCGTGTAGGGTGTAGAGTGTAGCGTGTAGGGTGTAGCGTGTAGGGTGTAGGGTTTAGAGTGTAGGGTGTAGCGTGTAGCGTGTTGTGTGTAGGGTGTAGAATGTAGAGTGTAGCGTGTAGGGTGTAGAGTGTAGCGTGTATCGTGTAGCGTGTAGCATGTAGCGTGTAGGGTGTAGGGTGTAGAGTGTAGGGTGTAGCGTATAGGGTGTAGAGTGTAGCGTGTAGGGTGTAGAGTGTAGCGTGTATCGTGTAGCATGTAGGGTGTAGAGTGTAGGGTGTAGCGTATAGGGTGTAGAGTGTAGCGTGTAGGGTGTAGGGTGTAGAGTGTAGGGTGTAGCGTGTAGGGTGTAGAGTGTAGCGTGTAGGGTGTAGAGTGTGCGTGTAGGGTGTAGCAGGTAGGGTGTAGGGTGTAGCATGTAGGGTGTAGAGTGTAGCGTGTAGCGTGTAGGGTGTAGGGTGTAAGGTGTAGCGTATAGCGTTTAGGGTGTAGCGTGTAGCGTGTAGGGTGTAGGGTGTAGAGTGTAGCGTGTAAGGGTAGAGTGAGGATGTAGAGTGTTGGGTGTAGGGTGTAGAGGAGAGTGTAGAGTATAGAGTGTAGGGTGTAGCGTGTAGGGTGTAGAGTGTAGCGTGTAGGGTGTAGCGTGTAGGGTGTAGGGTTTAGAGTGTAGGGTGTAGCGTGTAGCGTGTAGCGTGTGGGGTGTAGGGTGTAGAATGTAGAGTGTAGCGTGTAGGGTGTAGAGTGTAGCGTGTATCGTGTAGCGTGTAGCATGTAGCGTGTAGGGTGTAGGGTGTAGAGTGTAGGGTGTAGCGTATAGGGTGTAGAGTGTAGCGTGTAGGGTGTAGAGTGTAGCGTGTATCGTGTAGCATGTAGGGTGTAGAGTGTAGGGTGTAGCGTATAGGGTGTAGAGTGTAGCGTGTAGGGTGTAGGGTGTAGAGTGTAGGGTGTAGCATGTAGGGTGTAGAGTGTAGCGTGTAGGGTGTAGAGTGTGCGTGTAGGGTGTAGCAGGTAGGGTGTAGGGTGTAGCATGTAGGGTGTAGAGTGTAGCGTGTAGCGTGTAGGGTGTAGGGTGTAAGGTGTAGCGTATAGCGTTTAGGGTGTAGCGTGTAGCGTGTAGGGTGTAGGGTGTAGAGTGTAGCGTGTAAGGGTAGAGTGAGGATGTAGAGTGTTGGGTGTAGGGTGTAGAGTAGGGTGTAGAGTGCACATTTTTCCCCATTTCCCCACTGGGTCATAACTTCTGTTAGAATGATCAGAGGTTGAAATTTTTTGCGTTTTCCTGCTCTTTCCAATGGCCTACAAGCAAAAATGAAGCAGTGAGCAGCAGTTTCTATTAGTACAAGAGATAACGGAAAACATTTCACAATTTTCCCCATTTCCCCATTGGGTCATTCCTTCTGTTACAAAGATCAGAGCTTGAAATTTTCTGCGTTTTCCTGCTCTTTCCAATGGCCTACAAGCAAAAGAGAAGCGGTGAGCAGCAGTTTCTATTAGTATAGGACCCAATGGGGAAATGGGGAAAAATGTGAAATGTTTTCCGTTATCTCCTATACTAAGAGAGACTGCTGCTCATCGCTTCACTTATGCTTGTAGGCCATTGGAAAGAGCAGGAAAACGCAAAAAATTTCAACCTCTTATCAGTGTAACCGAAGTTATGACCCAATGAGGAAATGGGGAAAATTTTGAAATGTTTTCCCTTATCTCTTATACTAATAGAGACTGCTGCTCACCTCTTCATATATGCTTGTAGGCCATTGGAAAGAGCAGGAAAACGCAAAAAATTTGAACCTCTGATCATACTGACAGAAGTCATGACCCAGTGGGGAAATGGGGAAAAATGTGCACTCTACACCCTACACTCTACACTCTACACTCTACTCTACACCCTACACCCAACACTCTACATCCTCACTCTACCCTTACACGCTACACTCTCCACCTTACACGCTACACGCTACACGCTACACCCTACACGCTACACCTTACACCCTACACGCTACACCCTACACTCTACACCTTACACGCTACATCCTACACCCTACATGCTACACCCTACACTCTACACCCTACACGCTACACTCTACACCCTACACCCTACACGCTACACGCTACACGCTACACGCTACACTCTACACACTACACGCTACACCCTACACGCTACACCCTACATCCTACACGCTACACTCTACACTCTACACTCTACACCCTACACCCTACACTCAACACGCTACACTCTACACCCTACACGCTACACCCTACACACTACACACTACACTCAACACGCTACACTCTACACCCTACACGCTACACTCTACACGCTACATGCTACACGCTACACTCTACACCCTACACTCTACACCCTACACGCTACACTCTACACCCTATACGCTACACGCTACACTCTACATGCTACACACTACACGCCACAAGCTACACTCTACACCCTACACGCTACACCCTACACGCTACACGCTACACTCTACACCCTACACGCTACATGCTACACTCTACACCCTACACACTACACCCTACACTCTGCACCCTACACTCTACACGCTACACGCTACACGCTACACGCTACACGCTATACTCTACACTCTACACCCTACACGCTACACGTTACACTCTACATCTTATACGCTACACGCTACACGCAACACTCTACACGCTACACGCTACACCCTACACGCTACACCCTACACTCTAGTCCCTACACTCTACACGCTACACGCTACACCCTACACGCTACACCCTACACTCAAGACCCTACACCCTACACGCTACACGCTACACCCTACACCCTACACGCTACACCCTACACCCTACATTCTACACGCTACACTCTACACCCTACACGCTACACGCTACACGCTCCAATCTACACGCTACACGCTATACCCTACACTCTACACTCTACATTCTACACCCTACACTCTACACTCTACACCCTACACCCTACACTCTACACTCTACACCCTACACTCTACACCCTACACTCCACACCCTACACTCTACACCCTGCACCCTACACTCTACACTCTACACCCTACACTCTACACTCTACACCCTACACTCTACACTCTACACCCTACACCCTACACTCTACACTCTACACCCTACACTCTACACCCTACACACTACTCTCTACACCCTACACTCTACACCCTACACTCTACACTCTACACCCTACACTCTACACCCTACACCCAAGACCCTACATTCTACAGCGTGTAGCATGTAGGGTGTAGAGTGTAGGGTTTAGGGTGTAGCGTGTAGCGTGTAGCATGTAGGGTGTAGAGTGTAGCGTGTAGGGTGTAGGGTGTAGAGTGCAGGGTGTAGTGTGTAGGGTGTAGAGTGTAGCGTGTTTAGTGTAGAGTGTAGCGTGTAGCGTGTAGGGTGTAGAGTGAAGGGTGTAGCGTGTAGGGTGTAGAGTGTAGCGTGTAGGGTGTAGAGTGTAGCGTGTAGCGTGTAGCGTGTAGAGTGTAGTGTGTAGGGTGTAGGGTGTAGAGTGTAGCGTGTAGAGTGTAGCGAGTAGGGTGTAGAGTGTAGCGTGTAGCGTGTAGCATGTAGGGTGTAGGGTGTAGAGTGTAGCGTGTAGGGTGTAAGGTGTAGCGTGTAGCGTGTAGCGTGTAGAGTGTAGCGTGTAGCGTGTAGCGTGTATTGTGTAGGGTGTAGAGTGTAGCGTGTAGGGTGTACAGTGTAGCGTGTAGCGTGTAGCGTGCAGGGTGTAGGGTGTAGAGTGTAGCGTGTAGCGTGTAGGGTGTAGGGTGTAGAGTGTAGGGTGTAGCATGTAGGGTGTAGGGTGTAGGGTGTAGCGTGTAGGGTGTTCGGTGTAGAGTTTAGGGTATAGCGTGTAGCGTTTAGCGTGTAGGGTGTAGCGTATAGCGTGTAGCGTGAAGGGTGTAGGGTGTAGAGTGTAGCGTGTAGGGTGTAGAGTGTAGCGTGTAGCGTGTAGTGTGTAGGGTGTAGAGTGTACAGTGTAGCGTGTAGGGTGTAGAGTGTAGCGTGTAGAGTGTAGGGTGTAGGGTGTAGAGTGTAACGTGTAGCATGTAGGGTGTAGCGTGTAGCGTTTAGGGTGTAGGTTGTAGAGTGTAGGGTGTAGCGTGTAGGGTGTAGAGTGTAGCGTGTAGCGTGTAACATGTAGGGTGTAGGGTGTATGGTGTAGCGTGTAGGGTGTAGAGTGTAGCGAGTAGCGTGTAGCGTGTAGGGTGTAGAGTGTAGGGTGTAGCGTGTAGGGTGTAGAGTGTAGCGTGTAGGGTGTAGAGTGTAGCGTGTAGCGTGTAGCGTGCAGGGTGTAGAGTGTAGCGTATAGCGTGTAGGGTGTAGAGTGTAGGGTGTAGCGTGTAGGGTGTAGAGTGTAGCATGTAGCGTGTAGTGTGTAGGGTGAAGAGTGTAGGGTGTAGCGTGTAGGGTGTAGCGTGTAGGGTGTAGAGTGTAGCGTGTAGGGTGTAGAGTGCAGCGTGTAGGGTGTAGAGTGTAACGTGTAGCGTGTAGCGTGTAGGGTGTAGAGTGTAGGGTGTAGCATGTAGGGTGTAGAGTGTAGCGTGTAGCGTGTAGCGTGTAGCTTGTAGAGAGTAGGGTGTACCGTGTATCGTGTAGTGTGTAGGGTGTAGGGTGTAGAGTGTAGGGTGTAGAGTATAGGGTGTAGAGTGTAGCGCGTAGGGTGTAGGGTGCAGAGTGTAGGGTGTAGTGTGTGGAGTGTAGGGTGTAGCGTGTAGGGTGTAGAGTGTAGTGTGTAGGGTGTAGCGTGTAGGGTGTAGGGTTTAGAGTGTAGGGTGTAGCGTGTAGCGTGTAGGGTGTAGGGTGTAGAGTGTAGAGTGTAGCGTGTAGGGTGTAGATTGTAGCGTGTAGCATGTAGCGTGTAGGGTGTAGGGTGTAGAGTGTAGGGTGTAGCGTATAGGGTGTAGAGTGTAGCGTGTAGGGTGTAGAGTGTAGGGTGTAGCGTGTATTGTGTATAGTGTAGCGTGTAGGGTGTAGAGTGTAGCGTGTAGGGTGTAGGGTGTAGAGTGTAGCGTGTAGGGTGTAGAGTGTAGCGTGTATCGTGTAGCATGTAGGCTGTAGAGTGTAGGGTGTAGCGTATAGGGTGTAGAGTGTAGCGTGTAGGTTGTAGGATGTAGAGTGTAGGGTTTAGCGTGTAGGGTGTAGAGTGTAGCGTGTAGGGTGTAGAGTGTGCGTGTAGGGTGTAGCAGGTAGGGTGCAGGGTGTAGCATGTAGGGTGTAGAGTGTAGCATGTAGCGTGTAGGGTGTAGGGTGTAAGGTGTAGCGTGTAGCGTGTAGGGTGTAGCGTGTAGCGTGTAGCGTGTAGGGTGTAGGGTGTAGAGTGTAGCGTGTAAGGGTAGAGTGAGGATGTAGAGTGTTGGGTGTAGGGTGTAGAGTAGGGTGTAGAGTGCACACTTTTCCCCATTTCCCCACTGGGTCATAACTTCTGTTAGAATGATCAGAGGTTGAAATTTTTTGCATTTTCCTGCGCTTTCCAATGGCCTACATTTTAAAATGCGCGCGTCTCCTGCCTCCCGTGACGTCACGGCTTGTGATTGGTCGTGTCGCCCATGTGACCGCGACGCGACCAATCACAACGCCGGAACGTAATTTTAAAATAATGAAGGACCTAAAATTACGTCACGGCTTGCTGTGATTGGTCGCGTCGCGGCCACATGGGCGGCGCGCGACCAATCACAAGCCGGGACTTCACGTAAGGAAGTTAAAGCGCGAATTTTAAGCAAACAACGCTGCCGGTTCCCTCGGTAAGGTGCAGGCTGCGTCGGAGAGGTGAGTATAGCAATATTTTTTATTTTAATTCTTTATTTTACACATTAATATGGTTCCCAGGGCCTGAAGGAGAGTTTCCTCTCCTTCAGACCCTGGGAACCATCAGGAATACCGTCCGATACATGAGTCCCATTGACTTGTATTGGTATCGGGTATCGGTATCGTATTAGATCCGATACTTTGCCGGTATCGGCCGATACTTTCCGATACCGATACTTTCAAGAATCGGACGGTATCGCTCAACACTAGTTATGACTAGGGTTGAGCGAAACGGGTCGATCATTTTCAAAAGTCGCCGACTTTTGGCTAAGTCGGCGTCTCATGAAACCCGATCCGACCCCTGTGCTTGTCGGCCATGCGGTACGCGACTTTCGCGCCAAAGTCGCGTTTCAATGACGCGAAAAGCGCCATTTCTCAGCCAATGAAGGTGAACGCAGAGTGTGGGCAGCGTGATGACATAGATCCTGGTCCCCACCATCTTAGAGAAGGGCATTGCAGTGATTGGCTTGCTGTCTGCGGCGTCACAGGGGCTATAAAGGGGCGTTCCCGCCGACCGCCATCTTACTGCTGCTGATCTGAGCTTAGGGACAGGTTGCTGCCGCTTCATCAGAAGCAGGGAGAGCGTTAGGCAGGGTCCACTAACCACCAAACCGCTTGTGCTGCAGCGATTTCCACTGTCCAACACCACCTTCGGTGTGCAGGAACAGTGGAAGCTATTTTTTTTTTTTTTTCCCCTCAGCGCTGTAGCTCATTGGGCTGCCCTAGAAGGCTCCGTGATAGCTGTATTGCTGTGTGTACGCCACTGTGGAAACCAACTGCTTTTTTCAAAGCACATATCCTCTTGTTCCTTCCTTTCTGCACAGCTATCTTTTTTGTTTGTCCACACTTTTTATTTAATTTGTGCATCAGTCCACTCCTATTGCTGCCTGCCATACCTGGCTTACATTACTGCAGGGAGATAGTAATTGTAGGACAGTTTTTTTTTTTTTTTTGTTTTTTTTTTGTGGGAGATTAAGATTGGCATTTCTGCTACAGTGCCATCCCTGTGTGTGCCATCTCTCACTGAGTGGGCCATAGAAAGCCTATTTATTTTTTCCGTGATTTGTGTTCTAAAATCTACCTCAACACAGAAACACTACATCAATCAGTGGGAGAAAAATATTGGCCTCAGTCAGGGCTTGTGTGCCACTGCTGTGTGTGCGCTATCTCTCATTCAGTGGGCTATAGCAAGCCTATATTTTTTTTTTTTTTTTTTTTTTAATATTATTTGGTTTCAAAAGTCTCCCTGAAAAAAAAAAAAAACCTAAAAAAACAGTGGGAGAGTAATATTGCCCTTTCAGCTTGTGTGCCAGTCTTGACTCCTGGGTGTGCCACCTCTCTCCCTCTCATTCAGTGGGCCATAGAAAGCCTATTTATTTTTTTTTTTAAATATTATTGGGTTTCTAAAGTCTCCCTGAAAAAACAAAAAATACATAAAAAAACAGTGGGAGAGTAATATTGCCCTTTCAGCTTGTGTGCCAGTCTTGACTCCTGGGTGTGCCACCTCTCTCCCTTTCATTCAGTGGGCCATAGAAAGCCTATTTTTTTTTTTTTTAATATTATTTGGTTTCTAATTCTCCCTGAAAAAAAAAAAAAAACCTAAAAAAACAGTGGGAGAGTAATATTGCCCTTTCAGCTTGTGTGCCAGTCTTGACTCCTGGGTGTGCCACCTCTCTCCCTCTCATTCAGTGGGCCATAGAAAGCCTATTTATTTTTTTTTTAAAATATTATTGGGTTTCTAAAGTCTCCCTGAAAAAAACAAAAAATACATAAAAAAACAGTGGGAGAGTAATATTGCCCTTTCAGCTTGTGTGCCAGTCTTGACTCCTGGGTGTGCCACCTCTCTCCCTTTCATTCAGTGGGCCATAGAAAGCCTATTTATTTTTTTTTTTAAATATTATTGGGTTTCTAAAGTCTCCCTGAAAAAACAAAAAAAACCTAAAAAAACAGTGGGAGAGTAATATTGCCCTTTCAGCTTGTGTGCCAGTCTTGACTCCTGGGTGTGCCACCTCTCTCCCTCTCATTCAGTGGGCCATAGAAAGCCTATTTATTTTTTTTTTTAAATATTATTGGGTTTCTAAAGTCTCCCTGAAAAAACAAAAAAAACCTAAAAAAACAGTGGGAGAGTAATATTGCCCTTTCAGCTTGTGTGCCAGTCTTGACTCCTGGGTGTGCCACCTCTCTCCCTCTCATTCAGTGGGCCATAGAAAGCCTATTTATTTTTTTTTTTAAATATTATTGGGTTTCTAAAGTCTCCCTGAAAAAACAAAAAATACATAAAAAAACAGTGGGAGAGTAATATTGCCCTTTCAGCTTGTGTGCCAGTCTTGACTCCTGGGTGTGCCACCTCTCTCCCTTTCATTCAGTGGGCCATAGAAAGCCTATTTTTTTTTTTTTTAATATTATTTGGTTTCTAATTCTCCCTGAAAAAAAAAAAAAAACCTAAAAAAACAGTGGGAGAGTAATATTGCCCTTTCAGCTTGTGTGCCAGTCTTGACTCCTGGGTGTGCCACCTCTCTCCCTCTCATTCAGTGGGCCATAGAAAGCCTATTTATTTTTTTTTTAAAATATTATTGGGTTTCTAAAGTCTCCCTGAAAAAAAAAAAAAAACCTAAAAAAACAGTGGGAGAGTAATATTGCCCTTTCAGCTTGTGTGCCAGTCTTGACTCCTGGGTGTGCCACCTCTCTCCCTCTCATTCAGTGGGCCATAGAAAGCCTATTTATTTTTTTTTTAAAATATTATTGGGTTTCTAAAGTCTCCCTGAAAAAAACAAAAAATACATAAAAAAACAGTGGGAGAGTAATATTGCCCTTTCAGCTTGTGTGCCAGTCTTGACTCCTGGGTGTGCCACCTCTCTCCCTTTCATTCAGTGGGCCATAGAAAGCCTATTTATTTTTTTTTTTAAATATTATTGGGTTTCTAAAGTCTCCCTGAAAAAACAAAAAAAACCTAAAAAAACAGTGGGAGAGTAATATTGCCCTTTCAGCTTGTGTGCCAGTCTTGACTCCTGGGTGTGCCACCTCTCTCCCTCTCATTCAGTGGGCCATAGAAAGCCTTTTTTTTTTTTGGTTTTTTTAATATTATTTGGTTTCTAAAGTCTCCCTGAAAAAAACAAAAAAAACATAAAAAACAGTGGGAGAGTAATATTGCCCTTTCAGCTTGTGCGCCAGTCTTGACTCCTGGTTGTGCCACCTCTCTCTCTCTAATTGTGGGCCATAGAAAGCCTTTTTTTTTTTTTAAAATATTATTGGGTTTCTAAAGTCTCCCTGAAAAAACAAAAAATACATAAAAAAACAGTGGGAGAGTAATATTGCCCTTTCAGCTTGTGTGCCAGTCTTGACTCCTGGGTGTGCCACCTCTCTCCCTCTCATTCAGTGGGCCATAGAAAGCCTTTTTTTTTTTTGGTTTTTTTAATATTATTTGGTTTCTAAAGTCTCCCTGAAAAAAACAAAAAAAACATAAAAAACAGTGGGAGAGTAATATTGCCCTTTCAGCTTGTGCGCCAGTCTTGACTCCTGGTTGTGCCACCTCTCTCTCTCTAATTGTGGGCCATAGAAAGCCTTTTTTTTTTTTTTTTTTAATATTATTTGGTTTCTAAAGTCTCCCTGAGAAAAAAAAAAAAATAAATTAGGTGGGAGATTAATATTGACATTAGTGCTTGAGTGACAGTCCTGCGTGTGTGTCATCTCTGTGATTTTGTGCCACAGAAAACAGAGTGTGTAACATTGTGCCTGATTTTCCTTGTGGTCTCACCAACCTGTTAAGGGATATTGAAATCATACTGAAGTTATAGCTCACCGTGTAAGTTGTTTGATAGCAACAAATAAAGTTACTTTGGTTAAGATTTTAAAACAATGAGGAAGTCTGGTGCAAGAGGTCGTCGTGGGCGTTCATTGTCAGCTGGTAATGATGGTAGTGGTAGTGGAGCATCAGGTGGTCGTGGGGATAAAAATATTCCACCTAAGTCTGGAGCTGTGGAGCCAGTTTCGTCGTCAGGCTACACAAGGCCTCGAACGCTCTCTTTTCTGGGAGTAGGAAAACCGCTTTTAAAGGCGGAGCAGCAACAGCAAGTTTTGGCTTACATTGCAGACTCAGCCTCTAGCTCTTTTGCCTCCTCTTCCGAAACTGGTAAATGTAAAAGCAGCGCGTCGCTTGTGGATGTTCACGGTCAGGGACAAGTCGCTTCCTTGTCCTCCTCAGCAAAAACTACAACAAGAGAGAAGGATGCAGCAGGCGACACAACGGGTCACTCCATGGAGCTCTTTACACATACCGTCCCTGGCTTAGAAAGTGAAACATTTAACAGGCCATGCCCATTACAAGTATATTCTGACATGGAGTGCACTGATGCACAGCCACAGCCAGAGTACTATGCTGCTCCTTTGACTCAGACCACCACATTGCCCTCTCAGGGTACAGATCCACAATCAGACCCTGATGAGACTATGTTGCCCCGCCACGAACGCTATACCACCGACCGACACAGTGACACAGACGAAGTTGCACACGAGCTCGAAGAGGAGGTAATAGATGACCCAGTTATTGACCCCGATTGGCAGCCATTGGGGGAACAGGGTGCAGGCGGCAGTAGTTCAGAAGCGGAGGTGGAGGAGGGGCCGCAGCAGGCATCAACATCGCAACAGGTTCCATCTGCCGGGCCCGTATCTGGACCAAAACGCGTGTCAAAGCCAAAACCTGTTGGAGCACAGCGTTGCCATCCGGTTAAAGCTCAGTCTGCAATCCCTGAAAAGGGATCAGAGTCTAGGAAGAGTGCAGTCTGGCATTTTTTTAAACAACATCCAACTGATCAGCGCAAAGTCATCTGTCAAAAATGTTCAACTAGCTTAAGCAGAGGTCAGAATCTGAAAAGTCTAAATACTAGTTGCATGCATAGACACTTAACCACCATGCATTCTCAAGCCTGGACTAACTACCAAACGTCCCTCAAGGTTGTAGCACCCTCGGCCAATGAAGCTAGTCAGCAACGCAACATCCCTTCCGTCACTGTAAGGCCACCATTTTCCGCACCACCGGCAGTATCTGTGCAGGTTTCTTTGCCAGCCAAAAGCAGTCAGGGTCAGGGAATCACCAGTTTTGTAGGAGGAAATATTGCATGTAGGGCACCGGCGGAAACAATACCGTCTCCAACCGTCTCTCAGTCTGCCATGTCCACCGGCACACCCGAAAGTTCCACGATCTACAGCTCTCCAGTCCAGCTCACCCTACATGAGACTCTGGTTAGAAAAAGGAAGTACTTATCCTCGCATCCGCGTACACAGGGTTTTAACGCCCACATAGCTAGACTAATCTCGTTAGAGATGATGCCCTACCGGTTAGTTGAAAGCGAAGCTTTCAAAGCCCTGATGGAGTACGCTGAACCACGATACGAGCTACCCAGTCGACACTTTTTTTCCAGAAAAGCCATCCCAGCCCTGCACCAGCATGTTAAACAGCGCATCGTCCATGCACTCAGGCAATCTGTGAGTACAAAGGTGCACCTGACTACAGATGCATGGACCAGTAGGCATGGCCAGGGACGTTATGTGTCCATCACGGCACACTGGGTGAATGTGGTGGATGCAGGGTCCACAGGCGACATCAATTTAGGGACAGTTGTGCCTAGCCCACGGTCTAGGAAACAGTTGGCTGTAGGCGTTCGCACCCCCTCCTCCTCCTCCTCGTCCTCCTGCAGAAGCTACAGCTCTTCCACAGAACGCAGTCGGCCAACCACTCCATCGGCAGATGACACTGTTGCACACCAGTTGTCCCATTATGGGCCAGCTACTGCCAAGCGTCAGCAGGCTGTATTGGCTATGAAGTGTTTGGGCGACAACAGACACACCGCGGAAGTTCTGTCCGAGTTCTTGCAACAAGAAACGCAGTCGTGGCTGGGCACAGTAGATCTTGAGGCAGGCAAGGTAGTGAGTGATAACGGAAGGAATTTCATGGCTGCCATCTCCCTTTCCCAACTGAAACACATTCCTTGCCTGGCTCACACCTTAAACCTGGTGGTGCAGTGCTTATTGAAAACTTATCCTGGGTTCTCCGACCTGCTCCTCAAAGTGCGTGCACTTTGCTCACATATCCGACGTTCGCCTGTACACGCCAGCCGTATGCAGACCTATCAGCGGTCTTTGAACCTTCCCCAGCATCGCCTAATCATAGACGTTGCAACAAGGTGGAACTCAACACTGCACATGCTTCAGAGACTGTGCGAACAGAGGCGTGCTGTTATTTATTTGTGGGAGGATACACGGGCAGGCAGTAGGATGGCAGACATGGAGTTGTCAGGTGTGCAGTGGTCGAAGATACAAGACATGTGTCAAGTCCTTCAGTGTTTTGAGGAATGCACACGGCTGGTTAGTGCAGACAACGCCGTAATAAGCATGAGCATCCCCCTAATGCGTCTGCTGATGCAAAGTTTGACGCACATAAAGGAGCAGGCGTCTGCACCAGAGGAAGAGGGAAGCCTTGATGACAGTCAGCCATTGTCTGGTCAGGGCAGTGTACAGGACGAGGTAGCGGGCGAAGAGGAGGTGGAGGACGAGGAGGATGATGGGGATGAGTATATTTTTAATGCGGAAACTTTCACGGGGGCACAGGAAATTGGTTGCGTGTCACGGCCGGGTTCTGGTTTTTTGAGGGACACAAGTGACGTAGATTTGCCTGCAACTGCCCCTCAACCAATCACAACCGGAGATTTGACAAGTGGAACTTTGGCCCACATGGCGGATTATGCCTTACGTATCCTACAAAGGGACACACGCATTACGAAAATGATGAACGATGACGATTACTGGTTGGCCTGCCTCCTTGATCCACGCTATAAAGGCAAATTGCAAAATATTATGCCACATGAGAACTTGGAACTAATATTAGCAACCAAACAATCAACTCTTGTTGACCGTTTGCTTCAGGCATTCCCAGCACACAGCGCACGTGATCGTTCTCACACGAGCTCCAGGGGGCAGCAGACTAGGAGTGTTAGGGGTGCACACATCAGAAGTGGCGTTGGACAGAGGGGTTTTCTGACCAGGTTGTGGAGTGATTTTGCTATGACCGCAGACAGGACAGGTACTGCTGCATCAATTGAAAGTGACAGGAGACAACATTTGTCCAGTATGGTTACTAACTATTTTTCATCCCTTATCGATGTTCTCCCTCAACCGTCATTCCCATTTGATTACTGGGCCTCCAAATTAGACACCTGGCCAGAATTGGCAGAATATGCATTGCAGGAGCTTGCTTGCCCGGCAGCAAGTGTCCTATCAGAAAGAGTATTCAGTGCTGCAGGGTCAATATTAACCGAAAAAAGGACTCGTCTGGCTACCCAAAATGTTGACGATCTAACATTCATTAAAATGAACCACAACTGGATTTCAAAATCTTTTGCCCCACCTTGCCCGGCCGACACCTAGCTTTCCTATGAAAAGCTCTTGCCTGTGAATTACTTTTCTAATGTCTAATTTGCTGCTGCAGATTGTACAGCATACGACATGTTTACACCTCCCTAAATGGCCAAACTCCCCACACGGGGCCGTGGTATTGCGACTTGGCGCAAGCACCCGTGAGACTGCTGTTTGTCTGAAGAGGTGGGTGTGCTCGCTTTTGGTTGACGGCATTGCTACTGGGTCCCTCATAGTACAATGTAGTGTCTCTGGCGGTGGTGGTGCGCACCCAACGTCAGACACACCGTTGTAACATGAGTGGCCCTGGGGCGGTCCCGCCGGCCTCAAGAGAGTTCCCCCCTACCCCAGCTCAAACTGGGCTCTACTACGTGCAAAATTATGTCGCACAGCTCCACCAATCTTTAGTCTATTCGCTGACATCATTCAATGTCTGGCACTGACAATACAAATTTGTAGACATCTATGATGCAACTTAAAGTAGTCTGTGTCTGTGTCCTATATTGGCACCATTAAATAGTTACTGCCAAATTACTATGTCAGAAACACAGCAGATGAGCCCACCCCTGTACCTAAGTATGCCATCTTTTTTTTTGTTTTGGTTGTTTTGCGAGACATTAACATCTATTTATATTTTGGGAGTACTGGGACAGACACTCCTTGCACTACTCCTCCACTCAGCACCAAGCTGCCTGCCCGTGTATCCATGTAACCGCTGTAAAACTGCCATGAGCCTATTGTTTGTTATTTTAGGCCTTTGATAGCCTGTCTGCGGTCCCTACTCCTCCACTGACCACCAAGCTGCCTGCCCGTGTATCCATGTAACCGCTGTAAAACTGCCATGAGCCTATTGTTTGTTATTTTAGGCCTTTGAAGCCTTTCTGCGCTCCCTCCTTCCACTAGTCCTCCACTGACCAGACCACTGCTGCCCGTGTACCCCTGGAACCAATTTTAAAGTGCCTACAGCCAGCCCATTTTATTGTGTTAGGCCTTCGAAGCCTGTCTGCGGTCCATACTTCCACTAGGCCTCCACTGACCAGACCACTGCTGCCCGTGTACCCCTGGAACCAATTTTAAAGTGCCTACAGCCAGCCCATTTTATTGTGTTAGGCCTTCGAAGCCTGTCTGCGGTCCCTCCTTCCACTAGGCCTCCACTGACCAGACCACTGCTGCCCGTGTACCCCTGGAACCAATTTTAAAGTGCCTACAGCCAGCCCATTTTATTGTGTTAGGCCTTCGAAGCCTGTCTGCGGTCCATACTTTAAATACTCCTCCACTCAGCACCAAGCTGCCTGCCCGTGTATCCATGTAACCGCTGTAAAACTGCCATGAGCCTATTGTTTGTTATGTTAGGCCTTTGATAGCCTGTCTGCGGTCCCTACTTTAAATACTCCTCCACTCACCACCACCAAGCTGCCTGCCCGTGTATCCATGTAACCGCTGTGAAACTGCCATGAGCCTATTGTTTTTTTATGTTAGGCCTTTGATAGCCTGTCTGCGGTCCCTACTTTAAATACTCCTCCACTCACCACCACCAAGCTGCCTGCCCGTGTATCCATGTAACCGCTGTAAAACTGCCATGAGCCTATTGTTTGTTATGTTAGGCCTTTGAAGCCTTTCTGCGCTCCCTCCTTCCACTAGTCCTCCACTGACCAGACCACTGCTGCCCGTGTACCCCTGGAACCAATTTTAAAGTGCCTACAGCCAGCCCATTTTATTGTGTTAGGCCTTCGAAGCCTGTCTGCGGTCCATACTTCCACTAGTCCTCCACTGACCAGACCACTGCTGCCCGTGTACCCCTGGAACCAATTTTAAAGTGCCTACAGTCAGCCCATTTTATTGTGTTAGGCCTTCGAAGCCTGTCTGCGGTCCATACTTCCACTAGGCCTCCACTGACCAGACCACTGCTGCCCGTGTACCCCTGGAACCAATTTTAAAGTGCCTACAGCCAGCCCATTTTATTGTGTTAGGCCTTCGAAGCCTGTCTGCGGTCCATACTTCCACTAGTCCTCCACTGACCAGACCACTGCTGCCCGTGTACCCCTGGAACCAATTTTAAAGTGCCTACAGCCAGCCCATTTTATTGTGTTAGGCCTTCGAAGCCTGTCTGCGGTCCATACTTCCACTAGGCCTCCACTGACCAGACCACTGCTGCCCGTGTACCCCTGGAACCAATTTTAAAGTGCCTACAGCCAGCCCATTTTATTGTGTTAGGCCTTCGAAGCCTGTCTGCGGTCCATACTTCCACTAGGCCTCCACTGACCAGACCACTGCTGCCCGTGTACCCCTGGAACCAATTTTAAAGTGCCTACAGCCAGCCCATTTTATTGTGTTAGGCCTTCGAAGCCTGTCTGCGGTCCATACTTTAAATACTCCTCCACTCACCACCAAGCTGCCTGCCCGTGTATCCATGTAACCGCTGTAAAACTGCCATGAGCCTATTGTTTGTTATGTTAGGCCTTTGATAGCCTGTCTGCGGTCCTTACTTTAAATACTCCTCCACTCACCACCTAGCTGCCTGTGTATCCATGTAACCGATGTAAAACTGCCATGACTGCCTACTGTTTGTTATTTTAGGCCTTTGATAGCCTGTCTGCGGCCCCTACTTGCAATACTCCTCCACTGACCACAATGCTGCCTGGAGTGCCTGCCTGTGTATCCATGTAACCGATGTAAAACTGCCATGACTGCCTACTGTTTGTTATTTTAGGCCTTTGATAGCCTGTCTGCGGCCCCTACTTGCAATACTCCTCCACTGAGCACAATGCTGCCTGGAGTGCCTGCCTGTGTATCCATGTAACCGATGTAAAACTGCCATGACTGCCTACTGTTTGTTATTTTAGGCCTTTGATAGCCTGTCTGCAGCCCCTACTTGCAATACTCCTCCACTGACCACACCAATGCTGCCCGTGTACCCCTGGAACCTATTTAAAAGTTCATAGAGCCTAGTTATATATTTTATTTACTATTAATAAGGCCATGATGGACTACGCTGTACCACGCTACAAGCTAACCAGTCGACACTTCTTTTGCGAGAAAAGCCATCCCAACCCTCCACCAGCATGTAGAAGACCGCATTGTCCATGCACTCTGGCAATCTGTGAGTACAAAGGTGCACCTGACAACAGACGCATGGACCTGTAGGCATGGCCACGGAAGATTACGTGTCCATTACGGCGCAATGGGTTAATGTGGTGGATGCATGGTCCACAGGGGACAGCCTACTAAGTCTGTCTGCAGTCCCTAATTCAAATTGTCCTCCACTGTCTAAATCGGAACTTCCACCTTCTGGCTTTCGGCCTATAGTATCAGAAATTAAACTGCATTTGGCCTTCAACTTTGGTTAGGGCCTACTAACGGCTTCTGCCCCTCCCTGGTGTTGCCCTCAACTAAATAAAGCTGAGCTTCAACCTTCCGGCTCTCATTATGTGGTTTTAAAAAAAAAAATGGTGGTTAGGGCCTACTAACGGCTTCTGCCCCTCCCTGGTGTTGTCCTCAACTAAATAAAGCTGAGCTTCAACCTTCCGGCTCTCATTATATGGTTTAAAAAAAAAAAATGGTGGTTAGGGCCTACTAACGGCTTCTGCCCCTCCCTGGTGTTGTCCTCAACTAAATAAAGCTGAGCTTCAACCTTCCGGCTCTCATTAAGTGGTTTTAAAAAAAAAATGGTGGTTAGGGCCTACTAACGGCTTCTGCCCCTCCCTGGTGTTGTCCTCAACTAAATAAAGCTGAGCTTCAACCTTCCGGCTCTCATTATGTGGTTTTAAAAAAAAAAATGGTGGTTAGGGCCTACTAACGGCTTCTGCCCCTCCCTGGTGTTGTCCTCAACTAAATAAAGCTGAGCTTCAACCTTCCGGCTCTCATTAAGTGGTTTTAAAAAAAAAATGGTGGTTAGGGCCTACTAACGGCTTCTGCCCCTCCCTGGTGTTGTCCTCAACTAAATAAAGCTGAGCTTCAACCTTCCGGCTCTCATTAAGTGGTTTTAAAAAAAAAAAAAATGGTGGTTAGGGCCTACTAACGGCTTCTGCCCCTCCCTGGTGTTGTCCTCAACTAAATAAAGCTGAGCTTCAACCTTCCGGCTCTCATTAAGTGGTTTTAAAAAAAAAATGGTGGTTAGGGCCTACTAACGGCTTCTGCCCCTCCCTGGTGTTGTCCTCAACTAAATAAAGCTGAGCTTCAACCTTCCGGCTCTCATTATGTGGTTTTAAAAAAAAAAATGGTGGTTAGGGCCTACTAACGGCTTCTGCCCCTCCCTGGTGTTGTCCTCAACTAAATAAAGCTGAGCTTCAACCTTCCGGCTCTCATTAAGTGGTTTTAAAAAAAAAATGGTGGTTAGGGCCTACTAACGGCTTCTGCCCCTCCCTGGTGTTGTCCTCAACTAAATAAAGCTGAGCTTCAACCTTCCGGCTCTCATTAAGTGGTTTTAAAAAAAAAAAAAATGGTGGTTAGGGCCTACTAACGGCTTCTGCCCCTCCCTGGTGTTGTCCTCAACTAAATAAAGCTGAGCTTCAACCTTCCGGCTCTCATTAAGTGGTTTTAAAAAAAAAATGGTGGTTAGGGCCTACTAACGGCTTCTGCCCCTCCCTGGTGTTGTCCTCAACTAAATAAAGCTGAGCTTCAACCTTCCGGCTCTCATTAAGTGGTTTTAAAAAAAAAATGGTGGTTAGGGCCTACTAACGGCTTCTGCCCCTCCCTGGTGTTGTCCTCAACTAAATAAAGCTGAGCTTCAACCTTCCGGCTCTCATTATGTGGTTTTAAAAAAAAAAATGGTGGTTAGGGCCTACTAACGGCTTCTGCCCCTCCCTGGTGTTGTCCTCAACTAAATAAAGCTGAGCTTCAACCTTCCGGCTCTCATTAAGTGGTTTTAAAAAAAAAATGGTGGTTAGGGCCTACTAACGGCTTCTGCCCCTCCCTGGTGTTGTCCTCAACTAAATAAAGCTGAGCTTCAACCTTCCGGCTCTCATTAAGTGGTTTTAAAAAAAAAAAAAATGGTGGTTAGGGCCTACTAACGGCTTCTGCCCCTCCCTGGTGTTGTCCTCAACTAAATAAAGCTGAGCTTCAACCTTCCGGCTCTCATTAAGTGGTTTTAAAAAAAAAATGGTGGTTAGGGCCTACTAACGGCTTCTGCCCCTCCCTGGTGTTGTCCTCAACTAAATAAAGCTGAGCTTCAACCTTCCGGCTCTCATTATGTGGTTTTAAAAAAAAAAATGGTGGTTAGGGCCTACTAACGGCTTCTGCCCCTCCCTGGTGTTGTCCTCAACTAAATAAAGCTGAGCTTCAACCTTCCGGCTCTCATTAAGTGGTTTTAAAAAAAAAAAAAATGGTGGTTTGGGCCTACTAACGGCTTCTGCCCCTCCCTGGTGTTGTCCTCAACTAAATAAAGCTGAGCTTCAACCTTCCGGCTCTCATTAAGTGGTTTTAAAAAAAAAATGGTGGTTAGGGCCTACTAACGGCTTCTGCCCCTCCCTGGTGTTGTCCTCAACTAAATAAAGCTGAGCTTCAACCTTCCGGCTCTCATTAAGTGGTTTTAAAAAAAAAATGGTGGTTAGGGCCTACTAACGGCTTCTGCCCCTCCCTGGTGTTGTCCTCAACTAAATAAAGCTGAGCTTCAACCTTCCGGCTCTCATTAAGTGGTTTTAAAAAAAAAAAAAATGGTGGTTAGGGCCTACTAACGGCTTCTGCCCCTCCCTGGTGTTGCCCTCAACTAAATAAAGCTGAGCTTCAACCTTCTGCTCCAAATTACCATTTTAAAAAATGCAATAGGCTTTTCCGGCCTACTAAAGGTGTCTGCCCCTCCCTGGTGTTGTCCTCAACTGAACAAAGCTGAGCTTCCACATTCTGGCTTTCGCCCTATACTATCAGATATTAAACTGCATTTGGCCTACTAGTGTGGTTAGGCCCTTGAAACAGTGTCTGCTGCTCTTGGGTTTGCTACTCCACTGAACAAAGCAATGCCGCCTGTTTAGTCCTGTTACCAATTTTGAACTGCATGTAGCCTACTTTATTCTTTGGCCCTATATCTGTTTCCTCCTCATCCTGCCCATTGCCCAGCCACTGCTAAATGAGTCTGCTGGTACATTGACCTAGACCACTACATTCCCCTTGTACTCTACACAGCCAGAATCTGTCCCTGCTGAAAGTAAGGTTCCCCTTCCCGCATGTTATACCACCTTACACAGGGACAAAGAGGAAGGTGCAGATGAAAGTGCAGGTTCCTTCATCAGGTGGGGGGGCATACTCGTTGGCGACGTCACTGGCACAGGGCCCCTCAGAGTACGCAAAAGTGTCGCTGCTGGTGGGAGGCGCCCCCGCCATGCAAACACACCGCCGTACTTTGAGGGGCCCTGTGCCAGTGGCAATGCGAACGAGTGGGCCCCCCCTGCTTGCTCAGGATCACAGCACTTGCAACTTTTAAATACTTACCTTTCCCTGCAACACCGCCGTGACGTAGTCCGCATTTCCTGGGCCCACGAAAAACTTGAGCCAGCCCTACTCCCCCCACAACTTTCCCCCAATTCCCTATGCCCAACTATTATTATACAGTTAATTAAGATTGGCAAGCTTCAGAAACAAGAATGGATGTTTTTGGCATTAAAATGGGCACTGTAGGTGTTTTCCTGGCCTCCACTCACTGCCGACTATGCTTCCCCATTGACTTGCATTGGGTTTCGTGTTTCGGTCGATCCCCGACTTTTAGCGATAATCGGCCGACTGCACTCGACTCGACTCTGGACAAAATCGGGTTTCCCAAAACCCTACTCGATCTTAAAAAAATGAAAGTCGCTCAACCCTAGTTATGACCCAATGAGGAAATGGGGAAAATTTTGAAATGTTTTCCGTTATCTCTTATACTAATAGAGACTGCTGCTCACCTCTTCATATATGCTTGTAGGCCATTGGAAAGAGCAGGAAAACGCAAAAAATTTGAACCTCTGATCATACTGACAAAAGTCATGACCCAGTGGGGAAATGGGGAAAAATGTGCACTCTACACCCTACACTCTACACTCTACTCTACACCCAACACTCTACATCCTCACTCTACCCTTACACGCTACACTCTCCACCCTACACGCTACACGCTACACGCTACACCCTACACGCTACACGCTACACCTTACACCCTACACGCTACACCCTACACTCTACACCTTACACGCTACATCCTACACCCTACATGCTACACCATACACTCTACACCCTACACGCTACACTCTACACCCTACACCCTACACGCTACACGCTACACGCTACACTCTACACACTACACATTACACCCTACACGCTACACCCTACACCCTACACGCTACACTCTACACTCTACACTCTACACCCTACACCCTACACTCAACACGCTACACTCTACACCCTACACGCTACACTCTACACCCTACACACTACACCCTACACGCTACGCACTACACTCAACACGCTACACTCTACACCCTACGCGCTACACTCTACACGCTACATGCTACACGCTACACTCTACACTCTACACCCTACACTCTACACCCTACACGCTACACTCTACACGCTATACGCTACACGCTACACTCTACATGCTACACACTACACACCGCAAGCTACACTCTACACCCTACACGCTACACCCTACACTTCACGCCCTACACGCTACACTCTACACCCTACACGCTACACGCTACACACTACACTCTACACCCTTCACCCTACATGCTACACGCTACACGCTACACTCTACAGCCTACACGCTACACGCTACACACTACATCCCACACTCTACACCCTACATGCTACATGCTACATGCTACATGCTACACTCTATGCCCTACACTCCACACTCTACACCCTACACCCTACACGCTACACTCTGCACCCTACACGCTACACGCTACACTCTACACGCTACACTTTACTCTTTACATGCTACACCCTACACCCTATACCCTACACTGTACACTCTACACCCTACATTCTACTCACTACACTCTACACTCTACACTGTACACCCTACACTATACACTCTACACTCTATTCTCTTCATCCTATACCCTACACCCCACACTCTACACTCTACACCCTACACCCTATACTCCACACTCTAGGTGTAGAGTGTAGGGTGTAGGGTGTAGAGTGTAGAGTGTAGAGAGTACAGTGTAGGGTGTAAGGTGTAGTGTGTAGTGTGTAGATTGTAGGATGTAGAGTGTAGGGTGTAGGGTGTAGAGTGTAGGGTGTTGAGTGTAGGGTGCAGAGTGTATGGTGCAGAGTGTAGAATATAGGGTGTAGGGTGTAGAATGTATGGTGTAGAGAGTAGAGTGTAGGATGTACAGTGTAGGGTGTAGAGTGTAGGGTGTAGAATGTAGGGACTTGGGTGTAGGGTGTAGAGTGTAGAGTGTAGGGTGTAGACTGTATACTGTAGGGTGTAGGGGGTAGACTGTAGACTGTAAAGAGTACAGTGTAGAGTGTAGAGTGTGGGGTGTAGAGAGTAGTGTGTAGGGTGTAGAGTGTAGGGTGTAGGGTGTAGAGTGTAGAGTAGGCTGTAGAGTGTAGAGTGTAGAGTGTAGGGTGTAGGGTGTAAAATGTAGGGTGTAGAGTGTAGAGTGTAGGGTGTAGGGTGTAGAGTGTAGAGTGTAGGGTGTAGAATGTAGAGTGTAGAGTGTAGCGTGTAGCGTGTAGCATATATGGTGTAGAGTGTAGCGTGTAGCGTGTAGGGTGTAGAGGGTAGGGTGTAGAGTGTAGCGTGTAGCGTGTAGCTTGTAGAGTGTAGCGTGTAGGGTGTAGAGTGTAGCGTGTTGCGTGTAGCGTGTAGGGTGTAGGGCGTAGAGTGTAGAGTGTAGCGTGTAGGGTGTAGCGGGTAGCGTGTAGAGTGTAGAGTGTAGCGTGTAGCGTGTAGAGTGTAGCATGTAGGGTGTAAGGTGTAGAGTGTAGGGTGTAGCGTGTAGGGTGTAGAGTGTAGCGTGTAGGGTGTAGGGTGTAGAGTGTAGCGTGTAGGGTGTAGGGTGTAGAGTGTAGGGTGTAGCGTGTAGGGTGTAGAGTGTAGCGTGTAGGGTGTAGAGTGTGCGTGTAGGGTGTAGCAGGTAGGGTGTAGGGTGTAGCATGTAGGGTGTAGAGTGTAGCGTGTAGCGTGTAGGGTGTAGGGTGTAAGGTGTAGCGTATAGCGTTTAGGGTGTAGCGTGTAGCGTGTAGGGTGTAGGGTGTAGAGTGTAGCGTGTAAGGGTAGAGTGAGGATGTAGAGTGTTGGGTGTAGGGTGTAGAGGAGAGTGTAGAGTATAGAGTGTAGGGTGTAGCGTGTAGGGTGTAGAGTGTAGCGTGTAGGGTGTAGCGTGTAGGGTGTAGAGTTTAGAGTGTAGGGTGTAGCGTGTAGCGTGTAGCGTGTGGGGTGTAGGGTGTAGAATGTAGAGTGTAGCGTGTAGGGTGTAGAGTGTAGCGTGTATCGTGTAGCGTGTAGCATGTAGCGTGTAGGGTGTAGGGTGTAGAGTGTAGGGTGTAGCGTATAGGGTGTAGAGTGTAGCGTGTAGGGTGTAGAGTGTAGCGTGTATCGTGTAGCATGTAGGGTGTAGAGTGTAGGGTGTAGCGTATAGGGTGTAGAGTGTAGCGTGTAGGGTGTAGGGTGTAGAGTGTAGGGTGTAGCATGTAGGGTGTAGAGTGTAGCGTGTAGGGTGTAGAGTGTGCGTGTAGGGTGTAGCAGGTAGGGTGTAGGGTGTAGCATGTAGGGTGTAGCGTGTAGCGTGTAGGGTGTAGGGTGTAGAGTGTAGCGTGTAAGGGTAGAGTGAGGATGTAGAGTGTTGGGTGTAGGGTGTAGAGTAGGGTGTAGAGTGCACATTTTTCCCCATTTCCCCACTGGGTCATAACTTCTGTTAGAATGATCAGAGGTTGAAATTTTTTGCGTTTTCCTGCTCTTTCCAATGGCCTACAAGCAAAAATGAAGCAGTGAGCAGCAGTTTCTATTAGTACAAGAGATAACGGAAAACATTTCACAATTTTCCCCATTTCCCCATTGGGTCATTACTTCTGTTACAAAGATCAGAGCTTGAAATTTTCTGCGTTTTCCTGCTCTTTCCAATGGCCTACAAGCAAAAGAGAAGCGGTGAGCAGCAGTTTCTATTAGTATAGGACCCAATGGGGAAATGGGGAAAAATGTGAAATGTTTTCCGTTATCTCCTATACTAAGAGAGACTGCTGCTCATCGCTTCACTTATGCTTGTAGGCCATTGGAAAGAGCAGGAAAACGCAAAAAATTTCAACCTCTTATCAGTGTAACCGAAGTTATGACCCAATGAGGAAATGGGGAAAATTTTGAAATGTTTTCCCTTATCTCTTATACTAATAGAGACTGCTGCTCACCTCTTCATATATGCTTGTAGGCCATTGGAAAGAGCAGGAAAACGCAAAAAATTTGAACCTCTGATCATACTGACAGAAGTCATGACCCAGTGGGGAAATGGGGAAAAATGTGCACTCTACACCCTACACTCTACACTCTACACTCTACTCTACACCCTACACCCAACACTCTACATCCTCACTCTACCCTTACACGCTACACTCTCCACCTTACACGCTACACGCTACACGCTACACCCTACACGCTACACCTTACACCCTACACGCTACACCCTACACTCTACACCTTACACGCTACATCCTACACCCTACATGCTACACCCTACACTCTACACCCTACACGCTACACTCTACACCCTACACCCTACACGCTACACGCTACACGCTACACGCTACACTCTACACACTACACGCTACACCCTACACGCTACACCCTACATCCTACACGCTACACTCTACACTCTACACTCTACACCCTACACCCTACACTCAACACGCTACACTCTACACCCTACACGCTACACCCTACACGCTACACACTACACTCAACACGCTACACTCTACACCCTACACGCTACACTCTACACGCTACATGCTACACGCTACACTCTACACCCTACACTCTACACCCTACACGCTACACTCTACACCCTATACGCTACACGCTACACTCTACATGCTACACACTACACGCCACAAGCTACACTCTACACCCTACACGCTACACCCTACACGCTACACGCTACACTCTACACCCTACACGCTACATGCTACACTCTACACCCTACACACTACACCCTACACTCTGCACCCTACACTCTACACGCTACACGCTACACGCTACACGCTACACGCTATACTCTACACTCTACACCCTACACGCTACACGTTACACTCTATATCTTATACGCTACACGCTACACGCAACACTCTACACGCTACACGCTACACCCTACACGCTACACCCTACACTCTAGTCCCTACACTCTACACGCTACACGCTACACCCTACACGCTACACCCTACACTCAAGACCCTACACCCTACACGCTACACGCTACACCCTACACCCTACACGCTACACCCTACACCCTACATTCTACACGCTACACTCTACACCCTACACGCTACACGCTACACGCTACAATCTACACGCTACACGCTATACCCTACACTCTACACTCTACATTCTACACCCTACACTCTACACTCTACACCCTACACCCTACACTCTACACTCTACACCCTACACTCTACACCCTACACTCCACACCCTACACTCTACACCCTGCACCCTACACTCTACACTCTACACCCTACACTCTACACTCTACACCCTACACTCTACACTCTACACCCTACACCCTACACTCTACACTCTACACCCTACACTCTACACCCTACACACTACTCTCTACACCCTACACTCTACACCCTACACTCTACACTCTACACCCTACACTCTACACCCTACACCCAAGACCCTACATTCTACAGCGTGTAGCATGTAGGGTGTAGAGTGTAGGGTGTAGGGTGTAGCGTGTAGCGTGTAGCATGTAGGGTGTAGAGTGTAGCGTGTAGGGTGTAGGGTGTAGAGTGCAGGGTGTAGTGTGTAGGGTGTAGAGTGTAGCGTGTTTGGTGTAGAGTGTAGCGTGTAGCGTGTAGGGTGTAGAGTGAAGGGTGTAGCGTGTAGGGTGTAGAGTGTAGCGTGTAGGGTGTAGAGTGTAGCGTGTAGCGTGTAGAGTGTAGTGTGTAGGGTGTAGGGTGTAGAGTGTAGCGTGTAGAGTGTAGCGAGTAGGGTGTAGAGTGTAGCGTGTAGCGTGTAGCATGTAGGGTGTAGGGTGTAGAGTGTAGCGTGTAGGGTGTAAGGTGTAGCGTGTAGCGTGTAGCGTGTAGAGTGTAGCGTGTAGCGTGTAGCGTGTATTGTGTAGGGTGTAGAGTGTAGCGTGTAGGGTGTACAGTGTAGCGTGTAGCGTGTAGCGTGCAGGGTGTAGGGTGTAGAGTGTAGCGTGTAGCGTGTAGGGTGTAGGGTGTAGAGTGTAGGGTGTAGCATGTAGGGTGTAGGGTGTAGGGTGTAGCGTGTAGGGTGTTCGGTGTAGAGTTTAGGGTATAGCGTGTAGCGTTTAGCGTGTAGGGTGTAGCGTATAGCGTGTAGCGTGAAGGGTGTAGGGTGTAGAGTGTAGCGTGTAGGGTGTAGAGTGTAGCGTGTAGCGTGTAGTGTGTAGGGTGTAGAGTGTACAGTGTAGCGTGTAGGGTGTAGAGTGTAGCGTGTAGAGTGTAGGGTGTAGGGTGTAGAGTGTAACGTGTAGCATGTAGGGTGTAGCGTGTAGCGTTTAGGGTGTAGGTTGTAGAGTGTAGGGTGTAGCGTGTAGGGTGTAGAGTGTAGCGTGTAGCGTGTAACATGTAGGGTGTAGGGTGTATGGTGTAGCGTGTAGGGTGTAGAGTGTAGCGAGTAGCGTGTAGCGTGTAGGGTGTAGAGTGTAGGGTGTAGCGTGTAGGGTGTAGAGTGTAGCGTGTAGGGTGTAGAGTGTAGCGTGTAGCGTGTAGCGTGCAGGGTGTAGAGTGTAGCGTATAGCGTGTAGGGTGTAGAGTGTAGGGTGTAGCGTGTAGGGTGTAGAGTGTAGCATGTAGCGTGTAGTGTGTAGGGTGAAGAGTGTAGGGTGTAGCGTGTAGGGTGTAGCGTGTAGGGTGTAGAGTGTAGCGTGTAGGGTGTAGAGTGCAGCGTGTAGGGTGTAGAGTGTAGCGTGTAGCGTGTAGCATGTAGGGTGTAGAGTGTAGGGTGTAGCATGTAGGGTGTAGAGTGTAGCGTGTAGCGTGTAGCGTGTAGCTTGTAGAGAGTAGGGTGTACCGTGTATCGTGTAGTGTGTAGGGTGTAGGGTGTAGAGTGTAGGGTGTAGAGTATAGGGTGTAGAGTGTAGCGCGTAGGGTGTAGGGTGCAGAGTGTAGGGTGTAGTGTGTGGAGTGTAGGGTGTAGCGTGTAGGGTGTAGAGTGTAGTGTGTAGGGTGTAGCGTGTAGGGTGTAGGGTTTAGAGTGTAGGGTGTAGCGTGTAGCGTGTAGGGTGTAGGGTGTAGAGTGTAGAGTGTAGCGTGTGGGGTGTAGATTGTAGCGTGTAGCATGTAGCGTGTAGGGTGTAGGGTGTAGAGTGTAGGGTGTAGCGTATAGGGTGTAGAGTGTAGCGTGTAGGGTGTAGAGTGTAGGGTGTAGCGTGTATTGTGTATAGTGTAGCGTGTAGGGTGTAGAGTGTAGCGTGTAGGGTGTAGGGTGTAGAGTGTAGCGTGTAGGGTGTAGAGTGTAGCGTGTATCGTGTAGCATGTAGGCTGTAGAGTGTAGGGTGTAGCGTATAGGGTGTAGAGTGTAGCGTGTAGGTTGTAGGATGTAGAGTGTAGGGTTTAGCGTGTAGGGTGTAGAGTGTAGCGTGTAGGGTGTAGAGTGTGCGTGTAGGGTGTAGCAGGTAGGGTGCAGGGTGTAGCATGTAGGGTGTAGAGTGTAGCATGTAGCGTGTAGGGTGTAGGGTGTAAGGTGTAGCGTGTAGCGTGTAGGGTGTAGCGTGTAGCGTGTAGCGTGTAGGGTGTAGGGTGTAGAGTGTAGCGTGTAAGGGTAGAGTGAGGATGTAGAGTGTTGGGTGTAGGGTGTAGAGTAGGGTGTAGAGTGCACACTTTTCCCCATTTCCCCACTGGGTCATAACTTCTGTTAGAATGATCAGAGGTTGAAATTTTTTGCATTTTCCTGCGCTTTCCAATGGCCTACAAGCAAAAATGAAGCAGTGAGCAGCAGTCTCTATTAGTATAAGACATAACGGAAAACATTTCACAATTTTCCCAATTTCCCTATTGGGTCATAACTTCTGTTACAAAGAAGCAAAAGAGAAGCGGTGAGCAGCAGTTTCTATTAGTATAGGACCCAAGTGTGAAATGGGGAAAAATGTGAAATGTTTTCCGTTATCTCCTATACTAAGATAGACTGCTGCTCATCGCTTCACTTATGCTTGTAGGCCATTGGAAAGAGCAGGAAAACGCAAAAAATTTCAACCTCTTATCATTGTAACAGAAGTTATGACTAGTGTTGAGCATTCCGATACCGCAAGTATCGGGTATCGGCCGATATTTGCTGTATCGGAATTCCGATACCGAGATCCGATACTTTTGTGGTATCGGGTATCGGTATCGAAACAATACCGATTTTAAAATGCGCGCGTCTCCTGCCTCCCGTGACGTCACGGCTTGTGATTGGTCGCGTCGCCCATGTGATCGCGACGCGACCAATCACAACGCCGGAACGTAATTTTAAAATACTGAAGGACCTAAAATTACGTCATGGCTTGCTGTGATTGGTCGCGTCGCGGCCACATGGGCGGCGCGCGACCAATCACAAGCCGGGACTTCACGTAAGGAAGTTAAAGCGCGAATTTTAAGCAAACAACGCTGCCGGTTCCCTCGGTAAGGTGCAGGCTGCGTCGGAGAGGTGAGTATAGCAATATTTTTTATTTTAATTCTTTATTTTACACATTAATATGGTTCCCAGGGCCTGAAGGAGAGTTTCCTCTCCTTCAGACCCTGGGAACCATCAGGAATACCGTCCGATACATGAGTCCCATTGACTTGTATTGGTATCGGGTATCGGTATCGTATTAGATCCGATACTTTGCCGGTATCGGCCGATACTTTCCGATACCGATACTTTCAAGAATCGGACGGTATCGCTCAACACTAGTTATGACCCAATGAGGAAATGGGGAAAATTTTGAAATGTTTTCCGTTATCTCTTATACTAATAGAGACTGCTGCTCACCTCTTCATATATGCTTGTAGGCCATTGGAAAGAGCAGGAAAACGCAAAAAATTTGAACCTCTGATCATACTGACAAAAGTCATGACCCAGTGGGGAAATGGGGAAAAATGTGCACTCTACACCCTACACTCTACACTCTACACTCTACTCTACACCCAACACTCTACATCCTCACTCTACCCTTACACGCTACACTCTCCACCCTACACGCTACACGCTACACGCTACACCCTACACGCTACACGCTACACCTTACACCCTACACGCTACACCCTACACTCTACACCTTACACGCTACATCCTACACCCTACATGCTACACGCTACACTCTACATGCTACACACTACACACCGCAAGCTACACTCTACACCCTACACGCTATACCCTACACGCTACACCCTACACTCTACACCCTGCACCCTACACGCTACACGCTACACCCTACACTTCACACCCTACACGCTACACTCTACACCCTACACGCTACACGCTACACACTACACTCTACACCCTTCACCCTACATGCTACACGCTACACTCTACAGCCTACACGCTACACGCTACACCCTACATCCTACACTCTACACCCTACATGCTACACGCTACATGCTACACGCTACACTCTACACCCTACACTCCACACTCTACACCCTACACCCTACACGCTACACTCTGCACCCTACACGCTACACGCTACACTCTACACGCTACACTTTACTCTTTACACGCTACACCCTACACCCTATACCCTACACTGTACACTCTACACCCTACATTCTACTCACTACACTCTACACTCTACACTGTACACCCTACACTCTACACTCTACACTCTATTCTCTTCATCCTATACCCTACACCACACACTCTACACTCTACACCCTACACCCTACACTCCACACTCTAGGTGTAGAGTGTAGGGTGTAGGGTGTAGAGCGTAGAGTGTAGAGAGTACAGTGTAGGGTGTAAGGTGTAGTGTGTAGTGTGTAGATTGTAGGATGTAGAGTGTAGGGTGTAGGGTGTAGAGTGTAGGGTGTAGGGTGTTGAGTGTAGGGTGCAGAGTGTATGGTGCAGAGTGTAGAATATAGGGTGTAGGGTGTAGAATGTATGGTTTAGAGAGTAGAGTGTAGGATGTACAGTGTAGGGTGTAGAGTGTAGGGTGTAGAATGTAGGGACTTGGGTGTAGGGTGTAGAGTGTAGAGTGTAGAGTGTAGGGTGTAGACTGTATACTGTAGGGTGTAGGGGGTAGACTGTAGACTGTAAAGAGTACAGTGTAGAGTGTAGAGTGTAGAGTGTGGGGTGTAGAGAGTAGTGTGTAGGTTGTAGAGTGTAGGGTGTAGGGTGTAGAGTGTAGAGTGTAGGCTGTAGAGTGTAGAATGTAGGGTGTAGGGTGTAAAATGTAGCGTGTAGCGTGTAGAGTGTAGGGTGTAGGGTGTAGAGTGTAGAGTGTAGGGTGTAGAATGTAGAGTGTAGAGTGTAGCGTGTAGCGTGCAGCATATAGGGTGTAGAGTGTAGCATGTAGCGTGTAGGGTGTAGAGGGTAGGGTGTAGAGTGTAGCGTGTAGCGTGTAGAGTGTAGCGTGTAGGGTGTAGAGTGTAGCGTGTTGCGTGTAGCGTGTAGGGTGTAGGGCGTAGAGTGTAGAGTGTAGCGTGTAGGGTGTAGCGGGTAGCGTGTAGAGTGTAGAGTGTAGCGTGTAGCGTGTAGCATGTAGGGTGTAAGGTGTAGAGTGTAGGGTGTAACGTGTAGGGTGTAGAGTGTAGCGTGCAGGGTGTAGGGTGTAGAGTGTAGTGTGTAGAGTGTAGGGTGTAGTCTGTAGGGTGTAGCGTGTAGCGTGTAGCATGTAGGGTGTAGGGTGTAGAGAGTAGCGTGTAGGGTGTAGCGTGTAGGGTGTAGAGTGTCGCGTGTAGCGTGTAGTGTAGCGTGTAGCGTGTAGGGTGTAGCATGTAGGTTGTAGGGTGTAGAGTGTAGGGTGTAGTGTGTAGGGTTTAGAGTGTAGGGTGTAGCGTGTAGCGTGTAGGTTGTAGGGTGTAGAGTGTAGAGGGTAGCATGTAGGGTGTAGAGTGTAGCGTGTATCGTGTAGCATGTAGGGTGTAGGGTGTAGAGTGTAGGGTGTAGCGTATAGGGTGTAGAGTGTAGCATGTAGGGTGTAGGGTGTAGAGTGCAGGGTGTAGCGTGTAGGGTGTAGAGTGTAGCGTGTAGGGTGTAGAGTGTAGCGTGTAGGGTGTAGGGTGTAGAGTGTAGCGTGTAGTGTGTAGGGTGTAGCGTGTAGGGTGTAGAGTGTAGCATGTAGGGTGTAGAGTGTACGTGTAGGGTGTAGAGTGTAGCGTGTAGCGTGTAGCGTGTAGCGTGTAGGGTGTAGAGTGTAGGGTGTAGTGTGTAGGGTGTAGATTGTAGCGTGTAGGGTGTAGATTGTAGCGTGTATCATGTAGAGTGTAGCGTGTAGGGTGTAGAGTGTAGGGTGTAGCGTGTAGCGTGTAGAGTGTAGGGTGAAGCGTGTAGGGTGTAGAGTGTAGAGTGTAGCGTGTAGGGTGTAGGGTGTAGCATGTAGTGTAAAGTGTAGCGTGTAGGGTGTAGAGTGTAGGGTGTAGCGTGTAGCGTGTAGAGTGTAGCGTGTAGGGTGTAGAGTGTAGCGTGTAGCATGTAGCATGTAGAGTGTAGCGTGTAGGGTGTAGGGTGTAGCGTGTAGGGTGTAGAGTGTAGCGTGTAGGGTGTAGAGTGTAGCGTGTAGGGTTTAGAGTGTGGCGTGTAGGGTCTAGAGTGTAGCGTGTAGCGTGTAGCGTGTAGCGTGTAGGGTGTAGAGTGAAGGGTTGAGTGTGTAGTTTGTAGAGTGTAGCGTGTAGGGTGTAGGGTGTAGGGTGTAGCGTGTAGTGTGTAGGTTGTAGAGTGTAGCGTGTAGCATGTAGAGTGTAGCGTGTAGGGTGTAGGGTGTAGGTTGTAGGGTGTAGAGTGTAGCATGTAGCGTGTAGCGTGTAGGGTGTAAAGTGTAGCGTGTAGAGTGTAGCGTGTAGGGTGTAAGGTGTAGAGTGTAGCTTGTAAGGGTAGAGTGAGGATGTAGAGTGTTGGGTGTAGGGTGTAGAGGAGAGTGTAGAGTGTAGAGTGTAGGGTGTAGCGTGTAGGGTGTAGAGTGTAGCGTGTAGGGTGTAGCGTGTAGGGTAAAGTGTAGCGTGTAGGGTGTAGAGTGTAGGGTGTAGCGTTTAGCGTGTAGAGTGTAGCGTGTAGGGTGTAGAGTGTAGAGTGTAGCGTGTAGGGTGTAGGGTGTAGCATGTAGTGTAAAGTGTAGCGTGTAGGGTGTAGAGTGGAGGGTGTAGCGTGTAGCGTGTAGAGTGTAGCGTGTAGGGTGTAGAGTGTAGCGTGTAGCATGTAGCATGTAGAGTGTAGCGTGTAAGGTGTAGGGTGTAGCGTGTAGGGTGTAGAGTGTAGCGTGTAGGGTGTAGAGTGTAGCGTGTACGGTTTAGAGTGTGGCGTGTAGGGTCTAGAGTGTAGCGTGTAGCGTGTAGCGTGTAGGGTGTAGAGTGAAGGGTGGAGTGTGTAGTTTGTAGAGTGTAGCGTGTAGGGTGTAGGGTGTAGGGTGTAGCGTGTAGTGTGTAGGGTGTAGAGTGTAGCGTGTAGCATGTAGAGTGTAGCGTGTAGGGTGTAGGGTGTAGGTTGTAGGGTGTAGAGTGTAGCATGTAGCGTGTAGCGTGTAGGGTGTAAAGTGTAGCGTGTAGAGTGTAGCGTGTAGGGTGTAAGGTGTAGAGTGTAGCTTGTAAGGGTAGAGTGAGGATGTAGAGTGTTGGGTGTAGGGTGTAGAGGAGAGTGTAGAGTGTAAAGTGTAGGGTGTAGCGTGTAGGTGTAGAGTGTAGCGTGTAGGGTGTAGCGTGTAGGGTAAAGTGTAGCATGTAGGGTGTAGAGTGTAGGGTGTAGCGTGTAGCGTGTAGAGTGTAGCGTGTAGGGTGTAGAGTGTAGCGTGTAGCATGTAGCATGTAGAGTGTAGCGTGTAGGGTGTAGGGTGTAGCGTGTAGGGTGTAGAGTGTAGCGTGTAGGGTGTAGAGTGTAGCGTGTAGGGTTTAGAGTGTGGCGTGTAGGGTCTAGAGTGTAGCGTATAGCGTGTAGCGTGTAGGGTGTAGAGTGAAGGGTGGAGTGTGTAGTTTGTAGAGTGTAGCGTGTAGGGTGTAGGGTGTAGGGTGTAGCGTGTAGTGTGTAGGGTGTAGAGTGTAGCGTGTAGCATGTAGAGTGTAGCGTGTAGGGTGTAGGGTGTAGGTTGTAGGGTGTAGAGTGTAGCATGTAGCGTGTAGCGTGTAGGGTGAAAAGTGTAGCGTGTAGAGTGTAGCGTGTAGGGTGTAAGGTGTAGAGTGTAGCTTGTAAGGGTAGAGTGAGGATGTAGAGTGTTGGGTGTAGGGTGTAGAGGAGAGTGTAGAGTGTAGAGTGTAGGGTGTAGCGTGTAGGGTGTAGAGTGTAGCGTGTAGGGTGTAGCGTGTAGGGTGTAGGGTTTAGAGTGTAGGGTGTAGCGTGTAGCGTGTAGGGTGTAGGGTGTAGAATGTAGAGTGTAGCGTGCAGGGTGTAGAGTGTAGCGTGTATCGTGTAGCGTGTAGCATGTAGCGTGTAGGGTGTAGGGTGTAGAGTGTAGGGTGTAGCGTATAGGGTGTATAGTGTAGCGTGTAGGGTGTAGAGTGTAGGGTGTAGCGTATATTGTGTATAGTGTAGCGTGTAGGGTGTAGAGTGTAGCGTGTAGGGTGTAGGGTGTAGAGTGTAGTGTGTAGGGTGTAGAGTGTAGCGTGTATCGTGTAGCATGTAGGGTGTAGAGTGTAGGGTGTAGCGTGTAGGGTGTAGAGTGTAGCGTGTAGGGTGTAGCAGGTAGGGTGTAGGGTGTAGCATGTAGGGTGTAGAGTGTAGCGTGTAGCGTGTAGGGTGTAGGGTGTAAGGTGTAGCGTGTAGCGTTTAGGGTGTAGCGTGTAGCGTGTAGCGTGTAGGGTGTAGGGTGTAGAGTGTAGCGTGTAAGGGTAGAGTGAGGATGTAGAGTGTTGGGTGTAGGGTGTAGAGTAGGGTGTAGAGTGCAGATTTTTCCCCATTTCCCCACTGGGTCATAACTTCTGTTAGAATGATCAGAGGTTGAAATTTTTTGCGTTTTCCTGCTCTTTCCAATGGCCTACAAGCAAAAATGAAGCAGTGAGCAGCAGTCTCTATTAGTACAAGAGATAACGGAAAACATTTCACAATTTTCCCCATTTCCCCATTGGGTCATAACTTCTGTTACAAAGATCAGAGCTTGAAATTTTCTGCGTTTTCCTGCTCTTTCCAATGGCCTACAAGCAAAAGAGAAGCGGTGAGCAGCAGTTTCTATTAGTATAGGACCCAATGGGGAAATGGGGAAAAATGTGAAATGTTTTCCATTATCTCCTATACTAAGAGAGACTGCTGCTCATCGCTTCACTTATGCTTGTAGGCCATTGGAAAGAGCAGGAAAACGCAAAAAATTTCAACCTCTTATCATTAGTGTTGAGCATTCCGATACCGCAAGTATCGGGTATCGGCCGATACTTGCGGGTATCGGAATTCCGATACCGAGATCCGATACTTTTGTGGTATCGGGTATCGGTATCGAAACAACATTAATGTAAAAATGTGTATAAGAAAGAATTAAAATAAAAAATATTGCTATACTCACCTCTCCGACGCAGCCTGCACCTTACCGAGGGAAGCGGCAGCATTCTTTGTTTAAAATTCGCGCTTTTCTTTCCTTACGTGAAGTCCCGGCTTTGTGATTGGTTGCGTCGCAGTCACATGGGCGACGCAACCAATCACAGCAAGCCGTGACGTAATTTCAAGTCCTTAAGGATTGTAAAATTACGTCCCGGCTTTGTGATTGGTTGCGTCGCAGTCACATGGGCGACGCAACCAATCACAAGCCGTGACGTCACGGGAGGCTGGACACGCGCGCATTTTAAAATGCGCGCTTGTCCAGCCTCCCGGCTTGTGATTGGTTGACCGCGAAGCAACCAATCACAAGCCGGGACGTAATTTTAAAATCCTGAAGGACCTGAAATTACATCACGGCTTGCTGTGATTGGTTGCGTCGCCCATGTGACTGCGACGCAACCAATCACAACGCCGGAACGTAATTTTAAAATCCTGAAGGACCTGAAATTACGTCACGGCTTGCTGTGATTGGTTGCGTCCCGGCCACATGGGCGGCACGCGACCAATCACAAGCCGGGACTTCACGTAAAGGAAAGAAAAGCGCGAATTTTAAACAAAGAACGCTGCCGCTTCCCTCGGTAAGGTAAGGTGCAGGTAAGGTGCAGGCTGCGTCGGAGAGGTGAGTATATCAATATTTTTTATTTTAATTCTTTCTTTTACACATTAATATGGTTCCCAGGGCCTAAAGGAGAGTTTCCTCTCCTTCAGACCCTGGGAACCATCAGGGATACCGTCCGATACGTGAGTCCCATTGACTTGTATTGGTATCGGGTATCGGTATCGGATTGGATCCGATACTTTGCCGGTATCGGCCGATACTTTCCGATACCGATACTTTCAAGTATCGGACGGTATCGCTCAACACTACTTATCATTGTAACAGAAGTTATGACCCAATGAGGAAATGGGGAAAATTTTGGAATGTTTTCCCTTATCTCTTATACTAATAGAGACTGCTGCTCACCTCTTCATATATGCTTGTAGGCCATTGGAAAGAGCAGGAAAACGCAAAAAATTTGAACCTCTGATCATACTGACAGAAGTCATGACCCAGTGGGGAAATGGGGAAAAATGTGCACTCTACACCCTACACTCTACATCTACACTCTACTCTACACCCTACACCCAACACTCTACATCCTCACTCTACCCTTACACGCTACACTCTCCACCCTACACGCTACACGCTACACCCTACACGCTACACGCTACACCTTACACGCTACATCCTACACCCTACATGCTACACCCTACACTCTACACCCTACACGCTACACTCTACACCCTACACCCTACACGCTACACGCTACACTCTACACACTACACGCTACACCCTACACGCTACACCCTACACCCTACACCCTACACGCTACACTCTACACTCTACACTCTACACCCTACACCCTACACTCAACACGCTACACTCTACACCCTACACGCTACACTCTACACCCTACACACTACACCCTACACGCTACACACTACACTCAACACGCTACACTCTACACCCTACACGCTACACTCTACACGCTACATGCTACATGCTACACTCTACACCCTACACTCTAAACCCTACACGCTACACTCTACACCCTACACGCTACACGCTACACTCTACATGCTACACACTACACGTCGCAAGCTACACTCTACACCCTACACGCTACACCCTACACGCTACACTCTACACCCTGCACCCTACACGCTACACGCTACACCCTACACTTCACACCCTACACGCTACACTCTACACCCTACACGCTACACGCTACACACTACACTCTACACCCTTCACCCTACATGCTACACGCTACACTCTACAGCCTACATGCTACACGCTACACCCTACATCCTACACTCTACACCCTACATGCTACACGCTACATGCTACACGCTACACTCTATGCCCTACACTCCACACTCTACACCCTACACCCTACACACTACACTCTGCACCCTACACGCTACACGCTACACTCTACACGCTACACTTTACTCTTTACACGCTACACCCTACACCCTATACCCTACACTGTACACTCTACACCCTACATTCTACTCACTACACTCTACACTGTACACCCTACACTATACACTCTACACTCTATTCTCTTCATCCTATACCCTACACCCCACACACTACACTCTACACCCTACACCCTATACTCCACACTCTAGGTGTAGAGTGTAGGGTGTAGGGTGTAGAGTGTAGAGTGTAGAGAGTACAGTGTAGGGTGTAAGGTGTAGTGTGTAGTGTGTAGATTGTAGCATGTAGAGTGTAGGGTGTAGGGTGTAGAGTGTAGGGTGTAGGGTGTTGAGTGTAGGGTGCAGAGTGTATGGTGCAGAGTGTAGAATATAGGGTGTAGGGTGTAGAATGTATGGTGTAGAGAATAGAGTGCAGGATGTACAGTGTAGGGTGTAGAGTGTAGGGTGTAGAATGTAGGGACTTGGGTGTAGGGTGTAGAGTGTAGAGTGTAGGGTGTAGACTGTATACTGTAGGGTGTAGGGGGTAGACTGTAGACTGTAGGGAGTACAGTGTAGAGTGTAGAGTGTAGAGTGTGGGGTGTAGAGAGTAGTGTGTAGGGTGTAGAGTGTAGGGTGTAGGGTGTAGAGTGTAGAGTGTAGGCTGTAGAGTGTAGAGTGTAGGCTGTAGAGTGTAGAGTGTAGAGTGTAGGGTGTAGGGTGTAAAATGTAGGGTGTAGAGTGTAGAGTGTAGGGTGTAGGGTGTAGAGTGTAGAGTGTAGGGTGTAGAATGTAGAGTGTAGAGTGTAGCGTGTAGCGTGTAGCGTGTAGCATATAGGGTGTAGAGTGTAGCGTGTAGCGTGTAGGGTGTAGAGGGTAGGGTGTAGAGTGTAGCGTGTAGCGGGTTGCGTGTAGCGTGTAGGGCATAGAGTGTAGAGTGTAGCGTGTAGGGTGTAGCGGGTAGCGTGTAGAGTGTAGAGTGTAGCGTGTAGCGTGTAGCGTGTAGCATGTAGGGTGTAAGGTGTAGAGTGTAGGGTGTAGCGTGTAGGGTGTAGAGTGTAGCGTGTAGGGTGTAGGGTGTAGAGTGTAGTGTGTAGAGTGTAGGGTGTAGCCTGTAGGGTGTAGCGTGTAGCGTGTAGCATGTAGGGTGTAGGGTGTAGAGAGTAGCGTGTAGGGTGTAGCGTGTAGGGTGTAGAGTGTCGCGTGTAGCGTGTAGAGTGTAGCGTGTAGCGTGTAGGGTGTAGCATGTAGGTTGTAGGGTGTAGAGTGTAGGGTGTAGCGTGTAAGGTTTAGAGTGTAGGGTGTAGCGTGTAGCGTGTAGGTTGTAGGGTGTAGAGTGTAGAGTGTAGCGTGTAGGGTGTAGAGTGTAGCGTGTATCGTGTAGCGTGTAGCGTGTAGGGTGTAGGGTATAGAGTGTAGGGTGTAGCGTATAGGGTGTAGAGTGTAGCGTGTAGGGTGTAGAGTGTAGGTTGTAGCGTGTAGGGTGTAGAGTGTAGCGTGTAGGGTGTAGAGTGTAGCGTGTAGGGTGTAGGGTGTAGAGTGTAGCGTGTAGGGTGTAGAGTGTAGGGTGTAGCATGTAGGGTGTAGAGTGTAGCATGTAGGGTGTAGAGTGTACGTGTAGGGTGTAGAGTGTAGCGTGTAGCGTGTAGGGTGTAGAGTGTAGGGTGTAGTGTGTAGGGTGTAGATTGTAGCGTGTAGGGTGTAGATTGTAGCGTGCAGCATGTAGAGTGTAGCGTGTAGGGTGTAGGGTGTAGAGTGTAGTGTGTAGAGTGTAGGGTGTAGCCTGTAGGGTGTAGCGTGTAGCGTGTAGCATGTAGGGTGTAGGGTGTAGAGAGTATCGTGTAGGGTGTAGCGTGTAGGGTGTAGAGTGTCGCGTGTAGCGTGTAGAGTGTAGCGTGTAGCGTGTAGGGTGTAGCATGTAGGTTGTAGGGTGTAGAGTGTAGGGTGTAGCGTGTAAGGTTTAGAGTGTAGGGTGTAGCGTGTAGCGTGTAGGTTGTAGGGTGTAGAGTGTAGAGTGTAGCGTGTAGGGTGTAGAGTGTAGCGTGTATCGTGTAGCGTGTAGCGTGTAGGGTGTAGAGTGTAGGGTGTAGCGTATAGGGTGTAGAGTGTAGCGTGTAGGGTGTAGAGTGTAGGTTGTAGCGTGTAGGGTGTAGAGTGTAGTGTGTAGGGTGTAGGGTGTAGCGTGTAGGGTGTAGGGTGTAGAGTGTAGCGTGTAGGGTGTAGAGTGTAGGGTGTAGCATGTAGGGTGTAGAGTGTAGCATGTAGGGTGTAGAGTGTACGTGTAGGGTGTAGAGTGTAGCGTGTAGCGTGTAGCGTGTAGGGTGTAGAGTGTAGGGTGTAGTGTGTAGGGTGTAGATTGTAGCGTGTAGGGTGTAGATTGTAGCGTGCAGCATGTAGAGTGTAGCGTGTAGGGTGTAGAGTGTAGGGTGTATCGTGTAGCGTGTAGAGTGTAGGGTGAAGCGTGTAGGGTGTAGAGTGTAGAGTGTAGCGTGTAGGGTGTAGCATGTAGTGTAAAGTGTAGCGTGTAGGGTGTAGAGTGTAGGGTGTAGCGTGTAGCGTGTAGAGTGTAGCGTGTAGGGTGTAGAGTGTAGCGTGTAGCATGTAGCGTGTAGAGTGTAGCGTGTAGGGTGTAGGGTGTAGCGTGTAGGGTGTAGAGTGTAGCGTGTAGGGTGTAGAGTGTAGCGTGTAGCGTGTAGCGTGTAGCGTGTAGGGTGTAGAGTGAAGGGTGGAGTGTGTAGTTTGTAGAGTGTAGCGTGTAGGGTGTAGGGTGTAGGGTGTAGCGTGTAGCGTGTAGGGTGTAGAGTGTAGGGTGTAGCACGTAGAGTGTAGCGTGTAGGGTGTAGGGTGTAGGTTGTAGGGTGTAGAGTGTAGCATGTAGCGTGTAGCGTGTAGGGTGGAGGGTGTAAAGTGTAGCATGTAGGGTGTAGGGTGTAGAGTGTAGTGTGTAAGGGTAGAGTGAGGATGTAGAGTGTTGGGTGTAGGGTGTAGAGGAGAGTGTAGAGTGGAGAGTGTAGGGTGTAGCGTGTAGGGTGTAGAGTGTAGCATGTAGGGTGTAGCGTGTAGGGTGTAGGGTTTTGAGTGTAGGGTGTAGCGTGTAGCGTGTAGCGTGCAGGGTGTAGGGTGTAGAGTGTAGAGTGTAGCGTGTAGGGTGTAGAGTGTAGCGTGTATCGTGTAGTGTGTAGCATGTAGCGTGTAGGGTGTAGGGTGTAGAGTGTAGGGTGTAGCGTATAGGGTGTAGAGTGTAGCGTGTAGGGTGTAGAGTGTAGGGTGTAGCGTGTATTGTGTATAGTGTAGCGTGTAGGGTGTAGAGTGTAGCGTGTAGGGTGTAGGGTGTAGAGTGTAGCGTGTAGGGTGTAGAGTGTAGCGTGTATCGTGTAGCATGTAGGGTGTAGAGTGTAGGGTGTAGCGTATAGGGTGTAGAGTGTAGCGTGTAGGGTGTAGGGTGTAGAGTGTAGGGTGTAGCGTGTAGGGTGTAGAGTGTAGCGTGTAGGGTGTAGAGTGTGCGTGTAGGGTGTAGCAGGTAGGGTGTAGGGTGTAGCATGTAGGGTGTAGAGTGTAGCGTGTAGCGTGTAGGGTGTAGGGTGTAAGGTGTAGCGTGTAGCGTTTAGGGTGTAGCGTGTAGCGTGTATCGTGTAGGGTGTAGGGTGTAGAGTGTAGCGTGTAAGGGTAGAGTGAGGATGTAGAGTGTTGGGTGTAGGGTGTAGAGTAGGGTGTAGAGTGCACATTTTTCCCCATTTCCCCACTGGGTCATAACTTCTGTTAGAATGATCAGAGGTTGAAATTTTTTGCGTTTTCCTGCTCTTTCCAATGGCCTACAAGCAAAAATGAAGCAGTGAGCAGCAGTCTCTATTAGTACAAGAGATAACGGAAAACATTTCACAATTTTCCCCATTTCCCCATTGGGTCATAACTTCTGTTACAAAGATCAGAGCTTGAAATTTTCTGCGTTTTCCTGCTCTTTCCACTGGCCTACAAGCAAAAGAGAAGCGGTGAGCAGCAGTTTCTATTAGTATAGGACCCAATGGGGAAATGGGGAAAAATGTGAAATGTTTTCCGTTATCTCCTATACTAAGAGAGACTGCTGCTCATCGCTTCACTTATGCTTGTAGGCCATTGGAAAGAGCAGGAAAACGCAAAAAATTTCAACCTCTTATCATTGTAACAGAAGTTATGACCCAATGAGGAAATGGGGAAAATTTTGAAATGTTTTCCCTTATCTCTTATACTAATAGAGACTGTTGCTCACCTCTTCATATATGCTTGTAGGCCATTGGAAAGAGCAGGAAAACGCAAAAAATTTGAACCTCTGATCATACTGACAGAAGTTATGACCCAGTGGGGAAATGGGGAAAAATGTGCACTCTACACCCTACACTCTACACTCTACTCTACACCCTACACCCAACACTCTACATCCTCACTCTACCCTTACACGCTACACTCTCCACCCTACACGCTACACGCTACACCCTACACGCTACACGCTACACCTTACACCCTACAAGCTACACCCTACACTCTACACCTTACACGCTACATCCTACACCCTACATGCTACACCCTACACTCTACACCCTACACCCTACACCCTACACGCTACACGCTACACGCTACACGCTACACTCTACACACTACACGCTACACCCTACACGCTACACCCTACACCCTACATGCTACACTCTACACCCTACACTCTACACCCTACACGCTACACTCTACACCCTATACGCTACACGCTACACTCTACATGCTACACACTACACGCCGCACGCTACACTCTACACCCTACACGCTACACGCTACACCCTACACTCTACACCCTGCACCCTACACGCTACACCCTACAATCCACACCCTACACGCTACACTCTACACCCTACACGCTACATGCTACACACTACACTCTACACCCTTCACCCTACATGCTACACGCTACACTCTACAGCCTACACGCTACACGCTACACCCTACATCTTACATTCTACACCCTACATGCTTCACGCTACATGCTACACGCTACACTCTACGCCCTACACTCCACACTCTACACCCTACACCCTACACGCTACACTCTGCACCCTACACGCTACACACTACACGCTACACTTTACACTCTAAACGCTACACCCTATACCCTACACTGTACACTCTACACCCTACATTCTACTCACTACACTCTACACTCTACACTGTACACCCTACACTATACACTCTACACTCTAATCTCTTCATCCTATACCCTACACCCCACACTCTACACTCTACACCCTACACCCTATACTCCACACTCTAGGTGTAGAGTGTAGGGTGTAGGGTGTAGAGTGTAGAGTGTAGAGAGTACAGTGTAGGGTGTAAGGTGTAGTGTGTAGATTGTAGGATGTAGAGTGTAGGGTGTAGGGTGTACAGTGTAGGGTGTAGGGTGTTGAGTGTAGGATGTACAGTGTAGTGTGTACAGTGTAGGGTGTAGAATGTAGGGACTTGGGTGTAGGGTGTAGAGTGTAGAGTGTAGGGTGTAGACTGTATACTGTAGGGTGTAGGGGGTAGACTGTAGACTGTAGGGTGTACAGTGTAGAGTGTAGAGTGTAGAGTGTGGGGTGTAGAGAGTAGTGTGTAGGGTGTAGAGTGTAGGGTGTAGAGTGTAGAGTGTAGGGTGTAGAGTGTAGAGTGTAGGGTGTAGGGTGTAAAATGTAGGGTGTAGAGTGTAGAGTGTAGGGTGTAGGGAGTAGAGTGTAGAGTGTAGGGTGTAGAATGTAGAGTGTAGAGTGTAGCGTGTAGCATATAGGGTGTAGAGTGTAGCGTGTAGCGTGTAGAGGGTAGGGTGTAGAGTGTAGCGTGTAGCGTGTAGAGTGTAGCGTGTAGGGTGTAGAGTGTAGCGGGTTGCGTGTAGGGTGTAGGGCGTAGAGTGTAGAGTGTAGCGTGTAGGGTGTAGCGGGTAGCGTGTAGAGTGTAGAGTGTAGCGTGTAGCGTGTAGCATGTAGGGTGTAAGGTGTAGAGTGTAGGGTGTAGCGTGTAGGGTGTAGAGTGTAGCGTGTAGGGTGTAGGGTGTAGAGTGTAGTGTGTAGAGTGTAGGGTGTAGCCTGTAGGGTGTAGCGTGTAGCGTGTAGCATGTAGGGTGTAGGGTGTAGAGAGTAGCATGTAGGGTGTAGCGTGTAGGGTGTAGAGTGTCGCGTGTAGCGTGTAGAGTGTAGTGTGTAGCGTGTAGGGTGTAGCATGTAGGTTGTAGGGTGTAGAGTGTAGGGTGTAGAGTGTAAGGTTTAGAGTGTAGGGTGTAGCGTGTAGCATGTAGGTTGTAGGGTGTAGAGTGTAGAGTGTAGCGTGTAGGGTGTAGAGTGTAGCGTGTATCGTGTAGCGTGTAGGGTGTAGAGTGTAGGGTGTAGCGTATAGGGTGTAGAGTGTAGCGTGTAGGGTGTAGAGTGTAGGTTGTAGCGTGTAGGTTGTAGAGTGTAGCGTGTAGGGTGTAGAGTGTAGCATGTAGGGTGTAGGGTGTAGAGTGTAGCGTGTAGGGTGTAGAGTGTAGGGTGTAGCGTGTAGGGTGTAGAGTGTAGCATGTAGGGTGTAGAGTGTACGTGTAGGGTGTAGAGTGTAGCGTGTAGCGTGTAGCGTGTAGGGTGTAGAGTGTAGGGTGTAGTGTGTAGGGTGTAGATTGTAGCGTGTAGGGTGTAGATTGTAGCGTGCAGCATGTAGAGTGTAGCGTGTAGGGTGTAGAGTGTAGGGTGTAGTGTGTAGCGTGTAGAGTGTAGGGTGAAGCATGTAGGGTGTAGAGTGTAGAGTGTAGCGTGTAGGGTGTAGGGTGTAGCATGTAGTGTAAAGTGTAGCGTGTAGGGTGTAGAGTGTAGGGTGTAGCGTGTAGCGTGTATTGTGTAGGGTGTAGAGTGTAGCGTGTAGGGTGTACAGTGTAGCGTGTAGCGTGTAGCGTGCAGGGTGTAGGGTGTAGAGTGTAGCGTGTAGCGTGTAGGGTGTAGGGTGTAAAGTGTAGGGTGTAGCATGTAGGGTGTAGCGTGTAGGGTGTACGGTGTAGAGTTTAGGGTATAGCGTGTAGCGTTTAGCGTGTAGGGTGTAGCGTGTAGCGTGTAGCGTGAAGGGTGTAGGGTGTAGAGTGTAGCGTGTAGGGTGTAGAGTGTAGCGTGTAGCGTGTAGTGTGTAGGGTGTAGAGTGTACAGTGTAGCGTGTAGGGTGTAGAGTGTAGCGTGTAGAGTGTAGGGTGTAGGGTGTAGAGTGTAACGTGTAGCATGTAGGGTGTAGCGTGTAGCGTTTAGGGTGTAGGTTGTAGAGTGTAGGGTGTAGCGTGTAGGGTGTAGAGTGTAGCGTGTAGTGTGTAGAGTGTAGCGTGTAGCGTGTAGCGTGCAGGGTGTAGAGTGTAGCGTATAGCGTGTAGGGTGTAGAGTGTAGGGTGTAGCGTGTAGGGTGTAGAGTGTAGCGTGTAGCGTGTAGTGTGTAGGGTGAAGAGTGTAGGGTGTAGCGTGTAGGGTGTAGCGTGTAGGGTGTAGAGTGTAGCGTGTAGGGTGTAGAGTGCAGCGTGTAGGGTGTAGAGTGTAGCGTGTAGCGTGTAGCGTGTAGGGTGTAGAGTGTAGGGTGTAGCATGTAGGGTGTAGAGTGTAGCGTGTAGCGTGTAGCTTGTAGAGTGTAGGGTGTACCGTGTATCTTGTAGCGTGTAGGGTGTAGGGTGTAGAGTGTAGGGTGTAGAGTATAGGGTGTAGCGTGTAGGGTGTAGCGTGTAGGGTGTAGAGTGTAGCGTGTAGGGTGTAGAGTGTAGCGTGTAGGGTGTAGAGTGTAGCGTGTAGCGTGTAGCGTGCAGAGTGTAGAGTGTAGCATATAGCGTGTAGGGTGTAGAGTGTAGGGTGTAGCGTGTAGGGTGTAGAGTGTAGCGTGTAGTGTGTAGGGTGAAGAGTGTAGGGTGTAGCGTGCAGGGTGTAGCGTGTAGGGTGTAGAGTGTAGCGTGTAGGGTGTAGAGTGCAGCATGTAGGGTGTAGAGTGTAGCGTGTAGCGTGTAGCGTGTAGGGTGTAGAGTGTAGGGTGTAGCATGTAGGGTGTAGAGTGTAGCGTGTAGCGTGTAGCTTGTAGAGTGTAGGGTGTACCGTGTATCGTGTAGCGTGTAGGGTGTAGGGTGTAGAGTGTAGGGTGTAGAGTATAGGGTGTAGAGTGTAGCGTGTAGGGTGTAGAGTGTTGGGTGTAGGGTGTAGAGTGTAGAGTGTAGCGTGTAGGGTGTAGGGTGCAGAGTGTAGCGTGTAGGGTGTAGTGTGTAGAGTGTAGGGTGTAGCGTGTAGGGTGTAGAGTGTAGAGTGTAGGGTGTAGCGTGTAGGGTGTAGGGTTTAGAGTGTAGGGTGTAGCGTGTAGCGTGTAGCGTGTAGGGTGTAGGGTGTAGAGTGTAGAGTGTAGCGTGTAGGGTGTAGAGTGTAGCGTGTAGCATGTAGCGTGTAGGGTGTAGGGTGTAGAGTGTAGGGTGTAGCGTATAGGGTGTAGAGTGTAGCGTGTAGGGTGTAGAGTGTAGTGTGTAGCGTGTATTGTGTATAGTGTAGAGTGTAGGGTGTAGCTCTTTCCAATGGCCTACAAGCATAAGTGAAGCAGTGAGCAGCAGTCTCTATTAGTATAGGAGATAACAGAAAACATTTCACATTTTTCCCCATTGTGTCATAACTTCTTTTACAATGATCAGAGGTTGAATTTTTTTGCGTTTTCCTGCTCTTTCCAATGGCTTACAAGCATAAGTGAAGCGTTGAGCAGCAGTTTCTATTAGTGTAGGACCCAATGGGGAAATGGGGAAAAATGTGAAATGTTTTCCGTTATCTCTTATACTAATAGAGACTGCTGCTCACTGCTTCACTTATGCTTGTAGGCCATTGGAAATAGCAGGAAAACGCATCATTCTCACAGAAGTTTTGACCCAGTGGGGAAATGGGGAAAAATGTGCACATTACACCCTACGCTCTATAATCTACACCCTACACGCTACACCCTACACCCTACATGCTACACCCTACCCTCTACACCCTACACCCTACACGCTACACGCTACATGCTACACTCTACACTCTACACGCTACACGCTACACCCTACACTCTACACCCTACACCCTACACGCTACACCCTACACCCTACTACCTACACGCTACACGCTACACGCTACACCCTACACTCTACACCCTACACCCTACACGCTACACGCTACACTCTACACGCTACACGCTACACTCTACACCCTACACTCTACACCATACACCTTACACTCTACGTTCTACACCCTACACGCTACACGCTACGCGCTACACGCTTCACTCTACACCCTACACGCTACACTCTACACCCTACACGCTACACCCTACACTATACACGCTACAAGCTACACGCTACATGCTACACTCTACACCCTACACGCTACACTCTACACTCTACACCCTACAGCCTACACGCTACATGCTACACTCTACATCCTACATGCTACACCCTACACGCTACACGCTACACACTACAATCTACACTCTACACTCTACATGCTACACGCTACACTCTACACCCTACAGGCTACACTCTACACGCTACACCCTACACCCTTCACTCTACACCCTACACCCCACACCCTACACGCTACACGCTACACGCTACATGCTACAGTCTACACTCTACACCCTACATGCTACACGCTACATGCTACACGCTACACCCTACACTCTACACCCTACACCCTACACGCTACACCCTACTCCCTACACGCTACACTCTACACTCTACACCCTACACCCTACACGCTACACGCTACACGCTACACTCTACAACCTACACTCTACACCATATACCCTACACTCTACATTCTACACCCTACACGCTACACCCTACACGCTACACTCTACACGCTACACGCTACACTCTACACACTACACGCTACACTCTGCACCCTACACGCTACACCCTACACTACACGCTACATGCTACACTCTACACCCTACACGCTACACCCTACACTCTACACCCTACACCCTACACGCTACACACTACACCCTACTCCCTACACGCTACACTCTACACTCTACACCCTACACCCTACACGCTACACGCTACACGCTACACTCTACAACCTACACTCTACACCATACACCCTACACTCTACATTCTACACCCTACACGCTACACCCTACACGATACACTCTACACGCTACACGCTACACTCTACACACAACACGCTACACTCTACACCCTACACGCTACACCCTACACTACACGCTACATGCTACACTCTACACCCTACACGCTACACCCTACACTCTACACCCTACACCCTACACGCTACACGCAACACGCTACACTCTACAACCTACACTCTACACCATACACCCTACACTCTACATTCTACATCCTACACGCTACACCCTACACGCTACACTCTACACGCTACACGCTACACTCTACACACTACACGCTACACTCTACACCCTACACGCTACACCCTACACTACACGCTACATGCTACACTCTACACCCTACACGCTACACCCTACACTCTACACACTACACCCTACACGCTACACACTACACCCTACTCCCTACACGCTACACTCTACACTCTACACCCTACACCCTACACGCTACACGCTACACGCTACACCCTACATTCTACACCCTACTCCCTACACGCTACACTCTACACTCTACACCCTACACCCTACACTCTACACTCTACACGCTACACTCTACACCCTACACGCTACACCCTACACCCTACACGCTACACTCTACACGCTACACGCTACACCCTACACGCTGCACTCTACACGCTACACGCTACTCGCTACACTCTACACCCTATACGCTACACCCTACACTCAACACCCTACACCCTACACCCTACGCGCTACACGCTACACGATACACGCTACACTGTACACCCTACACGCTACACTACACTCTACACCCTACACCCTACACCCTACACGCTACACGCTACACCATACACTCTACACCCTACACGCTACATGCTACACTCTACACCCTACACGCTACACCCTACACTCTACACCCTACACGCTACACCCTACACCCTACATGCTACACGCTACACTCTCCACCCTTCACGCTACACGCTACACTCTACACCCTACACGCTACACTCTACACCCTTCACGCTACACTCTACACCCTACACGCTACATCCTACACTCTACACCCTACACGCTACACTCTACACCCTATACGCTACACCCTACACTCTACACCCTACAACTCACACGCTACACTATACACGCTACACTCTACACCCTACACGCTACACCCTACACCCTACATGCTACATGTTACACGCTACACCCTACACTCTACACCCTACACCCTACACGCTACACGCTACACTCTACACCCTACATTCTACACTCTACACCCTACACGCTACAACCTACACCCTACACGCTGCACACTACACGCTACAATCTACACCCTACACGCTACACCCTACACTCTACACCCTACACGCTACACTCTACACCCTATACGCTACATCCTACACTCTACACCCAACACCCTACACCCTTCACGCTACACGCTACACGATACACGCTACACTCTACACCCTACTTGCTACACCCTACACTCTGCACCCTACACCCTACACGCTACAAGCTACACGCTACACTCTACACCCTACACGCTACACCCTACACTCTACACCCTACACCCTACACGCTACACTCTACATCCTATATGCTACACCCTACACTCTACACCCTACACCCTACACGCTACACGCTACAATCTACACCCTACACGCTACACTCTACACCCTACACCCTACACGCTACACGCTACACTCTACACCCTACATGCTACACCCTACACTCTACACTCTACACCCTACACCCTACACGCTACACGCTACACGATACACGCTACACTCTACACTCTACGCCATACACCCTACGCACTACACGCTACACGATACACGCTACACTGTACACCCTACACGCTACACTACACTCTACACCCTTCACCTTACACCCTACACGCTACACGCTACACCATACACTCTACACCCTACATGCTACACTCTACACCCTACACGCTACACCCTACACTCTACACCCTACACGCTACACCCTACACGCTACACCCTACACCCTACATGCTACACGCTACACTCTCCACCCTTCACGCTACACGCTACACTCTACACCCTACACGCTACACTCTACACCCTACACGCTACAACCTACACTCTACACCCTACACGCTACACTCTACACCCTATACGCTACACCCTACACTCTACACCCTACACCTCACACGCTACACTATACACGCTACACTCTACACCCTACATGCTACACGCTACACTCTACACCCTGCACCCTTCACGCTACACGCTACACGATACACGCTACACTCTACACCCTAAACGCTACACCCTACACTCTACACCCTACACGCTACACGCTACACGCTACACTCTACACCCTACACGCTACACCCTACACTCTACACCCTACACCCTACACGCTACACTCTACATCCTATATGCTACACCCTACACTCTACACCCTACACCCTACACCCTACACGCTACACGCTACACGCTACACGATACACGCTACACTCTACACTCTAAGCCCTACACCCTACATGCTAAACGCTACACCCTACACTCTACACCCTACATCCTACATGCTACATGCTACATGCTACACGCTACACCCTACACGCTACACGCTACACTCTACACCCTACACGCTACACTCTACACGCTACACCCTACACGCTACACTCTACACCCTACACCCTACACGCTACACCCTACACGCTACACCCTACACGCTACACTCTACACCCTACACGCTATACTCTACACCCTACACACTACACTCTACACCCTACACCCTACACGCTACACTCTACACCCTACACGCTACACCCTACACTCTACAACCTACACCCTACACGCTACACGCTACACGCTACACTCTACACCCTACACGCTACACGCTACACCCAACACCCTACACTGTACACCCTACACGCTACACTCTACACTCTACACTCTACACCCTACACCCTACACGCTATACCCTACACGCTACACTCTACACCCTACACACTACACTCTACACCCTACACCCTACACGCTACACTCTACACCCTACACGCTACACCCTACACTCTACACCCTACACCCTACACGCTACACTCTACACCCTACACGCTACACCCTACACTCTAGCGTGTAGCGTGTGGCGTGTAGCGGGTAGGGTGTAGAGTGTAGAGTGCAGCGTGTAGGGTGTAGCGTGTAGAGTGTAGCGTGTGGGGTGTAGGGTGTAGAGTGTAGCGTGTAGCGTGTATCGTGTAGCATGTAGAGTGTAGCATGTAGGGTGTAGGGTGTAGAATGTAGGGTGTAGGGTGTAGAGTGTAGCGTGTAGGGTGTAGGGTGTAGAGTGTAGGGTGTACGGTGTAGAGTGTAGCGTGTACCGTGTAGGGTGTAGGGTGTAGAGTGTAGGGTGTAGCGTGTAGCGTGTAGGGTGTAGAATGTAGAGTATAGGGTGTAGCGTGTAGCGTGTAGGGTGTAGAATGTAGAGTGTAGCGTGTAGGGTGTAGAGTGTAGCGTGTATCGTGTAGCGTGTAGCGTGTAGGGTGTAGAGTGTAGAGTGTAGGGTGTAGCGTATAGGATGTAGAGTGTAGCGTGTAGGGTGTAGGGTGTATAGTGTAGGTTGTAGCGTGTAGGGTGTAGAGTGTAGCGTGTAGGGTGTAGGGTGTAGAGTGTAGTGTGTAGCGTGTAGGGTGTAGAGTGTAGCATGTAGGGTGTAGATTGTAGTGTGTAGCGTGTAGAGTGTAGCATGTAGCATGTAGGGTGTAGGGTGTAGAGTGTTGGGTGTAGCGTGTAGGGTGTAGAGTGTAGCGCGTAGCGTGTAGCATATAGTGTGTAGGGTGTAGAGTGTAGGGTGTAGAGTGTAGTGTGTAGCATGTAGGGTGTAGGGTGTAGCGTGTAGGGTGTAGAGTGTAGGGTGTAGCATGTAGAGTGTAGAGTGTAGCATGTAGCGTGTAGGGTGTAGGGTGTAGAGTGTAGGGTGTAGCGTGTAGCGTGTAGCGTGTAGGGTGTAGGGTGTAGGGTGTTGAGTGTAGGGTGTAGAGTGTAGGGTGTAGCGTGTAGGGTGTAGAGTGTAGCATGTATCGTGTAGCGTGTAGCGTGTAGGGTGTAGGGTGTAGGGTGTTGAGTGTAGGGTGTAGAGTGTAGGGTGTAGCGTGTAGGGTGTAGAGTGTAGCGTGTAGGGTGTAGAGTGTAGCGTGTAGCGTGTAGGGTGTTGGGTGTAGCGTGTAGGGTGTAGAGTGTAGCGTGTAGAGTGTAGCGTGTAGCGTGTCGCGTGTAGAGTGTGGCGTGTAGCGTGTAGGGTGTAGAGTGTAGGGTGTAGCGTGTAGGGTGTAGAGTGTAGCGAGTAGCGTGTAGCATGTAGCGTGTAGGGTGTAGGGTGTAGAGTGTAGGGTGTAGAGTGTAGAGTGTAACGTGTAGTGTGTAGGATGTAGCGTATTGCGTGTAGCGTGTGTAGTGTAGCGTGTAGGGTGTAGAGTGTAGCGTGTAGCGTGTAGCGTGTAGCATGCAGCGTGTAGGGTGTAGAGTGTAGCGTGTAGCGTGTAGAGTGTCGCGTGTAGGGTGTAGGGTGTAGCGTGTAGAGTGTAGCGTGTAGTGTGTAGTTTTTAGCGTGTAGCGTGTAGGGTGTAGGGAGTAGGGTGTAGCGTGTAGGGTGTAGAGTGTAGCGTGTAGGGTGTAGGGTGTATCGTGTATCGTGTAGGGTGTAGAGTGTAGCGTTTAGCGTGTAGCGTGTAGGGTGTAGAGTGTAGCATGTAGCGTGTAGGGTGTAGCGTGTAGGGTGTAGCGTGTAGGGTGTAGCGTGTAGGGTGTGGAGTGTAGCGTGTAGAATGTAGAGTGTAGAGTGTAGGGTGTAGCATGTAGGGTGTAGCATGTAGGGTGTAGGGTGTAGCATGTAGGGTGTACAGTGTAGCATGTAGCGTGTAGGGTGTAGGGTGTAGAGAGTAGCGTGTAGCGTGTAGCGTGTAGGGTGTAGGGTGTAGAGTGTAGCGTGTAGCGTGTAGTGTGTAGGGTGTAGAGTGTAGGGTGTAGCGTGTAGGGTGTAGAGTGTAGCGTGTAGCGTGTAGGGTGTATAGTGTAGAGTGTAGGGTGTAGCTCTTTCCAATGACCTACAAGCATAAGTGAAGCAGTGAGCAGCAGTCTCTATTAGTATAGGAGATAACAGAAAACATTTCACATTTTTCCCCATTGGGTCATAACTTCTGTTACAATGATCAGAGGTTGAAATTTTTTGCGTTTTCCTGCTCTTTCCAATGGCTTACAAGCATAAGTGCAGCGGTGAGCAGCAGTTTCTATTAGTATAGGACCCAATGGGGAAATGGGGAAAAATGTGAAATGTTTTCCGTTATCTCTTATACTAATAGAGACTGATGCTCACTGCTGCACTAATGCTTGTAGGCCATTGGAAAGAGCAGGAAAACGCATCATTCTAACAGAAGTTTTGACCCAGTGGGGAAATGGGGAAAAATGTGCACTCTAGACCCTACACTCTACAATCTACACCCTACACGCTACACCCTACACCCTACATGCTACACCCTACCCTCTACACCCTACACCATACACGCTACACGCTACATGCTACACTCTACACTCTACACGCCACACGCTACACGCTACACGCTACACGCTACACGCTACACCCTACACACTACACCCTACACCCTACACGCTACACGCTATATGCTACACTCTACACTCTACACCCTACACGCTACACGCTACACCCTACACCCTACACGCTACACCCTACACGCTACACCCTACACCCTACTCCCTACACGCTACACCCTACACTCTACACCCTACACCCTATACGCTACACGCTACACTCTACACGCTACACGCTACACTCTACACCCTACACGCTACACTCTACACCCTACACGCTACACCCTACACTCTACACGCTACAAGCTACACGCTACACGCTACACCCTACACGCTACACCCTACACTCTACACCCTACACCCTACACGCTACATGCTACACTCTACACCCTACATGCTACACCCTACACGCTACACGCTACACACTACACGCTACACTCTACACGCTACACCCTACACCCTACACCCTACTCCCTACACGCTACACACTACATTCTACACGCTACACCCTACACCCTACACGCTACACGCTACACCCTACACTCTACACCCTACACCCTACACGCTACACGCTACACTCTACACGCTACATGCTACACTCGACATTCTACACCCTACATGCTACACGCTACACCCTACACTCTACACCCTACACCCTACATGCTACACGCTACACCCTACACTCTACACCCTACACCCTACACGCTACACGCTACACTCTACACGCTACATGCTACACTCTACACCCTACACGCTACACCCTACACCCTACTCCCTACACGCTACACGCTACATTCTACACGCTACACGCTAAACTCTACACCCTACACGCTACACCCTACATGCTACACCCTACACACTACACCCTACACCCTACACGCTACACGCTACATGCTACATGCTACACCCTACACTCTACACCCTACACGCTACATGCTACACCCTACACGCTACACCCTACACCCAACTCCCTACACGCTACACCCTACACTCTACACCCTACACCCTACACGCTACACGCAACACTCTACACCCTACACTCTACACCATACACCCTACACTCGACATTCTACACCCTACACGCTACACGCTACACCCTACACGCTACACTCTACACGCTATACGCTACACTCTACACCCTATACGCTACTCTACACCCTACACGCTACACCCTTCACTCTACACCCTACATGCTACACGCTACACTCTACACTCTACACCCTACACGCTACACCCTACACTCTACACCCTACACACTACACGCTACACTCTACACCATACACCCTACACTCGACATTCTACACCCTACACGCTACAAGCTACACCCTACACTCTACACCCTACACCCTACACGCTACACGCTACACCCTACACTCTACACCCTACACCCTACACGCTACACGCTACACTCTACACGCTACATGCTACACTCTACACCCTACACGCTACACCCTACACCCTACATGCTACACCCTACACTCTACACCCTACAGCCTACACGGTACACTCCACACCCTACACGCTACACCCTACACGCTACATCCCACACGCTACACGCTACACTCTACACCCTACACGCTACACGCTAAACGCTACACTCTACACCCTACACGATACACGATACACGATACACCCTACACCCTACACGCTACACTCTACACCCTACACGCTACACCCTACACCCTACACCCTACACGCTACACGCTACAAACTACACACTACACGCTACACTCTACACGCTACACCCTACACCCTACACGCTACTCTCTACACGCTACACGCTACACTCTACACCCAACACGCTACACGCTACACACTACACCCTACACGCTACACTACACACACTACACGCAACACGCTACATCCTAGACACTACACGTTACACTCTACACCCTACACTCTACACTCTACACCCTACACCCTACACGCTACACGCTACACGCTACACTCTACATGCTACACGCTACACGCTACACTCTACACCCTACACGCTACACTCTACACCCTACACGCTACACCCAACACCCTACACGCTACACTCTACACCCTACACGCTACACTCTACACCCTACACGCTACACCCTACACTCTGCACCCTACACTCTACATGCTACATGCAACACTCTACACCCTACATGCTACACCCTACACTCTACACCCTACACCCTACACCCTACACGCTACACGCTACACTCTACACCCTACATTCTACACTCTACACCCTACACGCTACAACCTACACCCTACACGCTGCACACTACACGCTACAATCTACACCCTACACGCTACACCCTACACTCTACACCCTACACGCTACACTCTACACCCTATACGCTACATCCTACACTCTACACCCAACACCCTACACCCTTCACGCTACACGCTACACGATACACGCTACACTCTACACCCTACTTGCTACACCCTACACTCTGCACCCTACACCCTACACGCTACAAGCTACACGCTACACTCTACACCCTACACGCTACACCCTACACTCTACACCCTACACCCTACACGCTACACTCTACATCCTATATGCTACACCCTACACTCTACACCCTACACCCTACACGCTACACGCTACAATCTACACCCTACACGCTACACTCTACACCCTACACCCTACACGCTACACGCTACACTCTACACCCTACATGCTACACCCTACACTCTACACTCTACACCCTACACCCTACACGCTACACGCTACACGATACACGCTACACTCTACACTCTACGCCATACACCCTACGCACTACACGCTACACGATACACGCTACACTGTACACCCTACACGCTACACTACACTCTACACCCTTCACCTTACACCCTACACGCTACACGCTACACCATACACTCTACACCCTACATGCTACACTCTACACCCTACACGCTACACCCTACACTCTACACCCTACACGCTACACCCTACACGCTACACCCTACACCCTACATGCTACACGCTACACTCTCCACCCTTCACGCTACACGCTACACTCTACACCCTACACGCTACACTCTACACCCTACACGCTACAACCTACACTCTACACCCTACACGCTACACTCTACACCCTATACGCTACACCCTACACTCTACACCCTACACCTCACACGCTACACTATACACGCTACACTCTACACCCTACATGCTACACGCTACACTCTACACCCTGCACCCTTCACGCTACACGCTACACGATACACGCTACACTCTACACCCTAAACGCTACACCCTACACTCTACACCCTACACGCTACACGCTACACGCTACACTCTACACCCTACACGCTACACCCTACACTCTACACCCTACACCCTACACGCTACACTCTACATCCTATATGCTACACCCTACACTCTACACCCTACACCCTACACCCTACACGCTACACGCTACACGCTACACGATACACGCTACACTCTACACTCTAAGCCCTACACCCTACATGCTAAACGCTACACCCTACACTCTACACCCTACATCCTACATGCTACATGCTACATGCTACACGCTACACCCTACACGCTACACGCTACACTCTACACCCTACACGCTACACTCTACACGCTACACCCTACACGCTACACTCTACACCCTACACCCTACACGCTACACCCTACACGCTACACCCTACACGCTACACTCTACACCCTACACGCTATACTCTACACCCTACACACTACACTCTACACCCTACACCCTACACGCTACACTCTACACCCTACACGCTACACCCTACACTCTACAACCTACACCCTACACGCTACACGCTACACGCTACACTCTACACCCTACACGCTACACGCTACACCCAACACCCTACACTGTACACCCTACACGCTACACTCTACACTCTACACTCTACACCCTACACCCTACACGCTATACCCTACACGCTACACTCTACACCCTACACACTACACTCTACACCCTACACCCTACACGCTACACTCTACACCCTACACGCTACACCCTACACTCTACACCCTACACCCTACACGCTACACTCTACACCCTACACGCTACACCCTACACTCTAGCGTGTAGCGTGTGGCGTGTAGCGGGTAGGGTGTAGAGTGTAGAGTGCAGCGTGTAGGGTGTAGCGTGTAGAGTGTAGCGTGTGGGGTGTAGGGTGTAGAGTGTAGCGTGTAGCGTGTATCGTGTAGCATGTAGAGTGTAGCATGTAGGGTGTAGGGTGTAGAATGTAGGGTGTAGGGTGTAGAGTGTAGCGTGTAGGGTGTAGGGTGTAGAGTGTAGGGTGTACGGTGTAGAGTGTAGCGTGTACCGTGTAGGGTGTAGGGTGTAGAGTGTAGGGTGTAGCGTGTAGCGTGTAGGGTGTAGAATGTAGAGTATAGGGTGTAGCGTGTAGCGTGTAGGGTGTAGAATGTAGAGTGTAGCGTGTAGGGTGTAGAGTGTAGCGTGTATCGTGTAGCGTGTAGCGTGTAGGGTGTAGAGTGTAGAGTGTAGGGTGTAGCGTATAGGATGTAGAGTGTAGCGTGTAGGGTGTAGGGTGTATAGTGTAGGTTGTAGCGTGTAGGGTGTAGAGTGTAGCGTGTAGGGTGTAGGGTGTAGAGTGTAGTGTGTAGCGTGTAGGGTGTAGAGTGTAGCATGTAGGGTGTAGATTGTAGTGTGTAGCGTGTAGAGTGTAGCATGTAGCATGTAGGGTGTAGGGTGTAGAGTGTTGGGTGTAGCGTGTAGGGTGTAGAGTGTAGCGCGTAGCGTGTAGCATATAGTGTGTAGGGTGTAGAGTGTAGGGTGTAGAGTGTAGTGTGTAGCATGTAGGGTGTAGGGTGTAGCGTGTAGGGTGTAGAGTGTAGGGTGTAGCATGTAGAGTGTAGAGTGTAGCATGTAGCGTGTAGGGTGTAGGGTGTAGAGTGTAGGGTGTAGCGTGTAGCGTGTAGCGTGTAGGGTGTAGGGTGTAGGGTGTTGAGTGTAGGGTGTAGAGTGTAGGGTGTAGCGTGTAGGGTGTAGAGTGTAGCATGTATCGTGTAGCGTGTAGCGTGTAGGGTGTAGGGTGTAGGGTGTTGAGTGTAGGGTGTAGAGTGTAGGGTGTAGCGTGTAGGGTGTAGAGTGTAGCGTGTAGGGTGTAGAGTGTAGCGTGTAGCGTGTAGGGTGTTGGGTGTAGCGTGTAGGGTGTAGAGTGTAGCGTGTAGAGTGTAGCGTGTAGCGTGTCGCGTGTAGAGTGTGGCGTGTAGCGTGTAGGGTGTAGAGTGTAGGGTGTAGCGTGTAGGGTGTAGAGTGTAGCGAGTAGCGTGTAGCATGTAGCGTGTAGGGTGTAGGGTGTAGAGTGTAGGGTGTAGAGTGTAGAGTGTAACGTGTAGTGTGTAGGATGTAGCGTATTGCGTGTAGCGTGTGTAGTGTAGCGTGTAGGGTGTAGAGTGTAGCGTGTAGCGTGTAGCGTGTAGCATGCAGCGTGTAGGGTGTAGAGTGTAGCGTGTAGCGTGTAGAGTGTCGCGTGTAGGGTGTAGGGTGTAGCGTGTAGAGTGTAGCGTGTAGTGTGTAGTTTTTAGCGTGTAGCGTGTAGGGTGTAGGGAGTAGGGTGTAGCGTGTAGGGTGTAGAGTGTAGCGTGTAGGGTGTAGGGTGTATCGTGTATCGTGTAGGGTGTAGAGTGTAGCGTTTAGCGTGTAGCGTGTAGGGTGTAGAGTGTAGCATGTAGCGTGTAGGGTGTAGCGTGTAGGGTGTAGCGTGTAGGGTGTAGCGTGTAGGGTGTGGAGTGTAGCGTGTAGAATGTAGAGTGTAGAGTGTAGGGTGTAGCATGTAGGGTGTAGCATGTAGGGTGTAGGGTGTAGCATGTAGGGTGTACAGTGTAGCATGTAGCGTGTAGGGTGTAGGGTGTAGAGAGTAGCGTGTAGCGTGTAGCGTGTAGGGTGTAGGGTGTAGAGTGTAGCGTGTAGCGTGTAGTGTGTAGGGTGTAGAGTGTAGGGTGTAGCGTGTAGGGTGTAGAGTGTAGCGTGTAGCGTGTAGGGTGTATAGTGTAGAGTGTAGGGTGTAGCTCTTTCCAATGACCTACAAGCATAAGTGAAGCAGTGAGCAGCAGTCTCTATTAGTATAGGAGATAACAGAAAACATTTCACATTTTTCCCCATTGGGTCATAACTTCTGTTACAATGATCAGAGGTTGAAATTTTTTGCGTTTTCCTGCTCTTTCCAATGGCTTACAAGCATAAGTGCAGCGGTGAGCAGCAGTTTCTATTAGTATAGGACCCAATGGGGAAATGGGGAAAAATGTGAAATGTTTTCCGTTATCTCTTATACTAATAGAGACTGATGCTCACTGCTGCACTAATGCTTGTAGGCCATTGGAAAGAGCAGGAAAACGCATCATTCTAACAGAAGTTTTGACCCAGTGGGGAAATGGGGAAAAATGTGCACTCTAGACCCTACACTCTACAATCTACACCCTACACGCTACACCCTACACCCTACATGCTACACCCTACCCTCTACACCCTACACCATACACGCTACACGCTACATGCTACACTCTACACTCTACACGCCACACGCTACACGCTACACGCTACACGCTACACGCTACACCCTACACTCTACACCCTACACCCTACACGCTACATGCTACACCCTACATGCTACACCCTACACGCTACACACTACACGCTACACGCTACACGCTACACCCTACACGCTACACGCTACATTCTACACGCTACACGCTACACTCTACACCCTACACGCTACACCCTACACTCTATACCCTACACCCTACACGCTACACGATACAGGCTACACGCTAAACTCTACACCCTACTCGCTACACCCTACAAGCTACACCCTACACACTACACCCTACACCCTACACGCTACACGCTATATGCTACACTCTACACTCTACACCCTACACGCTACACGCTACACCCTACACCCTACACGCTACACCCTACACGCTACACCCTACACCCTACTCCCTACACGCTACACCCTACACTCTACACCCTACACCCTATACGCTACACGCTACACTCTACACGCTACACGCTACACTCTACACCCTACACGCTACACTCTACACCCTACACGCTACACCCTACACTCTACACGCTACAAGCTACACGCTACACGCTACACCCTACACGCTACACCCTACACTCTACACCCTACACCCTACACGCTACATGCTACACTCTACACCCTACATGCTACACCCTACACGCTACACGCTACACACTACACGCTACACTCTACACGCTACACCCTACACCCTACACCCTACTCCCTACACGCTACACACTACATTCTACACGCTACACCCTACACCCTACACGCTACACGCTACACCCTACACTCTACACCCTACACCCTACACGCTACACGCTACACTCTACACGCTACATGCTACACTCGACATTCTACACCCTACATGCTACACGCTACACCCTACACTCTACACCCTACACCCTACATGCTACACGCTACACCCTACACTCTACACCCTACACCCTACACGCTACACGCTACACTCTACACGCTACATGCTACACTCTACACCCTACACGCTACACCCTACACCCTACTCCCTACACGCTACACGCTACATTCTACACGCTACACGCTAAACTCTACACCCTACACGCTACACCCTACATGCTACACCCTACACACTACACCCTACACCCTACACGCTACACGCTACATGCTACATGCTACACCCTACACTCTACACCCTACACGCTACATGCTACACCCTACACGCTACACCCTACACCCAACTCCCTACACGCTACACCCTACACTCTACACCCTACACCCTACACGCTACACGCAACACTCTACACCCTACACTCTACACCATACACCCTACACTCGACATTCTACACCCTACACGCTACACGCTACACCCTACACGCTACACTCTACACGCTATACGCTACACTCTACACCCTATACGCTACTCTACACCCTACACGCTACACCCTTCACTCTACACCCTACATGCTACACGCTACACTCTACACTCTACACCCTACACGCTACACCCTACACTCTACACCCTACACACTACACGCTACACTCTACACCATACACCCTACACTCGACATTCTACACCCTACACGCTACAAGCTACACCCTACACTCTACACCCTACACCCTACACGCTACACGCTACACCCTACACTCTACACCCTACACCCTACACGCTACACGCTACACTCTACACGCTACATGCTACACTCTACACCCTACACGCTACACCCTACACCCTACATGCTACACCCTACACTCTACACCCTACAGCCTACACGGTACACTCCACACCCTACACGCTACACCCTACACGCTACATCCCACACGCTACACGCTACACTCTACACCCTACACGCTACACGCTAAACGCTACACTCTACACCCTACACGATACACGATACACGATACACCCTACACCCTACACGCTACACTCTACACCCTACACGCTACACCCTACACCCTACACCCTACACGCTACACGCTACAAACTACACACTACACGCTACACTCTACACGCTACACCCTACACCCTACACGCTACTCTCTACACGCTACACGCTACACTCTACACCCAACACGCTACACGCTACACACTACACCCTACACGCTACACTACACACACTACACGCAACACGCTACATCCTAGACACTACACGTTACACTCTACACCCTACACTCTACACTCTACACCCTACACCCTACACGCTACACGCTACACGCTACACTCTACATGCTACACGCTACACGCTACACTCTACACCCTACACGCTACACTCTACACCCTACACGCTACACCCAACACCCTACACGCTACACTCTACACCCTACACGCTACACTCTACACCCTACACGCTACACCCTACACTCTGCACCCTACACTCTACATGCTACATGCAACACTCTACACCCTACATGCTACACCCTACACTCTACACCCTACACGCTACACCCTACACCCTACATGCTACACACTACACTCTACACCCTACACGCTACACCCTACACTCTACACCCTACACGCTACACGCTACACGATATACGCTACACTCTACACCCTACACGCTACACTACACTCTACACCCTACACCCTACACGCTACACGCTACACCCTACACTCTACACCCTACACCCTACACGCTACATGCAGCACTCTACACCCTACATGCTACACCCTACACTCTACACCCTACACGCTACACCCTACACCCTACATGCTACACACTACACTCTACACCCTACACGCTACACCCTACACTCTACACCCTACACGCTATACGCTACACGCTACGCGCTACACTCTACACCTTACACGCTACACCCAACACTCTACACCCTACACCCTACATGCTACATGCTACACTCTACACTCTACACGCTACACGCTACACGCTACACTCTACACCCTACACGCTACACTCTACACCCTACACGCTACACCCTACACTCTACACCCTACACCCTACACGCTACACTCTACACCCTACACGCTACACCCTACACTCTACACCCTACACCCTACACGCTACACTCTACACCCTATACGCTACACCCTACACTCTACACTCTACACCCTACACGCTACACGCTACATGATACACGCTACACTCTACACCCTACACGCTACACACTACACTCTACACCCTACACGCTACACGCTACACCCTACACTCTACATTCTACACCCTACACACTACACGCTACACTCTACACCCTACATGCTACACCCTACACTCTACACCCTACACCCTACATGCTACAATCTACACGCTACACGATACACGCTACACGCTACACCCTACACTCTACATCCTACACCCCACATGCTACACTCTACACGCTACACCCTACACGCTGCACTCTACACCCTACACGCTACACGCTACATGCTACACCCTGCACTCTACACTCTACACCATACCCGCTACACGCCACATGCTACACGCTAGAGTGTAGGGTGTAGCGTGTAGGGTGTAGGGTGTAGAGTGTAGTGTGTAGGGTGTAGAGTGTAGCGTGTAGGGTGTAGAGTGTAGCGTGTAGGGTGTAGCGTGTAGGGTGTAGCGTGTAGGGTGTAGGGTGTAGAGTGTAGAGTGTAGAGTGTAGCGTGTAGGGTGCACAGTGTAGGGTGTTGGGTGTAGCGTGTAGCGTGTAGTGTGTAGAGTGTAGCGTGTAGCGTGTAGGGTGTAGAGTGAAGGGTGTAGCGTGTAGGGTGTAGAGTGTAGCGTGTAGGGTGTAGGGTGTAGAGTGTAGTGTGTAGCATGTAGGGTGTAGAGTGTAGCATGTAGGGTGTAGCGTGTAGGGTGTAGCGTGTAGGGTGTAGGGTGTAGAGTGTAGCGTGTAGCGTGTAGGGTGTAGAGTGTAGGGTGTAGAGTATAGCGTGTAGGGTGTAGAGTGTAGCGTGTAGCGAGTAGGGTGTAGGGTGTAGCGTGTAGCATGTAGCATGTAGGATGTAGGGTGTAGAGTGTAGGGTGCAGCGTGTAGGGTGTAGAGTGTAGCATGTATCGTGTAGCGTGTAGAGTGAAGGGTGTAGGGTGTAGGGTGTAGAGTGTAGGGTGTAGGGTGTAGAGTGTATGGTGTAGCGTGTAGGGTGTAGATTGTAGCGTGTAGTGTGCAGCATGTAGGGTGTAGGGTGTAGCGTGTAGGGTGTAGAGTGTAGAATGTAGGGTGTAGAGTGTAGCGTGTAGCGTGTAGGGTGTAGGGTGTAGAGTGTAGGGTGTAGCGTGTAGCGTGTAGCATGTAGGGTGTAGGGTGTAGAGTGTAGCGTGTAGGGTGTAAAGTGTAGCGTGTAGGGTGTAGAGTGTAGCATGTAGCGTGTAGCGTGTAGGGTGTAGAGTGTAGCGTGTAGGGTGTAGGGTGTAGCGTGTATGGTGTAGCGTGTAGGGTGTAGAGTGTAAAGTGTAGGGTGTAGGCTGTAGAGTGTAGGGTGTAGCATGTAGGGTGTAGGGTGTAGCGTGTAGGGTGTAGAGTGTAGCATGTAGCGTGTAGGGTGTAGGGTGTAGAGTGTAGGGTGTAGTGTGTAGGGTGTAGATTGTAGCGTGTAGTGTGCAGCGTGTAGGGTGTAGCGTGTAGGGTGTAGAGTGTAGAATGTAGGGTGTAGAGTGTAGCTTGTAGCGTGTAGGGTGTAGGGTGTAGAGTGTAGGGTGTAGCGTGTAGCGTGTAGCATGTAGGGTGTAGGGTGCAGAGTGTAGCGTGTAGGGTGTAGAGTGTAGCGTGTATAGTGTAGCGTGTAGGGTGTAGGGTGTAGAGTGTAGGGTGTAGCGTATAGGGTGTAGAGTGTAGCGTGTAGGGTGTAGGGTGTAGAGTGTAGGTTGTAGCGTGTAGGGTGTAGAGTGTAGCGTGAAGGGTGTAGAGTGTAGCGTGTAGGGTGTAGAGTGTAGCGTGTAGCATGTAGCGTGTAGGGTGTAGAGTGTAGGGTGTAGCGTGAAGGGTGTAGAGTGTAGGGTGTAGCGTGTAGGGTGTAGAGTGTAGCATGTAGCGTGTAGGGTGTAGAGTGAATGGTGTAGCGTGTAGCGTGTAGGGTGAAGGGTGTAGGGTGTAGAGTGTAGTGTAGCGTGTAGGGTGTACAGTGTAGCATGTATCGTGTAGCGTGTAGCGCGTAGGGTGTAGGGTGTAGGGTGTTGAGTGTAGGGTGTAGCGTATAGGGTGTAGAGTGTAGCGAGTAGCATGTAGCGTGTAGAGTGCAGCGTGTAGGGTGTAGCGTGTAGCGTGTAGCGTGTAGAGTGTAGCGTATAGGGTGTAGGGTGTAGCGTGTAGCATGTAGCATGTAGGATGTAGGGTGTAGGGTGTAGCGTGTAGGGTGTAGAGTGCAGCATGTATCGTGTAGCGTGTAGCGTGAAGGGTGTAGGGTGTAGGGTGTAGAGTGTAGGGTGTAGGGTGTAGAGTGTAGGGTGTAGCGTGTAGGGTGTAGAGTGTAGCGTGTAGGGTGTAGAGTGTATGGTGTGGCGTGTAGGGTGTAGATTGTAGCGTGTAGTGTGCAGCATGTAGGGTGTAGGGTGTAGCGTGTAGGGTGTAGAGTGTAGAATGTAGGGTGTAGAGTGTAGCGTGTAGGGTGTAGGGTGTACAGTGTAGGGTGTAGCGTGTAGCATGTAGCATGTAGGGTGTAGGGTGTAGAGTGTAGCGTGTAGGTTGTAGAGTGTAGAGTGTGAGGTGTAGCGTATAGGGTGTAGAGTGTAGCGTGTAGGGTGTAGGGTGTAGAGTGTCGGTTGTAGCGTGTAGGGTTTAGAGTGTAGCGTGAAGGGTGTAGAGTGTAGCGTGTAGGGTGTAGAGTGTAGCGTGTAGCGTGTAGCATGTAGGGTGTAGAGTGTGTGGTGTAGCGTGTAGGGTGTAGAGTGTAGCGTGTAGCGTGTAGCATGTAGCGTGTAGAGTGTAGGGTGTAGCGTGTAGGGTGTAGAGTGTAGCGTGTAGGGTGTAGCATGTAGCGTGTAGATTGTAGCGTGTAGCGTGTAGTGTGTAGCGTGTAGCGTGTAGGGTGTAGGGTGTAGGGTGTAGCGTGTAGAGTGTAGCGTGTAGGGTGTAGGGTGTAAAGTGTAGCGTGTAGGGTGTAGAGTGTAGCATGTAGCGTGTAGAGTGTAGGGTGTAGAGTGTAGCGTGTAGCGTGTAGGGTGTAGGGTGTAGCGTGTATTGTGTAGCGTGTAGGGTGTAGAGTGTAAAGTGTAGGGTGTAGGGTGTAGAGTGTAGGGTGTAGCATGTAGGGTGTAGGGTGTAGCGTGTAGGGTGTAGAGTGTAGCATGTAGCGTGTAGGGTGTAGGGTGTAGAGTGTAGGGTGTAGTGTGTAGGGTGTAGATTGTAGCGTGTAGTGTGCAGCGTGTAGGGTGTAGCGTGTAGGGTGTAGAGTGTAGAATGTAGGGTGTAGAGTGTAGCGTGTAGCGTGTAGGGTGTAGGGTGTAGAGTGTAGGGTGTAGCGTGTAGCGTGTAGCATGTAGGGTGTAGGGTGCAGAGTGTAGCGTGTAGGGTGTAGAGTGTAGCGTGTATAGTGTAGCGTGTAGGGTGTAGGGTGTAGAGTGTAGGGTGTAGCGTATAGGGTGTAGAGTGTAGCGTGTAGGGTGTAGAGTGTAGGTTGTAGCGTGTAGGGTGTAGAGTGTAGCGTGAAGGGTGTAGAGTGTAGCGTGTAGGGTGTAGAGTGTAGCGTGTATCATGTAGGGTGTAGGGTGTAGAGTGTGTGGTGTAGCGTTTAGGGTATAGAGTGTAGCGTGTAGCATGTAGCGTGTAGGGTGTAGAGTGTAGGGTGTAGCGTGAAGGGTGTAGAGTGTAGGGTGTAGCATGTAGGGTGTAGAGTGTAGCATGTAGCGTATAGGGTGTAGAGTGTATGGTGTAGCGTGTAGCGTGTAGGGTGAAGGGTGTAGGGTGTAGAGTGTAGTGTAGCGTGTAGGGTGTACAGTGTAGCGTGTATCATGTAGCGTGTAGCGCGTAGGGTGTAGGGTGTAGGGTGTTGAGTGTAGGGTGTATCGTATAGGGTGTAGAGTGTAGCGAGTAGCATGTAGCATGTAGAGTGCAGCGTGTAGGGTGTAGCGTGTAGCGTGTAGCGTGTAGAGTGTAGCGTATAGGGTGTAGGGTGTAGGGTGTAGCGTGTAGGGTGTAGAGTGTAGCGTGTAGCATGTAGCGTGTAGAGTGTGGGGTGTAGCGTGTAGGGTGTAGAGTGTAGCGTGTAGCGTGTAGTGTGTAGCGTGTAGCGTGTAGGGTGTAGGGTGTAGGGTTTAGCGTGTAGAGTGTAGCGTGTAGGGTGTAGGGTGTAAAGTGTAACGTGTAGGGTGTAGTGTGTTGCATGTAGCGTGTAGCGTGTAGGATGTAGAGTGTAGCGTGTAGCGTGTAGGGTGTAGAGTGTAGGGTGTAGCGTGTAGGGTGTAGAGTGTAGCGTGTACGGTGTAGGGTGTAGAGTGTAGGGTGTAGCGTGTAGGGTGTAGAGTGTAGCGTGTAGCGTGTAGGGTGTAGGGTGTAGCGTGTAGAGTGTAGAGTGTAGGGTGTAGCGTGTAGGGTGTAGAGTGTAGCATGTAGCGTGTAGGGTGTAGAGTGTAGGGAGTAGCCTGTAGGGTGTAGGGTGTAGAGTAGTGTGTAGGGTGTAGAGTGTAGCGTGTATCGTGTAGCGTGTAGCGTGTAGTGTGTAGGGTGTAGGGTGTTGAGTGTAGGGTGTAGCGTATAGGGTGTAGAGTGTAGTGTGTAGGGTGTAGGGTGTAGAGTGTAGGGTGTAGCGTGTAGGGTGTATAGTGTAGTGTGTAGAGTGTAGAGTGTAGCGTGTAGCATGTAGGGTGTAGGGTGTAGTGTGTAGGGTGTAAAGTGTAGCGTGTATGGTGTAGAGTGTAGCATGTAGCGTGTAGGGTGTAGAGTGTAGCGTGTAAGGTGTGGAGTGTAGCGTGTAGCGTGTAGGGTGTAGGGTGTAGCATGTAGCATGTAGCATGTAGTATGTAGGGTGTAGAGTGTAGGGTGTAGCGTGTAGCATGTAGGGTGTAGGGCGTAGAGTGTAGAGTGTAGCGTGTATCGTGTAGCGTGTAGCGTGTAGGGTGTAGGGTGTAGGGTGTAGAGTGTGGGGTGTAGCATATAGGATGTAGAGTGTAGCGTGTAGGGTGTAGGGTGTAGAGTGTAGGGTGTAGCGTGTAGGGTGTAGAGTGTAGCATGTAGTGTGTAGCGTGTAGGGTGTAGGGTGTAGAGTGTAGAGCGTAGCGTGTAGGGTGTAGCGTGTATCGTGTAGCGTGAAGGGTGTAGGGTGTAGGGTGTAGAGTGTAGGGTGTAGCGTATAGGGTGTAGATTGTAGCGTGTAGCGTGTAGCGTGTAGGGTGTAGGGTGTAGAGTGTAGGGTGTAGCGTGTAGGGTGTAGAGTGTAGCGTGTAGCGTGTAGGGTGTAGGGTGTAGAGTGTAGGGTGTAGCGTGTAGGGTGTAGAGTGTAGCGTGTAGCGTGTAGGGTGTAGGGTGTAGCGTGTAGGGTGTAGAGTGTAGGGTGTAGCGTGTAGGGTGTAGAGTGTAGCATGTAGCGTGTAGGGTGTAGGGTGTAGAGTGTAGGGTGTAGAGTGTAGGGTGTAGGGTGTAGATTAGTGTGTAGGGTGTAGAGTGTAGCGTGTATCGTGTAGCGTGTAGCGTGTAGCGTGTAGGGTGTAGGGTGTAGGGTGTTGAGTGTAGGGTGTAGCGTATAGGGTTTAGAGTGTAGCGTGTAGGGTGTAGGGTGTAGAGTGTTGGGTGTAGCATGTAGGGTGTATAGTGTAGTGAGTAGGGTGTAGAGTGTAGCGTGTAGCATGTAGGGTGTAGGTTGTAGTGTGTAGGGTGTAAAGTGTAGCGTGTATGGTGTAGAGTGTAGCATGTAGCATGTAGCGTGTAGAGTGTAGCGTGTATGGTGTAGGGTGTAGAGTGTAGCGCGTAGCGTGTAGGGTGTAGAGTGTAGCGTGTAGCATGTAGAGTGTAGCGTGTAGGGTGTAGAGTGTAGCGTGTAGAGTGTAGCGTGTAGGGTGTAAGGTGTAGCGTGTAGAGTGTAGCGTGTAGTGTGTAGGGTGTAGGGTGTAGCATGTAGGGTGTAGAGTGTAGCATGTAGGGTGTAGAGTGTAGCGTGTAGGGTGTAGAGTGTAGCGTGTAGCGTGTAGCGTGTAGGGTGTAGAGAGTATCGTGTAGCATGTAGCGTGTAGGGTGTAGTGTGTAGGGTGTAGAGTGTAGCATGTAGGGTGTAGGGTGTAGAGTGTAGGGTGTAGCATGTAGAGTGTAGGGTGTATCGTGTAGGGTGTAGAGTGTAGCATGTAGCTTGTAGGGTGTAGGGTGTAGAATGTAGGGTGTAGCGTGTAGGGTGTAGAGTGTAACGTGTAGTGTGTAGCGTGTAGGGTGTAGGGTGTAGAGTGTAGGGTGTAGCGTGTAGGGTGTAGAGTGTAGCGTGTAGCGTGTAGCATGTAGCGTGTAGGGTGTAGGGTGTAGAGTGTAGGGTGTAGAGTGTAGAGTGTAACGTGTAGTGTGTAGGATGTAGCGTATTGCGTGTAGCGTGTGTAGTGTAGCGTGTAGGGTGTAGAGTGTAGCGTGTAGCGTGTAGCATGCAGCGTGTAGGGTGTAGAGTGTAGCGTGTAGCGTGTAGAGTGTCGCGTGTAGGGTGTAGGGTGTAGCGTGTAGAGTGTAGCGTGTAGTGTGTAGTTTTTAGCGTGTAGCGTGTAGGGTGTAGGGAGTAGGGTGTAGCGTGTAGGGTGTAGAGTGTAGCGTGTAGGGTGTAGGGTGTATCGTGTATCGTGTAGGGTGTAGAGTGTAGCGTTTAGCGTGTAGCGTGTAGGGTGTAGAGTGTAGCATGTAGCGTGTAGGGTGTAGCGTGTAGGGTGTAGCGTGTAGGGTGTAGGGTGTAGCGTGTAGAGTGTAGCGTGTAGTGTGTAGTTTTTAGCGTGTAGCGTGTAGGGTGTAGCGTGTAGGGTGTAGCGTGTAGGGTGTGGAGTGTAGCGTGTAGAATGTAGAGTGTAGAGTGTAGGGTGTAGCATGTAGGGTGTAGCATGTAGGGTGTAGGGTGTAGCATGTAGGGTGTACAGTGTAGCATGTAGCGTGTAGGGTGTAGGGTGTAGAGAGTAGCGTGTAGCGTGTAGCGTGTAGGGTGTAGGGTGTAGAGTGTAGGGTGTAGCGTGTAGCGTGTAGTGTGTAGGGTGTAGAGTGTAGGGTGTAGCGTGTAGGGTGTAGAGTGTAGCGTGTAGCGTGTAGGGTGTATAGTGTAGAGTGTAGGGTGTAGCTCTTTCCAATGACCTACAAGCATAAGTGAAGCAGTGAGCAGCAGTCTCTATTAGTATAGGAGATAACAGAAAACATTTCACATTTTTCCCCATTGGGTCATAACTTCTGTTACAATGATCAGAGGTTGAAATTTTTTGCGTTTTCCTGCTCTTTCCAATGGCTTACAAGCATAAGTGAAGCGGTGAGCAGCAGTTTCTATTAGTATAGGACCCAATGGGGAAATGGGGAAAAATGTGAAATGTTTTCCGTTATCTCTTATACTAATAGAGACTGATGCTCACTGCTGCACTTATGCTTGTAGGCCATTGGAAAGAGCAGGAAAACGCATCATTCTAACAGAAGTTTTGACCCAGTGGGGAAATGGGGAAAAATGTGCACTCTAGACCCTACACTCTACAATCTACACCCTACACGCTACACCCTACACCCTACATGCTACACCCTACCCTCTACACCCTACACCATACACGCTACACGCTACATGCTACACTCTACACTCTACACGCCACACGCTACACGCTACACGCTACACGCTACACGCTACGCCCTACACTCTACACCCTACACCCTACACGCTACATGCTACACCCTACATGCTACACCCTACACGCTACACACTACACGCTACACGCTACACGCTACACCCTACACGCTACACGCTACATTCTACACGCTACACGCTACACTCTACACCCTACACGCTACACCCTACACTCTATACCCTACACCCAACACGCTACACGATACACGCTACACGCTAAACTCTACACCCTACTCGCTACACCCTACACGCTACACCCTACACACTACACCCTACACCCTACACGCTACACGCTATATGCTACACTCTACACTCTACACCCTACACGCTACACGCTACACCCTACACCCTACACGCTACACCCTACACGCTACACCCTACACCCTACTCCCTACACGCTACACGCTACACCCTACACTCTACACCCTACACCCTATACGCTACACGCTACACTCTACACGCTACACGCTACACTCTACACCCTACACGCTACACTCTACACCCTACACGCTACACCCTACACTCTACACGCTACAAGCTACACGCTACACGCTACACTCTACACCCTACACGCTACACCCTACACTCTACACCCTACACCCTACACGCTACATGCTACACTCTACACCCTACATGCTACACCCTACACGCTACACGCTACACACTACACGCTACACTCTACACGCTACACCCTACACCCTACACCCTACTCCCTACACGCTACATTCTACACGCTACACCCTACACCCTACACGCTACACCCTACACTCTACACCCTACACCCTACACGCTACACGCTACACTCTACACGCTACATGCTACACTCGACATTCTACACCCTACACGCTACACGCTACACCCTACACTCTACACCCTACACCCTACACGCTACACGCTACACCCTACACTCTACACCCTACACCCTACACGCTACACGCTACACTCTACACGCTACATGCTACACTCTACACCCTACACGCTACACCCTACACCCTACTCCCTACACGCTACACGCTACATTCTACACGCTACACGCTAAACTCTACACCCTACACGCTACACCCTACATGCTACACCCTACACACTACACCCTACACCCTACACGCTACACGCTACATGCTACATGCTACACCCTACACTCTACACCCTACACGCTACATGCTACACCCTACACGCTACACCCTACACCCAACTCCCTACACGCTACACCCTACACTCTACACCCTACACCCTACACGCTACACGCAACACTCTACACCCTACACTCTACACCATACACCCTACACTCGACATTCTACACCCTACCCGCTACACGCTACACCCTACACGCTACACTCTACACGTTATACGCTACACTCTACACCCTATACGCTATACTCTACACCCTACACGCTACACCCTTCACTCTACACCCTACATGCTACACGCTACACTCTACACTCTACACCCTACACGCTACACCCTACACTCTACACCCTACACACTACACGCTACACTCTACACCATACACCCTACACTCGACATTCTACACCCTACACGCTACACGCTACACCCTACACTCTACACCCTACACCCTACACGCTACACGCTACACCCTACACTCTACACCCTACACCCTACACGCTACACGCTACACTCTACACGCTACATGCTACACTCTACACCCTACACGCTACACCCTACACCCTACATGCTACACCCTACACTCTACACCCTACAGCCTACACGGTACACTCCACACCCTACACGCTACACCCTACACGCTACACCCCACACGCTACACGCTACACTCTACACCCTACACGCTACACGCTAAACGCTACACTCTACACCCTACACGATACACGATATACGATACACCCTACACCCTACACGCTACACTCTACACCCTACACGCTACACCCTACACCCTACACCTTACACGCTACACGCTACAAACTACACACTACACGCTACACTCTACACGCTACACCCTACACCCTACACGCTACACTACACACGCTACACGCAACACGCTACATCCTACACACTACACGTTACACTCTACACCCTACACTCTACACTCTACACCCTACACCCTACACGCTACACGCTACATTCTACACGCTACACTCTACACCCTACACGCTACACCCTACACTCTACACCCTACACCCTACGCGCTACACACTACACGCTACACTCTACATGCTACACGCTACACGCTACACTCTACACCCTACACGCTACACTCTACACCCTACACGCTACACCCAACACCCTACACGCTACACTCTACACCCTACACGCTACACTCTACACCCTACACGCTACACCCTACACTCTGCACCCTACACTCTACATGCTACATGCAACACTCTACACCCTACATGCTACACCCTACACTCTACACCCTACACGCTACACCCTACACCCTACATGCTACACACTACACTCTACACCCTACACGCTACACCCTACACTCTACACCCTACACGCTACACGCTACACGATATACGCTACACTCTACACCCTACACGCTACACTACACTCTACACCCTACACCCTACACCCTACACGCTACACGCTACACCCTACACTCTACACCCTACACCCTACACGCTACATGCAACACTCTACACCCTACATGCTACACCCTACACTCTACACCCTACACGCTACACCCTACACCCTACATGCTACACACTACACTCTACACCCTACACGCTACACCCTACACTCTACACCCTACACGCTATACGCTACACGCTACGCGCTACACTCTACACCTTACACGCTACACCCAACACTCTACACCCTACACCCTACATGCTACATGCTACACTCTACACTCTACACGCTACACGCTACACTCTACACCCTACACGCTACACTCTACACCCTACACGCTACACCCTACACTCTACACCCTACACCCTACACGCTACACTCTACACCCTACACGCTACACCCTACACTCTACACCATACACCCTACACGCTACACTCTACACCCTATACGCTACACCCTACACTCTACACTCTACACCCTACACGCTACACGCTACATGATACACGCTACACTCTACACCCTACACGCTACACACTACACTCTACACCCTACACGCTACACGCTACACCCTACACTCTACATTCTACACCCTACACACTACACGCTACACTCTACACCCTACATGCTACACCCTACACTCTACACCCTACACCCTACATGCTACAATCTACACGCTACACGATACACGCTACACGCTACACCCTACACTCTACATCCTACACCCCACATGCTACACTCTACACGCTACACCCTACACGCTGCACTCTACACCCTCCACGCTACACGCTACATGCTACACCCTGCACTCTACACCCTACACCATACCCGCTACACGCCACATGCTACACGCTAGAGTGTAGGGTGTAGCGTGTAGGGTGTAGAGTGTAGCGTGTAGGGTGTAGGGTGTAGAGTGTAGTGTGTAGGGTGTAGAGTGTAGCGTGTAGGGTGTAGAGTGTAGCATGTAGGGTGTAGCGTGTAGGGTGTAGCGTGTAGGGTGTAGGGTGTAGAGTGTAGAGTGTAGAGTGTAGCGTGTAGGGTGCACAGTGTAAGGTGTTGGGTGTAGCGTGTAGCGTGTAGTGTGTAGAGTGTAGCGTGTAGCGTGTAGCGTGTAGGGTGTAGGGTGTAGAGTGAAGGGTGTAGCGTGTAGGGTGTAGAGTGTAGCGTGTAGGGTGTAGGGTGTAGAGTGTAGTGTGTAGCATGTAGGGTGTAGAGTGTAGCATGTAGGGTGTAGCGTGTAGGGTGTAGCGTGTAGGGTGTAGGGTGTAGAGTGTAGCGTGTAGCGTGTAGGGTGTAGAGTGTAGGGTGTAGAGTATAGCGTGTAGAGTGAAGGGTGTAGGGTGTAGGGTGTAGAGTGTAGGGTGTAGGGTGTAGAGTGTAGGGTGTAACGTGTAGGGTGTAGAGTGTAGCATGTATCGTGTAGCGTGTAGCGTGAAGGGTGTAGGGTGTAGGGTGTAGATTGTAGGGTGTAGCATATAGGGTGTAGAGTGTAGCGTGTAGGGTGTAGCGTGTATGGTGTAGCGTGTAGGGTGTAGATTGTAGCGTGTAGTGTGCAGCATGTAGGGTGTAGGGTGTAGCGTGTAGGGTGTAGAGTGTAGAATGTAGGGTGTAGAGTGTAGCGTGTAGCGTGTAGGGTGTAGGGTGTAGAGTGTAGGGTGTAGCGTGTAGCGTGTAGCATGTAGGGTGTAGGGTGTAGAGTGTAGCGTGTAGGGTGTAGAGTGTAGAGTGTAGGGTGTAGCGTATAGCGTGTAGAGTGTAGCGTGTAGGGTGTAGGGTGTAGAGTGTAGGTTGTAGCGTGTAGGGTGTAGAGTGTAGCGTGAAGGGTGTAGAGTGTAGCGTGTAGGGTGTAGAGTGTGGCGTGTAGCGTGTAGCGTGTAGCATGTAGGGTGTAGGGTGTAGAGTGTGTGGTGTAGCGTGTAGGGTGTAGAGTGTAGCGTGTAGCGTGTAGCATGTAGCGTGTAGAGTGTAGGGTGTAGCGTGTAGGGTGTAGAGTGTAGCGTGTAGGGTGTAGGGTGTAGGGTGTAGAGTGTAGCGTGTAGGGTGTAGGGTGTAAAGTGTAGCGTGTAGGGTGTAGAGTGTAGCATGTAGCGTGTAGCGTGTAGGGTGTAGAGTGTAGCGTGTAGGGTGTAGCGTGTATGGTGTAGCGTGTAGGGTGTAGAGTGTAAAGTGTAGGGTGTAGGGTGTAGAGTGTAGGGTGTAGCATGTAGGGTGTAGGGTGTAGCGTGTAGGGTGTAGAGTGTAGCATGTAGCGTGTAGGGTGTAGGGTGTAGAGTGTAGGGTGTAGTGTGTAGGGTGTAGATTGTAGCGTGTAGTGTGCAGCGTGTAGGGTGTAGCGTGTAGGGTGTAGAGTGTAGAATGTAGGGTGTAGAGTGTAGCTTGTAGCGTGTAGGGTGTAGGGTGTAGAGTGTAGGGTGTAGCGTGTAGCGTGTAGCATGTAGGGTGTAGGGTGCAGAGTGTAGCGTGTAGGGTGTAGAGTGTAGCGTGTATAGTGTAGCGTGTAGGGTGTAGGGTGTAGAGTGTAGGGTGTAGCGTATAGGGTGTAGAGTGTAGCGTGTAGGGTGTAGGGTGTAGAGTGTAGGTTGTAGCGTGTAGGGTGTAGAGTGTAGCGTGAAGGGTGTAGAGTGTAGCGTGTAGGGTGTAGAGTGTAGCGTGTAGCATGTAGCGTGTAGGGTGTAGAGTGTAGGGTGTAGCGTGAAGGGTGTAGAGTGTAGGGTGTAGCGTGTAGGGTGTAGAGTGTAGCATGTAGCGTGTAGGGTGTAGAGTGAATGGTGTAGCGTGTAGCGTGTAGGGTGAAGGGTGTAGGGTGTAGAGTGTAGTGTAGCGTGTAGGGTGTACAGTGTAGCATGTATCGTGTAGCGTGTAGCGCGTAGGGTGTAGGGTGTAGGGTGTTGAGTGTAGGGTGTAGCGTATAGGGTGTAGAGTGTAGCGAGTAGCATGTAGCGTGTAGAGTGCAGCGTGTAGGGTGTAGCGTGTAGCGTGTAGCGTGTAGAGTGTAGCGTATAGGGTGTAGGGTGTAGCGTGTAGCATGTAGCATGTAGGATGTAGGGTGTAGAGTGTAGGGTGTAGCGTGTAGGGTGTAGAGTGCAGCATGTATCGTGTAGCGTGTAGCGTGAAGGGTGTAGGGTGTAGGGTGTACAGTGTAGGGTGTAGGGTGTAGAGTGTAGAGTGTAACGTGTAGTGTGTAGGATGTAGCGTATTGCGTGTAGCGTGTGTAGTGTAGCGTGTAGGGTGTAGAGTGTAGCGTGTAGCGTGTAGCGTGTAGCATGCAGCGTGTAGGGTGTAGAGTGTAGCGTGTAGCGTGTAGAGTGTCGCGTGTAGGGTGTAGGGTGTAGCGTGTAGAGTGTAGCGTGTAGTGTGTAGTATTTAGCGTGTAGCGTGTAGGGTGTAGGGAGTAGGGTGTAGCGTGTAGGGTGTAGAGTGTAGCGTGTAGGGTGTAGGGTGTATCGTGTATCGTGTAGGGTGTAGAGTGTAGCGTTTAGCGTGTAGGGTGTAGAGTGTAGCATGTAGCGTGTAGGGTGTAGCGTGTAGGGTGTAGCGTGTAGGGTGTAGCGTGTAGGGTGTGGAGTGTAGCGTGTAGAATGTAGAGTGTAGAGTGTAGGGTGTAGCATGTAGGGTGTAGCATGTAGGGTGTAGGGTGTAGCATGTAGGGTGTACAGTGTAGCATGTAGCGTGTAGGGTGTAGGGTGTAGAGAGTAGCGTGTAGCGTGTAGCGTGTAGGGTGTAGGGTGTAGAGTGTAGGGTGTAGCGTGTAGCGTGTAGTGTGTAGGGTGTAGAGTGTAGGGTGTAGCGTGTAGGGTGTAGAGTGTAGCGTGTAGCGTGTAGGGTGTATAGTGTAGAGTGTAGGGTGTAGCTCTTTCCAAAGACCTACAAGCATAAGTGAAGCAGTGAGCAGCAGTCTCTATTAGTATAGGAGATAACAGAAAACATTTCACATTTTTCCCCATTGGGTCATAACTTCTGTTACAATGATCAGAGGTTGAAATTTTTTGCGTTTTCCTGCTCTTTCCAATGGCTTACAAGCATAAGTGAAGCGGTGAGCAGCAGTTTCTATTAGTATAGGACCCAATGGGGAAATGGGGAAAAATGTGAAATGTTTTCCGTTATCTCTTATACTAATAGAGACTGATGCTCACTGCTGCACTTATGCTTGTAGGCCATTGGAAAGAGCAGGAAAACGCATCATTCTAACAGAAGTTTTGACCCAGTGGGGAAATGGGGAAAAATGTGCACTCTAGACCCTACACTCTACAATCTACACCCTACACGCTACACCCTACACCCTACATGCTACACCCTACCCTCTACACCCTACACCATACACGCTACACGCTACATGCTACACTCTACACTCTACACGCCACACGCTACACGCTACACGCTACACGCTACACCCTACACTCTACACCCTACACCCTACACGCTACATGCTACACCCTACATGCTACACCCTACACGCTACACACTACACGCTACACGCTACACGCTACACCCTACACGCTACACGCTACATTCTACACGCTACACGCTACACTCTACACCCTACACGCTACACCCTACACTCTATACCCTACACCCTACACGCTACACGATACACGCTACACGCTAAACTCTACACCCTACTCGCTACACCCTACACGCTACACCCTACACACTACACCCTACACCCTACACGCTACACGCTACAGTGCCTACAAGTAGTATTCAACCCCCTGCAGATTTAGCAGGTTTAATAAGATGCAAATAATTTAGAGCCTTCAAACTTCAAACAAGAGCAGGATTTATTAACAGATGCATAAATCTTACAAACCAAAAAGTTTTGTTGCTCAGTTAAATTTTTATAAATTTTAAACATAAAAGTGTGGGTCAATTATTATTCAACCCCTAGGTTTAATATTTTGTGGAATAACCTTTGTTTGCAATTACAGCTAATAATCATCTTTTATAAGACCTGATCAGGCCGGCACAGGTCTCTGGAGTTATCTTGGCCCACTCCTCCATGCAGATCTTCTCCAAGTTATCTAGGTTCTTTGGGTGTCTCATGTGGACTTTAATCTTGATCTCCTTCCACAAGTTTCAATTGTGTTAAGGTCAGGAGACTGACTAGGCCACTGCAACACCTTGATCTTTTGCCTCTTGAACCAGGCCTTGGTTTTCTTGGCTGTGTGCTTTGGGTCGTTGTCTTGTTGGAAGATGAAATGACGACCCATCTTAAGATCCTTGATGGAGGAGCGGAGGTTCTTGGCCAAAATCTCCAGGTAGGCCGTGCTATCCATCTTCCCATGGATGCGGACCAGATGGCCAGGCCCCTTGGCTGAGAAACAGCCCCACAGCATGATGCTGCCACCACCATGCTTGACTGTAGGGATGGTATTCTTGGGGTCGTATGCAGTGCCATCCAGTCTCCAAACGTCACGTGTGTGGTTGGCACCAAAGATCTCGATCTTGGTCTCATCAGACCAGAGAACCTTGAACCAGTCAGTCTCAGAGTCCTCCCAGTGATCATGAGCAAACTGTAGACGAGCCTTGACATGACGCTTTGAAAGTAAAGGTACCTTACGGGCTCGTCTGGAACGGAGACCATTGCGGTGGAGTACGTTACTTATGGTATTGACTGAAACCAATGTCCCCACTGCCATGAGATCTTCCCAGAGCTCCTTCCTTGTTGTCCTTGGGTTAGCCTTGACTCTTCGGACAAGCCTGGCCTCGGCACGGGAGGAAACTTTCAAAGGCTGTCCAGGCCGTGGAAGGCTAACAGTAGTTCCATAAGCCTTCCACTTCCGGATGATGCTCCCAACAGTGGAGACAGGTAGGCCCAACTCCTTGGAAAGGGTTTTGTACCCCTTGCCAGCCTTGTGACCCTCCACGATCTTGTCTCTGATGGCCTTGGAATGCTCCTTTGTCTTTCCCATGTTGACCATGTTTGAGTGCTGTTCACAAGTTTGGGGAGGGTCTTAAATAGTCAGAAAAGGCTGGAAAAAGAGATAATTAATCCAAACATGTGAAGCTCATTGTTCTTTGTGCCTGAACTACTTCTTAATACTTTAGGGGAACCAAACAGAATTCTGGTGGGTTGAGGGGTTGAATAATAAATGACCCTCTGAAAAGACTTTTCACAATTTAAAAAAAAAATAAACAAGGAAATAACATTCTTTTTTGCTGCAGTGCATTTCACACTTCCAGGCTGATCTACAGTCCAAATGTCACAATGCCAAGTTAATTCCAAATGTGTAAACCTGCTAAATCTGCAGGGGGTTGAATACTACTTGTAGGCACTGTATATGCTACACTCTACACTCTACACCCTACACGCTACACGCTACACCCTACACCCTACACGCTACACCCTACACGCTACACCCTACACCCTACTCCCTACACGCTACACGCTACACCCTACACTCTACACCCTACACCCTATACGCTACACGCTACACTCTACACGCTACACGCTACACTCTACACCCTACACTCTACACTCTACACCCTACACGCTACACGCTACACTCTACAAGCTACATGCTACACGCTACACTCTACACCCTACACCCTACAGGCTACACCCTACACCCTACTCCCTACACGCTACACGCTACACGCTACACCCTACACTCTACACCCTACACGCTACATGCTACACTCTACACGCTACACGCTACACTCTACACCCTACACGCTACACTCTACACCCTACACGCTACACCCTACACTCTACACGCTACAAGCTACACGCTACACGCTACACTCTACACCCTACACGCTACACCCTACAATCTACACCCTACACCCTACACGCTACACTCTACACCCTACACGCTACACCCTACACTCTACACCCTACACCCTACACGCTACATGCTACACTCTACACCCTACACTCTACACCATACACTCTACACGCTACAAGCTACACGCTACACGCTACACTCCACACCCTACACGCTACACCCTACACTCTACACCCTACACCCTACACGCTACATGCTACACTCTACACCCTACATGCTACACCCTACACGCTACACACTACACGCTACACTCTACACGCTACACCCTACACGCTACACGCTACATTCTACACGCTACACGCTACACTCTACACCCTACACGCTACACCCTACACTCTACACCCTACACCCTACACGCTACACGATACACGCTACACGCTAAACTCTACACCCTACTCGCTACACCCTACACGCTACACCCTACACACTACACCCTACACCCTACACGCTACACGCTATATGCTACACTCTACACTCTACACCCTACACGCTACACGCTACACGCTACACGCTACAAGCTACATGCTACACGCTACACTCTACACCCTACACCCTACACCTTACACGCTACACCCTACACCCTACTCCCTACACGCTACACGCTACACCCTACACTCTACACCCTACACCCTACACGCTACACGCTACACTCTACACGCTACACGCTACACTCTACACCCTACACGTTACACTCTACACCCTACACGCTACACCCTACACTCTACACGCTACAAGCTACACGCTACACGCTACACTCTACACCCTACACGCTACACCCTACACTCTACACCCTACACCCTACATGCTACACTCTACACCCTACACGCTACACCCTACACTCTACACCCTACACCCTACACGCTACATGCTACACTCTACACCCTACATGATACACCCTACACGCTACACGCTACACACTACACGCTACACGCTACACTCTACACGCTACACCCTACACCCTACACCCTACTCCCTACACGCTACACGCTACATTCTACACGCTACACGCTAAACTCTACACCCTACACGCTACATGCTACACTCTACACCCTACATGCTACACCCTACACGCTACACACTACACGCTACACCCTACACCCTACTCCCTACACGCTACACGCTACACCCTACACTCTACACCCTACACCCTACACGCTACACGCTACACTCTACACGCTACACGCTACACTCTACACCCTACACGCTACACTCTACACCCTACACGCTACACCCTACACTCTACACGCTACAAGCTACACGCTACACGCTACACTCTACACCCTACACGCTACACCCTACACCCTACTCCCTACACGCTACACGCTACACCCTACACTCTACACCCTACACCCTACACACTACACGCTACACGCTACACTCTACACGCTACACGCTACACTCTACACCCTACACGCTACACTCTACACCCTACACGCTACACCCTACACTCTACACGCTACAAGCTACACGCTACACGCTACACTCTACACCCTACACGCTACACCCTACACTCTACACCCTACACCCTACACGCTACACTCTACACCCTACACGCTACACCCTACACTCTACACCCTACACCCTGCACGCTACATGCTACACTCTACACCCTACATGATACACCCTACACGCTACACGCTACACACTACACGCTACACGCTACACTCTACACGCTACACCCTACACCCTACACCCTACTCCCTACACGCTACACGCTACATTCTACACGCTACACGCTAAACTCTACACCCTACACGCTACATGCTACACTCTACACCCTACATGCTACACCCTACACGCTACACACTACACGCTACACTCTACACGCTACACCCTACACGCTACATTCTACACGCTACACGCTACACTCTACACCCTACTCGCTACACCCTACACGCTACACCCTACACACTACACCCTACACCCTACACGCTACACGCTATATGCTGCACTCTACACTCTACACCCTACACGCTACACGCTACACTCTACAAGCTACATGCTACACGCTACACTCTACACCCTACACGCTACACCCTACACCCTACTCCCTACACGCTACACGCTACACGCTACACCCTACACTCTACACCCTACACCCTACACGCTACATGCTACACTCTACACGCTACACGCTACACTCTACACCCTACACGCTACACTCTACACCCTACACGCTACACCCTACACTCTACACGCTACAAGCTACACGCTACACGCTACACTCTACACCCTACACGCTACACCCTACAATCTACACCCTACACCCTACACGCTACACTCTACACCCTACACGCTACACCCTACACTCTACACCCTACACCCTACACGCTACATGCTACACTCTACACCCTACACTCTACACCATACACTCTACACGCTACAAGCTACACGCTACACGCTACACTCCACACCCTACACGCTACACCCTACACTCTACACCCTACACCCTACACGCTACATGCTACACTCTACACCCTACATGCTACACCCTACACGCTACACACTACACGCTACACGCTACACTCTACACGCTACACCCTACACGCTACACGCTACATTCTACACGCTACACGCTACACTCTACACCCTACACGCTACACCCTACACTCTACACCCTACACCCTACACGCTACACGATACACGCTACACGCTAAACTCTACACCCTACTCGCTACACCCTACACGCTACACCCTACACACTACACCCTACACCCTACACGCTATATGCTACACTCTACACTCTACACCCTACACGCTACACGCTACACGCTACACGCTACAAGCTACATGCTACACGCTACACTCTACACCCTACACCCTACACCCTACACGCTACACCCTACACCCTACTCCCTACACGCTACACGCTACACCCTACACTCTACACCCTACACCCTACACGCTACACGCTACACTCTACACGCTACACGCTACACTCTACACCCTACACGCTACACTCTACACCCTACACGCTACACCCTACACTCTACACGCTACAAGCTACACGCTACACGCTACACTCTACACCCTACACGCTACACCCTACACTCTACACCCTACACCCTACACGCTACACTCTACACCCTACACGCTACACCCTACACTCTACACCCTACACCCTACACGCTACATGCTACACTCTACACCCTACATGATACACCCTACACGCTACACGCTACACACTACACGCTACACGCTACACTCTACACGCTACACCCTACACCCTACACCCTACTCCCTACACGCTACACGCTACATTCTACACGCTACACGCTAAACTCTACACCCTACACGCTACACCCTACATGCTACACCCTACACACTACACCCTACACCCTACACGCTACACGCTACATGCTACATGCTACACCCTACACTCTACACCCTACACCCTACACGCTACACCCTACACGCTACACCCTACACCCTACTCCCTACACGCTACACTCTACACTCTACACCCTACACCCTACACGCTACACTCTACACGCTATACGCTACACTCTACACCCCATACGCTATACTCTACACCCTACACGCTACACCCTTCACTCTACACCATACATGCTACACGCTACACTCTACACTCTACACCCTACACGCTACACCCTACACTCTACACCCTACACACTACATGCTACACGCTACACTCTACACCATACACCCTACACTCGACATTCTACACCCTACACGCTACACGCTACACCCTACACTCTACACCCTACACCCTTCACGCTACACGCTACACTCTACACCCTACACGCTACATTCTACACTCTACACCCTACACGCTACACCCTACACCCTACATGCTACACCCTACACTCTACACCCTACAGCCTACACGCTACACTCCACACCCTACGCGCTACACCCTACACGCTACACCCTACACGCTACACGCTACACTCTACACCCTACACGCTACACGCTAAACGCTACACTCTACACCCTACACGATACACCCTACACCCTACACGCTACACTCTACACCCTACACGCTACACCCTACACCCTACACCCTACACGCTACACGCTACAAACTACACACTACACGCTACACTCTACACGCTACACCCTACACCATACACGCTAAACTCTACACGCTACACGCTACACTACACCCTACACGCTGCATGCTACACGCAACACGCTACACGCTACACACTACACCCTACACGCTACACTACACACGCTACACGCAACACGCTACATCCTACACACTACACGTTACACTCTACACCCTACACTCTACACTCTACACCCTACACCCTACACGCTACACGCTACACGCTACACTCTACACCCTACACGCTACACTCTACACCCTACACCCTACACGCTACACGCTACACTCTACATGCTACACGCTACACGCTACACTCTACACCCTACACGCTACACTCTACACCCTACACGCTACACCCAACACCCTACACGCTACACTCTACACCCTACGCGCTACACTCTACACCCTACACGCTACACTCTACACCCTACACGCTACACCCTACACTCTACACGCTACAAGCCACACGCTACACGCTACACTCTACACCCTACACGCTACACCCTACACTCTACACCCTACACCCTACACGCTACACTCTACACCCTACACGCTACACCCTACACTCTACACCCTACACCTTACACGCTACATGCTACACTCTACACCCTACATGATACACCCTACACGCTACACGCTACACACTACACGCTACACGCTACACTCTACACGCTACACCCTACACCCTACACCCTACTCCCTACACGCTACACGCTACATTCTACACGCTACACGCTAAACTCTACACCCTAAACGCTACACCCTACATGCTACACCCTACACACTACACCCTACACCCTACACGCTACACGCTACATGCTACATGCTACATGCTACACCCTACACTCTACACCCTACACCCTACACGCTACACCCTACACGCTACACCCTACACCCTACTCCCTACACGCTACACCCTACACTCTACACCCTACACCCTACACGCTACACTCTACACGCTATACGCTACACTGTACACCCTATACGCTATACTCTACACCCTACACGCTACACCCTTCACTCTACACCATACATGCTACACGCTACACTCTACACTCTACACCCTACACGCTACACCCTACACCCTACACACTACATGCTACACGCTACACGCTACACTCTACACCATACACCCTACACTCGACATTCTACACCCTACACGCTACACGCTACACCCTACACTCTACACCCTACACCCTTCACGCTACACGCTACACTCTACACCCTACACGCTACATTCTACACTCTACACCCTACACGCTACACCCTACACCCTACATGCTACACCCTACACTCTACACCCTACAGCCTACACGCTACACTCCACACCCTACACGCTACACCCTACACGCTACACCCTACACGCTACACGCTACACTCTACACCCTACACGCTACACGCTAAACGCTACACTCTACACCCTACACGATACACCCTACACCCTACACGCTACACTCTACACCCTACACCCTACACCCTACACCCTACACGCTACACGCTACAAACTACACACTACACGCTACACTCTACACGCTACACCCTACACCATACACGCTACACTCTACACGCTACACTACACCCTACACGCTGCATGCTACACGCAACACGCTACACGCTACACACTACACCCTACACGCTACACTACACACGCTACACGCAACACGCTACATCCTACACACTACACGTTACACTCTACACCCTACACTCTACACTCTACACCCTACACCCTACACGCTACACGCTACACTCTACACCCTACACGCTACACTCTACACTCTACACCCTACACCCTACACGCTACACGCTACACTCTACATGCTACACGCTACACGCTACACTCTACACCCTACACGCTACACTCTACACCCTACACGCTACACCCAACACCCTACACGCTACACGCTACACTCTACACCCTACGCGCTACACTCTACACCTTACACGCTACACCCAACACTCTACACCCTACACCCTACATGCTACATGCTACACTCTACACGCTACACGCTACACGCTACACTCTACACCCTACACGCTACACTCTACACCCTACACACTACACCCTACACTCTACACCCTACACCCTACACGCTACACTCTACACCCTACACGCTACACCCTACACTCTACACCCTACACCCTACACGCTACACTCTACACCCTATACGCTACACCCTACACTCTACACTCTACACCCTACACGCTACACGCTACATGATACACGCTACACTCTACACCCTACACGCTACACCCTACACTCTACACCCTACACGCTACACACTACACGCTACTCGCTACACTCTACACGCTACACCCTACACGCTACAAGCTACATTCTACACGCTACACGCTACACTCTACACCCTACACGCTACACCCTACACTCTACACCCTACACCTTACACGCTAAACGATACACGCTACACGCTAAACTCTACACCCTACTCGCTACACCCTACACGCTACACCCTACACACTACACCCTACACCCTACACGCTACACGCTATATGCTACACTCTACACTCTACACCCTACACGCTACACGCTACACGCTACACGCTACAAGCTACATGCTACACGCTACACTCTACACCCTACACCCTACACGCTACACCCTACACCCTACTCCCTACACGCTACACGCTACACGCTACACCCTACACTCTACACCCTACACCCTGCACGCTACACGCTACACTCTACACGCTACACGCTACACTCTACACCCTACACGCTACACTCTACACCCTACACGCTACACCCTACACTCTACATGCTACAAGCTACACGCTACACGCTACACTCTACACCCTACACGCTACACCCTACACTCTACACCCTACACCCTACACGCTACACTCTACACCCTACACGCTACACCCTACACTCTACACCCTACACCCTACACGCTACATGCTACACTCTACACCCTACACTCTACACCATACACTCTACACGCTACAAACTACATGCTACACGCTACACTCTACACCCTACACGCTACACCCTACACTCTACACCCTACACGCTACATGCTACACTCTACACCCTACATGCTACACCCTACACGCTACACACTACACGCTACACGCTACACTCTACACGCTACACCCTACACGCTACACGCTACATTCTACACGCTACACGCTACACTCTACACCCTACACGCTACACCCTACACTCTACACCCTACACCCTACACGCTACACGATACACGCTACACCCTAAACTCTACACCCTACTCGCTACACCCTACACGCTACACCCTACACACTACACCCTACACCCTACACGCTACACGCTATATGCTACACTCTACACTCTACACCCTACACGCTACAAGCTACATGCTACACGCTACACTCTACACCTTACACCCTACACCCAACACTCTACACCCTACACCCTACATGCTACATGCTACACTCTACACTCTACACCCTACACGCTACACCCTACACTCTACACCCTACACCCTACACGCTACACACTACACGTTACACTCTACACCCTACACGCTATACCCTACATTCTACACCCTACACCCTACACGCTACATGCTACACTCTACACCCTACACTCTACACCATACACTCTACACGCTACAAGCTACACGCTACACGCTACACTCTACACCCTACACGCTACACCCTACACTCTACACCCTACATGCTACATGCTACACTCTACACCCTACATGCTACACCCTACACGCTACACACTACACGCTACACTCTACACGCTACACCCTACACGCTGCATTCTACACGCTACACGCTACACTCTACACCCTACACGCTACACCCTAGACTCTACACCCTACACCCTACACGCTACACGATACACGCTACACGCTAAACTCTACACCCTACTCGCTACACCCTACACGCTACACCCTACACACTACACCCTACACCCTACACGCTACACGCTATATGCTACACTCTACACTCTACACTCTACACCCTACACGCTACACGCTACAAGCTACATGCTACACTCTACACCCTACACCCTACACGCTACACCCTACATCCTACTCCCTACACGCTACACGCTACACGCTACACCCTACACTCTACACCCTACACCCTACACGCTACATGCTACACTCTACACGCCACACGCTACACTCTACACCCTACACGCTACACTCTACACCCTACACGCTACACCCTACACTCTACACGCTACAAGCTACACGCTACACGCTACACTCTACACCCTACACGCTACACCCTACAATCTACACCCTACACCCTACACGCTACACTCTACACCCTACACGCTACACCCTACACTCTACACCCTACACCCTACACGCTACATGCTACACTCTACACCCTACATGCTACACCCTACACGCTACACACTACACGCTACACGCTACACTCTACACGCTACACCCTACACGCTACACGCTACATTCTACACGCTACACGCTACACTCTACACCCTACACGCTACACCCTACACTCTACACCCTACACCCTACACGCTACACGATACACGCTACACGCTAAACTCTACACCCTACTCGCTACACCCTACACACTACACCCTACACCCTACACGCTACACGCTATATGCTACACTCTACACTCTACACCCTACACGCTACACGCTACACGCTACACGCTACAAGCTACATGCTACACGCTACACTCTACACCCTACACCCTACACCCTACACGCTACACCCTACACCCTACTCCCTACACGCTACACGCTACACCCTACACTCTACACCCTACACTCTACACGCTACAAGCTACACGCTACACGCTACACTCTACACCCTACACGCTACACCCTACACTCTACACCCTACACCCTACACGCTACACTCTACACCCTACACGCTACACCCTACACGCTACACCCTACACCCTACACGCTACATGCTACACTCTACACCCTACATGATACACCCTACACGCTACACGCTACACACTACACGCTACACGCTACACTCTACACGCTACACCCTACACCCTACTCCCTACACGCTACACGCTACATTCTACACGCTACACGCTAAACTCTACACCCTACACGCTACACCCTACATGCTACACCCTACACACTACACCCTACACCCTACACGCTACACGCTACATGCTACATGCTACACCCTACACTCTACACCCTACACCCTACACGCTACACCCTACACGCTACACCCTACACCCTACTCCCTACACGCTACACTCTACACTCTACACCCTACACCCTACACGCTACACTCTACACGCTATACGCTACACTCTACACCCTATACGCTATACTCTACACCCTACACGCTACACCCTTCACTCTACACCATACATGCTACACGCTACACTCTACACTCTACACCCTACACGCTACACCCTACACTCTACACCCTACACACTACATGCTACACGCTACACGCTACACTCTACACCATACACCCTACACTCGACATTCTACACCCTACACGCTACACGCTACACCCTACACTCTACACCCTACACCCTTCACGCTACACGCTACACTCTACACCCTACACGCTACATTCTACACTCTACACCCTACACGCTACACCCTACACCCTACATGCTACACCCTACACTCTACACCCTACAGCCTACACGCTACACTCCACACCCTACACGCTACACCCTACACGCTACACCCTACACGCTACACGCTACACTCTACACCCTACACGCTACACGCTAAACGCTACACTCTACACCCTACACGATACACCCTACACCCTACACGCTACACTCTACACCCTACACGCTACACCCTACACCCTACACCCTACACGCTACACGCTACAAAACTACACACTACACGCTACACTCTACACGCTACACCCTACACCATACACGCTAAACTCTACACGCTACACGCTACACTACACCCTACACGCTGCATGCTACACGCAACACGCTACACGCTACACACTACACCCTACACGCTACACTACACACGCTACACGCAACACGCTACATCCTACACACTACACGTTACACTCTACACCCTACACTCTACACTCTACACCCTACACCCTACACGCTACACGCTACACGCTACACTCTACACCCTACACGCTACACTCTACACTCTACACCCTACACCCTACACGCTACACGCTACACTCTACATGCTACACGCTACACACTACACTCTACACCCTACACGCTACACTCTACACCCTACACGCTACACCCAACACCCTACACGCTACACGCTACACTCTACACCCTACGCGCTACACTCTACACCCTACACGCTACACTCTACACCCTACACGCTACACCCTACACTCTACACGCTACAAGCTACACGCTACACGCTACACTCTACACGCTACACCCTACACTCTACACCCTACACCCTACACGCTACATGCTACACTCTACACCCTACATGATACACCCTACACGCTACACGCTACACACTACACGCTACACGCTACACTCTACACGCTACACCCTACACCCTACACCCTACTCCCTACACGCTACACGCTACATTCTACACGCTACACGCTAAACTCTACACCCTAAACGCTACACCCTACATGCTACACCCTACACACTACACCCTACACCCTACACGCTACACGCTACACTCTACACCCTACGCGCTACACTCTACACCCTACACGCTACACTCTACACCCTACACGCTACACCCTACACTCTACACCCTACACCCTACACGCTACACTCTACACCCTACACGCTACACCCTACACTCTACACCCTACACCCTACACGCTACATGCTGCACTCTACACCCTACATGATACACCCTACACGCTACACGCTACACACTACACGCTACACGCTACACTCTACACGCTACACCCTACACCCTACACCCTACTCCCTACACGCTACACGCTACATTCTACACGCTACACGCTAAACTCTACACCCTAAACGCTACACCCTACATGCTACACCCTACACACTACACCCTACACCCTACACGCTACACGCTACATGCTACATGCTACACCCTACACTCTACACCCTACACCCTACACGCTACACCCTACACGCTACACCCTACACCCTACTCCCTACACGCTACACCCTACACTCTACACCCTACACCCTACACGCTACACTCTACACGCTATATGCTACACTGTACACCCTATACGCTATACTCTACACCCTACACGCTACACCCTTCACTCTACACCATACATGCTACACGCTACACTCTACACTCTACACCCTACATGCTACACCCTACACCCTACACACTACATGCTACACGCTACACGCTACACTCTACACCATACACCCTACACTCGACATTCTACACCCTACACGCTACACCCTACACTCTACACCCTACACCCTTCACGCTACACGCTACACTCTACACCCTACACGCTACATTCTACACTCTACACCCAACACGCTACAACCTACACCCTACATGCTACACCCTACACCCTACAGCCTACACGCTACACTCCACACCCTACACGCTACACCCTACACGCTACACCCTACACGCTACACGCTACACTCTACACCCTACACGCTACACGCTAAACGCTACACTCTACACCCTACACGATACACCCTACACCCTACACGCTACACTCTACACCCTACACCCTACACCCTACACCCAACACGCTACACGCTACAAACTACACACTACACGCTACACTCTACACGCTACACCCTACACCATACACGCTACACTCTACACGCTACACTACACCCTACACGCTGCATGCTACACGCAACACACTACACGCTACACGCTACACTCTACACGCTACACCCTACACCCTACACCCTACTCCCTACACGCTACACGCTACATTCTACACGCTACACGCTAAACTCTACACCCTAAACGCTACACCCTACATGCTACACCCTACACACTACACCCTACACCCTACACGCTACACGCTACACTCTACACCCTACGCGCTACACTCTACACCCTACACGCTACACTCTACACCCTACACGCTACACCCTACACTCTACACCCTACACCCTACACGCTACACTCTACACCCTACACGCTACACCCTACACTCTACACCCTACACCCTACACGCTACATGCTACACTCTACACCCTACATGATACACCCTACACGCTACACGCTACACACTACACGCTACACGCTACACTCTACACGCTACACCCTACACCCTACACCCTACTCCCTACACGCTACACGCTACATTCTACACGCTACACGCTAAACTCTACACCCTAAACGCTACACCCTACATGCTACACCCTACACACTACACCCTACACCCTACACGCTACACGCTACATGCTACATGCTACACCCTACACTCTACACCCTACACCCTACACGCTACACCCTACACGCTACACCCTACACCCTACTCCCTACACGCTACACCCTACACTCTACACCCTACACCCTACACGCTACACTCTACACGCTATACGCTACACTGTACACCCTATACGCTATACTCTACACCCTACACGCTACACCCTTCACTCTACACCATACATGCTACACGCTACACTCTACACTCTACACCCTACACGCTACACCCTACACCCTACACACTACATGCTACACGCTACACGCTACACTCTACACCATACACCCTACACTCGACATTCTACACCCTACACGCTACACGCTACACCCTACACTCTACACCCTACACCCTTCACGCTACACGCTACACTCTACACCCTACACGCTACATTCTACACTCTACACCCTACACGCTACAACCTACACCCTACATGCTACACCCTACACTCTACACCCTACAGCCTACACGCTACACTCCACACCCTACACGCTACACCCTACACGCTACACCCTACACGCTACACGCTACACTCTACACCCTACACGCTACACGCTAAACGCTACACTCTACACCCTACACAATACACCCTACACCCTACACGCTACACTCTACACCCTACACCCTACACCCTACACCCTACACGCTACACGCTACAAACTACACACTACACGCTACACTCTACACGCTACACCCTACACCATACACGCTACACTCTACACGCTACACTACACCCTACACGCTGCATGCTACACGCAACACGCTACACGCTACACACTACACCCTACACGCTACACTACACACGCTACACGCAACACGCTACATCCTACACACTACACGTTACACTCTACACCCTACACTCTACACCCTACACTCTACACCCTACACCCTACACGCTACACGCTACACTCTACATGCTACACGCTACACGCTACACTCTACACCCTACACGCTACACTCTACACCCTACACGCTACACCCAACACCCTACACGCTACACGCTACACTCTACACCCTACGCGCTACACTCTACACCTTACACGCTACACCCAACACTCTACACCCTACACCCTACATGCTACATGCTACACTCTACAATCTACACGCTACACGCTACACGCTACACTCTACACCCTACACGCTACACTCTACACCCTACACACTACACCCTACACTCTACACCCTACACCCTACACGCTACACTCTACACCCTACACGCTACACCCTACACTCTACACCCTACACCCTACACGCTACACTCTACACCCTATACGCTACACCCTACACTCTACACTCTACACCCTACACGCTACACGCTACATGATACACGCTACACTCTACACCCTACACGCTACACCCTACACTCTACACCCTACACGCTACACACTACACGCTACTCGCTACACTCTACACGCTACACCCTACACGCTACAAGCTACATTCTACACGCTACACACTACACTCTACACCCTACACGCTACACCCTACACTCTACACCCTACACCCTACACGCTAAACGATACACGCTACACGCTAAACTCTACACCCTACTCGCTACACCCTACACGCTACACCCTACACACTACACCCTACACCCTACACGCTACACGCTACACTCTACACGCTACACGCTACACTCTACACCCTACACGCTACACTCTACACCCTACACGCTACACCCTACACTCTACACGCTACAAGCTACACGCTACACGCTACACTCTACACCCTACACGCTACACGCTACACGCTACATGCTACAAGCTACATGCTACACGCTACACTCTACACCCTACACCCTACACCCTACACGCTACACCCTACACCCTACTCCCTACACGCTACACGCTACACGCTACACCCTACACTCTACACCCTACACCCTGCACGCTACACGCTACACTCTACACGCTACACGCTACACTCTACACCCTACACGCTACACTCTACACCCTACACGCTACACCCTACACTCTACATGCTACAAGCTACACGCTACACCCTACACTCTACACCCTACACACTACACCCTACACTCTACACCCTACACCCTACACGCTACACTCTACACCCTACACGCTACACCCTACACTCTACACCCTACACCCTACACGCTACATGCTACACTCTACACCCTACACTCTACACCATACACTCTACACGCTACAAACTACATGCTACACGCTACACTCTACACCCTACACGCTACACCCTACACTCTACACCCTACACCCTACACGCTACATGCTACACTCTACACCCTACATGCTACACCCTACACGCTACACACTACACGCTACACGCTACACTCTACACGCTACACCCTACACGCTACACGCTACATTCTACACGCTACACGCTACACTCTACACCCTACACGCTACACGCTACACTCTACACCCTACACGCTACACTCTACACCCTACACGCTACACCCAACACCTTACACGCTACACGCTACACTCTACACCCTACGCGCTACACTCTACACCTTACACGCTACACCCAACACTCTACACCCTACACCCTACATGCTACATGCTACACTCTACAATCTACACGCTACACGCTACACGCTACACTCTACACCCTACACGCTACACTCTACACCCTACACACTACACCCTACACTCTACACCCTACACCCTACACGCTACACTCTACACCCTACACCCTACACTCTACACCCTACACCCTACACGCTACACTCTACACCCTATACGCTACACCCTACACTCTACACTCTACACCCTACACGCTACACGCTACATGATACACGCTACACTCTACACCCTACACGCTACACCCTACACTCTACACCCTACACGCTACACACTACACGCTACTCGCTACACTCTACACGCTACACCCTACACGCTACAAGCTACATTCTACACGCTACACACTACACTCTACACCCTACACGCTACACCCTACACTCTACACCCTACACCCTACACGCTAAACGATACACGCTACACGCTAAACTCTACACCCTGCTCGCTACACCCTACACGCTACACCCTACACACTACACCCTACACCCTACACGCTACACGCTATATGCTACACTCTACACTCTACACCCTACACGCTACACGCTACACGCTACACGCTACAAGCTACATGCTACACGCTACACTCTACACCCTACACCCTACACCCTACACGCTACACCCTACACCCTACTCCCTACACGCTACACGCTACACGCTACACCCTACACTCTACACCCTACACCCTGCACGCTACACGCTACACTCTACACGCTACACGCTACACTCTACACCCTACACGCTACACTCTACACCCTACACGCTACACCCTACACTCTACATGCTACAAGCTACACGCTACACGCTACACTCTACACCCTACACGCTACACCCTACACTCTACACCCTGCACCCTACACGCTACACTCTACACCCTACACGCTACACCCTACACTCTACACCCTACACCCTACACGCTACATGCTACACTCTACACCCTACACTCTACACCATACACTCTACACGCTACAAACTACATGCTACACGCTACACTCTACACCCTACACGCTACACCCTACACTCTACACCCTACACCCTACACGCTACATGCTACACTCTACACCCTACATGCTACACCCTACACGCTACACACTACACGCTACACGCTACACTCTACACGCTACACCCTACACGCTACACGCTACATTCTACACGCTACACGCTACACTCTACACCCTACACGCTACACCCTACACTCTACACCCTACACCCTACACGCTACACGATACACGCTACACCCTAAACTCTACACCCTACTCGCTACACCCTACACGCTACACCCTACACACTACACCCTACACCCTACACGCTACACGCTATATGCTACACTCTACACTCTACACCCTACACGCTACAAGCTACATGCTACACGCTACACTCTACACCTTACACCCTACACCCAACACTCTACACCCTACACCCTACATGCTACATGCTACACTCTACACTCTACACGCTACACGCTACACGCTACACTCTACACCCTACACGCTACACTCTACACCCTACACACTACACCCTACACTCTACACCCTACACCCTACACCCTACACTCTACACCCTACACCCTACACGCTACACTCTACACCCTACACGCTACACCCTACACTCTACACCCTACACCCTACACGCTACACTCTACACCCTATACGCTACACGCTACACCCTACACTCTACACCCTACACCCTACACGCTACACTCTACACCCTATACGCTACACCCTACACTCTACACTCTACACCCTACACGCTACACGCTACATGATACACGCTACACTCTACACCCTACACGCTACACCCTACACTCTACACCCTACACGCTACAAACTACACGCTACTCGCTACACTCTACACGCTACACCCTACACGCTACAAGCTACATTCTACACTCTACACGCTACACTCTACACCCTACACGCTACACCCTACACTCTACACCCTACACCCTACACGCTACACGATACACGCTACACGCTAAACTCTACACCCTACTCGCTACACCCTACATGCTACACCCTACACACTACACCCTACACCCTACACGCTACACGCTATATGCTACACTCTACACTCTACACCCTACACGCTACACGCTACACGCTACAAGCTACATGCTACACGCTACACTCTACACCCTACACCCTACACCCTACACGCTACACCCTACACCCTACTCCCTACACGCTACACGCTACACGCTACACCCTACACTCTACACCCTACACCTTGCACGCTACACGCTACACTCTACACCCTACACGCTACATTCTACACTCTACACCCTACACGCTACACCCTACACCCTACATGCTACACCCTACACTCTACACCCTACAGCCTACACGCTACACTCCACACCCTACACGCTACACCCTACACGCTACACCCTACACGCTACACGCTACACTCTACACCCTACACGCTACACGCTAAACGCTACACTCTACACCCTACACGATACACCCTACACCCTACACGCTACACTCTACACCCTACACCCTACACCCTACACCCTACACGCTACACGCTACAAACTACACACTACACGCTACACTCTACACGCTACACCCTACACCATACACGCTACACTCTACACGCTACACTACACCCTACACGCTGCATGCTACACGCAACACACTACACGCTACACGCTACACTCTACACGCTACACCCTACACCCTACACCCTACTCCCTACACGCTACACGCTACATTCTACACGCTACACGCTAAACTCTACACCCTAAACGCTACACCCTACATGCTACACCCTACACACTACACCCTACACCCTACACGCTACACGCTACACTCTACACCCTACGCGCTACACTCTACACCCTACACGCTACACTCTACACCCTACACGCTACACCCTACACTCTACACCCTACACCCTACACGCTACACTCTACACCCTACACGCTACACCCTACACTCTACACCCTACACCCTACACGCTACATGCTACACTCTACACCCTACATGATACACCCTACACGCTACACGCTACACTCTACACGCTACACCCTACACCCTACACCCTACTCCCTACACGCTACACGCTACATTCTACACGCTACACGCTAAACTCTACACCCTAAACGCTACACCCTACATGCTACACCCTACACACTACACCCTACACCCTACACGCTACACGCTACATGCTACATGCTACACCCTACACTCTACACCCTACACCCTACACGCTACACCCTACACGCTACACCCTACACCCTACTCCCTACACGCTACACCCTACACTCTACACCCTACACCCTACACGCTACACTCTACACGCTATACGCTACACTGTACACCCTATACGCTATACTCTACACCCTACACGCTACACCCTTCACTCTACACCATACATGCTACACGCTACACTCTACACTCTACACCCTACACGCTACACCCTACACCCTACACACTACATGCTACACGCTACACGCTACACTCTACACCATACACCCTACACTCGACATTCTACACCCTACACGCTACACGCTACACCCTACACTCTACACCCTACACCCTTCACGCTACACGCTACACTCTACACCCTACACGCTACATTCTACACTCTACACCCTACACGCTACACCCTACACCCTACATGCTACACCCTACACTCTACACCCTACAGCCTACACGCTACACTCCACACCCTACACGCTACACCCTACACGCTACACGCTACACTCTACACCCTACACGCTACACGCTAAACGCTACACTCTACACCCTACACGATACACCCTACACCCTACACGCTACACTCTACACCCTACACCCTACACCCTACACCCTACACGCTACACGCTACAAACTACACACTACACGCTACACTCTACACGCTACACCCTACACCATACACGCTACACTCTACACGCTACACTACACCCTACACGCTGCATGCTACACGCAACACGCTACACGCTACACACTACACCCTACACGCTACACTACATACGCTACACGCAACACGCTACATCCTACACACTACACGTTACACTCTACACCCTACACTCTACACTCTACACCCTAGACCCTACACGCTACACGCTACACGCTACACTCTACACCCTACACGCTACACTCTACACTCTACACCCTACACCCTACACGCTACACGCTACACTCTACATGCTACACGCTACACGCTACACTCTACACCCTACACGCTACACTCTACACCCTACACGCTACACCCAACACCCTACACGCTACACTCTACACCCTACGCGCTACACTCTACACCTTACACGCTACACCCAACACTCTACACCCTACACCCTACATGCTACATGCTACACTCTACAATCTACACGCTACACGCTACACGCTACACTCTACACCCTACACGCTACACTCTACACCCTACACACTACACCCTACACTCTACACCCTACACCCTACACGCTACACTCTACACCCTACACGCTACACCCTACACTCTACACCCTACACCCTACACGCTACACTCTACACCCTATACGCTACACCCTACACTCTACACTCTACACCCTACACGCTACACGCTACATGATACACGCTACACTCTACACCCTACACGCTACACCCTACACTCTACACCCTACACGCTACACACTACACGCTACTCGCTACACTCTACACGCTACACCCTACACGCTACAAGCTACATTCTACACGCTACACACTACACTCTACACCCTACACGCTACACCCTACACTCTACACCCTACACCCTACACGCTAAACGATACACGCTACACGCTAAACTCTACACCCTACTCGCTACACCCTACACGCTACACCCTACACACTACACCCTACACCCTACACGCTACACGCTATATGCTACACTCTACACTCTACACCCTACACGCTACACGCTACACGCTACAAGCTACATGCTACACGCTACACTCTACACCCTACACCCTACACCCTACACGCTACACCCTACACCCTACTCCCTACACGCTACACGCTACACGCTACACCCTACACTCTACACCCTACACCCTGCACGCTACACGCTACACTCTACACGCTACACGCTACACTCTACACCCTACACGCTACACTCTACACCCTACACGCTACACCCTACACCCTACACTCTACATGCTACAAGCTACACGCTACACGCTACACTCTACACCCTACACGCTACACCCTACACTCTACACCCTACACCCTACACGCTACACTCTACACCCTACATGCTACACCCTACACTCTACACCCTACACCCTACACGCTACATGCTACACTCTACACCCTACACTCTACACCATACACTCTACACGCTACAAACTACATGCTACACGCTACACTCTACACCCTACACGCTACACCCTACACTCTACACCCTACACCCTACACGCTACATGCTACACCCTACACCCTACATGCTACACCCTACACGCTACACACTACACGCTACACGCTACACTCTACACGCTACACCCTACACGCTACACGCTACATTCTACACGCTACACGCTACACTCTACACTCTACACCCTACACGCTACACCCTACACTCTACACCCTACACCCTACACGCTACACGATACACGCTACACCCTAAACTCTACACCCTACTCGCTACACCCTACACGCTACACCCTACACACTACACCCTACACCCTACACGCTACACGCTATATGCTACACTCTACACTCTACACCCTACACGCTACAAGCTACATGCTACACGCTACACTCTACACCTTACACCCTACACCCAACACTCTACACCCTACACCCTACATGCTACATGCTACACTCTACACTCTACACGCTACACGCTACACGCTACACTCTACACCCTACACGCTACACTCTACACCCTACACACTACACCCTACACTCTACACCCTACACCCTACACGCTACACTCTACACCCTACACGCTACACCCTACACTCTACACCCTACACCCTACACGCTACACTCTACACCCTATACGCTACACCCTACACTCTACACTCTACACCCTACACGCTACACGCTACATGATACACGCTACACTCTACACCCTACACGCTACACCCTACACTCTACACCCTACACGCTACAAACTACACGCTACTCGCTACACTCTACACGCTACACCCTACACTCTACAAGCTACATTCTACACTCTACACGCTACACTCTACACCCTACACGCTACACCCTACACTCTACACCCTACACCCTACACGCTACACGATACACGCTACACGCTAAACTCTACACCCTACTCGCTACACCCTACACGCTACACCCTACACACTACACCCTACACCCTACACGCTACACGCTATATGCTACACTCTACACTCTACACCCTACACGCTACACGCTACACGCTACAAGCTACATGCTACACGCTACACTCTACACCCTACACCCTACACCCTACACGCTACACCCTACACCCTACTCCCTACACGCTACACGCTACACGCTACACCCTACACTCTACACCCTACACCTTGCACGCTACACGCTACACTCTACACGCTACACGCTACACTCTACACCCTACACGCTACACTCTACACCCTACACGCTACACCCTACACTCTACACGCTACAAGCTACACGCTACACGCTACACTCTACACCCTACACGCTACACCCTACACTCTACACCCTACACCCTACACGCTACACTCTACACCCTACACGCTACACCCTACACTCTACACCCTACACCCTACACGCTACATGCTACACTCTACACCCTACACTCTACACCATACACTCTACACGCTACAAACTACATGCTACATGCTACACTCTACACCCTACATGCTACACCCTACACGCTACACACTACACGCTGCACGCTACACTCTACACGCTACACCCTACACGCTACACGCTACATTCTACACGCTACACGCTACACTCTACACCCTATACGCTACACCCTACACTCTACACCCTACACCCTACACCCTACACCCTACACGCTACACGATACACGCTACACGCTAAACTCTACACCCTACTCGCTAGACCCTACACGCTACACCCTACACACTACACCCTACACCCTACACGCTACACGCTATATGCTACACTCTACACTCTACACCCTACACGCTACAAGCTACATGCTACACGCTACACTCTACACCTTACACCCTACACCCTACACGCTACACCCTACACCCTACTCCCTACACGCTACACGCTACACGCTACACCCTACACTCTACACCCCACACCCTACACGATACACGCTACACTCTAGAGAACTTGAGCAAAGAACAAAGATATGCACAACAGTGGGATCAACCATCAATATTAACTTTTATTAAACATGAAATCACAAAGGACAACAACACGGACACAAAATTTTTAAAAGCATTTAAAAGAGAAGACCAACCCAGGTCCCCCCTAGATAATCTTAAATAACAAAGCACCGGACCAGTATAGGTATACACAAGATAAATACAGATGTGTATAAATAGTACATACAAATCAAATAATTAACAGCCTATACTGCCAGCCAACCTCAGCCTTGAGCTACCAGTTTGCATAGTCTATTGTGAATCAGCGCGCATGCGCAACTGGTGCGCCGTAAAATATCAGGCGCCTTTGTTTCAATGGTGACTCCTGCGCCTGCGCATTGTTCCACCGCTGCTCTGTTGATTATCACTGTGCGCGGCTGCGCACTCGATAATGACCTCAGCGCATACCCGGAAGTCCATACGACTCGACACATGGTGGACTGACTGCGCACGCCATGGCTTCCTCACAGGTGACTTATATTTTCTTTTTATCTGTATATATAAGGGACGCATTCTGGGCATATCCCCCATAACCTTCCCCTGATGAAGACGCTCTAGCAGCGTCGATACGCGTGGGGCCTTGGTCCCCCCCTATGGACTTTTTTTGGTAATCTGCATTTGCACTTTAGCTTTGTTATTTGCACAGTTTGGATATTTTTCACTGTCAGGCCCATCCACACCAGGATTAGGGATATTAGTACAAGTCTCCATAGGTACTAGGATTGGGGCAGACCTGAGATACGGCATAGGGTCTAAGACTCTCTTTTCTTCACCCTCTTATTTATTTTTTGATACAGGGTTGGTTATTAACAAGTATATTTATTATCATCTATGCAAACTGGTAGCTCAAGGCTGAGGTTGGCTGGCAGTATAGGCTGTTAATTATTTGATTTGTATGTACTATTTATACACATCTGTATTTATCTTGTGTATACCTATACTGGTCCGGTGCTTTGTTATTTAAGATTATCTAGGGGGGACCTGGGTTGGTCTTCTCTTTTAAATGCTTTTAAAAATTTTGTGTCCGTGTTGTTGTCCTTTGTGATTTCATGTTTAATAAAAGTTAATATTGATGGTTGATCCCACTGTTGTGCATATCTTTGTTCTTTGCTCAAGTTCTCATATGTTGCTATATGCACGTGGTTGATCCCTGACTTATTATTATTGTGCGGTGCCCGCCATTTCTCTTTTTGTTCACACGCTACACTCTACACGCTACACGCTACACTCTACACCCTACACGCTACACTCTACACCCTACACGCTACACCCTACACTCTACACGCTACAAGCTACACGCTACACGCTACACTCTACACCCTACGCGCTACACCCTACACTCTACACCCTACACCCTTCACCCTACACTCTACACCCTACACGCTACACGCTACATGATACACGCTACACTCTACACCCTACACGCTACACCCTACACTCTACACCCTACACGCTACAAACTACACGCTACTCGCTACACTCTACACGCTACACCCTACACGCTACAAGCTACATTCTACACGCTACACGCTACACTCTACACCCTACACGCTACACCCTACACTCTACACCCTACACCCTACACGCTACACGATACACGCTACACGCTAAACTCTACACCCTACTCGCTACACCCTACACGCTACACCCTACACACTACACCCTACACCCTACACGCTACACGCTATATGCTACACTCTACACTCTACACCCTACACGCTACACGCTACACGCTACAAGCTACATGCTACACGCTACACTCTACACCCTACACCCTACACGCTACACCCTACACCCTACTCCCTACATGCTACACGCTACACGCTACACCCTACACTCTACACCCTACACCTTGCACGCTACACGCTACACTCTACACGCTACACGCTACACTCTACACCCTACACGCTACACTCTACACCCTACACGCTACACCCTACACTCTACACGCTACAAGCTACACGCTACACGCTACACTCTACACCCTACACGCTACACCCTACACTCTACACCCTACACCCTACACGCTACACTCTACACCCTACACGCTACACCCTACACTCTACACCCTACACCCTACACGCTACATGCTACACTCTACACCCTACACTCTACACCATACACTCTACACGCTACAAACTACATGCTACACGCTACACTCTACACCCTACACGCTACACCCTACACTCTACACCCTACACCCTACACGCTACATGCTACACTCTACACCCTACATGCTACACCCTACACGCTACACACTACACGCTACACGCTACACTCTACACGCTACACCCTACACGCTACACGCTACATTCTACACGCTACACTCTACACTCTACACCCTACACGCTACACCCTACACTCTACACCCTACACCCTACACGCTACACGATACACGCTACACCCTAAACTCTACACCCTACTCGCTACACCCTACACGCTACACCCTACACACTACACCCTACACCCTACACGCTACACGCTATATGCTACACTCTACACTCTACACCCTACACGCTACAAGCTACATGCTACACGCTACACTCTACACCTTACACCCTACACCCAACACTCTACACCCTACACCCTACATGCTACATGCTACACTCTACACTCTACACGCTACACGCTACACTCTACACCCTACACGCTACACTCTACACCCTACACACTACACCCTACACTCTACACCCTACACCCTACACGCTACACTCTACACCCTACACGCTACACCCTACACTCTACACCCTACACCCTACACGCTACACTCTACACCCTATACGCTACACCCTACACTCTACACTCTACACCCTACACGCTACACGCTACATGATACACGCTACACTCTACACCCTACACGCTACACCCTACACTCTACACCCTACACGCTACAAACTACACGCTACTCGCTACACTCTACACGCTACACCCTACACGCTACAAGCTACATTCTACACTCTACACGCTACACTCTACACCCTACACGCTACACCCTACACTCTACACCCTACACCCTACACGCTACACGATACACGCTACACGCTAAACTCTACACCCTACTCGCTACACCCTACACGCTACACCCTACACACTACACCCTACACCCTACACGCTACACGCTATATGCTACACTCTACACTCTACACCCTACACGCTACACGCTACACGCTACAAGCTACATGCTACACGCTACACTCTACACCCTACACCCTACACCCTACACGCTACACCCTACACCCTACTCCCTACACGCTACACGCTACACGCTACACCCTACACTCTACACCCTACACCTTGCACGCTACACGCTACACTCTACACGCTACACGCTACACTCTACACCCTACACGCTACACTCTACACCCTACACGCTACACCCTACACTCTACACGCTACAAGCTACACGCTACACGCTACACTCTACACCCTACACGCTACACCCTACACTCTACACCCTACACCCTACACGCTACATGCTACACTCTACACCCTACACTCTACACCATACACTCTACACGCTACAAACTACATGCTACATGCTACACTCTACACCCTACATGCTACACCCTACACGCTACACACTACACGCTGCACGCTACACTCTACACGCTCCACCCTACACGCTACACGCTACATTCTACACGCTACACGCTACACTCTACACCCTATACGCTACACCCTACACTCTACACCCTACACCCTACACGCTACACGATACACGCTACACGCTAAACTCTACACCCTACTCGCTAGACCCTACACGCTACACCCTACACACTACACCCTACACCCTACACGCTACACGCTATATGCTACACTCTACACTCTACACCCTACACGCTACAAGCTACATGCTACACGCTACACTCTACACCTTACACCCTACACCCTACACGCTACACCCTACACCCTACTCCCTACACGCTACACGCTACACGCTACACCCTACACTCTACACCCCACACCCTACACGATACACGCTACACTCTACACGCTACACGCTACACTCTACACCCT